>NC_056601.1:19794120-20994120 GCF_018340385.1 Cyprinus carpio
AGCGAGATTTGGAAGCCGATTTCCAGTTCCTATAGCAACCATGATGTAAGCGTAGAGGGGCAACTGCGCCCCATTTCTCTCTATCTCTCCCCCCTCACTCTCCCTTTCTCTCCCTCTCCCCCTCGAAAAACACACAGCCCAGCACACAGGAAACCTGGGTGTAGAAGATAGGGAAGTCATCCTCATTTTGCTGGAATATAAGCCATTTTTTCTTGTATTTATATTCTTTTTTTTTTTTTTTTTTTAGTGTTTTTAAGATTTGCAAGCCATTCAGTAGCATGTACGTTTCAAACCTGGGAGAGAAAGGTCTGCTTGTCATGTCTGCCAAGAAAATCATTTAGTGCCAGAGGCTGTAGCAATTGGTGTATGGCTGTTCTTAGATGAAGTCCTTGTAGAGAGCGCCTTTGTGAACTTTATTGCTTTTGGATTTTTTGAAAAGGATAAAACTGTAAGTCATTTTAAAACTTTGTCATATGTAAAATATGTCATGCTTAAATATTGCATTTCTAGTAAAATATCTCAAATGTTTATGTGATGTTACATATTATATTTATTAAAAGCTGTTTTTTTTAGAATAAAAATGTTTCAATGTTATTCTTTTAGTGCTATTCTAACACCAAATGTAAAAATTGGATTAAAAATTGTTAACTTATTCAAACTTTGCTGGTCTGCAGTTTAGGCATCATGCTAACTCTAAAATAAGTTATTATCCCAGATATATTTCACACCTAACTTTTCAGGCTCACAGAAGTAAGTCTGCTTTAATAAAAGTTGACAAGTTTAAACGTTTAATAATCTAAATGTAGTTTTTAGTTCATGTTTGTATCATTCTGGGAACACGAAAACATTGTTAGTTGTTATACTGACATTCAGTTTCAAGTTTTCATGTTTCAACGTGCTTCAAAATCAAGGAATTCATTAGTCATTGCAAGAGTGTTTAATCTTTTGCTCTGCATTCTTTTTAAGGGTAAGTCCCAGTTACCTCTAATGAGGTCTGCCCTTTCACTGTGCTCAGAGACCCCAGAAGCAGCGGCATGGAGAACCGGCGCTGCCAGCACCCTCAACAGTCCAATACCCAGGCACAAGAGGCCTCGTCTGGGCCGCAGTCCTCCATGCCCCAGTCCCCTTTACTGTCTGGAGCCTCCTCCCTCATCTCCCTTACCCAGACAGAGGAGTTCTTTGACCTGATAGCCAGTTCCCAGAGCCGCAGACTGGATGACCAGAGAGCCAGTATAGGGGACCGTCTGGGCATCAGGATAGCACAGAACAATGTGGGACACTTGTGTGAGGCATGTAGTCCACAGGAACCTAGTGATGAGTTTTTCAACATGCTCATAAAGTATCAGGTAACACAATAGCAATTGAAATTTGATATCAGATGTGAGATGTACAAATGTGATTTACACTTACGTTCCTCAGACATCCTGTTTGCATGTTGTGAACTTTCTCACTTCTCTCCCCCTCCAGTCCTCCAGAATCAATGATCAGAGGTGCTCTTTGCCACCAGCACCAGACCCAGATGAAGACTTCTTCAGCCTTATTCAGAGGGTGCAATCCAAACGCATGGATGAACAACGGGTTTCTTTTCCTTCTGATGAAACGGATGAAACAGACTTAAATTATAAGTCCAAAACCTCTGAGGGCTCAAGCTAGAGACTGTAGCACTTCTGATACGACTTCCACAAAGTCTTCTGCAAACTCTGACTCTCTGGCTGCACATTTTAAAGATCTTCCAAGGCTGGGGTTAGGGGGGAGTAATATAGGTTTATTTTAATTAGTAGGATTATATCATGTTGAATTGTTTCATATTTTTACAGTCACCTTGAGTTACCCTGAGGTGAATCCAAACTCGACAGATGTGATTCTGAGGAAATGGAAACACTCACATGTTTGTATGTTCCAATAATTGTTCCTTCACAAAAGTGTTTGTGCAGATTTCAAGCAAAGCAACGCCATGGAAAATGATTAACATGATGCTTTCCAAGGATAATATTACTAACTACTGTCACACAACACAATATAGATCGGTGTGACAAACAACAGCAGCACATAATCTACAAACAGGTGCGTGTTCATTTAACTCAAGTGGAAAGTATGTTTCAGCACACACTGAATATGAATGAACTGATACCAGCAGATGGGAGCAATTGTATTTGGCATGACACTGAAGTTGTATGGCTCATGGATTAGTTCATGTGGTTGTCTAATTCTGCTGATAAGTAATATAAGTAATACTAATAGTAACAGACTTAAAGGGTTAGTTCACCCAGAAATGAAAATTAGCCTGTGTTTTACTCACCCTCAAAGCATCCTAGGTGTATGTGATGTTCTTCTTTCAGACAAATCTTATACTAAAAACTGTCCTGGCCCCTCCAAGCCTTTCAATGGGGCTAAGCAGGTGTTGATTGTCAACAGTTCAGAAGACGTGAAATAACGTAATGATGCACATCTGTAATAAAACATCCCTCACATGGCTCCGGGGGTGTGAATAAAGGCCTACTGTAGTGAATCCATGCATTTTTGTAAGATAAATATCCATATTTCAAACGTAATAAACACTTTTCTATCACTTCCACCTTCTGTCAAGCCATTCCGGCGGATGACATAATACGTTGGTGTTGCAGGATTAGTGACGAGCGCGGAGACAAAACAAATTTAGAAGCACAAAACGAGGATTTGTAAAGAAAAATGTCAGAGGATTTCGATATAAGCCAAGAGGAGACTGGTTTTCCTTTGCTAAAGTAAGGAAACTTTATTTCCTTTGCTCCTATAAGAAAAATTTGCTAGACCTGTATACTGTATCTCAAAAGATACAGCCCTGCATCAAAATAAGTACAAATGACATAAAACGCATACCACAGACAGTGGAAGTGAGAAAAAAGTGTTTATTACGTTTGAAATATGGATATTTATCTAACAAAAATGCATGGATTTGCTACAGGAGGCCTTTATTCACCCCCCGCAGCCATGTGAGGTACGTTTTACTACAGATGTGTGCACTTTATTTCACGTCTTCTAAACTGTAGACAACCAACACCCGCTTAGCCCTATTGAAAGGCTTGGAGGGGCCAGAACAATTTTTTATATAACTCCGACTGGATTCGTCTGAAAGAAGAAAGTCACATACACCTAGGATGCTTTGAGGGTGAGTAAAACATGGGCTAATTTTAAAAAGTGGATAATTGTTAGTCTGTGAAAAGTGGATAGACTCATTTTAAGGTGCACTGTTTAACATGGCTTTTTGTTTCATTGGAATAAAAGTGATGTTTTAGTATGAATTTAGTTTGTCTTTAATATTATTTTTCAGTGGGGATGATAGTATGATTTCCTTGCAAAATTTTATGAATATGCTATCTCCTCCAAACAGTGTAAAAAATACATGGCATGGTTCACCCTATAAATTAAAATTTTGTCATCTTTTAGTCACCCTCAAGTTGTTCCAAACCTGTATGAATTTAACACTTTATTTTGAGGTGTCCTTGTTACACATACATGTAATTTATATTATAATAACAATTAATTATGCATAATTACATGCAAGTAACCCTAAGACAAACCCTAATCCTAACCCTAAATATATAGTAAGTATGTGTAGTTAATAAATATTACTCAGTATTTAAATGTATAATTACACTGTAACAAGGACACCTTAAAATAAAGTGTAACCAAAAATATTTTTTCTGCTTAACACAAAATAAGACAGTTTTAATGAGTAACAAGTTTCTGGTATTTTTTCCATATGTGGAAGACAATGGAGACCAACAATTCTTCATAATATCTCATTCAGGTTTGGATCACCTTGAGGGAGAACAATTTTTTTGGTGAACTATTCATTTAAGGTTGGCTTGAACTTGTCTTAAATCAAGGCTATATACATTCTCTTTTAGTATAAATATATACAGATTGAGGTTTAAATATTCTGTGACCACAAGTCAGATTTCACAATTTCGAGACGGCATTTAATTTCACACATAAAAATCAAATGGATTCTGTTTGTTTGTGCAGACACAACAAGATTGCCTCAATCAATTTGAGGTGGGATTATTTTCGTTTAAAACTCGTTTGAGAACAACCATCATTTTTGTACAGAGCCACATGACATGCAGAAAAAAAGATATCAACTTAATAATTTGTTGATCTTGTTTTATTGAAATTGCTCTCACTATTTTATATTTTGTGGCCAGACTGTACTGCACTAATACCTCTCCCTGTTTAATTCAGTATGTCTAAATTGTGGATTTAACTAAAACGAGGAATAAAGTAGCCTAGGACAATTTGGCCCCAATTGACGTAAAATGAAGGAATGAAGTCATGAATGATCATTGCTGGGTAGTTACTAATTAGATGTATTTGTCCTAAATCTTCTTTTTTTCCCTTTCTAAATTTTTCTACTTTGAATTTACTTTTTATAAAAATCCTACTGCTTGCATATAAGTCTTCCAGTTTTATGGAACTGTACATGTAACTTACATGGAAAATTGAGAGGTCACACAATTTAGTTTAATTTGTCATTATTATGATTTAATTAATTATTAGCTTTTTATCACCTCAGCAACCCCCTGCAGTTATTTCAGGAACCCCTTTGGGAAACCCTGGCATAATGTAGGCTAATGTTTAATGCACTTCATGATGTTGATAACAAAAGAATGGAAACATTGGAAACATTTTCTGACAAGTTAGGTGAAATGTAATCTAAAAGCAATCAAAAAACAATCAAAATATATTACCTAATCTTATGTGTAAAACCAACAGATTACTTTACTAGCTACATGTAATTTGTAGTCTAGACTACAGTTTGTAAATACTGTAATCTACCCAGCACTTTGAAAGTATTTATTTACTTATTCATGCAAATATTCATTTCTGTATAGTGACACATAAACACCTCATTTTTGATGCTTTGTCATTGTCATTATTTTTCACTTGACTAAAGACTTAAAAAAAGCTAACTATGGTTAGGCAACCCTCAAATTATTTTTCACTAACCAAACTTTTGGGTTAAAAGTTTAATGTAAAAATTTAATCCAACGGTTGGGTCAGTCCATATTTGACCCAAAACTCGGTTGAAACAGCCCAGCATTTTTTTATGTTTTATCAAATTAGATAGCAGGTAAATTTTTGTCAAACACGCACACAGACACAAACACACACACACACACACACACACACACACACACACACACACACACACACACACACACACACACACACACACACACACAATCTCTTTATCTTTTTAATGCGGTAAGGATACTCGATACTAGTCGATTAGCCTATTACTCGCGACAACACACTAAGGGTCACTTTGTGCTCAGCATTCATGAGCGTGACTATAACAACTGATGAATAAAAACATCGCCCGGAGGTCATCGGCGTCAAAGCAGTGGGGAACAAGCCAATGCGATGGTGCAAGACAGCACAGCTGCTCTGAGGGTGAAGCGCAACAGATGAGCAGATAGACACAGCTGCTGCTCTACTGACTTACAAACGCTGTTCTGGATAACCGACAACAATGAACACAAACGACGCGAAGGAGTACCTCTCCAAACGACAGATCCCACACCTTTTTGAGGTAAGAATCACCTCCAGGAGAAGCCTTTTCATAAATTTTAACATTAATATAGCAACGTCAATTAGAGAACAACGTACACATCTGGAAACATCTGCCACTATGGAATCTGATTGTGAAGTCTGTTTTGAATATTATGCCCCTTCCAGTTCTTCTTTTAAAGAGTTGATGACATATTGGTAATGATGGCTGTTTATACTGTCAACAGTTTTTATATGGGGGGGGGGGGGGTTATGGGGCTTTACTAGAGCTGTACATCAGATGTGAGCTGATAGCATGTATTAATCAAAAGTCTGTGTCTGTTTAGCATGCACAGTTACATGCTAAATTAGATACTTCAAAGTGTCTCTATGGTGATTCTCAAGTAGGTTGCTGTAATGGCAAAGCGGAGGGTCTCAAGCCTGTCAGCAAGAGGGAAGATTCTCATCAGACAGCGTCAACAAGTGCTTGTGCATGTGTGGGAGATATGTAGCTGCATGTGGTCCACAGAGGATCACAGAACACACTTTTGACTGGCTATCCATCTTTAAACTGATCCTATATATAAAGAAGCTCAATATTGTATCTCCTCAGGCAATACATAAATGGTGAAGGTTGTAAACGCGAGTTTCAGCACATCAACACTTTGACTGTCACCAAGGCAACAAGCTACGCACTTCAATTTACTTTATGTGACTCATCTTTGGAAATGTGGACAATGGAGAGCAAGAGGGAGAGAAGGACTGAAACAATAATATTCTTGCATGTGCCCGAACACACAGTTCACTGAGAAATGCAAACACGCAGGTTTAGGTTTGTGTGCATACCTCTAGACATACTTTAGCCTACATAACATCTCTCAAACTCCTCCGACTGAGACTGCATATAAGGAGTAGTTAGAAAGGTGCATCTAAAGTAGTGAACATCATTTCTGTGCATAACTATTATTTAATCTGTCATCATAGCAAGTATATCAGCTATCTCTGTAGGAGAAAATTGAGCTCTGTAGTATCATTCAGAGGCCTCAACTGACGAAAAAAAACAAAAAATGCAATTTGGTGCAGTTGCTGATGTTTATATGCCCAGAAAGTAAGATTAAATTATGTTAGTTTATAATGCAAATCAATAAAAATCTTTATAATAGTATAGCAGACTACTTAAAATGCATATAAATATCAGTTGTCACTCTATATGCCAGTCATATGTCTTAGTAAGTTCAAAAAAGCTCTGTAGTTTTTATTGTGGGTGTAAAACTGCAATGCAATACTATGACGATTGAGAGATGTACAAATAAAGACTTGATGTATCATATTTTATACTCACTTATTAATGTTTCTGTTAACATTTAAACAGAAACATTTAACATATAAAAATGATCAAGTACACCTAGGTTGCTTCACTTCCATCTTGAAAGTGAAAAAGTGAAAGTGAAAAGAAAAAAAAGTGAAAAAAGTGAAAGTTCTTGAGATATTACTAACAATATAAAAGTTATTTTATGTACTAAAAATTAGTTAAGATTTCATAGCAAAAAAGAAAAAAAGAAAACTTTTTTTTGTTATACCTTTTACTTGCTGTCGCACTTGCTTTTTTATAAAAATAATAATAATAAAAAAAACAGTATAACCTTCAGTTAGATGACAGAAAGCGCGTAGTATATTGTGTACAGCTGGTTTTTCAGCACATTTTTGATCATGTTGACAATTTGGAGACCTTGGAGTAGTAAATATGACACAATTAATCAACTTTAAATGAATTGATTTTAATAACATCTAAAATGTTATTTTACCATCTTCGACTCAAGCTAAACACATTAACTTACAGCAATAATACTAAATTTAAGGTTTTGAATAGCATAAATTGCACCTTAAGGTAACAAAGCAGGTTACTACTTTTAACAACTCACAATATAATCAAACCATGCCAAAAAAAATAACAAATTAAACAGGCTAACCTGATCAAAAAAAACCATATCCTGCTAAAAACAAGTACTAAACAAACCGGTCCTAACAAGAATCATGAGCTGGTTTAAGCTGGTTATGAGCTGGTTTAAGCTGATCATGTGCTAGTCCTTAGCTGGTCCTAAACAACTAGTTCCTGTTCAGGACCAGCTTGGACCAGCTTAAACCAGCTGCCATGCTTCAAAACCTAACCAGCATATGCTGGTTTTTCAACAGGGCTTGCCATATCAATACTGCATTAGTCCTTAAAAATGCTGTGGTCTATTATTAAACTGATACCGCTTGCAAATTCAGCCTTTGTTTTGTTTCTGTTTGGACACTGTTGCTGTATTCAGGGGTTGAATGTGTCTTTAGATACCTGTGAGGATTGATATGTAAATTCTCAAACAGCTTTATTTGCATCAAAAGAAGCAAACAGCCGATTATTTAGAGCTCAGATTTTCCATTCCATGTCCCTCTGAATGGACATTCCCTAGTCATTACTAGCTGTATGAAATGCTAACACGTGTGGGATTATTATTTTCTCCCCTGGATGTTATTAATTTTTTTCTCTCCCTGTCTTACCATTCAGAAATCGTTTAGCTTTGTTTGGCTAATAAACAAAATATGTTCTACACCCTGAAATAAAGAGTCATATTTCAGAAACACTCAACTATAAGCATTTCATAAAACAAAACTACATGAATTCTGTGTGTATCTCACAGAGCATGTTAACAGGGCTGATGTACCACAGGCCCGAGGACCCTTTGGCATTCTTGGAGAGTTGCCTGCAGAAAACGCGAGACCTCGGGGGTCCTAAATGTGTGGCCTGGGACACTTTCATTACACCTGATCGAAAACCTCTACCACCAATCACCCCGGCACAGGGAAAGAAAGCCCCCTCCAAACTCGGTAATACAGCCAATTTGAAGGCACATTATCTTAGCAAGCAACAAAATGTCTGCTTGGAAAAAAAAGTCTTGTCATACACGATGGATGCAGTAAAATGACACTGGTTTTTGAAAATGGCTGTTTTAGTTATTGCCATTTCATTTAGTTTCTAATGATTCATAAACACATAATGTCAAACAGAACAGAAAACAAAATGAATTATATTAAGCCAGCAGCGAAGGAACCATTGTGTGAATCTGAAGGACAGCTGTGAAATGAAAACTAAAGAACATTGCAAAGAAATTTAGGAATGTTAAACATGGTTCAAGTGTTTAAAATACCTAAATATCTCAATAATGAAAGTCTCACCACAGATCTGTGTGGGCTTCTATCAAATGGGTGAATTAAGAGTGCATCTGAGGTAATAAAAAAGTGAATGTAATCTGTTTCTTTCCACAGATAGTGGTCCTGGTCCAGGCCCCGGACCTTACCGTCGATATGACAGGCTGCCACCAATCCAGGCCCAGTTCTCCATAGAAAGTGACTCAGATATGACGGAGTCCTCAGGACTCATACAGGAATATGATGTCTTTGACCCATCAAAACCACGACCACACATCATATTCATTATAGGTGAGTGGTCATCACTGTCAGCTTGTCATTTTCAGTCTATTTCAATCAATTTTCTGAATTCATCTTATTCTGAATTCCAACTCTTGTAGAACTTGACCTTAATTAATTTGAAATGAGCATTTCTATTGTGCTATTGCTGTGTAAAGTGGGATTTGCTATAATATTTTCCAGGTGGACCGGGCAGTGGGAAGGGCACTCAGACAGCTAAACTTGCACATCACTATGATTACGAGCATGTGTCTGTGGGGGAAATTTTAAGGAACCAGTTGCTGCATCATGCCCCCAGTGACAGGAAATGGGAGCTAATTGCTCAGATTATTGCCAATGGAGAACTGGCACCCCAGGTTTGGCAGTTTGACCACCAAATGTGTGAATTTCACAGATATGGTATATTTACATCTGCTTAATTACTAAAATAACATAAACTATAATTCAAAGGTTTGAGTCAGTACAATTTTTTTTTTCTTAAAGAAATAATTTTAAATTATTTAAATCATATTTTTATATTATGTTCACCAGTTCACCCAAAAACAAAAACAAATATATATATATATATATATATATATATATATATATATATATATATATATACTGTAAATGGAGTATTTCACCCTAAAATCTACTCACCCTTAGGCAATCCAAGATGTAGATGAGTTTGTTTCTTCATTGTAGCAGATTTTGAGAAATTTAGCATTACATCACTTGCTGACCAATGGATCCTCTGCAGTGAATATAGCAATATTATGGATAGAAGTCTCATGTATTTTAGCTGGAAGCAATGGTTTGAAGTTAAAACATGGATGATGGAAGATATCTTTATGATGAATTTGTTTATTACAAACATGCTGGATTCGTGTGGATGACTTGTGGATTATTGTAATGTTATTATCAGCTGTTTGGACTCTCATTCTGATGGCACCCATTCACTGCAGAGGATCCACTGGTGAGCAATTAATGTAATGCTACCAAATGTCTCTCCAAATCTGTTCCAATAAAGAAACACACATCTTGGGTGGCCTGATGGTAAAAACATTTCCACTAAATTTTTGTGTGAACTCTTTAAGCAACACAAATATTTTCAACATATTGAGAACCAAATCTGCATATAAGGATCGTGTGACAGTGAAGTTTTTTTTCCCCAAACATCTAAGTACACTACTTCAATCCATGGTACTTTAGTCACCCTAGTGTTGTTCTGGCATGGTATCCTGCAGGAGACAACTATTGAAGAGCTGAAACATCAGTTTATCAAAAAGCAGGATGCTAAAGGATTCATTGTGGATGGATTCCCCAGAGAGATCTCACAGGTGTTCACCTTTGAGGAGCAGGTCAGATATTCAGCATTCTGATGGTCTACTCTATATAGTATATAAAGTCTTTGTATGCTATGAATAACACTCATACAGTATTGCTTCAGATTGGCTCCCCAGACTTGGTGATCTTGCTTGCCTGCTCCAATCAGCAACTCCGGCAGCGTCTAGAGAAAAGAGCGTCCCAGCAGGGCCGTCCCGACGACAATACTCACGCTATTGAGAAGAGACTAGATACATTTAAACACAATATCACACTCATTGCCAAGTACTACCAGGAGAAAGGACTTATTGTAAGGGTAAGATGCTGTTCTTTGCTTATTTTTATCTTAACTGTTGAATTCAGCTGGTTTTAACAGCATGGACTGTTCTGTGGATTATAACAGATGCTGCTTTGCTGTCTAGTTTATGTTATGAAACACAATTCTGTCTCACTGTGCTTGGTCAGGTCGATGCTGATCGAGAAGAAAATGACATTTTCACAGACATTTGTACCATTGTCAAGGAGAGACTGTTCCCTAGCGACACAAATGCAGTAGGTTTTTAAACAAAAGTTACACTATAAGCCACAATTTAAGCCACAGTTTTGCTTCATATTTCATAAACATTATTTTTCTCCCTGCAGAGCAGTTGTGAAGATCTTTAGAGGGACGTCTAAACATCCAACCAACTGCTGCCATTAAATCCAAAATGTCAAAAGCAGCCTGCCAAACATTTTATTTTACCATAAGTTTTCATCAATAAACTTGTGGGTCAGAGTCGAGGGTCAGGAAAAAGAGTCAAGGAAGAAATATAATATACTGTATATTTTACACTTGTTTTTGCCTCTATTTGTACTTCACTGTGAATCTTCTCTGTACAACTTTTCTAGTAATTTAATAAGAATAACTTTTTAGAGCAGACATTTTTCCAACATTTTCTGTTTTTGTTTCAGAATTTTAATGTTTTGACTTGATATTATTCATGTATGCTTGGAGCTCAAGCCAGAAATAACGTGAGTTGCTAAAAAAAACCACCAAAGTATAAAATAATATCAAATACAATAACAATATAAAATGTTTTCAAACAATTTACCTCACCTATTCCTTCCTTAATCCAACATTAAATGGATTAAATAATTACTGATTATTAACTAATTTCCTTATGAACGCAGTGTTTCTGGTTTTATCTTACTCCACAATATGAGCACATTCAAGAGAGACAGAGATAGAGAGAGGGGCACTACAGACATGTCCTCTGGCTGTGTTCTCATTAATAGATCTTCATTCCAGCTGTGTAATTTTTTTCACAGTAGGACATTATTGAACATAACTCCCTGCCCTTGCTGACAGACCTTGACCAATCACGCAAGTGCCAAAATGCTGTTACTTTAAATACTGAGGAGTATTGAAAAATTAGTGGGAAAAGTTGTAAAGTCTATATTTAACATCAGTATCTATTTCATGTAATCTCTACACTGACATTGCTTGTGCATTTTCTGAACACAAATTCACAATTGAGCCACTAGATGGCAGGCTTTTATTCCTTAAAAATTATTTGTTCTATAGCCTCCCTGGTTTGAAAGAGTTCATTTATAACCATCCACAATTATACCAGCCTATGCCATTTTAAGAAATTAATATTATGAATTTTTAACTTTTGAATCTGTGAACTGATTAATAAAGAAAAAAAAATATTTTAAATAATTGCTTGGAAAAACATGAGCTTTGAGTTTGCTTTTTAACTATACACTATATAACATTTACCATACAAAGACCATGATATCTTTATTTTGTGCCAAGTGTGCTTAGAATACTGTGTTATCAACAGCATCACTTTGACAGAGTGCTGGTATGTGCTGCTTCTCAGAATAGATCCACCCTTATCACCTGCCTGCATGGCAAATTACTTTCAGCTCTTCGTGGCACGGGTAGAATACTCCTCTTTGCTTGCATATAATACAGCTTCAGGTTTTCAGAAGTAGAATTTAAATTACTGCAATCTACATATGACATAAATGCACTATGATCTGAATGTTGTTCAGAAAATGTTCTCTTTCATGTTCTGGACTAACATAGTTTAAAGCTTGAACCAAAAAATATCACTGAACTCTAAAACCTTGGTGCATTTTTCACTCTTCTTAACTCTGTTCTGCTGTATGTTCTTGAGCTTTTCCGCTCTTAATAATTATTTTCTTTTTCATATTTTCTTTCTTCTGAACATAAAAGAAAAAATGTTTTTGTTCATACAATGGATGTCAATGGTCACCAAAAATGTTACCAACCTTCTTCAAAATATCTTCTTTTGTGTTCCATGAAAGAAAGAAAGTCATACAGGTTTTAAAACAATATGAGGGTGAGAAAATTTCATTTTTGGATAAACTAGTTCATGGACAGTTCACCAACAAATGAAAATTGTGTTATCATTTACTCGCTCTCAAACTCATGCCATAAAAAAAGGTTGGATAGCTTTAAATTGGTATTCTCCCAAACACAGTAGCTGTCCTTGGCACAGTTATGAAATAAATACCCTTGTCTGATTCAACAAATCATTATTTTTAGTGCTTTTCAGTTGATCCAGTTAACAAAACTGAATCATTCATTAGTGAGTCAAACTGTTTCGGTTTTAAGTTCAATTCACTCAAATTGATCAATCATCTGGAAGTGGAAATTATCAGTAAATAATGACTTACATCTTGGTCTGTTTCTCACATAAAGATATGTGAATTAACAAATGTTCATTTTTTAGGTTACTCTAACTTCTTTATATGCTAGCATAATTTACCTGTTGATAAAAAGCCAAATAAATAAATAAATAAATAAAAAAACCTACTAACAGGGTTTCATTTAAAGCTGACTACAGGGTATAGGCTATTTAAGAACATTTATTGAATTTGTTCATTCCAATGAGGTAACAGGGCGGTCGGTCTGGTTTTATCTACTAGACAGAAGCATTTCAACATGGTATGAGCAGCACTCAAGTCTGTACCAGTTCATTTCCTTATATAGTATGTCACTATTCCAGTTCTGATAAGGTTTATCACATTCTCTGACACATCAATATAAAAGCCCAACTGGGGCTTTTACAACACACTTCCCAGCGTTTCCACTCTCTCTCCATCTCCACTCTTAACATTGGCATTATGGCACCGAAGAAAGTTGAACCCAAGAAACCAGAGCCTAAAAAACCAGAGCCTAAGAAAGAAGAAGCCCCAGCTCCTGCCCCAGTTCCAGAGACCCCCAAAGAGCCCGAGCTGGACCTGAAAAGTGTCCCACTGGAATTTACAGCTGACCAGATTGAAGAGTTCAGGGACGCCTTCACTCTCTTTGACGAGACGCCAACGGGCGAGATGAAGATAAGGTACGCCCAGTGTGGAGACGTGATGAGGGCTCTGGGTCACAACCCTACCAACGCTGATGTCCTGACTGTGCTGGGGAAGCCCAAGGCTGAAGAGATGAACACCAAATACCTGGACTTTGAGACATTCCTGCCCATGCTGCAGCATATCTCGAGAACCAAGGACCAGGGGACATTTGAGGACTTTGTTGAAGGTCTGAGAGTCTTTGACAAAGAAGGAAATGGAACAGTGATGGGTGCTGAGCTCCGTCATGTCTTGGCAACACTTGGGGAGAAAATGACAGAAGATGAGGTGGACCGTCTGATGGCCGGACAAGAAGACGCCAATGGCTGCATTAACTACACGTCCTTCATCAAGCACATCCTCTCTGGGTGAGCCGGAGCTGCAAAGATTGCTGAATGAAACTGGAACTCTAAATGGCAACTGTCAAAACACTGAAAGAAAATATGTCTTGTCTGTATGTCTTGGAAAGCATCAAATAAAAACCATCCAAATTTTGTTTCGTCTGAGATTTTTTTTTTTTTTTTTCTTGTTGTTGAGATGTAAAACTCAGATGTGTGTAAAGAAGGAAGGTAATATCTACAGTACGTAGACCTACTCTTAAAAATAAAAGGGCCAGCAAAAAACAAAAAAGGAGTTTTGGGAGTGATGTCCTTTAAGTATTTTTTTCTTAGTGCCATAAACAACCTATGTAACCATTAGTTATAATTTTCGGATTAGCTTGGCTGTGTGGCATATTGGTTGCATACGAAAGTGCATACTATACAGTAGGCTAGGCAAAAAAAATAAAAAAACCTTTGTCTGAATTTACAGTATTCACAAAATAGTAGGTAAAAAGTCCCAGAGTAAACATTTTCTGAGATTCTGAAGTGTTTGATGGATATTTTACTATTCTAATGGCCACAGGAGAGCATTTTTAAGAGGTTTTGCATTTGTTTATCTGCATCTGTCAGCTATTAAATAATTGATATTTAAAAAATGTTGTTAGGATGTTAATTATTTATAATGTAGGCCTACGTAAAATGTAGTTTTTAAAGACGTTTATCAGATGTTTGTACCCAGCAGGGTGAATGTGATTTAAGTGTGTGTACGTTTTAAGTAGTTATAAATTCAAAAGAAGTAACTAATCAGAGATTATGCAATTTCCAACACAGCCATCGTGTCCAACAGCACTACTTTTCACTGTTTGTATCACTGCGCTTGTCTATTTTTGTGGGGGGCGGCGACAGTGTACTGCCTAAAATGAAATTACATAAGCGGTTTCCATAACTGCTCCAAATTCAAAAATGAAACTAAAATTAAATCATCTTTGAGAGCAAGGAGGCCCCCTGGTGTTCACGCAAAGTAAGAAGGCGTACCTTTTATTCTCGTTGTAGTATTGTTGTTGCTGCTGCCGCCATGTCATATAGTGTGTTTCACTGTGAAAGCGAAACTACTTTGTTTGGCCTTCCAAAAGAGGATGATATCCGCTTCGTCATGCCTGGAGCTGATCTGTGCTGGTCGCTGAGGAAATACATCAACTTTGCACTGTGGATCGACAAATCGGCTTTCACTGTGGACGAAGTGGAGTCCAGCCCGGGGTCGTCACATGTGGTTGCCGCAAGCACAAGGTACTGTACGCTCCTTCATATAATCCGCCTCAAGTCGCCCGCCTCTGCTCACTCAAGCCTGCCGCAGCTCACTCAAGGCCACGGTGTGTGACACTGTTTCGTTGAGAAAGCAAAACTACTTTGTTTGGCATTCCAAAAGAAATCATGTTTATATCACATTTATAATGGGTTTTATGTTTATGTCTCGTCGCTCCGGCCGTATCATAATATGTTAAGAGGCGTAACATTTCCGTCACAAACTTGAGGCATTCGGCCAATCACAACACGCTGGATAGCGACGAGACTTGTAAAAATCGACGTTTCAGAAGGCGGGGAATAAAGGGGAAACAATAATGTGCAGTATGTGGAAAATAATGTGTTTTTTACCCTTAAACCGCATAAACACATTTCATTACACCAAATACACAAAATAATGTTCTTTTTAGCAGCATCATATGACCCATTTAAAATAAAGAATCGGAGTAATACAAATAATGAACAGTTCCGGTGTTGTTAGGCCGTTAAACAATGAATACGTTTTCATGAGTTTCATTTTGTTTAGCACTATGTAGAGTGACCTTGGACCTTGGCTATGGAAAGGCGCTATATAAATAAAACTTCTTCTTCTTCTTCTTCTTCTTCTTCTTCTTCTTCTTCTTCTTCTTCTTATGAGTCACTAAATTTCATTCAAATTTTTTTTTTTAAAAATTAAAAAAGATTCATTCAACAGTAGGCCTACTACTGGTTGAGTCTTTAGCCTGATTTTTATGGTAATTGTTTCTCATGGGGACGTCAGCGATTTTTAAACAGTAGGGGTTAGTCGATAATTGAATTGCTGCCCGAATCCTAATGAGGGTGTTTTTCTCTGAGTTTACAAGAAGAAATCGATTAAAAATTCAATGTCTAAATCAGTGGTGCCCAACCCTGTTCCTGGAGATCTACCTTCCTGCAAAGTTCAGCTTCAAACCTGATCAAACACTGCTTAACCAGCTAAGTAAGATCTTCAGGAGCACTTGATAATTACAGGCAGGTGCGCTGAAGCAGGGTTGGAACTGAACTCTGCAGGTAGGTAGGCCTAGATCTCCAGGAACTAGGTTGGGCACCACTGGTCTAAATCCTATTTGACCATTGCCGAGCACTGTATGGTAACTGCTGCACTTCGCTGTAATGTGCATGCTTGTATACATCAGGGAAAGAAAATACTTACGAGAACAATATTTCAATCTGCTCCACTACAGCGAGTAGGAGCTGTTAAGAATAAAAATAAAAAATAAAGGAAAAGCATGTAAACTACTGAAATGTGCCATTATAATGGCAGCAACAGGTAGGCCTATGGAATTCAATTTTAAAATATGTATTATATAGGCCTACAATTAAATACATAAAAATATAAACCGAGCAGCTTTATGTTTACCTTACAGCAGACAATCATGAGACTGCCACGTGGGCAGCGCGTTCCAGGGTTCGTAGGATCTCAGAACTCTTCTCCGTTGCGAATAAATCACCATCCAAATTTGAGTTTTGTAAATGTATTTTTACAGACATCCACATGAGAAGCAATTACCGTCCAAACAGGGCTATACATGAATCATTCGACCAGTTACTTCAGAAAACACTGATTCATTCGTTGATGATGTCTATTTCTTATGGTGGCAGAGAAATGCAAAAAAAAATTCTGAAAACAAAATAGCCTAACAAATTACAAACGCAAATGAAAATCTAAAAAACAAAATAACAATTCAGAAAACATTATAACAAGTCAGAAAACATAATGACAAATTCGAAAACAAAATTAGTCAGAAAACACAATGACAAATTCGAAAGCAAAATAAGTCAGACAACACAACGACAACGACTTTTGCTGAACTTTTTTTTTATCTCCCTTTTCAAATCTCGTATCACATTGTAAAGGCATTTATTTTTAATGAAAATTAAAGAATTAATCAAAAAGTTGAAAATAAAGTATTGGTTAGGGTTAGGGTAGGTGTAGGGAGGTCTTTATTGTACCAATAAGGTGGCAGTGATTTAATAATTTGAATTGAAATTATAATTTACACTCAATACGTTATTATTGCATACTTTTTTATAATGTACTACAATACTGAAGTGCAGATAATTGCCACTATTTGCAACAAGTAGTGTACATAGCAGAAAATCCTGCTATTTTAACATAGTGTAAATAGGTATTTGCACTTAGTGTAAATAGAATCCATTGCTAATACGAGATTTGAAAAGGGAGGAAAAAAAGTTCAGCAAAAGGTGGGATCGAACCCAGGTCAATCGTATCAAATAGCCAATGTCACAAGCTTAACCATCTTATACCTAGATTGACAGATGTCTTGTCCAGTCAGCGGTGAGTAATCCCAAACCAATGGCGCTGTCTCAAACTATACCTACCTCTTCCGGTTTG
Organism: Cyprinus carpio; assembly: GCF_018340385.1. Classification (NCBI taxonomy): domain Eukaryota; kingdom Metazoa; phylum Chordata; class Actinopteri; order Cypriniformes; family Cyprinidae; genus Cyprinus; species Cyprinus carpio. Next base: position 19,811,776 of record NC_056601.1, read on the forward strand.
TCTGATTTGTCATTGTGTTTTCTGACTTGATATTTTGTTTTCAAATTTGTCCTTGTGTTTTCTGACATTATAATGTTTTCTGAATTGTTGTTGTGTTTTCTGAATTGTTATTTAGTTTTTTAGATTTGCATTTGCATTTGTAATTTGTTATTTTACTTCCAGAACTCCGAACCATTCCTTAACTTCTAGTACAACGTAGTTTCTCGGAGTTGCAAAACTCTTCCGTTGTTTAAAAAAGTTTCCATAGGTGGAGTGAAAACAGAAAAAGGTAATGTGTGTTCAAGTTCCTTAATATCAAAAAATTTTTAAGTGTTGCTTCAAAACAAGATCACAGTCGCTTTAACACTGCTGGTAAATATTAGCCTAACTGTGATTATCGCAGAGAGAATCGCAACCAATATTTGGAAAAACAGTTCTGTGACTTGTGTGATATTACTTAATTTTATGATATTAGAGTGTGAATTTTTTTTTTTAGATATATATATTCAAAACAATAATTTTACACTACAAATAACCTTTTGTGCATTGCAAAAGTTTGAGTATGCCTATACCAGTTTCTTTTAAGTTAAAAACGATCAAACGTGTGAACTTTGAATAGGTAGTATCGATATAATGGCTATTTCTGGTTTCTCTCCTGTGCATAATCACCATGGTCTATTTGAAGAGCAGCACCGTGTGATTAATTTCTGCAATCTTATTTTCTTTGAGATGATACATATCAAATTCATAAAATGCAGACCATCAGTACACATCCTCAAATAGGCACCCTAGGCTGTTCTGGGCCCTGCATTCAATTTCACTGTAATTAAGGTTAGACTATAACATTGATTGGCTTAGTAGGGTACAAGTTGTTCTTGAATCTGTATAGATCAGTATGTAATGTTTGGGGGGCTGGTGGGTCATATTACTTACTTTATGAGAGTCAAAAGAAGGCAGATTGTGCAGCTTTGAACCTCTGAAAAATACCTGCGCTCTTTTCCTTGTGGTTGTCACACATCTTGTTCTTGTAAATCCACCTTTTCCTTATTATATCAATGCTGTGAAAATAAACAAAAGTCGTTCATATCCTAACATTATGTTTGGCTAGAATCCTCCAGTCTTCCCATATCTGACATTTTTGTGATGTTCTCTGCATAACAACATTCTTTGTGATCTATAACTGCAGTAAATGAGTAATTTAGGCGCTTAGAAGTTTCGCCAAGATTTAAATGCTTGTGAGTCCATGAGATTCGTGTTTCGTGCGATTTATATCTGTTTGCAGTTATGATGGCAGCTCACCAACACTCTTTTGCTTGCAGCTTTGGCAGTTTGAAGCTCACTGGATTTTCCCCATCTATGCTCAATCAGGAGAGCAAAAACAGAACCACAGGCAAGTCCAAGGAAGGATTTTATTTCATTGTTTATGAGAGGAGAGTTTGTTTATGGTGACAGGTAATGCCCTGGCAAGCCCGGTTGACACCACATCTGTACTTCCCCTCTGTTACATCCCAAACAAACCCAGGGAAAGCAGCCACCCATCAATCAGATACTCATTCCTGTCACCACACACATTATGTCTATCAGGCATGTGTCCTTTTCCATTTTCATATGCCACATCTCTCATGTTAAATATCCTGTGAGTCATTTAGTGTATTTCGCTTCTAGGTGGCCAGTTTTCCAAAGTGTGAGATGAAACCTCAGAGTTTGATTCTTATTTGTTGAATGGTTTGGATGAAAATGTCGTTTTGACAGGCCTCTCGGATTTGAACATCATAGATTGATTCTTTAGGTTCGACTATAGGCCCAGAAGTGAATCTATCCCACACAGGATAAAGGCTGTTTTCTTTGGCAGGACTGAGCTGTAACCATCTTTGTCTCTTTTCATCCCTAGAAGACAAAGTATGTTTTATTTTAGAGACGTGTATGGTTGTTTTTATACATTCTTTCAGGACATAAAGACCACTGACAGAGATAACAGTTTTAGTTGAGTTCGGATCCAAAGACAACGTCTGCCCAGCTAATGACTCTTTTTGTGCATGCATGTGGATATAGGTTCACACTGGGACGTACACATGGCAGTCGAGTTTAAGTTCACAAGAAACCAATGGACGTGAAACTGTAGTCGATTCTGGGGGTAGTTGATCTCGAGAGAACGTTTGGCACATGATCAAGGAAGCGTGGCCTTAAAGACTGAGCTTGAGCATCTTTATTATCTCAAACAACAGTTTATTATTCATTGATGTCCAGACGTATATTTTATTCTTTAAGTCTGGAGCGCACGGGTTCACTGAGAAATAACAAAAGGATCCTTATGTGGAGACCTCTCGCAGGCGAGACTTCCTCCTCAGACGGCCCCAATAGAGACGTGAGGTGATGGGCTTAGATTCAGCGTCGTGCAAATATCATCCTAAATGTCAGAGAACTAAGAGTGCTAAGGAAGACTGATCTCTGAAGCTTACAGTGGGAGAGGGACATCAAAAGATATAAGGTATAAGATATTTCAAAATAGACTCCTTTTCTAGTCATCAGTCGTTGTTGTATTTCACTCACACATTAAATGCTCATCCTATAGCTAGTATGAATTAGGCATGAGCCTCACTCTCTGTCTCTTTGTAGTATTAGCGTTTTGATATTTAAAATTCGATTTTAAAAATGTAACTTTCTGCTTTCACTTAAATTTGAAAGTTTTAGTAATTTTGTTGTGTTTTTTGTAATAACGTAACTAATTTTATTATTTTTTAGTTTTAATTTAAATTTATTTTAACACTCCAAGGTAAACTAAATAAAAATGACAAATGGTGACATGGCAACTTTTTTAATAATAATAATATGTTTAATTTATTTAGCGCCTTTCCCAAGCTCAAGTATACTTCACAATGACAATAGCAAGAAACAATCATTTCATACATAGAAGGACAATAGACATTTGCCAAGTCCAAGACATTGCAGTGATTGCAGTTGCATATCACAGTAGTAGCGCAAACAGTCAAATACAGCAAACAATCAAATACAGCAGAGAGCCATAATAGTTTAAGAAAAAACATATTGTAACTGGTTTAACAGATAGGTTTTGAGTTTAGACTTAAATTCATGCAGTGTGGTTATTGTCCGAAGAGCAATGAATTCCACAGTTTTGGAGCCAAACAGAGAAAGATCTGCGTCCCATAGATTATGGGCGAAATCTCAGAAATTAAATGACCATTTATTTTATTTCAAGTAGCAAAAATGTTTATGGTTTTAGCAGTGAATAATATAGATTTTGTGGAGAGTTTCCACAAAAAAGTTAAGCAGCAGAATGGTTTTCATCATCGATAATACTAACAATGTTTCTTGAGCACCAAATCAGCATATTATAATGATTTCGGAAGGATTGTCAGAAATGTGACACTGTAAACTGAAGTATTGTCTGCTGAAAATTCAGCTTTGCCATCACTGGAATAAATTACACTTTGAAATAAAAAAGAAAACAGATATTTAAAAATGTAATTATATAAATTTGATTATGTACTGTATGTAATGTTTTTTTATATATATATTGTAAATTCAGCCATGGTGAGCATAAGCTCATACTCTTTTGAACATTAATATATACAATTCATATTGTTCCAAAGCTGGTTTAACTCTCGAAGATTGTTAGATAGAGAGAGAACGCTTGGAAGAAATCAAAACCTCCTTAGAATATGTAGATCTTATTAATTAATTCATGTCTTAAATGTCTTTTGACATTATATCTTAAATGTATATACTGTATATTTGACATGCATATTTATGACATTTAGCATATTTGACATAAATAATCAAAATATAATGTCAAAAGTCATTATAAGAGCTAAGTGTATTTAAACGTCTTAAATACCTCCTTAGTGTTTTTAAAAGAAATGCCTTTTGGGCCCCTTTGACTGAGAAAATGAGGAGAGGATGTTCCCAGCATACCTTAATCAGTACCATTGAGGTATCTCAGTGCACAAGCCCTCAAATCTGCACTGAATCTTCCTCACTGATGGGGGATGGGTCAGTTACAGATGACATCATCGGCTGGAGTTGTGTGCTGTGCTTGTGTGTTGCAGAGATTTTGCAGTCTTGTAAGAAGGACGAAGTCTCTCTCTGATGACCACGTGAGGACTGACTTGCAGCCACATTTGACAGTTAGTATCATGATACATAGAAGAACAAACATGCATTTGCACTTTGAAAATGCACGTTTGGTGTTAAAATTGATGTGATGGCATGTGATATCACTAGAGGGCATTATTACCCCAACACTTACTGTATATGTGTATGCTCTTCTTTATTAAAGCAACATACAACAGAATACAGAAAGTGTGTTTACAGCCTAAACTAGTAGCTAGGAAAGTACAACACTAAGGCTGATCCTCAAAAAGATGCTAAAATGTCAATACCAGACAATTGTTAGAACATCACTAGGGGGCATCGATATCAAAATATTTCTGTCTCTACATAACATCTGGGATTGTGCAATATCCATTCTGTAACATATTTTCTGCAGTAGTTCTGGCGTCTGGTCACCAGAATTAAAATGACTGAACCAAGATGTTTAGTCAGGCTGGACTACCATGCCTTCATTGCCTTCCCATTGAGATTTACAGTTTCCTAGCAGACCCATCTGGTCATGACCTACATATATCCACTTTCATATATATGGAACTCGCTAGGACTCATTGTATGATGATTGAGAAGCTATATTCAAACCCTGAGGAAATTATGACCAGCCAATTGATAAAAGCCACACCGAGCGCAATGAATCAAGCGTATGAAGACAGCACAGAGCGATGGTTGAAGTCAGTCAGATTCAGAGGCTAGTGTTGCTCCTGTGGGGAGATGAGCGGTTCGGCAGGCTGACTTTATGCACAATGACATGGCCACAGGAACCTGCCAGAGTCCATTAAAATCTTCCCCAGTCAGGTGTCTCCTCTGCTTCTCTACACACAGTCCTCCAGCTCACCGCCAATGCACTCTGCTCCTAGAACAATCAATATGTTAGGTTACCATCCAGAATGGAACAGGTTGCTCCAGCCTGCTGTGCCATTTCAGCAGGTTTGGGTGGAGGTCAAAGTCAGTTCTTAAACAGATATTATGGTGTAGCTGCTTCCTTGAGCTTCCTTTGCTTGAGGGAATGATAGATAAACAAGCTTTGTTTTATAATAAAGTTTATGTTGAATCTCTTTTGCGTGACATATATGGCAGCTTTAAGCACCTCAAATGTGGACTCATAGGCAATTTTAGTGTTTTTGTGGAGTAATTCATCACTTTTTATTTGATCAAGGACCCCACCTACTGCAAATGCCAGCTGAATATGGTTATTTGGATATAGTTAAGTGAATTAATGTTTGCAGGGGATCAAGAACAGATCGCAGTGTTTATTTTACCCTCTAAGCCGAACCATATGTGGACTTCCAGTTTAGTAGGTGTTGTGTCCTCTATGACATAACATCCCACACAAGCAGTCCCAGATTGATAACTTACTGTGATGTTGTAAAAGCAGTAAAGAGAGTGGTTGGTGAAAAACTATGAATTTCCATATGAACCTCGGTTTTAGTTTAAAAGTATAGTTCACTCGAAAATGAAAACTGCTTTATCAGGAATCACAGGCTCATGATGAAATGAAAATGAGACCAATAGGACCAATCACGCAGAATAGCGTCACGCAAAGGAGGGGTTTGGACCTTTCATTAGCCTACCCATAATAGGGGCACTTTAGAGAGACTTTATATGATGAACAGACTGAATTTAATTTAGGCTTTTATTTACATATAAGCCAATGAAGTTTGTTCTTGCCTGTCACACAAACATGTGCGTTGATGCTTATATGTGCATAAAAGACTGAATTACACCTGTTCATCATATAAAGCAATAATGGTTCTTCTAATGGTTCTTCAGACTAAACTGCTCAAATCATATGAATTAAATAAATGAAGCGTCAAAGTTTTAGTGGGATGGAGGCATAGAAAACTCTCAGGTATTATTAAAAATATCTTCATTTATGGTTGGAAGATGAACAAAAGTCGTATGGGTTTGTAAAGCCTTGAGGGTGAGTAAATGATGACAGAATTTTCATTTATGGGTAAGCTTAACTAAGTTAGGAAGTGCTCATTCCAGAAAGATGAGCCATATTTTCCAGCTGACAGCTCGCCAGAAAGTTTAGTATGCTAAGAGCTTTTAGGACTCTAATTAATATAGATGTCAGTCATCCTATCAGATGTGTTGGTTTTGTAATTTTATATTTTTTACGTTCTGTCTTATAAGTTGTTATTCTATCCTAAGGTCTAATATCTTTTCTTTGTCCTTCCTATTAATCATTACACGTAATTCTCTCAAGTTCTAACAGGGACATGCAAATACAGCTTCTAAGAAATCTGTCTTCTCTCTGTCTTGTTTATTTAGTTTCATATTTCAGCATCTGTCAGATTTCTTTTCCTTTTTGACAAGCAGGAAACCAATAACATCGTAGGTGTGGTAACAATGCCAAAATTGGAAGGATGTTGATGGGATTAGAAAACTAAGAAGACTGGAAAAACAAACTATTTGCAGATATTACATTGGAAACAATTCATAAACAAATACATACACTGTAAAAATGATTTTTCAAAATTGGAAATGAAGCAGATTAATGGAGTGTTTTACAGGAAAATTATTTTTTATTCTTTCTACTTCAAAATTCCATGTTTATTTCAATGGGGTTCTTGCCGTTTCTTTTTAATTGTGAAATTTACTAGTAATTTCTGAGTGAAAATTGTTTTTACACTTTTTCCTTTCAGTGTATGGATATGACATTGCTCTTCTTTTTGTTTTCCTAACTTAATTTGAATGTAAGGCTCATAACCTGCAGTGCTTTGGTGTGAAGCCAAGAGTTGAATGTTTGCTAAAGTTTCAGGCATTTGTTGGCATTTGGTCTGTGTCGGCGCTGCAATACTTCGAAGTGCTTGTTTTGGTCAGTGGCTTCAGGGTGTGGGAGAGGGGACCCCTGTTTTAATGCATTTGTTTTGAATGTTCAAGGTGGGCAGGGCCAGGAAGCATTGATTTGAAAATGAGACATCCCACGTCATGCCTCATGTCTGAGCAGAAGGTCATGGGGGTACAGAAAGAGCAGGGGCCAACACGGAGGAGCGGGGCACAGGGGTCAGTACTCTGGAGAAACACATGGGGTGGAGGGGTGTTTGAAGTGGGTGGTCTCATGAGAACGCCTGGCAAATTAGGATGCAATCTCTAAGTAACTATGGCTACAACAACGCATGGCTAGAATACGCACTGGAGCGACATTGACAACAACAACACACATTCTTCACTCCACTGGTTGATAAATGAAAGATTTAAGGAGAGCTAAATGGTCGTTATAACATTTACTCAATCACATCTATACAGTATATAAGGAGGCGTATTGGATAATGAGTGCTATAATTTATGACCATCTATTGTAACAGATTTCAGTTTGGACTTTAGAAAACAGAACTAAAGATAAAGGTTTACAAGATGCATCCACTGAGATTATTGCAGGCAGTCAGTAGAATGTTTTTAAATCTGTGTTAAGTATTAGTATATTTTGACATGATCATATTTTCTTATAAAACAAAATAGGAATAGACCATATTATTTAGGATTTTATTCATTGATGATTAGTAGTGAATCATGTTTGATTGCGTTTGCTCGTTATGAAGACATCATGTCAAAGAGTGTAATTTTGTTCTGGGGTCAAGTACTTGAGAAAAAAGTTTGAGAATCATTGCTGTTGCCCACGGGAAATCATATTTGAAAATGGTTAATGCACAAAAAGACAACTGAAAAGGTCAACTTAGGATGTATGAGGTCATTGGAAGAGTGGAGGAGGGGATTTGGTGCATCTTGGGAGGTTGGAGAGAGATTGAGGTGGAGGCTGTCACTACAAGATTGAGTAACTTTTCAGACATTCATATCACATTTTAAAGGGATAGTCCACTCTAATTTGAAAATTCTGTCATCATTTACTAATCGTTTACATGTATGACTGACTTTTGCAGAACACAAAAATAAGTTATTTTGAAAAAAGAAAAAAAAAACTATGCAAAAAACTAAAAAACTAGAGGCAAGTCATACATTTTTGGAACAACATGAGGGTGAGTAAATGACAGAATGTTCATTTTAAGTGAACTGTCCCTTTAACAATTGTCCTCAGATACCCTGAACATCAAATGTGAAGAACACCGAAGCTGAACAAACAGAAAATGCCAGTCATCTGACCTTACTCCGCAGATAATCACATAATGAATCAAAATATACCAATACTAGCAAGAAAATGTCAGTGCCATTTGAACAAGCATGACGTACCACAATTTGGCATACAAACAACATAATGCAGGGATACACAAGCACTCAAGAGGAGTAGAAGGGACCTGAAATGCCATTTGCGGTGAAATGAATTCATTTATTGACGTCAACCTCTACCCATTGGCTTTGTCAGTCTCATACACAATACCTTCCGGAAGAGTGAAGGAGATCATTGATTGACCTCTGTCAGGGTGGATAAGCTATGATCTCTATCCTCTCACTCACATCTGTCAGACATCGTCTCCCGCTGTTTATACTGTAGTGTATTTAATTCTCCCCCAAGAATAATCTTATGATTTTAATTGAAACTGATCTGAGTAGTTTCAATGAGATTTGTTTGAGATAACTTATAGTATACAGAGAATGTTTATAGAGCTTGTAGTTGAGGCAACTAGATCACCAAAGGATAACTCTGATCAGGTCATTGTTCATTGAAATAGGTTAAAGTTGTCATTTTATGACAGTCTGAGAGACGCTTGTCCCTTTGATTCTGGTTTTGGCCGACGCCACTAGTTGTGCGTCACTGTAAAAGAGCAACCTGTCCCATGAGCTCATTCATCAATTGATCAGTTGGCAGACTGGGCTCTTTCATCAGTTTGAAAGACAGCTATATGAATCCTCTTTATATCTCGATTCACTCCCCCACTGCCTTGTAATGCAATGCACACATTAAAGATGAAGAACATCCCTTTATAAAAACTTCCATCTTCATCATGACAATTACAGTAGTTAGATGGGAAAGCCAATATTGTGTTCATTCTGTCCTTCTTACCTCAATACATCAATACATGAAGCATAGATTACTGTGACTCACTTCTAACTGGTTTTCCAACTAAATTGCTTCAAATAATACAATACACACAAAGCTTAGTCACTAAAAAGTTGTCCAGGCTGGTTATGTTCTGGTCCGGCTGGTGGACCAACATAGCCATGCTGTTTACAAACAAAATCTTCAACCAGTATGATGATGATCAACTTGCTGGTTAAGCTTTTCAACCACACCAGTGTCTTATTCTGGAGTCCAAAATGGGCTTTTTAACAGAGATGCTCTGCCAATTCCTCTGGCTTATCATGTACAGTACAAAATTCTAATTACAGTTTTTAAAGCCCTCCATGGTCCTGCACCGCAGTATCTAGGAGATCTTATTCATCCTACTCTCCTGCTCAGACACTTAATTCCTCCGGAGCCAATTTATTAACGGGTCAAGATTGTCCTCCATGGGTGGTAGTTCTTTCAGTGGCCCCTAGACACTGGAATTCTCTCCTGCAGTATCTCTGTGAAATTTCATCTCTTCCCACCTTCAAAACTCAATTGAATATGTGCTGTTTACTTTGTGTTGTTCAGATGTTTATGTGTGCTGCCTCTTTTTTTGTGAAATTAATTGGTTGCACTAGTTTCTAACCCTTTTATTTTTTTCTATTGCTTTGTATCTTTATGTGCTATGTTGTTTAAGATATTATTTCTTGTTTAATGTTTTCTGTCATGTGTCAAGGATTTGTGAAATAATAATAATATCATCATCATCATTTATGAAATGCACAATTGTATTTTTCAGTTTCTTTGTATATTTCCCATTTTTGTCTCTCTTTTAGATATTCCGTCTTTTTTAGCCTTTCATGTAAATATAAAATAAATAATAATTGAAAAAAGCATTATTATTATTATTATAATTATTATTTGCAAAATGCATAATAGTAATAATAAACTAATATTTACTATTGTTATTAGATTTGTGAAATAATAATAATAAATCATATTTATTATACATTATTATTATTATTGCATACACAATAATAATAATAAAAACAATAATAGTCTAAGTATTTTCAAATATTCTTAATATTATTAATAATAATTATTATTAATGTACTACTACTACTACTAATTCGACTACTAATACTAATAATAATAACAACAATGATAATTTTTTTATTATTAGTTTTATTTATTTGGCACTTTTGTAATAAATGACAATAAAAACAAGCTGTTTATAGAAATAAAAGCCATTTTTCATCCTTGAGAATGTAAAATCTTGTAGCGTAATTCTAAAGATTAGAGGTAGTCGTAAACAGAAGAAGAAGAGGTTGAAGCTGTGAGCACTAAGTAAAGGGAGCAGGGGAGGAGGAACGGATGGGGTTTAAAGGTGAAGTTAGTAGCAGGGCTAAGAGTGTAACAGTATCTTTTCCCTCAACAAATGTTTCCTCACATTGCCCTGTTTGGGCTGCAGAGCTGAGATCTGTCTGTCTGCGAAGGGGAAACTGTTTATTTGAATTAAATGTCATTCCTGGGGTTCCATATGGAACTGGTATATCCTTCATTTTTATGTGGTCTGTTTGATTTGTGAAATCAGGAGCTGTCCTGCACTGCACTCAGGCTGAAGGCTTCGGTTAAGTCTTTACAGTTTCCTATAGGTACACTTTCCAGACCACAGGGGGGAACTAACTCTGTGTAAATTGGCTGAGGTCCATCATGCCGTCTTCTTAGGGTTGGAGAAACAGACAAAGTCTGTGCTGCTGTCTAAAAGGACCACTTGTTTGTTACGCTTGAGTATGACCCTCATTAATACCGGCCACTTAAGTTCTCATGGATTCTGTGTGAGCTACCTGGACCCCAACTTTAAAACAACATGGTTTCAGATTTTAAAAGTCTACTTTCCATTCAGCAAATAAATACATAACTAAAGCACCAATGTTAGGGAGAGATACTAGTTTTCCTACTGTACGGCTCCAGTTTCCACCTCTTTGGTTCATTGTCTGAGAGGAAAGGCTCCAGATCGGGTAGAAAGATCAGATCCAGACTTCCGGGAAAAGAATCACTCTAAACTAGTTGTTATGTGAAATATAGATAATAACAAAACACTTTCACTTCAGTTATGCTCATCTGGAAGTCTGTTTGTGTAACTGCAATTTTTTTGGTTTATTCTTGGTTTTTGTGATGCTTCTCATTACTTCTTGCTCACTCTGCTGTTAAACAGAATGATTGAGTGAATGCAGACCAATATTGCTAAACTCAATTTCCATGCCAATTTAAAATCGCTTCTTAAGTGCATTAGATGTACAATTAGGTTTTATATTGATGCCATTGCATGGAACCAAGTGCCTAGGGATGGGAAAACATCAGAATTTTAATGATTCTGTTTCAGATTCAGTTCTTATTAATGATTACAATCCCTTAATGAGTTCAGATTAATTCAGTAACCATTACATCAGTTGTACTGTATGTATCATACTCTACCAGACAAACATTCGGTATGATTAGGATGTTTTTTTTTTTTTTTAATGCTTTTGAAAGAAGTCTCTTGTGCTTATCAATGCTGCAATAGACAACACTATTTTCCTGTTTAACACTGTAAAGCTGCTTTGACATAATTTGTATTGTATAAAGCACTAAATAAAGGTGACTTGATTTGACTTGATATTTATTTGATACATAATTAAAAATAATACCGTAAAACTGTAATATTGTGAAATAATATTACAATTTAAAATAACTGATTTCTCTTTTAATATATTTTAAAATGCAATGTAATCCTGTGATGGGAATAAATAAATGTAACCGTAGTAAGAGACTTCTTTCAAAAATATAAATAAAATATATATTATAATATTTTTTAAATCTTTTAAAAATGTTTGATAATGTATCCATGGTGAACAGCCGTACAGAAATAAACAGCAGGAAATTATCCAAACATAATAGCTCAGTGTTCTCTTTTTCTCTTTGCATTGTTGAGAATTCATATTTTAAAGCATAGATATAACCAACTGAATATCATTCAATCACTATCACTCTGTTTTTTATATCCATTCTCACTTCCCAATCATATACAACTAAAATGACAGCTGATTTTAAATCTAATTGCTGCCTTTACAGTTTTCTGCATAAACCAGTGAAGTGGCTTAAATTCTGGTGATTTATAAATGTCATAAGGTCCCTATATAATAGGCATAGGCTGTTTTGAATTAATGTAAGACCTGTTTTTTTTGTTTTTTTTTTGCCAAATAAAAACTCAAAACTGGTTCGATCAGCCTGTGCACTAACACACCATTGCTTGTGTTGCCTTCTGACCATTGGGAAGCATTTCCTTGTCCTTGACCTAGTTATACAAGTATGCACCTCTTGCGTCAAGGAGCTTCTTTTTTGTCCACATTGTTTTATCATTCTCTGATGTTCTGTCAATCCAGGAGGGAGATGAAAAGACTGTGTGACTGATGAATGAGGGGTATTGACTGCTGCCCGTGATGGCCAGACGTCAGCATCTTTGACAGGCTAATGTATCATAATGCACTTTAAAGGGATCAGTCATGATCAGTAAAAGGCTAAGAGTAAAAAGTTCATAGCCATATGAAAACAATGAAGAGCATTTTTTTGTAATTTCATGGTTCATGAAGAACAGTTCCACAGGGTACTAGTTGCGTGGAAGATACATAAACCTGTGCATCAGGCATGTGTGCACAACTGTTCTACTCTGCATTGTTAATCAAAACCAGGACAAATCTAGAACTAACAAGAATTATGTAAACTACAGGAATGCAGGTTATTTATGTGGATGAAACTTCATAGTAAATGTTGTATGTTGAATTAGTTCTACTAGCACATACTGTCCGTCACTAGCTCTCAACTGCTTTTAATTCGCAACCCAGATTTTAGGGGAACAAAAAAAAAGTGCCATTCAGTAAACATTTATTATTGTTGTTGTTCCTGTTCCTGTTGTTGTTGTTATTATTATTCTTATTATTATTATTATATACCTTTATTTTTCATTGAAAAGTTGTGGTAAAAATGTATAATGTTAGATTAGTAATGTTAGAAAATATTTCTATTCAAATAATTGCTATTATCTGCTATTTATCAAATAACCCTGAAAAAAAATATAACAATATTGATTATAATGGTATAATAAATATGATAATATATATATATAGGATATAGTATTTAGTATTTATATATTTATTTTTTTAACACCAATTAAAGCTGAAAATTCAGCTTTTTCACCAAAGGATTAAATTATATTTTAAAATATATAAAAATTTACAACAGTTCTGTTAAATTGTATTATTATTTCACAGTTTTTTTTTTTTCTTTTCTTTTTTTTGATCAAACAAATGCAGCCTTGGTGAGCAAAAGAGACATTCAAAAAATCTCTCTGAATGCAAACATTTGAATAATCGTGTGTGTATATATATTTCTCTTAGTCTAAATGGTTTGAAACATTTCCTTTCTATCTCTTTTTCTACGAGGTACTTAGCTCACTTTTTCTTCAGGTGCTGGCTTGACTTTTTTTAGTCAGAATCTGTGCTATGCTCAGTGCTGGAGCTGGCACTATACATCACAGGGATGCGCTCTTTACGGAAGGATAACCTGTCACCCGCACTGCAGGGTGACCTGAGGGAGTTGAGCTCTGAATGTTCCCACCACGCTGTACCCAAGCAGTATAACTGTCACACAGAGGAACACGTCCTGACTCATGCGTTCCCTTACGTCTTCCAGAGCAAAGGACACAGGTCTCTGAAGTGGGGACATCTAATGCCCTCGGAGGGATTGTCTTATGTAAAGAACTGAAATATTCATTTGTCCACATGAGGGGGCTTTTCACTGCAAACACCTTAGTTGTGCACACACACACACACAATCTAGGTCAGCCAGTGTATGCTCTACTGTTATGTAAAAAAAAAAAATAATAATAATAATTTATTAAGCCTAATGTCCATCAGACACCTGCCGTTGTGGCAAGTAGTTATTGATAATAAAAATGTATTATTTTAAAGCATAACTGCAAAACTGTACTTAAAAGTAAAAAAGATTTTAAGATGAACTGTAAATTTAATTTAAAGAGCACAAAGTATACTTGCAATAGTTCCACTTTAGCACAATCAAATATACTTAAGTATAACTGTAGTTGGACCTCAGCACTGCTTCTGCACAATTAAAGCACATTAAGTACAAAATTAGTTGTTCCAATTTATTATGCTAAAAGTACAATTGCAGGGTATTTTTATTAAGCATATATATTTCTAAATGTATCAGTAATATAGTTAGAACAAATAAATGTATTGTGTTTTAATTTAATTTAATTTAAAGACCACAAGTGTATTTCTTATTTTGTTTTAAAACATAATTCATTCCACAAGATAAAAATAAAGTATTTTAAAACAAAACTAGACCACAAAATTAACAATGAAATGAAATGAAATTAAAAGAAATTAAATTATTTTGCATTAAATAAATAAAAATAAATTAAATGAAAGTCTTTAAAGTCTTTAGGATTTTAAAGTTAAATTAAGTTTATTTTTATCACACTTTTCAAGTGTATTATTGCAATCTACATTATCTTTGGGTCTTTTCAGTAGTTATTATCATGTCTGAAACTAACTGACATACTGTAGGAAATCAACACACCTACTATAGTATAGTGTGAGTAAAATGGGAATAGCGCGTTAGAGGCAGCAGGGAGAGGAAACAGGCCCTAAAGAGGAGGGATTTCCAGGAACTGCTCATAATCTTACTGGTCTCTTTTATCAACTTTCCTCCCTCAGGGCTGATTGACTGGCCTGGTTGTGACATAAAGCAGAGTATAAAACAAACACATTCACATGCTGTACACCAGTGGTTACCAACCTTTTTAAACCCAAGATCCCTACTGAAGAATTGATAGAAATATTTACCTTCAGTGATACATTCATGGAGAAATGTAGCTGGAGAACTGTGTTTTTTTGTACTTATTTTTGGGATTGCGAGTGATGGGTTGGCGACCTGATGTACAGCCATGTCTATACCATGAAGCGTCCATGGCGAATTTAAAGGGTTTGTGTTGCTGCTCTATCAAAGTGTGCTTTATCTCATTCTGGGAATCTGTGTTTATTGTGTTTTAGAAAGGCCACATGGGTGTCCAGACTATGACACAACTTTCCGTCTGTCAGCGTGCCATAGCTTAACTTGTTAATTGATCCTTTGCAAAGAGCTTGAATGACAGGCAATCTGACCAGTCATAACACAGAATAACGCTGAGACTTTATTTCATAACAGAAATAACCTGTTCTGTCTTGTCTGTCGGCATGTTGTCAGTTTCCTCTTTGCTCCGCAGTGTATTTTTTCACTGTGTGAGAACATGATGTGTGGTGTGAGAGTGGCATGGGTTGTCGGACATAGCAACAGTAACTAAGGAGGGGTGGGTTTTGTGAAGGGTCACTGTAAATACATTAATATTTTTAAAGGGTTTTTTTTTTTCAAAATATTTTTTGTCATCTTGGCTTTTATTTGGAAGTTTTTGTTCTTTGCACAGACAAATCCTGATATAATCAGAAGCTGAAACCTTGAAAATTGTTTTTCCTTTCATTAAATTGTGAACAAAAGTTTATCTTAAACATAAAAAAGTAATAATAGTAAAATGGGTGATATAGTGTGGATGTTGTCACACTCTTTACTATTGTGAATTATTTCTTGTTTTTGGTTTATCAAATTCTCAATCAAATCTAGTACAGACACGTATCTTAAAATCTCTTTAACATCTCTACCATTACTGCTCAAAATAAGATCATGGAACACAAAAGTTAACGATGGAAACTATGTTAAACATTTCAGCAAACTGTGGAACAATTATGAATTACAAAACCTTTGATGAAACAGCAAAAATGTAAATGGTATAACAAATAATGTAAATAAATCTAAAATATAAATAAGTTCTATAGAGAGAGAAAGAGAGAGAGAAAGAGAGAGAGAGTTTGATATATATGAATATTTAAGTTGCATTCAATTTCAGATTTTTTTTATTTTTTATTTTTTATTGTATTCTCTAGTTAAAAAAACACACATATTACAACAATATGATAATATGATGATAAACCAACATACAAAACCACTGCTAGAGTAAACACGCATTTGTTTAATTGGACAACTTAAAAACTTCCTAGTGTGACATCTTGGCCCAGTCTATAAAAGGTGTTACTTCTGCTTGATCAGTGCTGCCAGAATGAATAAATGTTCTAGAAACAAAATGATGTCATATGCCGTTCTCTCTTTTCCTTCCTCTCCTTCCCTATCCAGAGAGTGAATACAGATCAAACTTGCCAACTTTGCAAAAGGAAACGGGTGGAGCAGATGTTTGTCTCAATGGCTCAGTGGTGAAATATTGATTCAGAAGTTGAGAGAAATTATTTGATTCATTAAAAGCTTTTGTTGCTTAGAAACACGAATCAATTACAGCAGTAATTAGAGACCCAGGCAAAGCCACTGTCCTATGGGAAATTCTGTTTTTGTATCTTATACAGTCAGAATGTGATTATGAAATGCAAGCTGGCTCTTCTAAGCTTACACTCTTAAAACTAAAGGTGCTTCTTCACAGCGATGCTCCAGAAAGAACCATCTCTTTCTTAGCTTTTTAAAATCTGAAGAACCTTCTTTCGCCACAAAGAACCTTCTGTGAAACAGAAAGGTTCTTCAGATGTTGAAGGTTCTTTATGGAACCATTTAGACAAAAAGGTTCTTCTATGGCATCGTGAAGCAAAAGAGTGTATTTATATCTCATTTACCCTTAAGTTGAGTCAGAATCGACACAGACTGATATCAGCTTAACTTACAATGACAAAAAAAAAGTCTAGATTGATCATTGCTGATTTCACGCAAGCTTCATTCTCGACAGCATCACTATGAGGTTATCGCTGCCCACTTTAACTGAGCTTTTGCCGTGGGTTCTGTTAAATATTCATCTACATCAGATGCTTGAGTTATGGTGGCTGGCTTTGTCCATCTCTGCTGAATTAAACTTGAAGTGAATGAAATTAGGTAGCTGTGTGATGCGCTATGAATATGAAAGCCAAATAATTTATCCGAAGATTCTGAGAGGACACAAATTGGGAGCTTTATTTCAATACTTTGTTTTTCTTTCTCCACAGACAAGGATTAATATACGCTGCAAAAATCTTTATTTATTTGTTTAATGGACAGCAAAGCAACATACAGATATTCATATCAACATTCCACCAGCTGCCATTACTCCACCATTAAGATCTTCCATTCAGTTGATATGAACCAAGTTTGCCAACAAATATGTGGACTAATTGCAGAATGTTCGTTTTGGTTATTTTGCCAACACCATCGTAATGACAACCACTTCATGCAGCAGAGATTAAATGAATACGTTGTTCCATCACTCATTACAAAATGTTCCATTGGCATTAGTACAGGGTTTTTCCAGAGTCTCCCTAACTACAAATTGATCTGTTCCGTTGGGGGAACACCTTGATCTCTGGAATGAATGAGAAATGCCCATTTTTTATTATTGGATCAGATACAATAGATGTCAGAACATGCATCCCTTCCCATTTTTGTGATGGTTATCTTTTCGAAAGATGGGTACAATAAACACCAGGTGGAATTTCCCCTACTACACGCACACAAACGCTTGTTCACGTACGCGCTTGTTCACACATACACACGTGTACATGTTTGACTTGCATACGATTCAGTTGCAAGCCTGTTTTTAATTATCATCAACGACAGACCTTTTCATATTCATGAATCAGCACACTAATTCTGCATTACATTTGCTGAGACATTAGGAAAGTTGTTTGTTGGAAAGTTTCTGCATTTTCTCTCTGTACTCCCAAATTGCAGTTCATCAATGAAATCTGCTGATAAATCATAAAAAGAATTCATTTCACAATTGTTATGGGGGATCACTTTGCATTTTGCTTTTATGTGGACAAGCTGTTCTTTTACTGCCAGTGAATATCACACCTCTTAATGGCCCAGGAGTCCAAAATGACAATTACTGGGATGAGAGACTTTGAGAGACGTTTAGTTGTTATTACACAATACTGTGTTTAAGCTTCTATCCGACCCAGCCCTGTGTGCAGGTGCTGGAAAATTCCACAAAGATTATTCATATGTATTTGCAGTTAAGGCAAAGGCAGTGTTGGTGAGAAAATTATGGTCTTGCATAAAAGACTAAAAAATTCCAGTGTTCAAATACGTTACGAAATCCTTAGGCCTCAGCATCAGCAGAAAGATTAAGTGTTTGGTTAATTGCTCTTAGACTTTTTAGTTGTAGTAGGTCTTCAGGTAGGAGACAAGCCAGGATCAATTCAAATGAACTGACTTGCATTTCCTGATTGCAGATGAGGGAGCAGGCAGAGAGTAAAAACCAGGATGTGTGCGTCATTGATGACATCTTCAGCTGTCTACGCAACCTGCTATTAATCATAATACAGGACTAGTGCAGAGCTCTCTTAATGTTATTTTTGAATGATTTGTAAAGTTTAATTTCTTTAATGCAGTGAGTACCCTACTAAAAATGCTGAATGTAAAGCAGTGAGTCAGTGTTCTACAGTGCAATAGCAAAACCAGAGCAGATATATGATACAATAATAACTGACTGCACAAATACTGTCGCATATACTGAAAAACCCTCACAAACCTGCATGCCTTTTTTTTATATATATATACAAAAATATTTCTTACACTATATGTTAACATTGAAAAAGGGGTGATCATAATATTGAATTTAATACTAGAAGTCAAAGTTGCAACCCTTTGGGGCAACAAATTAATCTTTATCTCACATAAGAGGGCACAAAATGATAATTTAATTAATTAATAATAAAATATATTGACTAAAAGTATATTGACTATATATGACTAACAACAAAGAAATAACCAGATATTTTAATGGAATCTTTTACTTCACATACTGTATTTTGGATATTCCAGTAGGTTTACAATTAATTCATGTTAACTTTTTGCCAGCAGCCCAGAGATAAAATAGATAAAGCATCAGAAAAATAATAACTTTTATGTTTCAAAATCAGATGATTTTGCTCATCATTTCTCATGGCATTGAGTCAGATATGGAGAGAACTGTATTTAGAATATGCTAATAAGATTTAATACTGTAGTGTAAAATGCTGCAAATGTTTTTTATCCAAAGCGCCAGGGCATTCATTGTGCACTTTTATATATTATATTTTTATGTGCATGTGTCCTAAGCAAATATTAACACTGTAAACTCATTAAAGCACACTTTCAACTTTAGATGTTTTGTTTGCTGCCCTTTATTCGTTCATAATAAATAAAGAACAATAAATGCAGCTTTCTTTCTGCACAGTAAAATCAATTGATTGCTTTGTATGAGTTCATTAGCGGGGACAATAAACATTTTACCAAATTAGAAAAATCGCACAACTGTTGAAATGAACTATTATATTGGTTTGGACAAGTAACAAGTTATACTATCATTTAGACAGGAAGCATTATGCTAAAGTGTATATGCACCCCAGAAATATGTTTGTAGTTCAGTGCTTTGCCAACTGAGTTTTATTAGGAAGCCTGCATCTATTTTAAGTGATAAGAGATGAGGTACTTTGGAGTATCCCTGTAAAACCTTCCTGAGCAAAGGGCTTAAAGTGATTTGGACATCCTGCTGAATAAGAATGGTTGAAAGTAACTTTGAGGTAAGAACCTGCCGAATGAGGGGCTCTATAGTGGCTCACCCCAGGTTTCCCGCTGGTCCTTTAGCACCAGTGCCCATTGATATTCAGCAGTATTGACGTCACATGTTTGCAAGGAGTCCCTCTGCAGCTGTGAGAACCAGAACACTGAGATCAGGAGCAGACAATGTAGGAAATGCATTCAGTCATTTTCCAGTCTCCCTCTGCTGCTGGCATTCAATAAGGAAAAGCAATAAGAAGAGTCTGGCTGGAAATGCTTTGATACTTGTAGGTGTCACGTGTGTATTCAGATCTGTCACTACTGTGTACGCTTCCTTTGATTCATCAGTGCTTCCAAATATCCTCCCTAAATTCATCTGTGTACTCACGTGAGGGTTATTTCACAAAACAAGTGCTGTAAGATTTTAAAACCTAAAATTATTGTTAAACAAAGAATGTCTTCAAGTGTTGTGTTTTTTAAAGCAATATAGTTAAAGGCAGTTTTACTGTTCATTTATCCATTATTATCTGTGTATTTAAGGTCACAAAAAGGTGTTTATTAGAAAGAGCAAAAATAACATTAAGTAATAATAAAAAAAGAAACATTTACTTGTGCTTTAGAGTTCATCCTGAAAGGATGATGTCATTTATGAGTGTATTTATTTATTTATCCAACATAAATAAATACACAAAAAAAAAAAGTAAAAAAAAAAAAATCGAAACATTTTAAATGGAGACAGGTCACAAAGGCATCCGTTTGAAGAAAGAAATCAAACATTTACCTTTATATTTGATTTTTATTATTATTTTAATTAATGTCGTTTTTGTTCCTTAGTGTCAGGTTTTCATCTTTAAAGTCGTTATTTACACAAACATTATCATTAAGCCTACAAAAGCATAATTTTCTTTAAATCTTACATTCATAGATTTTGTCTAGCCTACTGTACCTTCTCGTTCTCGCCATCAGCATACGTTTGGCTTTCTGACAGTCTGCCTCCTCAGCCAGCGCTGCGCACGTTAATAGGTCGATGTGGACAAAGGAAAGAACAATAAAAATATTTAACGTGTTTGACCATATTTTGTTTTTTTCTTGTGGTTTTTCTTGAGAGTTCATGGTGTAGCCGCTAGAGGGTTCTCAACGCAGCGGTGCGCAAAATAAAAACACCGTCCCGGTTCAGACACGCACTGAGAAACAAAACAGCAAGCAGGTTACCTGCGAGTCCTGTCAGAATGAATCCGGCTATTCGCACTATATGCTTTCTTTCAGATAAAAACAATGTGACGTAACGAGCGAGAGTTGCCCGAAACATGTAGCGTTTGACAAATCCTGTCTTTTTGTTTCCCTGTCGGACTGTTCGATTGAGCCCGGGGATGTGAGGTGTTATTTCAACTTTAATCTACTCGAATCCCTCATAAGAATAGAAATACACGCCGGTCTCGCCACTGCCCCCCTTCAAACACTCGTCCATGGACGACTAGAGTTGTGCATGCGATGTGTTTGAGCAACGCGTTTTTGCCAAGTTTATTTGAAATGCGGATGAAGAAAAAGTGAAAGGGAAATGATTTTGACCTCTCCACACTGATTGATTACTCAGTCATCCCTGCAGTTTAATGGGATCTATTCAATTGGGAAGGTGGAGCACTTGGGTGAATTAACATATTCCTTTCCCCCCCCTCAATCTGTGTTGAAGTGTCTTTGAAAGGGGCAAGGAAAGGGGGTCGTGGCTTAACATTATAAAGGAAAAAATAAGACAGCATTGCCGTCTTGGTTGGTGTTGAATACGCGTCTTGACAGGCTTTTGTAAAAGCAAAAGACCGGGAGAGATCTCCAAAGACGAGCGCTAGCCTATTTAGTATTTTGAAATCATCAAATCCCCTATCCATTGACAAAAATCTCTTCTCTCCACTTGAAAATGAAACTTTTGCCCATTTGCACTTGGCTCCTATGCCTTTTGCTTTTTATCGTGTGCTTGGGATCTGAGTGTGGGACTCCACGGCGAATTGTGAGGTCTAAAAGAGACTTGGTACGCATCAGGGAAGCCAGAAGTACCTTCCCAGGACCTTGTGCCACACGCCTGCCTCGGGGCAAACGCTCACTTCCCGGGATAGATCGGCGCTCCCCTCGCCTGTCACAGGCGGGGGAAAGCAGCCCAGGTCGGCGGAGGGCTGTTTACTTTACCGGTCGAGGAGACCAACTGCGTCTGAAACCCAATGCAGAGGTGCCAAGGGGTAATTTCACCCTGGAAATGTGGATTAAACCTGAGGGTGGGCAGCGCTCTCCAGCTGTTATCGGAGGTTTGCTTTGCTTAATTATGACTTGCATTATATTCACTGCAGAAATCTTTCATAGTGTAGACTAACTGCAGCATGCCCGCGCTTCATAAATCACCTCCAGTGTGCGAATAGTTGCATAAACACTTGCCACTAGCACTTCTTTATATCACTTTCACTATTTATAAGCTAACGCGAGCATGTACTGAGAATAGTTGACAAATAACCAATCTTTATGGATGCGACTTTACTCTTGTTGTTTGCTAGCAAAAGAAAAACTCTCTTGCATGCGGTTGGCAGATGCAACTTTAGGTTGCATCTTGTAGTTTTAACGTTGCCGATTTAAACTGCCTTTCTAGTTATTGATCTTTGGGGTGATGTGGAGTAAAGCACCTCGTATCGTAACCCAAATATCGTATTTATTGGTGTGCTATTTAAGTCATGGCGTTTAAAGATTTTGATTTGTTTATTTATTATTATTTTACTTTTTAAAAAAAAAATCTTTAAAACTGCATTTTAAAGTGTCTGCGGGAAAGAAAAAAAAACATCTGTATATTTGTGTGTATGATGCTGTATGATTAAGGGTCTGTGTCAGAAATCGCTTAAACAAATACGTCATCCCTTTGATGCATAGGCTACAGTGTTCCTTACGTGCTTTGCTCTGCACTAAATAGCCTACTACATATATACCCTATATACCAGACACTACAGCGGGTGCTTATTTTTCTTTAGTCTTTAAGTATGCCTGTTTATAATTATATTTGACTGTAAAATGTGCTTTGAAAGTATGCACGTACCACTAACGAAGCGCTTGTAGTTTACAATCGAATATTGAATTATTGAAAAATCTCTATTTACGCATATTACGCATTATTCTTATGGGGATGGAGTAGCATAGGTGGGCGTGTTAGTTGCTCGGTTGTATTATCTTTTTTTTTCTTCAAACAAATCTATGTGATTTTTTTCCCCCCATCCCTTTTCCAGCCAACAGAGAGCGTAATACCCGTGGAGTCGGTTTATGAATCCTGCGTGCACCCCGTGAACCCCTATAGCACGCAGTTTTGTGCGAACATAAACGAAAATGTACTGTAATGATATACAAATCAAATCGTTTTTATGATCTCTCTAAATTGCTTGGTAGTCACTGAAAGGCTAAATAAAATGCTGTTTTTGAAAATAGCTAATATGTAAAGGGACAGTTTTGATAGCCACAGTTACCAAACTCCCTCCTAGTTTTTCTCACATGGATGTCATTAGAAATCTACAAAAGAACCATATGCTTAGTTCTTATTTTCACAAATATTATAGACAAAAAGGCTTACATACAAGTCTTAGATTTAAAATGTTCACTTTATTGAGCCCGGGGATGTGAAAATATTATAAAAAATAAAATAAAAAAAAAAAAAAAAATATAATATATATATATATATATATATATATATATATATATATATATATACACACAAACACACACACACACACATATATATATATATATATATATATATATATACATATATATATATAATTAGTGAGTCATGCACATGCAGTTCAGTGATAGATTTCAAGATACATGATTTAAATTGCAAATTGTAGACTGAGGACATTGCAAATTAATGTAATTATATACAGTTTGGGTACATCGTCTTTAAATAAGCTTTATATCTCCAGAGAGCTGCATGATAATGGATTGATTGAATACATCTTGTCAGTGAGTCATCTAAAATTAGTCCACTCCTCTGTCCTCAAAATGATCTCCTTAGTCACAGTAACGTTAAGAAGCAACGAGGGGGCGCTGGCAGAGTTTATATAGCTTCTCCAACTGTGCATCTAATAGTATTGTTCAGCAAATTTCGTTTTAAACAAAGCATTAAATGTTTGCGGTCCGTCCAAGTTGTGGCCCTTGTATATCTGCTGTCAGGTTTTAACCCACAAATATGTGCTGTTTTGGAATCAGGATTCTTCAGGTATAGGATTATGAGAAGGAAATGCTTTAAGTGTCAGTCCAGATGGAGGAAGCTATAAAATTAGTGCCTTGTCCATCCTTTCTTCAAGTGGTTTTGTTATTGCTTGTTCTTGTAAAGATATTACAGCCCCTTGCCACAAAACATCATGGAACGGGCTCCTGGTTTCAGTCAATCAGATCCTCAGACATAAGAGTGCACAGAAAGGCGCCGAGCCTGTTCTCAGACAGATTACATTTTTACTAGAGGTTTTACAGTATGTCTGCTGACGTAAGGCGGCAACTGTTCGTCTGAAGTTGTACACAGTCTGATTTTAAATGTAAATTCATACATTTTGCATTTCACTGTTGTCATTGAGGTCTCTGTGTAGTACACAGTGGGATGGGATATTTTATGGCACATTACAATAACTTAATAAGCACCCCATAAAACTGTCAATAGCACCACTTAGAGGTTTGTAATTATGGCCATAAAAATTTAAATATTCAATTATCATGTTACTAAGCAGGATGATTTATGTTTGGTTGTTAACAGATATTTCATGTTTCTACAATGGTAAAAGATACTAAATGCATTAATATATATATATATATATATATATATATATATATATATATATATATATATATATATATATATATATATATATATATAGGCTATTAAAAATATAGCAATAAATACAAATTCTATATAAATGTAAAATATTTATGTGCATATATGATAGAAATTCATCTTTGTTAATAAAAATACAACTGTTCCTTGTTAGTTCATGTAAGCTGAGGCCCATAAAATAATATTAACAATATTAATGTTAACAAATGGAACCTTATTAAAGTGTTACATATTGTTCTGATAAATAACATTTTGTCTTAATAATACTGTGGGAGTGGAAATATAAAAAATATGTTTGCACATTAAAAGGATATATTGACCCTATATCTAACATAAAATGAGTCAACAACTCATCAACTAAGAAAATTCACTATATCCATACAGATGTTTTAATACAAGTATAGACAGGTGTATATACATTTTTCCAAACAGCTGCTGCACTTGTCTTTCATTTCGTAATGCTCACTTTGTAGTGCACTGTCCATGGTGCTGGATACTGAGATTGAATGAACTCAAAATGGATGCTTTTTTGAAATATTGGAAAGGATTAGAAGGAACGCCATATTCGGCACGAGGAGCTATCTGCATTAATTTCCAAAATTACATTTTAACTTCAGCATGTACTTAGTTTAATGACTGGACTGATTTCATAAAGTAAGTTAATTTGCAAAGCAAGCAGCATTTGCGTTTGTGTGCAAGACTTTTTCCCCACACTGTTGATCATACATGAGTATTTAATGCATTATCTCAGTTAGAGCTGTGTAGGGTATTTATTATGCACTGATGGTTTTAATGAAATCTCAATTGTGATCAATATAAAATTAGCATTTTCTAGTGCATCCATCATTCACTGAACCCCATCCCTTTCCCTACACTGAGCCCCTTGCATGTCTAAACTTCGGTGCTGGCAAGAAATGTACCTGTTTGTTATTTCCCACTTAGTGGTCTCATTCCAGGATTTCACAGATTGTAATTTCCTCAGTTTTATGGCACAATTTATTTTTATAGATGCTGGCAGTGGTTCTGCTGGCAGCCTACAAGTGAGAGGGAAGTACATGCTCCTGTCTGCTCTTTAGTAAGGCGCTTCCGAATGAATGATCTCTTTAAAGTGGTCAGTCCTAGCGGTCAAAAGATCCTCATGCATTCAGCTTCAGTAAATGGATTGAAGCAGTTCGGGTTAAATGTGTTTCCCTGTTGCAGAGGCATGTGTAAATTTGGAGTTATGTTACATAGTGTAAGTAGTAATCTAGCATAGTAATATTTTCCTCTGTAACACTTTACTGCTTATTCGCCTTAACTGAGTTTCACCAATTACCTCTTAACAAACACACTTCTCTCAGCTCTGGGAGACGAGAGACTTCCTCATGCAGAAGACAGAATGAGGGTTACAGTTCCTCACTGTCTGTCTTCGACTTCAGGTTTCATGCTCAGCAACTCGCTGGATTAAGCAGCACTGCTTGTGTGGATTTGTAGGACTTGTTTGATTCAGTTTAAATGAAATGTAATACTTAAAAATGTAGAATATGCCCTATATCTGATTTCTGCATTATTGAAATACAGCAATTCCTATGAAATCCGCTTTTACGCACTCGATTATGAAGGACGTGTACCCATTAAATGTTTGAATACGTTTCCTTCTGTAGCTCAGCACATGGTTTCCAAATGAAACAGGAAGAAAGGGTTTTAGAGCCCCTATCATAATACGGACTGTGCCGAAAAAGGACCATTTTTGATTTCAAACATCCCTACTGCTGAGGCACATTTCAAGAAAATAGACTGAAAATTCAAGTAACCTTTGCTCTGTTGATACAAGACCACACTGTCTGGGCCTGATTGCTTGCAGATGCTTTTTTGTAGGCCTGTAGTCCTTGGGCTGGACTGTTGCAATGATTTGATCATGGGAACCACGTTGTGTTCCCCATTTTTCTGGACAAACACATACAGTTTTTCGTCACTCTCCGCATTAGGCTGCACTAACTTACGTCTGTGGTGTTGCGTCAGTCAGTTTGCTGAACTACTACTGTGCACCTTTCATTATACTTCTGGATGAATCAATATGTGTTATTTGTTTCTAGCATTTATTGACCAGAAAACCTGATAAAAGATATAAAAGTCTAAAAAACACAATAAAAAAACTGCAATTCAAAGTTAAATTTACTGATCAGAAAGGTTTAATATTTAGGGATATGAAAAAATATAAATATATGTATATATATATATATATATATATTATATTGTTTTTTGAAAGAAATTGATACTTTTATTCAGGAAGGATGCATTTAATTGATCAAAAGTGACAGGAAAGATGAACTTTCTACACGTCAAAACCCTAAAATGTATCACATGTATTTTCACAAAAATATTAAGCAATTGTTTTCAACATGATAATAATGAAAGATGTTTTTGAGCACCAAATCAGCATATTAGAACAATTTCTGAAGAATCATCTGACACTGCAGACTGAAAATTCAGCTTGGCCATCATAGGAATAGATTACATTTTCAAGTGTATCAAAAAAGAAAATAGTTATTTTAAATTGTAATAATATTTCACAATATTACTGTGTTTACTGTATTTAAAGAAATGCAGCCTTGGTGAGCATAAGAGACTTCAAAAAAAAAAACTTTTAATAAGTCTTACTGACCACAAACGTTTGAATGGCAAAGAAATAAAGTTAAATAAATGAAATAAAGTTTTACGATTTTGAAAAAAATACAAAGTAACATTTTGATGAAAATGAATAAGAAATATATACAATTTCTGTCACTAATTAGTCAGATGTTCATGTTTCAGTTGGATCTTTTTGGATGATCTCAAAACATGCTGGAGAACATGAAGATCAGATTTTACATGTGGAGTTCACAGTGCTTGAAAACATCTGTCATTAAAGCAACACTAACATCAGATACTGTAAAATCCTAAAATTCATGTACATTTTTCCATTTTCATTTAAATTGTGTTGGTTTTTGGACCACACTGTACATAATTCTCTGCTGCTTCTTCTTCTATCTAATACCTGTCATCTTTCTACAGGTCTCTATGATAAATGCTTCTACGCATCCAGCGACAGAGGATGGTTACTTGGCATCAAAGCAGTCAGCGACCAAGCCAACCGTGACCCTCGTGTCTTCTTCTCCCTCAAGACAGACCGAGCTCACAAGCTCACCACAATCACCTCCAATGCACCCTACATTCCCAATCAATGGTCACACGTGGCCATCACCTACAATGGTCTCTTCATGAAGCTGTATGTAAATGGGGCGCAGGTTGCTGTAAGTCGAGATCAATCCGGTGAGATTTTTAGCCCCCTTACCAAGAAGTGCAAGGTGCTCATGATCGGTGGCAATGCATTAAACCACAACTACAGGGGAACGATGGAACACTTGAGCTTGTGGAATCGGGCTCTGAGCCAACGTGAGATCATCAGATACATGGGTCACAGTTTGGGTCAGTTTGGTGACCTCTCTCAGCTGGTCATCCATGAGAACTTCGAGAACATGTCAAAACGGTGGCTGACGGTGAAAGATGGCAGTTTCCCCCGGTTGGAAGACTCAGACCGGAGCCTGGAGGCTGTCCTCAGTGATGCTGCACTGAAACCTCCACCTTGCGGACAGACTGTGTGTGACAATGTGGAAGTGATTACAAACTACTACCAGCTCTGGAGCTTCCGCAAACCCAAGACGGTGCGCTACCGAGTGATAAACGTTTACGACGATGATGGACGGTGGCCGACGATTACAGACCACCAGATCAACCTTCAGCACCAGCACTTGAACAATGCTTTCCGTGTCTACAACATTTCCTGGGAGCGCACCATTCACAACGTATACAACTCGTCTTTACGTAACCGCCTAATACTGGCCAACTGTGATATCAGCAAAGTGGGTGATGAAGAGTGCGATCCAGAATGTAACCACACTCTTACTGGCTTTGACGCCGGATACTGTAAGAGGCAGAGTGCACGCTGCCCCGAATACAAGCAGGGGAACGGGGTTTGTGACCCAGAGTGTAACTGGGACAATTTCTATTACGATCATGGGGACTGCTGCAACCCCAACATCACTGATGTCACCAAGACCTGCTTTAATCCTGCATCACCCCACAGGTAATTCTCAACTTCTATTTCAAACCTATTCAGTGACACACAGAATGTTGAAAACAGATTAATTAGTTCAGTTATGCATTAAACATGCAAATAACAGACTATATCCAATACAGCTTAACACTGCAAAGCCTGACATTCAAAATAAAGGAGCAGTTTATTTAAAACAACATCTGATAAAGATTGCATGGCTCATATAGTATGATATACAGTAGGTGAAAATGGAGCTCATACTCAATTTTTTTAGAGGCCCAAACTGAGCAACAATATGTAATTTGGTGCAGTTGCTGATATTTATATGGCCAGAAATTATTTTGAAATTGTGATAACTCATAATATAGTTCAGTCATTGCAACAGTGTAGCAAACTACTTAGATAAAACTCATAATAATATCAATTGTTGCGCTATATCTCCCAATAATATGTCTAAGTAAGATGCTGTTTAAATGCTTCATGCTGTAGTTTTAATTGTATTGCAGTGATGGTTGAAAGATAATATAAATATAAATAAAACAAATGCAAATATATTATAAATAAACGTCCTTCAAAAGCCTTTAGTATCATATGTCACTTAATTCCAGTTATTCTAAAAATGATGCATGGATCAAGTAAACGTAAGTTGCTTCAGTGTTCATCTTGATTACTAACAATATAAAAGTTATTTTTAAGTTAAGTTTATGAAAATCATTAAAGATTTCACAGCAAAAAGACATGAACCGTGACCTGAAAGGGAAAAATTTTTGAATTATAGGCCTACTAAATGACCTTTTACTTGCAAAAAAAAGTAAAAACGATCAAGATTGTCATAATTTAGAGACCTTAGAAATGTGTGTACTAAATATGATACTGTAGGCTTTATCAGCTTAAGATGCTTTTTTAATTTGTTAATATTATCTATTAATTTATTAAAAAATACTTTAAAATTTATTTTTTTGGTGGGGGGGGGGCATAAATTCAAACATTTCAGGATGTCATAATAATAATAAAAATAAAAATAAACCTTGTCAAAAGAATGACATTGACATTGCTTTGTTATGGCAAGGCTAGATTATCTCAGGCTGTAAAATATCATTTGGTGTAAATCCCCAAAAATGATGATATTTATGAACAAATAATATATAAAAACGTTTTGCGTAAAATGTTTACAAGTAATTTAAGGTGTTACTTGATGGGTACACCACATAACATTTTTACAATCGTTAACTTAGAACTTTTGTTATAAATGTTATGAAAGTTAAAACCATATGAATTCAACATGAATCATACAACTTGATTTAAAGATAAACCTTTCTTTATCTTGGACACTCTTGTTTCTCATTGACCCATGCACAACAGTTTTTTTCATCTTCATAGCTGTTTAAAGATTTTGGAAATACCAGACACTAACTCTAGGGCACTATAATTTTCATTCCTATGTGTGAAGCTTTCAGCTTTTTTAATTTTGTTCCATTAATGTATTATGACTTGAAGTCCTAAAAACATCTTAACTGCTGAACCAGAGTCAGAGTTCTGGAGCATGAATTAACATATACAGGGATGGATGCAGTTTGAGGGACAGTAAAACACGGTGAAGGATGAGTCTCGGCCCTATGGTTTGGTGTGTCTGTACTAGTGAGTTTCAGGCCTGTTTTTGTGTGTTTCATGTGTCCCTGGTGTCCATTTTGGCACCGAATCAGAGCTCGGCAACCAATCACGTTTTACTCTGTGGGTGAAATGAATTACTCTCGTGGTGACCAGATGTGAAGACTGAGGAGATTCTAGACATAGTTCTCCTTTTTTGTAAGCTTATAAAAGTGATTTGATAGAGAGTAACTAGGAATGGAAACTATGTCCCCCTGGACAAACAGAAGAGCCAATCACAGCTTAGAGCAGAATCTACAGCTCTATTACTTACAGCATTAGAGACTCTTCTGGGAGCCTTGCTCAGGAAAAATAACCTTCCAGAAATATGTTGAGGTTGTGGGGGCACTGGATACTGTTGGGGTAAAGCTCTGTATTTGTTCTCTGGATGGTGAGATCTCCTTTTTCAGCAACAGTTCCTGTAGCCATACACACTCTGCAAGACATACAGTGGGGTTCAAAAGTCTGAGGTTACACTGACAATCTTTGATTCAAAATTGAATTTAAATCTGGAAATAAAGTTTTAAAATGTGTGTGTGGGGGGGGGGGGGGGATAAACCAAGGAATGTTACAAATAATGCGTATACGTTATAATAAATAAATGTATGATTCTTCACTTCTCTTGACCATTTATCAAGTACATTTGTGACATTGTGTTACAGTCATGTTTTTTTAGTTTCATTATCATGGATTTTTAGGTTGTTTCACATCACCTTCCTGCTTCCTTTATTCTAGTTTCCCCTCACTCATCAGTATCATGGACAATCATTAATCAGCACACCTGTTCACCTTTTAGTTATCTCTGTGTATTTAAGTTCCTCTGGGTTCACTTCTCAGTTTTTTGGTATTGTTTGTACTATGTACACTGTTTCAAAGCTTGGCGTACATTTTGGATTACCTTCTGTTGCTTTCTTTAATAAACTCTGTTTTATTTTACTTTGGATTCATCTACCTCATCTGTTAGGACATTACATATTGATCATATGACTTAATACTGGAGAACATAATCATGCGGTTTGATCATTTGCAGGTCAGTGCAGCTTGTTTCTGCCACGGGATTAAAAAAAAAAAAAAAAAAAAAAAAATTTATCTCACAATTCAGACTTTTTTTCTAGCAATTCTCAGAAAGTCAAAACTGTGAGATATAAACTTGGAATTCAGAGGAATACAAGACAATTGTAAGATAAAAGTCACAATTACTTTTTTCTTTTTATTCCATGTCAGAAAAAAAAATAATTCTAAGAAAAATAGTCAGAGTCGCAAGATATGAACTTGAAGAATATGAATCTAGTGGCTTCTGAGTAAACTTGAATATATTGATCAAACTTAACTAGATTTTTCTGAGGCCGTAATTTTGCAAGATTTTTTTCACATATGAAATTTACAGTGATCTCATAATTCCCAGTTTACATCATAATTGCGGGAAAATTGTGAAGTAAAAGTCGCAGTTAAATGTGGGTTTTGTTATGTTCATGTTTTCATGTCTTTTATTTTGTTGGTCGTGTAACGATCAGTCCACTGAAGGTGAGCGTAGTGAGAACCCAAGTGCAGTTTATTTACAAGTGATCCAGAAATCCAAACATAATCCAAACAATAAACAAAGACTTGACTAGACTTAACTTGAACAGACTTGATGAGGCATGAACAGACTAGACTCACCGACAGCAGGTTACAACATCAATATACGATAGGGTACAATGGCAAAAACATGGCTACTTATAACAGACAATGATGGACACATGACATGAAAAAACCCATGGGGAACAAGGCACATGACTAAAACAACCAATGAGTAAACAGAACTGATAATCACATGACAAGACAATAGACCAATCAAAACATGACACAATGAACAAGAGGAACCAATAGCATGAAGACAAGAGGGCAAGGGAAGCATGACACAAACAGAAATCAAACAATAACAAAATAAAGACATGAAAACATGAACATGACAAAACCCAAACATGAAACCAAACCCACATTACATTAACTTTTTTCTCAATTACCTTGAATTCTACAGCAGAAACAAGTGTCCATTCAAATGGTTATAAAGTTCATGTTAACTTTTCCAATACAATGTATCACTTAAATTGCTGTGCTGATAATGTGTTTGGAATTAAAAAACTGTATTACATAAAGTATTTTCACAGGTGGACGTGTGAAACCCACTGTATGTCTGCAGCAGATTCTTGAAAGCAAAACTGCTGATTATCGTTTAATACAGTTTAGTGTATTTGATCAGAACTAACAAGGGTATTTAAGGACAACTATAGGGATCTGTTCCAGATTTTTTATTTTTTTTTTTTAAAAGAGAGAGATACATGTCAAGGTCCAAGATGAAAGTTTTATTCTCAGGAAACAGAAACTGAATGATTGCATATTCAGTATCTGTAAATCTGAACAAATTATATATAAAAGGCATCACTTACCTTTGAGAGGTTCTATAAATTAAAATATTGGTTCCAGGTTTGTAACCTCATTGAAATTGTGGTACTGCTTGCAAAATTGCACAATCATACTGCTTCCTGTCCGTCTGTGGTTACAGACCCTTAGTACACTGTATTTGTTTTTTAGTTGCCATAATTGTAGTTTGTCCTACTGACGTTTGTGTGTGTTCGTGTGTGAGATGAGACTAGAGCGTGTGGTCAAGCGGAGAGCACTACAGCTTGTTGCTTGTTTTGATTTGATTATGGTATGTCTGGAGAGCTTTGCCGAAGGCTGCATAACGAAGTGATTTGACATTCCTTTTTGATTGTACAAGAATGCTTGAACAAAGAGTTGTGCAAGAACAGAACAATGAAATCAAATGCTGTGGTGAATTTGTTTTTGCCTAAGACTCTTGCAGATGTTGCAGACAACTTTAAAATCTGCAACTTTCAACAGAACATCTGGGTTTTATTAACCTGTTTTTCATATCTGTATTCTTTTGGTAATCTTTGTATGTCATATATGTTTTAGCTAATAATAATTGAGTTGCCTTTTTCTTAAAGCAAATAGCTCAGAGACAGGTTACTATTATAAAGCAGTATTAGTTCTTACTAAGTCTTGCACTGCCAGAACTTCAGACTCCTTTAATTGGCTAAAAACCGCCCAAGATGATGTCTGACAGACATGTAAAGCAACCAATCACAGTTTGCTTTGTTTAGTATCATATTTAGGAGCGTGAAATTGTAAAGTATAAAGTAGCATATTTAGCATGAACTAAATGTATTTCAAATACAGTTTATTATATTTATTTTTCACTAG
Organism: Cyprinus carpio; assembly: GCF_018340385.1. Taxonomy (NCBI): domain Eukaryota; kingdom Metazoa; phylum Chordata; class Actinopteri; order Cypriniformes; family Cyprinidae; genus Cyprinus; species Cyprinus carpio. Next base: position 19,845,310 of record NC_056601.1, read on the forward strand.
GAGCCACTGACCAATACATCACATGTTCTATATGCACTTTAAGCTGATGCATTTAAATGATACTTTTGGGTCACCCCGAGACTGCAGAGCTGGTGAGAGAAATGATGGTAGAGCGAGACAGTATAAAAATGAGTCAAGTCTGTATAATTGCATGAATCAAGACCCGTACATCTGGCTCATTTTCAAGCACTTCAGGCGAGCTCTCAGAGTCAAAAAGAGAGTGACATCATCGCTTCTTTAATCGGTTTTGGTTCAGACATTATGCAGATTTGATATAAACATAGTCGTCTCTACCTGAATTGACATGAATTTCAGGAATAAATTCAACTGAATTGCAGTATTAAGCTTAGGTGCAATGCTTTCACTGATCTCTGAGGATTCAAAGGTCACAACACAAGCAGGGAGAAAAGAAATGCATTGCTTTCCTAACAGCATATCTCGAGTGCATACTTGTTTGTCTCATAATAGTCAAAGGTATGTTGCTTCTGCTTTGCTCTCCAGCTTTATCCAGGGCTCTCTTGAAGAGGAGATCCAACTCTAATAATAAGAGTATCTCTACTAGCCCTGTTTAAGACTTCACTCTGCAGCACAATCTAAGCCACTCGGCTTGTAAACTAAGTCGGCTAATAGCCAGTTACCTTATCAAGGATTTGGACAGGAAAAGCACACTCTTAGCACCTTTTTTATTCTTCTGGAGGCTTGAGAAACCACCTGTCTACTCAAGTGGCAAACTAAAAACGCGATGGAGATCTCTCTCTCTCTTCATTGTATACAACGTCAGGCACACAACCACAGGGTCCAACCTCTGATGTTCAGAAGTAGGTTTGGATAAAGAGTTAAGCCCGGGGGGCAGAAGGATTTCCTCTTTTTAAACTGCAGCAATTAAATAGTCCTTTAACATGCCACTGTGAGTCCAGCTGATTCATTTGTGTGCAGAGCCCTTTTCATTGGGGACTTCCACTCCACCGCATTAACAGCACTGGACACACTTACTTGCAATGAACTAGTTTCAGAGCTTTAATTGTATTTCAAACATATTTGCCTTCTGAAATAAAGGGAGACATTTATGAGGACCAGATAATGCTGATGCTTTGTTGCAGTGTCAGTGTTTGTGTGTCTGGCTGTCTGCATCAAATGTGGTGGTACACAGCTCATGTTGAGTCAGCATGAATGTAGGCCTGGGGATACAGCTTTCAATATTCAATATCTCTATATTTATGTATTTGAAATAGCTCAAAGGGCTGATTTTTTTAAATCATTTTTTAAGGATAATATTTTTGAAACTGCCTGTTGCCACGTTTACAGATTTACAGTGTTTAATGCATAACACTAAGATCAAAGCAGATTTTTTTAGGGAAAATTTTATATCAATTATTTTTTCTTAGCTTACATTCACTCATAAAAAACAATGAAATATTATTTCCATTAAAACTTTTGTAAGGTAACACAAAGTTTCTTGGGGGAAAGTGAAGATTTGCAAGAAAGCAGTGAAATATATTTTCTCTCCCAATAATTTTTTATTTATTTATTTTTTCCCCAACCATGAACATGTCCCATTAGAGACTCCAAGGAGTAATTATATTTAATAGTTTTTATATACACATATATACACATAATAGTGCATATGTAGATTTGTGTAGAATGTAGATTTTTGGTGCAATAAAATTACAAAGCTTACTGTATAAGTAAACATCATGGGGGTAAAATAAAAATAAAATAAAAAAAATTATTAGTAGTGTAATAGATGACAGAAGGTGGAAGTAATGGAGGACATACTGTAGGAATAGACATTTCAGAAATGAATGTTTATAATGACTTTATGTCTCAGATGTACATACAGGAACATCCATACTAAAACTGTGACAGTGGTTGTTTACTGTGTTCTTTTAGTACAATATGTCCCATGTTTTATCTACTCTATTGCTTCATATATCAAACATCCCTTGTTTTCCGTAGACCTTGCATAAATGTATCCTCCTCTCTTCTAGACCCTTTTATGGTAACTGTCTGTGAATTATATTATTCCTGCAGAGGTCAGCTACAAATTATCCCACGAGCCTGTGAACTTCACGCCTGGTTGTGCATGATGCTAATTGTATATATATGATGATTGATCACTCCTCTTATGTACTTGGAGCTGATGAAAAGATCCATGAAAGGCTGAGAAAATTATAGCCCTCTCAGCCAACTGGTGAACACTGCCATGCCAACCCGCCCCGAGCAGCTCTACGCGAAACCACACTCGGTACATCTGGATGTAAGGCCGTCTTTACTGATTCAGATGAATAATACATGGGTGTAAATGGATGAAGCCATAATCACGCATTTAATAGGCATTAAATATAAATGCGTCAACACACCACTTGGAGCACTCTGAGTGCAGCCAGGCGGAACTGATCAGCAGTGACGTCTGTGCTTTTTTCCCCCCCCTTTTTTTTTTGCTTGTTTAATGGACAGCCTCCCCATGACACAAGCCTGTACTCTACATGTGGAGATGTGAACGGACTGGCTTCTTTTAAGACATCCTGGAAGACACTTTTGGCATTCTTAAAGATGATCACCTCCGAATGTGAGCCTAGTGATTCATTAGGTGGCTTCAAACGTTGTACTGCCAGTGTCACCCACTTCCCTACTCAGCAGAATCAGGAGAAAAAAGCCTCAAATGATCCTGAGCAGCATTGTGCAATACATGACCACTGATGCCTGCATACTTTGGCTGGACAGATGCATACTTTGGCCTGCTGTTTTTGTAGTAGGCCTACGTCCACATCTGATTCGTGTTGTGTTTTTGCAAGTGAGCCAGTGGATTAAACTTAATTGAACTCAGATTAGGTGGCTTTGACCTACAGTAGTGGAACTTTTATTAAAGCAGAGGCCTACGTTTTAAAAAACAAGTTCTTTTTGCACTTACTCTATAGCTGACTTATTTATCTCCCCATGAAACTCCCTGACCCCTTTTTCCCTTTCTGTACAGCCAAAAAGCCAGCCAAATATTTTCATAGGAAATAATGAAATTCCTGAAATTATTAGGAGGGAAACCTTATATCATCTGTTCTCCTTAGATTTGTCCCCTGAGCTGGCTTCCACGGTTTCACAAGCGAACGTCTGCCACCTTTTGATTCTGCCTAACAGTTTCTTTTCATTTTCCATTTTTGACTTTTTTTTTTATAAAAAGGTGATGTCATTTCAAGGTTTCCACTATATAGGTTTACTTTGGTGCATTTTCACTAGTCTGAGTCAAGAAAAACCAGTAAGATGCATGCTTATAAGTCAAAAAGTGAATGTTTCTTTACTGTGATCCTTGTAAGAATATGTATTCTGTTATGAGTTGTTTTCTGAATATGTGTGGAATGAAGCAGGTAATTTGAGGTCTGTACCACACAAGATGTTTCCACGCTGTGCTGCATCTCATTGGCAGCTGTGTTGGCTTGTAGCGCCACCACCACAACTAATCATCAATGTTCTGCCTAGAGAACATCACACTCTCTGCCATGTGTTTTTTTTTTTTTCATATTTGTGCAACATTATCACATCCCTGTCTTTCGCTTCAGACACAAAGTAGTGATAGATGGGTCAATAAAATTATAACTATAATTTTTTTTCAGATCTAGTAATGTATTCAAAAATATGTAAGTAAAATACATTTTTGAAAAATGCATTTCATACATATACTGACTTGAATACACCACTTCTATGATGAGAATGTTTTTTTTTTTTAATCTTCAATCTTGTGTTTTAATTTTAAATTTTCAGTTATTAGAATGATTTCTGAAGGATCACATAATCTGCTTTGCCAGCAGAGGTAAAAATTACATTTGACAAAAAAAAAAAAAAAAACGCCTTTTTTTTATTGTATCAACATTTCACAATATAACCAGTTTTACTGCATTTCCGATCAAATAAACACAGCCTTAATAAGCATAAGAGAATTATTGCAAAACCATTAATAATCTGAATTAGTCCAAACTTCTGTAGTATATAAACAATATAACTGCCTGAGTGGTGTTGGGATGTACAATAACCACCATGCTTTAAAAATAAACTGTTTATAATTGGAAATGTAGTCCAGTAATGAAATGCAAAAGTGTGTTTACTAGACTTACTTAGACTTTGATGATAGAGAGTGATGGCTTTACAAGACGTAGTGCCACGGTATAAGGCTTACGAGAAAATAAATACCAGGAAATGGTCATCCTGTCTCCTTAACCTGCGCCTTCCTTAGAAGGTTAATACATCAAGAACAACTACAAAGTAATACATACATTTTCATAATGTCTCAGCTAACCCAGGGCTTAGCAGCATGACAACAGATACCGTGTTTGATCGGCCCTCATGGTGAACTAGCTAACAGATGTTGCTCTTAAGATGAGGAATGAGACCTGGCTGTCTTTTTTTCTCAATGAATAGTGGAGGTGGGTGTTTACTACATTTGAAAGCATTGGAGTTAGGGACTTAGCACCGCTTGTGTTCATTTTTGTTCCAGCGTTTTTCAAAAGGGAAATGTTTTGAGAGAATTAAGCAGGGCCTCCTATAAAGACAGAGGAGGTTAGCGGAGAGGCGATATGAAATACTATACATCTGCGCAAATATGAATATATGCATGGTTACATGCTGTTGTACTTATGGAAATGTATGTCTCCAGCAAGCCAGCATTCATCACTCCAGAGAGGCTTGTCTTTGTTTGACTTGCATGACAGTTATCACTGCAGGGGAAAGGCTTGCATGGGAATAACATGGCCAGTGTGTTTGAGGTGAAATAATAAGCATTTTAAGGGGGCCGTGTTTGAAACTATCCAAATGACACAATGCATTCCTAACTAGACAGGGCCAGTGACCTCTGACCTTAGCGCTGGCTGCAGCGCGGGGCTCAGGTTTCCTTCCAAATACAAACTCTGTGTGACAGCCTCACTAGGGCCGTTAAATTACAGAACACTGCTTCTCTTGACAAACATTTATACACTCACACACATGCACACACACTCTTTGTGTACTTTCTGTATAAAATTCCCATTAATCCTGAGACTTTAAGTACCAGTTTAGTATACTAAAAGTACAATTGCATGGTATTATTTATTATGTATGAAAATGTATTTGTAGTATACTTAGCATGGAATAAGTGTATTTTAGATACATCTAAGTATATTTATTTTTCACTAGGGTATATTCACACTTAGATGTTTAGAAAGCCAAGTAAAAAAAAAAAATAATTACCGTTTGTAAATCCAATGATTCATATAGATATAGATTCAATTCTGTCTCACAAGCTCTCAATTTGGGTTTGTTTCAGTTATAATGCCCATTAAAAGAGCTGGCTAATAAACGTGCAACCACAAACATTTTGGTAAATTATCATGGGCAAAAATGGTCCATTGTATATTTTCAATATAGTATAGAGATGTATAAAGCACAGCTCATGTTAATTTCAAAACAAGTAGCTTTCTGTTGATTAATGTAGCAATTCTGTAAAAGGTCTGTGAAATGTGTGTGGGCATATCTTTTGTCCTCACGCGAAATTCCCGATTGTGTGACGTTCTATTGAAATGACTGGATTTCATCCACCAAAAAAAAATTGCTGAACAGTGGTAAATGTGACCGCATCTTTATGAGCAAGTTATTTTTTTAGTGACTCAGAAACACAAGTTGCGTGACCTTTTAAAGATTTGGTCACAAGAGTCATTTGTTGGTGTATCAGCCAACACTGGTCAAGTCTTATTTGCAGAAAAACTTTTTTTGCATCACATTCACAACTATGATTTCTTTTGCCATGGCGCTTAAGATTCAACAGTGGAGGAGCAGTGAAAACTGATGAAGGAAACTCTGAAACAGGAAAACCTGGTGCATTACAAACACTGTAAATGGGCATAAAAGATCAATAATGCCATTTTAATAATTATGATAAGTGAATGATAGATGGTCGGAAACATAAAACCCGAAAGGACAAGCGACAGCTCAGTTAACTGGTCTGAAAATTATTTTGTACTGGATTCTTTGTTTAATTGTAAGGTCCGGTTTACAGTATATATGATTTTGAAAACAGTCTGTTTTGAATATTTCCTGTGTTAAAAAGTCTTTCTTGTTCTATAGGGCTTACATGAACGTGAAAGAGCTGAAAGAGGTTTTGAATTTGGATGGATCCACACACTTGAACATCTTCTTTGCTAACTCATCTGATGAAGACGTGGCTGGTGTGGGCACTTGGCCCTGGGATAAAGAAGCTTTGACACATTTAGGTAAATGCATGTATCACTACAATAAAGATAACAATCACTGGTTTAGTATAGTTTTGAAGAGCATTGCATATCAACTTTCATTGTCATCAGAAAAAAAAAGACATTAAATGAGTACCAAAAAGGATGATGTTTATAATACCTGCTCTTGCTCTGTCTTTTTTGAGGTGGGATTGTATTAAACCCTTTATTTTATGGTACGTTTGGCCACACTCACACCATGATCCATGAGATCGGCCACAGCCTTGGACTGTACCATGTCTTCAGGGGAATCTCAGAGGTGGAGTCCTGTAACGATGCCTGCTTAGAGACTGAGCCGTCTCTTGAGACGGGGGATCTGTGTATAGATACAAATCCCACCCCCAAGTACAAGTACTGCAGAGATCCTGAGCCAGGCAACGACACCTGCGGCAGACGTCATTTCACTAAAACCCCCTTCAACAATTACATGAGCTATGCTGGTGAGACATACAGTATACAGTATCAACTCTAAATGTCTGCTGAGTAGAAGACTTCTGCAGACTCTTTTAGCATTTTCTGTGCTGATTTGGACAGGAAATCTGTGAAAGAAATTTCAAATGAGTATAACGTCTGAGATTTCTTTGTTCGTTTTGTTCTCATAAAGATGATGACTGCACAGATTCCTTCACGCTGAACCAGGTGGCCCGGATGCACTGTTACCTGGATCTGATCTACCAGTCTTGGAGACCTGGCAGTAAACCAGCTCCTGTTCCTCTACCTCCTCGAGTAACAGCGCAGGACCAAGACTCTATTACACTAGAGTGGTTCCCTGCCCTCACCGGCCATTACTTAGACAGGTGAAAGAAAAAAAAAAAAAAAAAAAAAAAAACTAGGAGCCAAGGCTGTTCCTAGATAATTATTAATTCATATTATTAATAAAGAAATTATTTAGTGAAATATTTATTAATATCTAACAAACTAATAATAATAATAATATATTAAAATATATATTAAAATGTAACATTCCTTAAAATTGTGAAACCAAGAAGTAACATTATTTGTATTGTAAGTTATTGAAAAAAAATGAATTAAAATGTATTAAGAAAAATATATATTTGGCAAAAAAAAGACAAATATTTAGCAATTGATATATTGCACAACATTTGATTTAAATTTGAAAACCTGTAACCCAGTCCGATGTTGTTTAAAAAAGAAACTTTATTTTTAAATAGTTTTTTTTTAATGTTAAAGTTCATTTTTGATGTTTATTTTATGTTTATTTTTAGAACATTACAAAATCAGGATTTTAAACTGTATGCAGAAATCCCCCAACAAAAACATTCTTATATAGACTTCATAGAAATAAAACATAGCCTTATCAAACTAAATCAAACTAAAGGGCAAGTTAAATGTTATATACATTTTATCTGCATAATATGTGTAGTATATATATATATATATATATATATACTCTTTATATACTATATATCTATATTTATATACTATATATCTCTTTTTTGTACAAACTACAATTTTTTTTTTTTTTTGTAATGATGTTGTGATGGTTTGGGTGTCTTTAAGGCTTGTTTCACTAGTTAATTTTTTATACTGTATGTTTAATTAGGTTTTATTAGTTCATTTCAGAAATTCTTATATAATGTAAGTACCCCAATAAAAATGAATTGTGAGATGCTAAACAAGTCAAGGTCAATCATGTCAGTAAAGATTAAAATTTAAAGTTTATGTAGTTCAGTAGTGCACATGGCACCCACAGGTCAAAATGGGGTGACGTTTGAGTCATCTGAATCCGAATTTCTCTCTCGTCATCACAGAAACTGTTTAATTCATTTTTAAAGGCATCAAGAGGTTATTGTGGTGCTGCTGTGTCTAAGTTGCTACCTTGGCTGTCTGTTGATTTCCTAGAGAAGTGGGATCAGTTTGTGACAGATGTACTGAAGTTGGGGTGCTCCTACAGTATGCCTCGAACTCTTCTTCTCCCAGACCCTGCGCTCCCTCCGGCCACTGGAGTCCTCGTGAAGCAGAAGGTAAGACTCTGCTGAATCCTTAGCCTTGAATATTATCCATAAACCCCACAATAGATGCATTTTTCATTTGAATGATATGCATTTTGAAATCAGATTTTTTTTAAAGCAGACTGACCAGGGGCCTCATTTATAAAGCGTGCGTACGCACAAAACGGGGCTGGAAACGTACGTACGCCAGTTCCCACGCAAAGGTTGTGATCTATAAAAAACAAACTTGACGGGAGAATGTGCGCACCTTTAAGCAAACTTTGAGCCGTGCGTACGCACATTCTGGAGACAAAGGGAATTGGCGACACCGATGGTGAGGTCGTGAACTGAAGTTAGATTGTAGAAAATAAATGTGAGAAGAACGATTATAAGAATGAATGACATTTAATTTTCACTCCATTTCATACGTTATATCCACATTATCATGAAGATTAAATCCAACAGTGTTATTTGTGCCGATTGTTTTAGGCTATATACATCTAGTAAAATCCAAACGTAATTCAAAATGTATTAAAAGTAAAATAAAATAATAATCAGCGCTGCCTTACAGTCACATTGTCCACAACGGGAGCACAGGAGGACATGGCGCGATACATGTGATAGCCTACAGAATAGCATGAAATACCCTTTTATTAGAGAACTGCAGAACACAGTGTAAAAAGGAAATATTTTCCTTAATGTACATAGCCTATATCATAAAATGTCAAAGTCTGCAAATACAGTCATGAAGCACAATCGCTACTCATCATCGGTCCTAACTATTACGGTGTTCATTACAAAACCGTCAAGAAGCATGTGTTCACTATAACATTTTCGTCTTAAATTTTCGCCCACAAATTAATTAAGTGATTTTGTCAAGGTGTTAACGATCAGTCTATTTGCTAGAAACATATAAATTCTCCGGTGACCCGGGTATGTAATGCTTCATGATGGCACTCCTGGCACTGTTGGAGGATTACGCTAATGGCAGAATAAGGAGAGAACGAGTTTTCAGGGACCATGATGATTTCCTGGCCCATGATGATGACTGGCTAATAAGCCGATTTAGATTCCCTAGAGCTGTGCTCTTGGATCTATGTGCTGAATTGGGTCCAGTATTAGAGAGGGCAACACGCCGGAACCATGCCATCCCAGTCCAAATACAAGTCCTCACCACTCTGGGGTTCTTGGCAACCGGCTGTTTCCAGCGGGAATTGGCAGACAGGTAAATTAATAATATAAAAAAAAACTATAAGTAATCCTCAAATTTGTCTCTAAGACCTTTTTGTATATGAAATAATTCTATTGGAATCTATCATCTCACCCTATAGGTCTGGTATATCACAGCCGTCCCTGAGTGCCATAATATCTGTCGTTTTAAATGGTATACTTAATATGGTTAGTCGATACATCAGGTTCCCCTACACTGTGCGAGAACAGGCCGAAATTTAAAACGCAATTTGCAGCAATGTCTGGTTTCCCAAATGTAATCGGCGCAATTGACTGCACTCATGTTGCTATAAGGGCACCATCTGAAAATGAATTTGCTTATGTTAATAGAAAGCATGTGCATTCTATTAATGTGCAAATCATATGTGACTCCAACATGACCCTCACAAACATTGTGGCACGCTGGCCTGGTTCAACACATGATTCCTTTATCTTGACACATAGCAGTGTAGGGAACAGACTAAATGCAGGCGCAGTACGTGATGGCTGGCTTCTTGGTGAGTTTAACAATATTAAAAAGTAGAAACCGTAACAATTGTTTTTAATATAATTATAACCTGCAGGCGACAGTGGCTACCCCCTGAGACGCTGGCTCCTCACCCCATTTTTAAAACCCGCAGAGCGCAGAGGAAACTCATTATAACGAGGTCCACTCTCGTGCCCGCGCAGTTGTGGAGCGTGCCATCGGCATCCTGAAATGCAGATGGCGTGCTCTGGATGCCTCGGGTGGCAGACTTTTATACCATCCAGCAAAAGTGTGCAAGATTGTCAGGGCGTGTGGTGTTTTGCACAATATAGCACTGAGAAACGGTATTCCTCTCCCTCCTGATCTCCCTCTACCCCAGCATTACGACCCCGAGCCACAGCCCCCTGGCCGACAAGAGGGATATCAACGAGGTGCAAGAATCCGTGAGGATGTCATGCGGCGTTTGTAAAGAAAGACAAAACTCAAGGTTCATGTTTTAACTGCATCTTTTAATGATTGTGCAATTTCTTGCATCACTTCTCTCATCTGCCGTAGCTCATCTGCAACCCCGTTGACAGCGTTTATTGTCTCTCGCTGTAACTGCAGGACTGCGTCAGTGAGTACCCGACCACTTTTGGACGTGCCAGACGCAGAAGGGGCACTGCTTTGAGCCGGACGCTGTGCATCTGCATCTGAGAACCCCTCACCCTGAACCTCCTGTTCATTTACAGCTTCAGACTCCGGAAGGACTGGAGGACAAAACAATTGGCAACATTTATCCATTTATCACCCCCACACACTCAAATGTACAGCGTTAATGATTAAAAATCGGTTTAACCTTGCTCCTCTGTGGTTTCAGTCACGTCAGTGTCTCCCTCCTTTTCCGACACAATACCACACACGCTGACCTCCCCAATTATAGCCGCGATTTTGCTGTCCACTGATGTGAGATCAGCTGTACATGGGCCCCCACCAGTTGCAGCCACGCTCTGGCGGTGGGAGGACAGTTTTCTCTTTGCCTCCACCTTGAATGAATGAGAATCTTTATTTCACATATTTTGCATACTGTAAGCACATGTAAATAAAACTTTTTGAAAATCAATATTGCTATTTATATAGGTATATAGCCTAATAAAACACAAAATGTAATATGTTGGTAAAAAAAAAAATTTGTATACCTTCAGGTCGGACCATTTTTTCTTTAATTCTGCAACTGTCCGTTCTGTCCCACTGACACAATTGACGGCAGAAGCAATACTTTGCCACTCGCACTGCTTCTTTTTATTAGTGACCCCACTGCTGTGGCCACCAAATAACACAGTTTTCCGAGCCTCCACCTCCCCTACAAGTGTTTCAATCTCAGTATCTGAGAAATTACGTTTTTTTCCTCTTTTCTCACCTGTCGCCATTATTAAAATTAGGCTAACAGAAATGCACGTTTTCACTTTCTTGGATTAATTAATTGGCGGGTCGCATGCCAGTTTTCCAGGTATATATGGGATTCCACTCTCATTTACATGCTGATCAGCAATCATGAGGTGATTTGCATTGACTATTTATGGTTAAAAATGGGCGTGTACAGGGCGGGATATGAGGCTGGTTCACGTACGCACATCTGCGGGTGATCTGTGATTTATAAAGGGAACATTGCTTACAGGTGTGCGTACGCACGGTTTTATAAATCGGAATATTTTTTGGCGTACGCCATTTTTGGCTTTTGGGCGCACGTAAACTTTTAGTAAAGATCCTACGCATAGTTTTATAAATGAGACCCCAGGGCAGCATTGTTAGCCAGTCCAAAAATCAAAGGTAGAACCTAATTTTAAAGGAACCGATGCTTTATTGATTTAACTCTGTCAGCTTTTTACAATTTTATTGCAGTGCTGTCCATGAAATGTTCTAGAACGTAACAATAGCATAATAACATTTAACAGTTAAATTCACTATCACATTAAGTCATAATAAATCTCATTGCATATGATGAGACTTACAGGCCATTTAGTGGTTTTGTTAGTGGCCTACTTGAATCCTTTTAGGAGGTTTCCTGTTTGGATTTAAGCTGGCTACTTTGGCAAACTGAAAGAGACCTGTTTCTGTTGACACTTGGAAATTGTGTTCAATTGGTGAGTGCAGTTCAAAACCATTAATGTGCAGTTTTATTGAGTGGGATAAATGATTAAAGCATTGCACCCAATTCAGTTTGCCAAGTGAGGCCAATATTGGATGGAACAGCAAAGTAATCTATGAGGAGAAGAACTAAAAAGTGTGGAAAAAATTAGTCATGGGGTTGTCGTAAATTTCGATTTTCTCATGTGTTTATTTTAAGGCTAAAAATGTGGACATATGGAAGAATTGGTCCACAGAGCTTTGTGCACATAAATGAATGTTTTTTACCACGGGGAATGAGTCATGTTTTCCTGCGCAGTATCAATGATCTTGCCCTCATAGTTCAACCTTTGATCTGGTATCACAGAATGAAGCCAAACTGCCATGGTCAAGCTATTCTTATCGAAATTCCAAGGCATCCATTTTTTTATTCTGATATTTTATGAGTGCAAAGTATCTGTATAATCTACCCAAACGCTGAAGAAGCACTAGGCCCTAATGGCCATGACATATGCCCACTATTTTAGCTCAAACTGCAAAAGCTCTTGAAAAAGTGAATTGGACTTGACATTGAAATGTTGAAAACAACTTCAGAGACCTACATTCCAGAGGCCGGCTGTTTTTCTGTTTAATTACTTAACCACTTCATTTGGTTTGCTTTTAAAAATGGGTGAGTCAGACTTGTGGCGGGTAGAGCCGTAAGTGCATGCTTGTATCCCTCCAAGCCAAGTTGGCCCAGCAGTGGCTTCACGCAGTCAGCTGAGAAGGCATGCCCAGGCTTGCCATGGCCACAACGCTTTAACTATGCTTTGCACTTGGATGGCTTCCCTGGTTTACTCCATTGCCCGGGCCATCTTTCCACTGTTTACAATCGGATACAAAACCTGACTTTGACGGCCTGCAGCTGGTTTGAACCTCTGCCCTTTACCGCTCTCAGAAAATCACCTGCCTGCAGTGCTCACCTCATCCAATGTATGCTCCCGGTCCTCAGTCATCTAGGTTAAAAAAGCCATTTTTCCTCTCATTCGAGTGTCCTTAGTTGACTTTTTGGAAACAATGCCCTTATCGTGTTGCTGGAATTCAATAAAAGAACAACACCGGCACAACAAAAAGATGGATGTGAGAGTGCTGTGCAAAGTCAACTCGATTTGCTATGCAAATTACTCTGTGGTTTCTTGTGCTCATGAGAAAGATCCCACAGTTGATTGAAAACATGAAGAAGATGAGAATGAATGTGAGACACAAAACCAGGAATGCTAGGAATGACTTGTATCTCCATCCCACTCTTACCTCAACACTTCGTTTGTCTGCTGTGCCCCCTTTGCCCAGATCCTGATTGTGTCAGTGATTCTTGCTGACTGGCAGGAGTTTCCAGTACGACTATCAGTCATCTTTGTTTTTTTTCTTTTTTTTTTTCTTTTTTTTTTTTGAGATCTGAACTTTTTGGTTTGTTTGATGTGAGTTTAGTTCATTTGATGAGAGGCTTATGATATAACTTATTGGTTTATTTTGGAAAGACCAGTTCTGCTTAATGGCTCGTACTATTTCTGGCTTTGTCCTTTTCCATCTAATATTTCTTCTAATATTCCCTTGATCAGCAGCTGAGGTACATGGGGGATCTATGTGGGAGACATTTAGCAAAAATTGGGGTATTTGATACTGCAAAAATGCATCTAGTTTCAGAACATCCCAGTTTGTTTTGGCCATCTAATTGAGCAACAAATACCCACCCTTGAACAACGGTGATATCTGAGTCAGACATGCGAGGGAGGTTACCTAGATGCTTGGCTCAGCCAAATAAACATTAACAAAACTTTTGCCCAACACTTTTTCCATTTGTCATTTAACTCATAGTCAGACTCCAAATGAAGCTTGACTGAGGTCAACCAAAATAAACGTGAAAGAAGCTTTTACCTCACCTTGTTTCCATTCGTCATGCAACCAGTCAGATCAAAAACCAGCATTTTAAAAGCAACAGTGGCTTCAAAAAGGGATGCTTAAGCCACACTTAAAATGTATAAATGTCATCAAAGTAAATACAATTAAGGAGACATTTTTGTTTAGAAATGTTTTTTTTTTCTTTTTTTTTCTTGGTTTTATGCATTTTTCTCATCACAAGATGAACAGTCATACCGAATACATACACACACATTTTGGATGGGACCAGAAGCAAAATAAAACCAAATAAATAAATAATGGCAGAGCAGATGTAAAATACAAAGGTATACATAATGGCTAATATGGCAGTCATTGGGCATCTTCAAGAAACTCCCACATGGAAGTTTTTCTAGTGCAAGAATATTAGCTTTTAATATTAGTTTTATCCATGTTTTAGTTTATTAGTTTTTTTTTTTTTTTTTTTTTTTTTTTTTTTTTTTTTTCAGACAAAAACAACAGATGTGCTGTTCAAGATTAAGATAAAAAAGTAATAGGACACTTTCTGGTTTTGATTCATTAGCCTTAAGCCAGGCTTACAGTACAGGAGTTTAAGGTCGATTTATATTTTCTTGTCGAGGACCTTGGTCGGTTCCGAAGTTCAGCATGGCAAATGTGAGACATTTCCTTCATCTCCACTATCCAACGGGCCCTGAAGCATTGGTTATTGATACTGATGTAATTGTGATCATCCTGATTTAAAATCCTAAATATTAAACATGTTTGATATGATCATGGAGGCCCTAGTTTGTGTGCTGTAAATACCTCATGTTACCAGATAATCCACACCGAACATCGGAACTGACCAAGGTCATCAACAAGATTTTTTTTTTCTGATTCCTGGGAGGAGAAAATTGGGGATAAATCGGCCTAAAACTCCTGTAGTGTGAGCCCGGCTTTAGTGAAACATATTCACAGTTAATGTGATGAGCTACACCTGTGATTACTCTGCTAGGAAACGTTTAAACTTGAGGAGACCTGACTTCATACATCCTCTAAAATCACTTCAGCACCAGCTGGTTAAAAGTCATTGCCAAAAAGGTTCAGGAAAATAAGGCTAGTTCTAAGAAAAATTCTAGCATCATATATTTTCAGGTGCCATTTGGTATTTTCATAGCCAATGCAATCACACATATTTAAGTGAGTGTCCAAATTGTATTGTTTGCATCTTCTTAGTGGTGTTTTAAATAATGGTTATTCAGTAAATATTTTAGAAATATTTATTTTGAAATATTTAAG
Source organism: Cyprinus carpio (assembly GCF_018340385.1). Lineage (NCBI taxonomy): Eukaryota > Metazoa > Chordata > Actinopteri > Cypriniformes > Cyprinidae > Cyprinus > Cyprinus carpio. The sequence goes on from NC_056601.1 coordinate 19,860,486, forward strand.
CCATATATGCCAGCTTTATTCTGCAAGCCAACAAAGGTAGATGGAATTAAATCAATAATGCTCTACAGAAACTCATCATTGTAATGTAAATGTATAATTATCTTTTAGTATAGCTGCAAGCTTGTAGCTGTTGGCCACTGCTGTAGGTCTCATTTAAGCAGAGCTTCAGTGGGGCCTCGCTGTCAAGCTCACCCCCTCTCTGGGCCCCTCCCCCTTCAGCTGCCTCACAATGACCTCTTGACAGATTCTAAAAAGGAAAAGAATTCTCCCCATGACCTCCTGCCATCTTACTGAAGAACATCATTTGGCCCTCTTAGAAACTGTTTGTTTGTTTTTGAAATGCCATTTATTAATCCAAGAACCCAATAATTGGATGTAATAGCAGAAGTCATTGCAATTGATATCGCTTAGGATTATTATTATTATTTTTTTGTTGTTGTTGTTTATGTTCATCTGTAAATAATTAGCAGTGCTTGCTAAGGCAAACATGGGTATTACTATTGGTCATACTTAGGTTTGAGGATTTATCCACATTGCAGTACCCTGCCAAGGACACTAGGATCATGGTGGCATTAATGTACCCCTCTCATTTTCATAACCTCATGGTGCTGTCTTCCATAGGTCCACCAAAAATGGAAGGATTCTGTAGAAGTGTTGACTCATTTAGAGTAATGTGTTTGTAAATTGGACTACACAGCTTGCACTGTATGTGTTTAAGTAACTAAAAATAATCAGTTCATAAGAGTCATTTTTGTGTGAATCACTTGATGCACTGTATGTTGTGTGCCATCTGAAAGGACATTTAGATGGAAAAACATTTCCGATTAATCACCATTAAATTTGGTGTCCTTCTTATGTCTGAATCATAGAAAGATTCAGTACAGGAATTGACTCATTTAGAGTCATTTGTTTGTGAATTACACGGCTTAGGCTGTATGTTCCTGATTCACTAAAAATAATCATTTCATAAGAGTCATTTTGGGACGCTGTAAGATCTGCAAGTACATTTAAATATAAAAACGTATAAGTAATCTTCAAATTTGTACTGTTTTGTTTCTCCAAACCCTAGTTGTGAACTTCTGCAATGAATTCAGGATAACTTCTTGAAATAACTAAACAGTCATGAAACTTAAAGAAACAGGATCCAATTTCAAAGGGCTTCTTACTATCTGTAAAAATGGTGGGCCTATTGAACATACATTATTTCTTTTTGGCAACATTACTATTGTTCATATTTTGGTTTTAAGGGTTTTCAACCGCAAAGCACGCTAACATGCTGGCAGCATCAATATACCCCTCTCATTTTCATAACCTCACAGTGTATAAGGGGATATAATGACATTAACTTGTGCTACCAAGTTTGAAACATGTTGACTAAAGAAAAAAGTCTTGGTTCATTCTTTGCTGTCCTCTTTAGGTCCACCAGATGTAGAGCAGGCCTGTGAAGCGAGCGTCAGCACTTGGAGCCCCAACGCCGGCCTAGACTCGAGTAGTGTTGGCTCAGCATCTTGCCCACCCCAGGGCTGTATGCTGCAGCTCGAGTTTGCCTATCCGCTGGTGCCTGACTCCCTCACTGTTTGGGTCACCTTCTTCTCTCCGGAGGAGACTGGACTGCCTGCAATCCACGACATCCTTCTGCTGACCCTCAGTGGTAACAACATCTCTCTGGGTCCACAATATGTGTTCTGTGACACACCGTTGACACTTAAGCTAGATGTAAAGGAAGAGGTGTATGGGGTGCAGTTCTTCACCATGGAGCAGCACTTGGAAATCGACGCCACATTGCTTGCCTCAAAGCCAGACAATCCTCTGTGCCGGTCGTGCCATCCTCTACGCTATAGACTGATTCGACAGCCACCATTCACACATTCACCATATGGGCTGATCCTTCAGGAAGCTACTCTGAGATATGTGGACAGGTAAGGATTAGGGATTATTTATAACTAGTATAGTGTTTATAAATATTTTTGAATTAGCTATTTTTATACTTTCACTTTTGATTTTCCTTTCAGTTAATTTTATTGTAATTTTATTGTGTGCTTTTGTTATTTTATTAGTTTTCTTTTTAATATTAGTTTTAAGGTTTAATTTATTTCCGTTTTAGTTTTTATTTAGTTATATATTTTATTTCCAGTTAGTATTAAACTAAATACAAATGGGAAACTGAAAAAAAAAAAAAAGTTCATAAGATTTTTAAAATAGTCATATATATTTAATTGATTTCAGCTTCATTGCACTTATCAAAATTTTTTTTAGTTTTTAAAATTAATTTTAGTTTTAAATGTAATATCCCTGGATCTGACACCTATATATGATAATTGACAGCATCTCAAACTTGTCCTGATACGTTTATCATTTGATTAGATTCAGGGGCCTGTGATAACAATATTACAATATTATTTGCCTATTTTACACAACCAGTTACATTTTTAAATTAAAGCTCACAAATGCAACTAAAATATAACATGAACATGTAATTTAACTCTGTGAAAATTGCAAATCCTGTATCCGAATTGGGATATTCATAACAAAAACACTTTACTTTTTAAATAATATGGAACAATAAATGATGGGGAAAAAATCATGTTGCACATGAGATCATTAATCATTTAATGACAGCTCATCATTGGCTTGTTGCTCCTGCAGCTCAAGTGGTAGAACATTGCGTTAACAAGCACAAGGTTGGGGGTTCGATTCCCCGGGAACACATAATATGTAAAAATTGATAACCTGAATGCACTGTTTGGATAAAAGCGTCTGCTAAATGCATAAATTTTAATTTTAATTTAAATTTGTTCAATGAGATAAGCAATGACAACACTAGCTATGTTTCCATTCACCTATTTTTATGCGCATTTTGGATTATCGCCTAAAAAGCCGATGTATGGAAATGCCAAGATTCTAAAAATGCGCATAAAAACTTTTGCGCACAGCTGAGTAGGATGAACATTTTATCCGATAAGAAAAAATGTGCATAAACTACGATGGAAACACATTTACTTTTTACATTTACTTTAATTTGATTGATGTATCAGTCCATATCAGTGTATCGTTGCGGCCCCTAGTAAGGAGGAAATATTTGTCCCTCTATTATGAATGATTTGTTCTGGAAAACTTAGATGTATGAACTCTTAAAGAGGCTCTGAAAAGTTTTCTTTTGCATGTCATCATGACTGCCAACATAAACAAATAATGGATGAATGCGCTAACACTATTCAAGACATTTCTAGGAACACTGGCACATGATGTTTTAGCTTTTGCCATGTGTTGATGTGCTTTGCCGTTGTATGAATGTCTCTTAGGTACTATGTGTGAGGTCTTCAGACATATCCTTTACTCCTTGGGCTGGGGGTTCAGGTCAGCTCGAAGAATTTCACAGCCAGCTTGTTGTCATCTAAGAGATACATGCTTAAGTGCTCCCAGGCAGTTTAACTTCATGGGATGCTCATAAATTCTAAGTGGCCACAAAACAGTTGGAGAGTGTTTGAAGAGCCTTTGCCTCTTTGATAACAGCAGAAGCTGACAGATAGACTCCAACTAGATAGATAGATAGATAGATAGATAGATAGATAGATAGATAGATAGATATATAGATAGATAGATAGATAGATAGATAGATGATAGATAGATAGATAGATAGATAGATAGATAGATAGATAGATAGATAGATAGATAGATAGATAGATAGATAGATAGATAGATAGATAGATAGATAGATAGATAGATAGATTCTATTTTATATATATATTTATATATATTTATTTGAACAATATAATATTATGAAGGTTATGTCAAGGTTATGATTTAAATGGTAAATCCTGTTTTTGTGAGTCTTTTAAAATGATTGAGTTAAAGGATTGACTCAACTGGAGTTTATATATATAGTCGGACTACACAGCTTATGCTATATGTTTTTGATTCACTACAAATAATCAGTTTATAAGAGTCAATTGTTTTTGAATCAGACTACACTGCTTGTACTGTGTGTTTTTGATTCACTAAAAAGAATCAGTTCATCAGAGTCTTTTGTGTCTGAATAAGACTGCTGTATATTGTGTGCAGTCTGCAAGGACATATACATGTAAAGATCAGGGAAGTATGCCTCTTATTAATAGGACATCAATGAAGACTTTAGTTGTTTAGTAGGCAGGCATTGTGTCTGCTTCCTTTTGTGTGTTTTTTGTATTGGACTTTTTTCCAGAGCTTCTGAATGCTAGGCCCTCCAACAGAACAAGACCACACCTCAGTTGGCAGACTGCCAATAATGTGTACATTAGCGTTCACAAAAAATCTACTCAGTGCATATAAACAAGACCCAATGTGAACCCGATGAACTTCACAGTCCTCACACTGGGCTTTTTTTTTTAGTGTCTTTTCTTGTTTCCAAAAAGTCTCCTGACAAGTGAAACTACAGTAAATACAGTGACAGCTGCAGCAACAGCAGCATGTTAGGAAAAGACATGAAGATCTTTTCATCTTAACAAATAAATATCTAGATATTTTAAATATATATAATATTTAGAACTGTAAAAGTCTTAATACATCTTTGCAGAACTAAAGTAGTATTTATACTGACATATCCAAACATACATTAAAGCTGTGTTTAGTTTGTAGTAGTACAGTCCAAGTTGTGTTAGTAAGGTATCCAGGTTCAGCCAACAGCTTAATCTGCTCATATAATGTGGTTTTTAATTGAAAAGGTTTGTTTTATGTATTAATGCTGCACAGCTGTATTCACCAGATGGTGAGAAAATGTATCAGTGTATCAGCAGGCTTGTACCGCTCTGGGATCTGCGAAAAACTCCCCGCGTCTGAAATTCATAAACGCTGAGTGAAAGTGGTGTTGAGAAAGCTGTTGTGAGGAGTAATACAAGATATTTCAGAAAGACTTCCACTTTAACTAAAAGCTAAATCCAGGAAATTCATTATTCAGTATCAGCACAAGAGATTCCTTCCTATAAAAAGTTAAGCTGTAAGCTGTAATTGAGTTATAGGTATGGAGTTGTTTCTCAAAGACTCCTAGGAAATGTAACTAAATTAACAGGAATCATTTGATGAGATTTGAACTGTTTACTACCTAAAATGAAAAGTATTGCAGGCATGATTCCTATTGTTATTTTTATCTGTTTTTCTCACTTCTTCTCCCTTTCAGTCCTCAATGTGGGTGGCCTTTCCTGATCCATCATCGCTTTGTGACAATTAGCTAGAGATCGTTTTCATATCGTCCAGGAAAACAAGGGCCATAAAATGTTTTGTCAGCTCCAGAGTGGCGCAAAATTACATGGCCATTTCATCCTCCAGGTGCAAGCCTAGTTCGGCTCCAATAGAGGCAGGCAATCACTCATTGTGACCAGTGAAAGCAGCCCCAATCAAAGTGGTGTCTGGCTAAAAGAGGCAGGCTTCCTAATGAGAGCTCTTCAGTGTAGCAGGGGAATGTGCTATAATATCGGATCTCAGCCAAAGAACAGCGCTATAGATCACTGCTGCTACAGTATGGAGAGTGATTAAGCAGCATGGTCTCTGAGAACCTCCATAGTGCTCCACACACCCCTGTTTTCATTTGCAGATTTATCAATATGATTATGTCACAGGCCAACAAGACAAAGTGTTGTAAAAAAACACACTCAACCCACAAATCAGTGCTGTGTGTCGTAAGCATGCACAAGATATGCAAATTTAGCTTTGTCTTGTGCATTTTAAGCTATAGTTCACCCAAAAAATTCAAATGTTGTGATTAATTACTCACCTACATGCTGTTCCAAAGCCATATGCTGCTGTTTTTGTTTGTAAAATGCAAACTTTCTGAGCATTCTTTATCCAGATATTTTTTTTTTTTTTTTTTTTTTTTTTTGCAGAATCTTTCATTTTTCCATATTGACATAACTTTTTTTAATGACATGAGGGAAAATGTACAGTATGTATGTGTGCATAATTCTTTGATGAATAATTGCTATAAAGCTGTGAAAAACATGCATGATTCATGACTTCAGAATAGTACCCATTCTCAAGCAAGACATTCTGGGTTAGACATCTGTGTTTGTGCAGTGTCTCTTTGTTTTCCTGTAGTAATCTGAAGAGATTATGTATTAGCTACTTGAAGGTCAACATTGCAAGAATCTCACATTTTCCTCCAGAGCTGTCATGGATTCCAGCAGCGCGTTTCTCTTTCATTCATAGAGCATATAGTAAGCATCTCTTGATGGATCTCTTGGGTTGAGTTGCGGTCTGACCAAACATCTGTGGTGCGGTAAATTATATGATTGAGGTTGTGTTGTTGTTTTATTTAGCCATATGAAATCTGATTTTGATTTAAAATGACAAATTATTTCCACTCCTTTGAAGTAATTAAGTTTTTAGATCATCATTCTCCTCCTAAACACTTCAAGCAGTGAGCAGCTGCACAGAGAGCTTGGCAGTATGAGATGCATCTTTTTGATTTCTATTGAAGGTATACAGCGAATACTATAATATGATTTTTCCAACATCTGGGCTGAAAGAGAAGAGTACCTTCAAAAAAAAAAAAAAAACTAAGGAGAATGAGTGTGCTCCTCTATAGAGCTCAATTACAAGCAACAGAAAAGACAGACTTGTACTGTATATCTCACTCTTCTGCTAGTTTGTTTCAAAGTCCAGCTGCATTTAATTGCAGACCAAATCGCACAAAAAAAAAAAAAAAAAAACAGAAATGACATCATAGAGAGGAACCCTGCAGACTGTGACTGACTCAAAATTCAATATCTATTATTTAATCATTTATATCTGCAAAAAAAAAAAAAATATATATATATATATATATATATATATATATATATATATATATATATATATATTTGCATCTTTTTTAATGCAAAAATACATTCTGTGTGAATGGCCCCTTATAAATCATTAACCCATATGGTAATTTGGGAAAGAAAAGAAACCCTGGAGAAATGAAAACCCACAAATGTTGATAGAAACTAACCCATTATGATCTCAGGAAGTGAAACCGGTCATATTTATACCCAGAGATTTTAGCTGCTTTAGTGTCTGGTTACCATCTTGCTTAACTAGCCGCGTGCTTCCTGAACATTGTCAGTGCTGCACGCTCCCAGCCTATTGACTTAAGAACTGCGATGTTTTCCCACACTACTGCGGGGTATCCCGCACGGGAATAGTGATGATGTCATGAGCTACCACAAATTCCAGCACAGAGGCTCGAAAAACGTTGTTGTCATCTGAAAACATGAAGACAGGAAGGTGCTGTGACATCGCAATGTTTGAGATCCAGGGTTTCTCCGAATTATTACTCATATGTGACTATGGCATTTCATTTGAATGTTGTCTTCTTGTTTTGTGTCTTTGAATGCAGGCTGACTTATAAAAAGTTTTATACCTGCGGGTTTATTTTTAAGAATGATCGTCTCTGAGTGTTTTTAGTATGGCACAAAAGCTCCAATAAATTATTATGATTTCACAAACAAACAGCCTCGCCGCAAATTCGTAATGTAGCCACAAGACATTGATGGCTAAATTGATACTTAGTCGATTCAACGGGCAAAATATCCTTTCCTCATTGTGGAAGCCAAGCCAACGGTCTACCTCAGGAGTCACTGTGGCTGTTAAGGATAGCAGCAGTACTCTTTTAGCTTTGCTCTGCCTCTCCACAACAAACATGTCTTAGAAAAACACAGCCACAAGACCACATTGCGGGCCAAGATCTTCCAGCTCTTGCCTTTGGGGGTTGGCTCAGACTCCGCGTGCAGTTCTAGCAAAGTGTCCTCTGGCACTCGGCAGTTCTCACACCACTGAGGCTCTCTGACCCATATTTGACTGTTTGGGAAGTCTGCAGCTGGAGAAGCTTGTGGGGTTTTAGAGCCTCATGGTGGAGCTGATTGAGTCGAGTATACCTGAACCAGCTGTGAGGCTTTCCGCACACTGCGCGATCCCTCCAAGTTTGTGTTCCTGCAGGCAGAAAGTTAAAGCGGTGTAAAGGATCTGAGAAGCACATGTGCAGACAGAGGTTTAAGGGTTGATCTGAGTCGCGATTAAAATGTTTTCGTTAACCCGAACCCCATAAGCGGCTGGGTTGATAACAGGAAGATATTTTATTTATTTATTTTAAGGACTAGTAACACAGACAGATGGGCGTATTGACCAAGAGAAAAGTGCCCTACCTCCCCCTCTGCCTCCCCGACTGATCCTGCGCTCCCTCCACCTCCATTCTCTGTCGCTCTATTCTTGCCATTTCATTGTGAGGTGAAGACAAATAGAATGAGAGCGGAAATGCATTTTATGGGATCATTTGGGTGGTCTGTGCGACGGATCCTATGCTGAGCTTAGAGGCCTGATCACTGAGCCACAGATGATGACTAGAGCTTTACTTTGCTGAGTCTTGTGCTTCGTGTACCTGAGGGGTTTTATTACAGTCATGACGAGTGCTGAGAGCTCAGAGTGCGTACAGCACGCTTTGTACTCTACGTAGAGTCACATTACAATAGCCATCCTTTCTTAGCATCTAATTGTTGGTGCTTGAAGATGAAAGGGGCCAGTTTGTTTCACACGAAATCCCTTAAATTAAATGCACTGAGTGGTTATTGCCTTATATAATGGCAAACACTACAATTGTCTCATAAACACTCATTCCAAAGCAATTTTCCATCTCTCAGTTGTAAATATTTAAACATTGTTAATTTAGGTAGAAGTAAGCAGATTGCTTTTAAAGGCATGAAGTCCTTTTTTTATACTAAGGTTTTCAAGATATATGTTTGTGATGTGGATATAATATAGAAAAGTGCACATTCAACTCAAGTCAGGAACAGGTGCAAATCTAAAGCAGTTCTATAATAAAGTGTTAATATATAATAAAGCAATAGATGATGAGTTCTTGTCATGTTTTGTTGAAGTGCTAATGGAAAGCATATGAGCAATATATCTGTTCACCATTGTCTGTTTGGCAGCAGTACTCTAACTTGTGATCAAACTTTTATATTTAATAAAACTTTTGAAAACCCTATTGAAACATATGTACCCTACCATTCCAAAGTTTCAGGGGTTGGTAAGTATTTTTTTTAATTATTATTTATTTATTTTTTTTATGTTTTTGAAAGAAGTCTCTAACCAAGTACTGCATTTTTTAAAGAAACATTAAGAAATGTTTTATTAAATTTATAATTATTATCATTAATGTTGAAAACAGTTGTGCTGTTTCTCTATTTTATTTATTTATTTTATTTTAATGGAAACCATTTTTTCAGGACTCTTTAATTAATAGAAAGTTCTAAACAACAACATTTTTCTTTTTCTTTTTTATCTTTTTTACATTATAAATTTTTACTGTTACTTTGGGTAATTTAATGTGTCCTTGCTGTATAAATATGTTCTCATTGACCTCAAACTTTTGAATGGTAAAGACCCACAACCTTTTAATTGACTACAGTTTTAGGAGTGCAATCATTGTGGAGTTGGGTTTCTCTAAACCACCCCATATCTTACATCCTGCATAAAACTTTAAAAACATACTAATAGCCCTTGTTTATGTGTTTCAGGGACTTAAAGCCTGATGAGACGTACACCTACCATGTGCTGACAGTGTCCAGAAGAGCGGAGAGTGAACCATCTCCTCCTCTCTCTCACCAGCTGGGCTCACCCTACTGTGGAGATGGACTCATCCAAAAGTGAGTTCACTCTCTAAACTTTCACTGCATTCACTATAAATCTAACAGAAATGAAAAAATGTACATATCCTTGTGGTTTGTAGAATATATGATAGAAAATATGTAGAATAACACAACTAAATAAAAATTTTAAAACAAACAAGTATAATTAAGTAAATACAAATAAAAGAAATATCTTTATATAAACAAACTAAGGCTTTGCCTGTGCTCTGAGGCAACCACTGTATTTATTCTTGATCCAAGCATGAGCAGTTTTTAATCTAAATAAGATTGTATACTTTCGATTGCAGAAAATGCAGAATGGTCTGCTTTTCGCTTTGTGAAACCATACTAAACAAAACATCTGAACGAAACAACAGCAGCAGTTAGGCTGATTGAGATGCAAATTCAGTCTCTGACAGCAGGTGGTGCTTATGGAACAGCAGCAATACAGCATTTCCTTGGTTGCTGCTGTAAACAAAGCAGTGCTGCTATTTTAAGTAAGGGATAATGTACATCCAGCCAGTTGTTATCTCAGAATAAACCCCAATAGGGTGATCAGGACTTGTATCAGCCTGAAGGGGTTTATTCTTATTACATGGCTACTTGCCACATAAGTAAATAATTAGACGCAAAATATTGATTTGAGTTGAAATATTTGACAGCTGTTCTTAATTTGCAAGCAAGTGGCATATTCAAACTAGATGGACATTTAAGGGAAACGGTGCAGTCAAACCATTTATTACACAACATTTCACCACAAAAATAATTAAGGCAATCAAATAATTAAGACGATATGTTTTAAAACCTTAACAGTTTGTTAGTTCTCTTATAATCCATTACAGCGTACAAAACAAGTGTAGCAAAATGGCATCAGCTGCGTTTGTATGAAACGAGAGCAAGTCCGCAATACCGGGATGACATAATTAAATAATTGTACACCACTTTGAATCTAGTTTTAATATTTTATTAGCTAAACAAACGCAAAACTTCCACCAAGAAAAAATAGTTCAAGCAAGAGTACAGCGCTGACTGCTGGTACCCAGATGATCCTGTGCTATTAGCTTTTACCGGTTGTTATCCAGGGATAACATACCTCGGAATGTTGCGACTGACCAATCAGAATCAAGTATTCCACAGAGCCGTGTAATAATATGCATTATACAGAGAAGGAAAGAAAATACCATCTAAACTTTCTTAAAGACATTCAGTTCCCTCAGAGATACATTTATATAAACTGTGTCGCATTTCATTTAACATCTCAACCGATTTGAATGGTCACGTATTTGAGTCGATTTTCAATCAGCTCGAGATGCATCGTTACATCCCTAGAAAATAGGTAACGTATTGTGAATAAAACAATCTGAAATAAACATGATAAACAGAATGGCTCATTGAATTGAGTTGTTTGTGTAAGATTGTTTACAGAAGCCTTTATCTATGTCTTCAGTGAACAGATTTCCATTAGCTGATTGGAAAAGTATAAACCTTGCTTTATTTCAGCTTATTCTTGTAACAGCTGTTTTGAACCATGACTGACTAAAGGTTCATTTTTTATTTATTTAAAACAGCTTTGTGGCAGTAAGTTTACTTGTGTGATTTAACTGTTTCAATGACTTATGTCTGTCTGCCTTTCAGATATCTTGGAGAGCAATGTGATGACATGAACTTCGCTAATGGAGATGGCTGCTCAAACCAGTGCAAGAAAGAGCCGTTGTTCAACTGTGTTGGTATGTGATCGTCATCTATAGCTAGAAAACTTAAAAGAATAAGTCTTTATTTATCCTCTTGTCATTCCAACATATATATGTATTTTTTTTTTCTAAAGGAAAACAAGGTTGAATTTGTGAAAGTTCACAATGACCAGTTTGAGCCTGCTTCTCATACAAAGCTATTGTATGACTTCTTGAAATACAGTGCAGTAGTATTATGGTTCTTTTTTCTTTTTTTTGTTGCTTTTTTTATGCTTGGCAGACATGGTCAGACATTGTAAGAAAACATAGACATTAAAGAATCATTATGCAGCTCTTTTCCTATACAATGGCACACATTGTATGGAAAAGAGCTGCACAATGATTTTTCAAAATACCTCCTTTTGTTTAGGGTGAAAAAAAAATAGAATGCAAGCATATGTATTTGGAATGACATTTTCATTTTGGGTTGCTGATTTTTTAGCGCTATTTTAACAAGAAAGTACAATAAACTAAAGGTATATAAAGTGTAGCATCAGTTTGATTGATGTTTTGCTCCAGCAGCATTTAGCTGTATTGCACATTACTTCTCAGTGCTCTATTGATGTCAGATCTGCCCGGTCGCCCAGCCATCAATCTCATGGCTTCAGCCTGTCATCAGTGTCACCCGGTGTCCTACACCGACAATGTGTGAAAGACCAAGAAAGTTCTGTTGTACTATCCCTTTATAGCACAAAACTTGTTAGCTGGTTGTGATGTTAATGGAGTGCTTTAAGTTGTGAGCTAATCAGTTCTGTCATAACAATTGGCCGCATAATTGGACCCTCTTACAGACATTTAAGTCCCCTCACAAAAGACTTTACTCTTTGCTGTAGAGCTCTAAGATCTGCCTAATGAGCACTAGCAAACCTTGTGGCACTTCTTCCTGTTAGCAGTAATGCAACAATCCCCTTTTCTTCTAAACGTGTGGACGGAGAGCTGGAGTAGAGTAAAAAAGACAGAGAGAAGAAAAGGAGGCAGCAAAGAAGAACAGATAAGAAGGGCTTTTTGAAGTTCGCTGTTGAATGTAGCCAGCATTCATCTAGCTGAAGTCTTGTCTGACCTCTAGGACACCTCTGGAAGTCTGAGGTTGCACTAGTACACGACAGTGCTTAATTGGCAGTTCCGCTTTTTTTTTCTTTTTTTCTTTTTTGGAGTAGGTTCAATGAGTTTATCCTTCACTGCATTAAAGGAACAGTTCACACAAAAATGTAAATGAGTAATTTACATTGAACATGCTAAAAAAGAGAGTAAAAACAATGAATGTCAGAGAAATCATGAATGAATCTTTTTTTAAATGTAGCTTTTTCTAACAGTGCCTTGACAGTGCACACTTTAATTACATGATGTAGCCTATAACAGTGTCCTCAAAAATCAAGATATGTGGAAAAAAATACCCTTGTATGAGTTTTTGTATTGTATTTAGTTTGTATGATATAATAAATCATTCAAAAGGGGGTTTTCACAGCAGTACTATAGAATAACCATTTTGGAATTGTTCAAATAGTAACTATTCTTAAGTGAATAGTTATTTAAAAAACTTTTTTTTTTCTTGTGAAGAATATTTTAATAATCTAAAGAAACATTCTTCACTGCAAAGAACTATTAGTGCAATGGAAGGTTTCCACAGATGTTAAAGGTTCTCCATGGAGCCATCAATGCCAGTAAAGAACCTTAAGAGTGTAGTAAAGCAATATCGCACAAGCAGGTCTGCTGTTTTTATCAGTACAATTATATATTTGGTTCCTTAAAGAGTCTGCATTTTTGAACAAATCAAATGAGTCAATGACTCATTCATAATGACACTTGCTCTGTTCCTGAAGGAATCAGTGGTTTGAACCAACCAACTAAATTAATGACTCAATGACTCTGACTCTGAAAACACATAATCCCTTAGAATATGAAATTACTTATCGACCGTTATAAAAGTACATTCAGTAGGGTATAAATGTGTGCAGTATGGATGTAATCCAGACATACTAAATTTGTCATGTTCTCTTTGTCATGTGACCTCTCTGTGTCAAATTCATCACTTCACTGCCATTCACAGCTCATTCCAGTGGCCTTATAGTAACCTGTTAATTGGATGTGCTCTTTAGAATCTCACCAGAAATTACTATAACTATTTTAATCATTTTAATAAACTATTAAAACTATATAGTAGTCAAGTATGCAATTTTGGATGCAGCTGCTGATTTGCCACAAACTATTGGCGGTTTTAGTTTCACATTTAAAGGAATCTATCCATTTTCATGAAATTTTGGAAAACACACTCAACAAATCCCAGAAAATATCAAGATCTTATTTCTTTTGTCAATATAGAACACCCCTAGTCTCTGTTCATTCATTCATTCATTCATTCTAACTGCATGGAAAAGAGCAACCAGTGCAGTGTTCAAAAATTCATCTTGTGCATTTCACTGAGAAATATAAACTTAGACAGATCTGGGTAGCTTGCCAGGGAAAGAGTGTTTGATTTGATAAGTGCACATCTTGCAAACTTGTTTCCTGACTGCTGTTTGCAATGATTGACACCTCTTAGCTGTTGATTACCGGGATGGCTGGACTGAACAGGTGACAGAACGTTGCAATTCAAAGCGTGTTCCCTTAGTGTCAGCTATACGCGTTCAGATTTTGCTGACACCTCAGGGCCTGGGCAAAGACAGGAACGGGACACATCAGGGCACAAAACAACGAACAAACAATACAAATCAAAATTTTGAAAGGCTAGACCTCTTATTAAAGTCCTTCATCTGATCATGGTAGTGGGATTTTAATTGACGTGATTAATTTGCTAAAAATGCGTCTGAACTGCTGATACATGAAGTGCATTCATAAAAGATAATCAGTCTGTCATCATGAATGTTGATTTATGACTGTCCTTGTTTGAAAGCCATTAAAAAAAGGCCATGTATTAACACCGTGAAGTAATGCCAAGTAAAACAATGAGTGCTCTAAACGACATTTAACGGTATGACAAACTAAACAGAATGTTCTGTACTCAGCTAAATTAAATATCAGCTTTTTTTCTAATACTAATAAGTCAAATGTCTGACTCCTGTTTTATTTTTATATGATTCCTATTGCTTAAGTGTAATTTATTTTGCTTTCATTCATATTAGCTGTAAGTTTTTCTGTTTTTTATTTGTCAAAATGAACAGTAAGTGAGATCATTTAAAACTGCACATATACCTAAGATGATGTGTTGTTATAATTTTAAACTGTTGAAATGGCAACAAGTTATTACAGATACTTTATTTATTTGCATATCATTTAGACTGTATAAATGTCATTTATTTGGCTGATTGATGAAGTGTAATTTATTCAGCAAATATTCAAATTAGCTACAAGTTCCTTTTTGTTTTTTATGTAAACAATTATAGTAAGTGAGATCATTTCAGCATTTACTTATTCACACAATTATTAATTTAACAGATTTTCCCCCATACAAATTATAAATTATAGAAATATAATCATCCCTTAATCCAAGGCAGAAAACAATATGTATGCATGTGTGTGTGTGTGTGTGTGTATTGTAGATAATTGCTTTAAGGTCAATGGGTAGAGTGTTTTAGGTGGTCTGCCATTGTTTCACTACTGAAATCGTCCGCCACCTGAAACTGTCTGAGAACTGCTGAAATAAAGTTAAGGACATGAAAAACTGCTACCAGCTCAAACAGTCTTTTGGTGCAGTGGTTCAGTACTACTCTCTCACACAAGTTCATCTCTACCTCTCTCCTCTGGATGAGCCCAGCTTATGTTACTTCTACGATGGTGATGGCGTGTGTGAGGACTTTGAGCGGGAGGTGAGCGTAAGGGACTGTGGTCTCTATACTCCGAGCGGGTTCCTGGATCAGTGGGCCACTGCGGTGGAGGTGTCCAATGAGGAGAAGATATCCTGTCCAGCGGAGGTGGCTGTTGGATATCCTGCAGTGACAAAGGTGAGCACTTCTACAAGCATACCTGCACATCTGCACATACGTCAGGATGTGTTGAAGACCCCATGAAAAGTTAATGACATTATTTTTATATTATTATATTTTTTGTTGGTTTTATTTGAGTTGAATTTTAAGTCATTTTGTTAGTTTTTTTATTAGTTTTTTTATATTTAGGCTTAATTTATATTTATTTCAGATTTAGTAATTTTTGTGCTTCGACTTTTTTTTTCAATTAGTTACCAAGGTGGCAACATTTCTAATTTTTTAGGTACAAGTGGCTGTTTTGACTAAAAACACAGATCTAAAATATGATGTTTATACTGATGATGAAGTCAGACTGAACTAGAAGCAGATTCTGTTAAGAAGAGATTTGAGACACTGCTCTAACCCTTCACACATGGAAGTAGTAAAGAATTGGCTCTTTCTGAGGGACGTCTAAAAAAACTGTGTTGTTTTACTCCCTGGATATTTCAACATGATACATTTGTAATTTTACTGTTTTATTGGCCACTTCTCCTCCTCCTCTCCCCGCTCTCGTGATGTTTGTGGAGCGCGAGTCTCTTGCGCCCGAAATCGTGCAAGCTCCTGAATTAATCATGTCACAAAACTATTCCTATCACGCTGTGCGCAACCTAAGGATTTATGGCACTGAGAAATGGCCATTTTTCACAGTTGTGCTTGAACCTCATTGTTGCTAGAAAATGCGTATTGTGGCTCGTAATGGGAAATGGTGGCACATAGGTTACGATGACTTTGAATAGTCTTGCCAATACACCTTTGTGTGGAGTTTCTCTTTGCAAGTATTATATGAATGTAAATCAAGGCCTCGTTCAAGTTGGAAACAGCTAAAGTGTTGATCAATGTTAGCAGCGTATTGGAATGACTAATTGCTTCTTCTCTTATTGTGTGGCACAGCGGCCAATGGAGTTGCAGGACAGGCTGCGTACAGTAGTGTACTTGACTCAGTGGAGGGGAGGTGGTGGAGTGGAGTCACTGAGGTTACTGTGGCGTGCTGAGAGAGAGCGATAAAGCGCGCGCGAGAGAGGAATCTCATGAGACTAAGCCAGGAGTGCAGAAACGAATATCCTCTCATTCTATTTTTTCACCCCATACTCCCTTTCTAAGTCTCTTTTAAGCATTACATCAGAATTCTCTAGCTTTGCGGCTAATTTTGTAATGGTTTCATTCAAATTTTATAAGGCATTTAGAGATGAAAAAGATGTTATGAATCCCCCTGCTCCAGTCAGCTCTCTCCCTGCAGAGCTGTCTTAGAGTAGTGAATGAAGTGAATTGCCGGTCTCTTAGTCTAATTCATGTAATATTACATCACCTCTAGATCTGTGAACTGTAAGATGATTCCATTTCGAGAGACAAATTCATTTCTGTCCTGAAAGATCATGTACATGTGAAATGTAAGAACAACTGCTGAAAAAAAAAAAACTATTACTGGCCAAGAATTTACTGTTATACATTATACTGCATTGCAAAAGTCATTGTTTATGAATATGTTGAATTTCTTTCCATAAAAAATATCCAAATGTGCAATTTACATGAAAATCACACAAATATCTTTATTTTATCCTTTAATTTATTGTTATAACCAATTTCCAAGTAAAAAAACAAAACAAAACAAAAAAACACTCTAAATCTATAATACTTACATATATACTATTTTGTCATTTTAGTAACTAAAACCATAAAAACATTCATTACTTGAAAAAATAAACATTACCTGTAATACAGTAAAAAAAAAAAAAAAAAAAAAAACTAGTAGCCAGGGTAACATTTATCATTTTTATTTAGTTTAACTTTAAATAACTAAAAGTAAAAACTGAAATAAAATAAATACAATTTATATGGACATATTAATAAAAAACTTACAAAAACACAACATAACTAAAACTTAACTAAAATTAAAATGAAAACAGAATAATAATAACAACAAATTCAAAACATTAAAAAGCTATATCTCGATCAGTGATATTTTAGTATCATTTACATCCACACACACATGCTAATAAGGTACAGGAAATAATTTCATTGTAATAAACTAATAGTAACTCATTTTAGTAAAGCAAATGAGAACTTAATTACAGAAAATATCTTATCTGTAGTACTTTTACTTTTGCATTAAATGTAGAAGTTGAAATGAATAAAATAAAAAAAAAAAAAACTTGAACTAGGTTTGATGCACCTTGAAGCTCAAAGTGAATGGATGTTAAACAGAGAGATAAATCTTTGAAGAGGAAATGAGGTCAGCGTAAAGGCCAGACTGTTAGCGGCGCACCTGTACTGCTGACCGAGTAGAAAATACCCTCTGGATACCACCCTAAAAATCCTGGGGATGTCTATTGTGCAGGGATAAGAGACAGTCCCAGCGACAGCACTGCTCCCGCTGCTCTTACACATACACAAACATTGAACACATAATTAGTGCCGTTCACTCTGTGAGGAAGCGTGCAGCTCTCCAGTGTCACCTAGCGTTGCAACACTGTCACCCCACAGTTGGGTTCAGGGGGTTCAGAGAGGTTCTCTGTCACATTATTCTACAGTGAAATGAAATACACTCGATGCAATTCACCGTGAAACAAGGGCGAAGAGTTTAGAAGACTTGGACTTGGAGTTAGCTGTTCAGTTAAAATACCACTAAAAAAGGCATTTAGATCAGCATTTATTTAAAATGGTCTATTAGAAAGAGGCTTTTACATGAAAACTGGGTGAATTTTCCATCTAAATATGGACTTAGAAAAGCACTGTGTTTATTTAAGTATTTTTTTCACTCTGCCCTGAAAAAAAAAAAGTCATTTTGAGCTTTTTTGATGATTAAAATGTCCTAAGCTGCCCTTAATGTCAGAAACCCAACTTTTATGATAAACTTCACTCTCACACAGAGAGTCAAATGTCTTCATGGGAGCAATTCTGTAACTCAGCAGTCGCTAGAGTTCAGGCCAGTTTTGGTCTCATTGTGGTTTGCTCTCAAGAGAGTAGTAGGTCAGTTCACCCTGTTCACCCCGATTTCACTGGTTTTAACCTGGCCACTTGTAAGGCTAATTGTGAGCTTCCAGATGGTCTAAATTACATTTTCATAGTGGACTGCCGGCTTGTAGCCTCATCAGTACTCTGTTTAAGTGCCTTTGTGTTTATAGTCCAAAATATGCTGTAAAGTTTGGGGTTGGTGAGATTTCCTTGGTTTTGAAAGAAGTGTCTTCTGCTCACCAAGGCTGCATGTATTTGAACAATGCAGTAAAAACAGTAATATTGTGAAATATTATTACAATTTGAAAGAACTGTTTTCTGTTTGGATGTATTTTAAAATGTAATTTATTCCTGTGATGCAAAGTCATTACTCCAGTCTTCAGTGCCACGTGATCTTTCAGAAATCATTCTGTTATGCATCTGAAGTAGAATTCCTGATCGATTTAACACATCCTTACTAAATTAATGTATAGCGGTTTCTTTTTGTTTTGTTTTTGTTGTTGTTGTTGTTGTTTTAAATGGCGAAGAAAAGAACCTGTTCATTGTCATTAAAGTGAAATTACTGAACCTACACATAAGAGCCTGAGAAAAATGCTCATTTTAGAAGAAAATTTCAGATGGAACTTAGAGGCATTTGCATCTGAACTCTTCATATATACACACTCACACACAACACAATTTTATTGGCCACATTCAGTGAGTTTAACTAAGGAAGAGGAAAACTAAATATCTCTTATGTTTGTTTGCTCAGAGCTGTCAGTCGAAGGTGTTTGACCTGTCGCATGGCGTGTCTCAGTACGCTTGGTTTCCCTGTGACGAGTCTCAGCAGCACAGCTGGACTTCACAATATTGGTTGAAGGTAAGAGATGGCTAACCATGCTAATGTCTTTTTTTGGGTTCAGTTTCATTTCCCTCAAAATTTAAGAGTAGTTAACGGTTAGGACTAAGATTGGGGTTAAAAATAAGTTTGTTGCTTTGTTTGATCAAGAAAAAGGTTTTGATCTAGGAGCACGTTACTTGGTAAAATCACAATTAGCAATGATAGAACTGACTGTGAGTAAGTATTTTTTTTATTTTTATTTTTTGTCTCCCAAAAGCCTATTACGCCCATCCTATGGTGGCTGCTGCGGTCATTATCCACCTGGCTGCTGACGGGACAGCCGACATCGACCAGAGACAACACAACATTACTGTTCAGCTGGTGGACACTAAGGAGCAAACGCACCCTCTCGGTCAGTCTCACCCCAATCTCAATAACATTTCAAGCACAACTTTTACTCCAAGCTGTGTGTGGAAGGTGATTTTTGTGCTGTATATTTTGCGACGGCTGGATGGTTGTAGGGGACTGGAGGCTGAGCTGCCGGAACAATCCACTGGTGATTCCTGTGAGTCATGACCTGAGCGTGGCTTTCTACCGGACAAAAGCCATTATAGTGAGCTTCAGCTCTCCTCTGGTGGCCATCTCAGGTGTTGGGCTGCGCTCCTTTCAATATTTTGACCCCATCACTATCAGCGGGTGCCAGAGCAATGAAATTTATAACCCCATGGGCCAAAGGTGAGGAAATAAATCTAGCATTACTACACATCAGTGTGGAGACTAAACGTTTTGCCAGTTCAATGCGCTTAGATGTGGTCTTAGATCTGTAATTATACTATTAGAATTTTTTATGATGTCTATTGCAGTAGTGACAAGTTTGGAAGATATGTTGATGATATATTTGTTTAATCCCCTGTTGCACAACGTTATTTAATGAATCAATTTACTTCACTTTACAAGCACATGATGCATAAAAGATGGCAATAAAATGATTAATAATAAAGGGCTGTCTTTAAACCAAAACCAATAAAAATCCTTTTCTTGGTCACGCTATATCCTCACAGTCATCAGCAAAGCTTTTGTTTTTCACCCATTAAATATGATTCACAATTGTTAGTAAGAAAACTTTAATTTAAACAAATTTATAGTGATAAAAATGATTTGTTTGGTATGAGAGATCGCATAAATTAGTTTTCCTGTTAAATAACAAAATGGTTCAACAGCAGAAAAGATATGGATTTACTACCATAGAGTAAATGCTGATGCATGTTTTGCATTTTGATTTAGATTTTTATTATTTATTGTGTTGTTTTATTATCATCAATAATAAAAAACCAATGATTGATTTGATGAATTTATTTCCAATGTTGCACAGATTTGCTTTCATAATATAAGAGTGTTAAAGTAAACAAATTGTACAGTAAAATTGATTTGACACTGTCATAATGTAAGTTCTTTCTGTAATCCCTCAGTTGCGTTCATTACTCATGTGACGCCATTGAATGTCAGAAGCCAATGGTCAGTAATGCAGAGATGAAGTGCAATAGTCCTGGATACTTCAATGGAGCTCGATGTACTATCACCTGCAACCGAGGATATACACTGAAGATACACCGGGATGATGATATCATTAAAACACAGGTAATAGAGTTTGGTTAATTGCTTTTGAATGTGTATTTGTGGAAGCTACACTGTATGTGTGTGTGTGCTTTACTCTCTGTCTTACATTTTTTGCCAAATATTTTGACCAGGTTTGATAGAGAAGCACACAACACAAACATACACAGGCACAATCGCACACACACAGTGGTTTATATTCCATTAAACAATAATCATTGACTCATGCCCTGACCACATACAGAGAAAGTAGCAGTAAAGATTTATAGCTTACGTAGGGTTTGCTAACCAAACTGTGAGACGGTAAGTGAATGGTCACAATAGCTGGCGCTCAGGCCAGTGGACTTTCTGTTATTGGCTTGATGTTGTTTTTATTTCTTTCTCTCTGCCTGGAACTGCTGGAATGGTCCATGTGGCTCAAATAAAAGAGAAGCTGTAGATTTTTCATAAACATTATTCTCACTCTTGCCCTCCCTTCTGACTGGAAGAGTTTTGTTGTTGTTATTGTAATAGGCTAGAAAACAGTTTGACTGAACAGCAACCTCAAAAGTCATCTGTGAGTGATGGAAAGGAAGTTTCCTTCCAGAAATCACTGTCTGGCTATCACGAACATGCCCCTTTTTTCCCCTCAGCATATGGCTGCATCCTTTTGTGATTTAACATCAGTGGTGTTTGTCTTGCTTTTGGAAATTTCCAAACAGACTTGATCCTTTTGTACAGTTCTTTGTAATGATTCATTTAAAAATAATTATGGCGTATATATATATATATATATAATGTATTTTGTCATTAGAAATACTGTAGCAGTACTAATAAATGCAATGTCATTCAAAAGTTTAAGGTTGGTCTTTTTTTTTTTTTTTTTACAGATTATTACAATTTAAAATATCGGTTATACATTTTAGTGTGTTCATTTATTATTTCAGCAACATTACTCCAGTCTTCATTGTCACTTGATCCATCAGATATCATTCTAATATGCTGATTTGGGGCTCAAGAAACATTTTTATATTTGATTCGATGTTGAAAACACTACTTTTTTTGTTAGGACATTACAAACTGTGATTCAGTGACTTATGGACAGTCCCTTGAATGTATTCCGTTGAGTTCAGCCATTGACTGGTGTGTAATTAGGGTGAGTACAGGTAAAGTATTGAGATACATGTCAAAAAGCTACTCACTTTACTTGTATTCAGCTTTCAGGTTCAGATTCAGGTAGAGTTTGCCAGACCAGATGCAGCTGAACCATTCACTAGTTAAATGTTTTTGTCTTTTAATGTCATAAAAGTATCAAACAGAACAGTGGCGTCCATTCCCAAGGCTCTGTCTGGTATCTGTGTCTGCATGCGTACGTCTTTGTGTATTGCGTGTGTGTGCCATGCACATCTGTTAATTGCGCTTGCATTTTCTGGTTCACCGCTGCTTGAACGTGTGAAGAAAGTGTCAGAGTGTAGTCGGTCAGGATGCAATTTGTTCGAGTCTATTTGACTTCAAAACAGTGGAGCACCATGCTCAGCCGCCACCGTACTCCCCGAGGACTCAGTTTAAGGCACAGCCACGGATCAGCGGCACCGGCCCAGTACACACTTGCTAAGCAACGAGCAGCGATTACGGCAACCCATTGACCCCGGTCCCCCACACAAAAGGCCAGTGGTGGCAATGGCAATCCTTTATCCCACTCCACCTGGCCAAGGGTTTGGCGCTGTACTAACTCCACAAGCCCACGGCCATCCTTCACCCCACCCATTCACAAAGACCGTTTTGGGCCATTTGCAGCTCTGGTCTTTCAAAAACAACTCTGTTCTGTTTTCCAGCGCTTGTTCTCTTGTGATATTGACAGAAGGAGAACAAGGAGAAGAAAGAAAAGGGAAAATGCAAACGTAAAAACAGAAAAGACGAGAAAGTGCTGTGTGTTCTTTGTAAGCACTTGGGCTCTACTGTATGTTGGGTGGGTTTCTGCCAGCAGCCGCAGTCGACTGAGAAGCTTGGCCTGTGAGTTATTACGCATTTGGAAGGAAAGGCAGCAGACAGTTTTTCTCTGCTTTTGGGAGGGCTCGGCTTATTTAACAGCGGTGCACATTGGGGTCCGGGGTTGGGGCTTCGGGGGCCATTGGGGAGATGTCTGGTCCAGTTATGTAAGGTAAGAGGGGAGAGTTTACATTAAGATGGCCACGACTGTTACCCAACTGTAGTAGTGCTACATTTATAGCACAGCAAAATTGAAATAAACTGAAATGGGGGGAACTAAAATCTGGACATATTGTGTGAGTGTGTACAGTAGCTTAAATAATATCAAAACGTGCACGGGATTGTAAATGGGCATTTGTTTAGAAATTATATTATGACAGCTCCGGAGTTTACCCTACAAAAATTTGACCATTTAAAGGTTAAAAAGAAACTGGCATGATGGATTTCCAAGTCTCGCTTGCGTGTGAGCAGGAGAGCTGATGACGGCAGTGCGAGGGAGCCCTCGTACCTTTACAGAGCGAAAGTGCTGATCCCAGCAAAGTCATTACAGCTTATCATCCATCCCCAGGGAGCTCATAATGTGTGTTCCTAAAGGCTCTAGTCAGAGACAAATTAGCCATTTCATCATTAACCTGTTACCGTAACATCATGGAGAGGGTGCCAATACGGTCCTATTGAAAAAAAAAAAAAAAAAACAGCATTAGGAGCTGTTGCAGACAGAGATAAATGTGTGTTAATAAGGTTGCGGGCCAAGCCAAGCATTGAGGGTTGTAATCTCGCAACCCATCATGAACGGAGGACAGTTTGGGAGCAGATAACTACAGCAACAAGCACCACTACAGTGTCATGTCTTTGTGTCCGCAGCTTCCTGGCTGCCGGCCGCTTGTTTTTGCCAAGGTGTTATTGAAAGCAGAGCATGTCCTGAAATCACTGTTAGGCAAACAACATTTCAACAGAGCAGAGGGAAGCTTAGAGTTCGAGGTTTGCTTTACCCCCTGTTTTTCCTCTTCTTTTTTTCTAACGCTTATGTGTTTGTGTGTGAGCGTACGTGTGTGTCGAGCATGTTTGCTTACGTGTGTTACTATGTATTCGTGCGTGCGTGTGTGAGTGCGCGGAGAGAGAAACACAGGATGGTGCTGGGGTGTAGAAGAAAAGCCAACAGAGGCATCTGTGTTGAATTAGGCACAGTAGTCAGTGGTAGTTAAATACTCAGTGGAGGAGGAATCAGCAGCTGTAAAGTTTTAAAAGAAGGAAACTCCGCACGCAGACACCCCTCTCCCCCCCTCCGCAACTTGCCACCCCCCGATGTGACGGCTGTCCCCTTCCCCTATGTTCACCAGAAGGAATGACCTGTCAGAGAACGTGTTTATGTTTTCGTTTGTGCCTGCGGCAGGGATTACGTACCGTACAGGTGGGCATTTAAACAGCCCCCTGCATGTGTGTGTTTCTTCTGTTCAGCCACAACAGTTTATGTTTTCCTTTTCGTCCCACACAGCCCATGTGACTGTGGTCATTTCTTTTACTGCTCCTGTAATGCAGCCAGTGCCGGCTAATAAACCTCGTGTCTAAGCTGCCATTGAGCTTTGAAATGGCTTTGAGAGGGCCAGAGATGTCTGGGCAGGGAAAGTTAGATGACACTTTTATGTACTTCTGTAGCCTCTTGCAAGTTTTATAAAGAAGCCAGGTATGTGGACTAACACGCTCTTTGGCATTGTTATGACACAGACGGCG
Source organism: Cyprinus carpio (assembly GCF_018340385.1). NCBI lineage: Eukaryota > Metazoa > Chordata > Actinopteri > Cypriniformes > Cyprinidae > Cyprinus > Cyprinus carpio. The sequence continues at coordinate 19,884,895 of NC_056601.1, forward strand.
GTCTCTCTGACCCTAGGGGGAGATGTTGAGTAGATTGTGACTACCGTTCTGTTTAGGATTTTATTGAGCCAGTGATATGAGGTCTTTTATTACATTGCTGCCCTCACATGAAGAAGTCAAATAGAGACTTTTTCATAAACAGTTGAGTTGCTCTTCATTTTGTTCAGTTTACTTTTAGCTTTTGCTTTACCTAATCTAGTTTTATCCTTTTTGTCTGTTGTCTTGTGCTCAGTTTAGCTTTGCTTTGTTGTTGTTTTTGCTTTTAGCTTTTGCTCAATTTCCTTTTGTTTGCTATTTTTGTCTTATTGTTTTATGCTCAGTTTAGCTTTTGCTTGGCTTTTTGTCTGTTTTTTTGTTTGTTTGTTTGTTTGTTTGTTTGTTTGTCTTTAATTGTACTTAATTTTATTGTTTTGTTACTTTAGTTTGTTTTTCTTTATTTAGTGTTAGCTTTTGCTTTACTTAGTTTATTTTTGTTTTGCCTAATTTATTTTGCTTAGTTTGTTTTAACATTGTTTTGTTTTTGTCTATTATTTTAGTTTTTACTGTTTTTGCTGTTTTCATTTTGTTTTGCTTAGTTTAACTTTTGGCTCTGCTTAGTTTTTGTTTGCTTTTCTTTGTTTGTTTTGCTTTGCTTAGTTTATTGTGGTGCTTACTTTGGTTTTATGTATTTTGCTTTTTTCGCATTGTTTTTTTTTTTCATATATTCACCTCAAATATTCAAGGCTCACACTTCCATGGTGAGCTGTTTTCAATAAGAGCTTCAGCGCAAGAAAAGGAAGAGGGAAAGAAGGGGGCAAAAAGTGTTTTGTAACTGTGTCTGGATTGCATTTCAAATGCTTCCCACTGCTTTGCTCAGTTTTAGGTGCTGGTACATTTCCTGAGAGGGTACAGAACATTAGATAAGCTCACCACATTCCAGCCCATTTAAATCTGCAATTTCAAATAAAGAGAAAAGAGACGAGAGAAAGAAAAAAAGATGGCCTGGGTCACAGTAAAGCAGCAACAGAAATGCTGTTCGTACATCTTGATGTTTTGTTTTGTGTATGCAAGTTAAAGAAAATTTGCCACAATAATCTGTGCCTTGCCAGCAAAAACTTTTGGCTTCACAAAAATTGTTTCAATAAACATAGCTGACATCTTTTTTTTTTCTTCTTCTTCTTTTTTTTCTGTTTTGGAACCAACTAGCTTTCATCACTTGTCATAAACAAAAGGAGAAATCTGTGGAGAAGTGCATGTTTTACTCTGTGCTTCATTAAAACAGTCTGGACTCCAAGCCGCTGGGTATGGTTTATGTTAAACATCACTTTTTACTTAATGCTTAATACCACACACAAAAATTACAACAGTCTCATAACCCACACACCATGTTAGATGACAATAATTTTTTTTGGCTAAGAAAAGTCTTAAATTTGCTGCCGTGCAATAAAAGCACAAACTTTCTACATGGTTCACACATTTGAAGATTCATTGAAGAACTAGTAGAAGAATGCAGTGTTGTGCTGCTCGTGACAAATTCATGACTGTTATTCCTGCTTTGTACACAGTACAGTTTGATTCGTTGGTTGTTTGCGGGCACAGTAAGGGATTTGTGTTAATAAAAGCAGTGATTTATGTTTTGAGTCAATAATAAATGTCCCTGCATATTACTCAAGAGACAAGGACAACTAAATAGTCCAAATAAACTATCGGCCGACTAGTCTTCATTGTTGGACTGGATTTTGACAGAGTGAGGAGAGAGAAAAAGAGAGAGTAAGCACTCTCACTTTTTTACTATTTGTTTTAGCATGTTCTCATGCACCTTTTGAAATATGCAGTGTCTATTTTGGTTAGAGGAAGGATTCATACTTTCTATGACCAGGATTGTTCTCATGCTGGAATAAATTAATTTGTCCTTTTTGTAATAAATCAAGCAAAATTACCTATGGATGTATAACAGGAGCGGGAAATACTGCTATTACGGTCAACATTACCTTAAAAACACCAGCTAGTTCATTATAAATGTTAGTGTTCAGCACCAAGGTTATTGTAATTTACCGTAAGTGTATGAACAATCATGAATTCGTGACAGTTTGTAACTTTACTCTCATGTGAAAATGAAGATCTGCTTCGTCAGTCTCATTTTCACGGAACTGGGCTTGGCGCACTTGGACTCGTTCAGGGTTTTCCAACAGAAAATCAGTATCAAATCACTAATGAAACACAAGTCACGTTATGTCATGGCAGTGATTCGACAGAAAGTTTCATTGTTTTGTTCTTATTGGGGGTCGCTATTAGCACAGATGTCTTTGGAGACATCACACAGGTCAGACCTGACTTGTAATACTCACTCTGTCTTCAGTTCTGACAGCTTTATATGCTTTACCCAAGCCCTTTATTATCACCCACTCAGACTGTTAGCTTCCCACTGCTTCCTTTCACCAAGAGATACATAAATACATTTCATTTCATTTAGCTGTATTTTTTGTCTATATAGTGTTATTGAAACAGTGTATTATTTGATATGGTCTGGTCTGATGGATTGTTGCGGTTGCAGTGAATTGACCTAGAGAAAACAAAATGTTCTTTTCCCATGTTTTGAACTATTGCCTTTGTTTTTTTCCTTCTCTTCAGTCTGAATCCACGGTGACCCTCACCTGCGCTGATGGGAAATGGAACAAGCAGGTGACCTGTGAACCTGTGGACTGCGGGCGGCCTGACAAGTACCACGTGCACCCGGCTATCTTTGAGTTCTCTGAAGGAACCACCTACGGCAAGAAGTGCACTTTTCAGTGCCGGGAGCCGGCTCAGTTAGTGGGTGGGTAGACCCTGACACATCCTAAAACTAAAGGCCTTTGGGATTGAGAGGTCAGCTCTGTAAAATGCCAAATGTGGTATTGACACCAACTACAAAAAACAGTGCACTGAGAAAACAGTCCTGTGTTTTATATCAGATTGAAGTAGGTTCACTTTAGATCTGAAGTCAGCTTGTCCTTTTTCTTGGTGCTTTTGTCTCTGCAGGAAGTAATAACGTGCTGACGTGTATGGAGGATGGCATGTGGTCCTTCCCTGAGGCTCTATGTGAGCTACGCTGTCCGGTCCCTCCTCCTGTACCCAACGCTGTCCTGCAGACCAAACGCTGTAATGCCACAGGCCTCAAAGTTGGGTCTTTCTGCAAGTACAAGTGCAAGCCTGGCTACCATGTGCCCCACATAGACAAGCCCAAGAGGTGAGACACCACTAAACGGACCTAAATGCATAATTATGACTTACATTACTTAACTTTAATGAGTTCCGTGTCCGGAACTGTATCGTCCTCTTGTTTACTGCATTGCAGATTTAGTTAATGATGTTTTGGCATTTGAATACTCAGGGCTGTATCAGTTGTTTGAAAGCTTGGATAATTTCTTAGACATTATTTACCCTGTTGGTCAATTACTCACGTAGCCACGTGTAGCCAGACATTTGACTATAGTCGTAAATCTGATCCACTTTAAATGTCAAATTTAGATTATTCTGGCCAAAAACAACCCATTTATACAGGAAGCGACTGTGTTACCGACATGTAAAGAAACCAACCAAAGTTTGGTTTTAATATGTCATTTAACTTAAAATGAACGAAAATGGGACTTTGATCAGAATTTCTGTGCGTTCAAATGTAAATGTAAACCAAATATTTCATGTAATTCAGAAAAGTGCAATATTCAGTCTTTTTATATTCTACTTGAGATATTTACTTGGCCTGCGACCTATGTACAACAAGCGGTTTGGAAAATGGATAGATGGATGGATGGATATTTATTTGGTGATAATTTGACTCACCCTGACTCCGAGAAGTTGTGGAAAGGCAGCCAATCAGATTACAACTTGTCATTTTGGACAGTGCTTGCCAGTTTTGAGTGCAGTATTCATCAGATGGTTCATGAACTTACTATGGATGTCCATGAACCTTTTATTCTGAGAACAGCCGATTATTAAAAGCTGTTTTAAGGCTGGAATACACTACAGAACTTTTAAAATATGGATTTAAAAACACTAGCCCCCAGTTTCACAGACAAGGCTTAAGCCTAGTACTAGACTAAAGTGCAAGTCTGAGCTGTTTCAACTGAAAGAAACTGGCACTGACTGATATTAAAATATATATATCAGTGGCTTTGTTTTGTCTCAAGATGCACACCAGTAATGTTTTTTTTTTTTCCCAAGGCACGTTTATAAAAAATAACTTAAATGTCCTAATTGAACTATGGCCTAATCCTGGTTAAGGCTAAACCCTGTCTGTAAAACCAGGACTAGGTATCATACACTAAACAACTGAAGATCACGAATACCAGACTTTGAAGTCATTTCAAATACAGTACAACAAACTCACAAACACACTGGATGGAATTACAGACTGAAGCTAAAAAATCTGGCCCCATCATACATTCTATCATTTTCTGTGAAATCTGTCAACTCCGACTACCCAAAATCTGCAGACTGGGACTCTTTCATACTGGAAATGAGTGCAAAAGTCTGGGCAAACTAGTGCAGTGTATTCCAGCCTTCCAGGTATTCAAATACTATCTCTCTCTCATTGTTTTAATGAATGTGTTGCAGGTCAGTGCCTGTGATGTATCACAGGCGTGCGTTTAAGCGGCAGTGTACGGAGGATGGAACCTGGCAGTCGGGTGAGTGTGTGGCAGTCACATGTGAGCCGCCTCCTCCCATTTTCCACGGTACCTACAAGTGCACAAATGGCTTTCAGTTCAACAGCGACTGCTGGATCGACTGCAACAGGGCTAACCACACGGTGAGACAGCACAGCCGCTGCAAGCAGGTCTGTCGTGTTCTCTCTCTCCTCTCCTTGTTTTCTTTTTTCCACCATCAACATCTCAGTCCATCACCTCCCATTACTGCCTACAGCGCTTTCCATTCATCATGCACACTCTATCACTCACTTTTAAGCATCACGATTGCTCTGCGTCATCCCTCTGGCTATTCGTCAGCAGCTTGACTGGTAGACTGATCTTGCATTTTAAATGTGCTTTTATATCATTTGTCAGTTACACAGCTTCTAATGCATAATATAGACAACTTAACCATAAGGTCATGCTCCACCCTTACATTCAACCACATATGTTTTTTTTGTTTTGTTTTTTTGCCAAGTGGTGATGGTTAGTGAGCTTCCTTTATGATGATTAATAGAAATGTTGACCTTTTCTCCAGGGTCCTTCAAACAACGTGATCCGATGCAGAAAGGACGGGAACTGGACAGGTTCTTTCCGTCTTTGCCCCAACCGGACAGGCCAGTGTTCCCTTCCACAAAATCTTAGCCCAACTATCCATCTCAACTGCAAGGACGGACACGGCATAGGTCTCTGCATATCTGCTTTTCAATTCTTAGGCCCAAAACACACTGCACACACAAGTATGCACTGCATTCTCAACATTACCACAAAGGCCGGTGCAACTACAACATGTTTTCAATTAGATTTCAAATTTTTAGTCCAACCCATCTGTCACATTGTATTGAAGAGCTGATTTTTGGTAATAACTCAATTGTGATTAAATATACAGTTAATGTGTCTTGTTCTTGTGGGGCAGAAATTTGCCCTGAAGCAGATGTCAATATATCAGTGTCATGAATAACACCTGTCTGTGATACCCAACAGGAAAGGAGTGTGAGGTGGCGTGTAGAGATGCTAGCAGCAGTGTGGTCCTCCTCCCCAGCAACACGAGTGTCACAGCTGTGATGAAAGACCACTGGTGGAACCCACCCAAAGTTAAGGTGAGAGCCCAAACATGGGAAGATTTGGGTGGGCTCACTTTACTATCATAAATGGTTTATCTTCTTAGTTTTATCTCATATGTTACACTGGATTTGTTTGGTAAATGTTTGAGACCTGTTCATAGTACGAGCTGAACCTTCAAACATTGAGTACCTATATTTAACACCATGCGGTGCTTTTAACACATGATTATGACATAACTTCTCAGAAATAATCTTCTGTGTAATAGTTCAGCAAAGGGTTGTAACCTAAGCACTAAAAGTAGTCAAAATAAACACCTTAAGATGTAAACACACCAGAGAAGTCGGCAGTTGTTACTTAACGATTAATGACCAGATTGATCATTAACAACAAAAATGGGAATGATAAATTTTTGCTCTAGGCTGTTATGAAGTCCAATGTATCATTATGTTTACCTGACTGAAATGCACTAGACCACACACACACACACACACACACACACACACACACACACTCATTCACATTGGTGACATTTGCCCTTTCCCGTGTGCAGGGTTAACTTACCCTCACATAAACCCCAAATTCTCCGTTTATTAACCCAAATGTTTCTTTGTCATGGTTATTGGTTCCAAAAATGCATCTGGGAATGATCATCTTACCTTTTACCAGATATGCAGGTTGAGGTTATCCTTTTCCTTATCCCTAAACTTATCCGGGTATGTCACATAACCTGCTTTCTGGAATACCCCAGAGGAGCATGACTAGAGGAAGGTGAAAGAAACACGAGATGCAGGTTCTGCTCCAAAGCAAATAATTGTCAGACCCACAAACAAACATTTCATCTGTACGATAACAGCATGACGATGTGGCTGCATTAATGTTTGGACATCGCCAGCACTCGAGCACTTCCCCTCAGGAAGCTTTTGTCACAAAATACGTAGTAGACACAAACAAAAGCTTAAGACAGTAATAACACATATTTCCTTTTCATATTTCCTGAGAGAGTCACAGTCTAGAACGGCAAATGGCAAACCGAATGGTATTCTCCTCACCTCAAACTGTGGTCAGTGATGACTAAAGAATGCAAAACCTTTGCCATGACAACATGGTGACTGTTTAAACCATTGTCATATTCCAGACGGGTAGTAGCATTTGAATGTCTTTTCTCTCACCAGCACTTACTTTCAAAGTCCTTTAAGTCTGCAAGATGAAACAAGTGATTTTATCTCAGTACAGTAAGGTCTTTGCTTTGTGTCCTACTGACAGATGCCAACCACATAACAGCCTGTGACTCTTTAAAACTCATGGAAAGAGTCAAAAGTGTGGCTTATTCTTCTGTATCTTTGTGGAAACTAGTGATTTCATATGACAGTATATCAATAGCTGCGGCTAGGGTCACAGAGGCCAGACAGGTCTCAAGGAATATCCATTTCCGCATTTACTATGTCATTCATTTATATATGGACTACTGAATGACATTTTTGAGTGACGTCATGCCCGCTAGTGGTTATGAGGTTGTCTGGATTATTCATTCCATATTTGCATTTCCTCCTCTGTACTATTGTGGACGTCCTTTGGTGTGGTGGTGCCTTTCATGCTTTTTCATTGTGGTCTGTGCCATGTGGTTCTTTACTTGATTGTTTAAGCTGCAGTGGAGCTTTAGGAAGCACAAACAAATTTACCGCCCGCATCCAAGAGCGCTGCTATAGTTTCCTTCAGGCCTGATTCTCCATATCATAGGATTTCTCCAGGATAAATCAGCCTAGCATGGGGATTGACCCAACAAGGTCCTTGGAGTTTCTTCATGGAATCTGTTGGAACGCCGTTTATTTCTGTCAATTTTATTGATAGCATTCAAATGGCGAGACTTGGAAGAAAACATCCTGCTGTCTGTATGCATCTGGTTTTCCATAAATCAGCCGACGTGTGGTGCATACAAGCTTGGAAACCAACAGGAAATGTTGTGTCTTGACCGTATAGGACGGAAAATATGAAAGACCTTAAAACAGTCTCTGATACAGATAGTATAAAAGTCTATTTAATAGAAGGCAGGTTGCACTCGTGCAGCTCAGGCCTGCGGAGAAACTATAAAAACAAGCACAAGTTCAGGAGCAGACGGTTTAAATTAGGCCTTGAGTAAACAAGCCGCTTGGGTCCTTGGTGTGACACTGAATACTAAGCGTGTGTGTATGTGTGTGGATGGTCACAGTTGGCCAGCAGGGCCAAGGCCTGCTTTCTTGGAAATGTTCTGTTTATGCTCAGCCTTTCCATTCCTCATCGCATCTGGAGTTCCCCCAGACCACGTCATTTCACCTCTCCAAACATCCTCTCTACCTGTGCTAACCCAGGAGGCAGAGCCGCCGAGGTCTGCCGCCCCCCTTTGCTCTCCTCAGCAGGGGTGGGAGCTGGGTAGCACTCCTGGAGTTTAATGAGTCCCCTACTTAGCCAAGCTCTTAAGACTGTAATCCTTCAAGCCGAGCTCTTTCATTGATTCCTAGCTGATTTAAGCATCACCACCGGAACACTGGGCTCATAGAGGATTTTATTTGTTTGTGTTCTGTGTGTTAGGCAAAGAAATCTGTCAACAAACAGAGCAAAGGTTCTCCACATTCAAACTGAAATCCCGCCAGCCTGAAGGCTTATTAAACAAACCAAAGACACTGTGTGCTGAACCTTAGCGTGTAACTCATCCTGCGCCATGATACCTCAAATCATGAGTCTTTTTGAGGGAGGCTAGGCTGTTAGGTTTTTTTTTTTTTTTAAGAGGTAAACAAACTCAGGATAATAAAAGGGTTACAATAAATCCGTTAAACTTACTTGTAGAAATCAGAATATTACAGAGACTTTGAGGTCAGAACACCATAGAAACTTGCTAAAAATGCTTAGAACACCTTTACAACTGCATAGCAGCTAACCATTTATTGAGTTTTGTTTAGGCAAGCTTTACATACATTTTCTTGTCAATTTAACTGAATGAAAACGGTGTAGAAACAATTTCCCTCTGAAATAAGTACATTTCACAGTTAATTACAAATAAATGGCAAGTACCTCATAGAATTAACCATGAAATTTTGAAGTGGAAAGACTGAAGTAGTATTTTCTTGTAAGACACACTCCAATAATCTGTGTTTTATTTTAACTGTGCAAAATCTTTTTTACAGTGTTGTTGAAAAACCCTTACAGTTGCTGCTATTTTTTTTGTTAATTCACTCTAATGGAACTGTATTGTCTGAAACCATTAAACATTGTTAACTTTGAATTTTAACTTTGTTATTCTGTCATTTTCTCTCACACAGAATATTGTGTGCACCATGGGTCTAAAGTGGTATCCTAACCCAGAGGCCCTCCACTGTATTAAGGGATGCGAGGTAAGCCCTACCATATTTTTATGTATGTATATATATATATATATGTATGTATATGTATATATATATATATATATATATATAATTAAATTTTATTGTTTGTTTACTTTAAATAATGTATTTTGAATTTATTTTTATTATAGTAATTTTTATTCATTTATTTTTCTGCTATTTATGTTTTGAAAATCATTTATTTTATTCATTTTTATTATTTCATTTATATTTATCTATTATTTAACTTCATTTTATGTATTTTAAATTTAAATGATTAAATGATTCAGTTAAACTCCCACTGTAGGTTTGCATGATAACAACATTATTCCGCTGATAGTTGTCTCAAGGTAATCTCCCAGCCATAGCTTTAAGCTCTATGCAGTCATGGAGGTCTGTTCTCTGTAGCCTGACCTTGAAAGTTGTTTCTGCCATCTTCTCACGCTCTTTGAAGTCTAATACATAAATAAACATGCTGTGCTTAGTGTCTTCCTCTCCTTTGCTCTTCGGGCCAGTCTAGCCTAATCTGAGTCAGGTTTAACAGGCCCAACAACAGCAGACAAGTGGGATTTGTTACCACCTTTCTTTTTAAGAGCAGTTTGTTTTCTTTTTGCGTTATAGACGAACCTGGAAAACTCATTTAGAGGGTATCATGTTCCCAACTTCCTCAAATCACAGAGTGAGAATAATAATAAAAAAAACCGCTACTGTGTCTTCTTGCAGAAAGAGCTGTTGAAAAATCATTTGCCACTGCAAAGACTGAACTGACATTTTGACATGTACTGTATATTGCTCTTTGACGAAACATCATTTCTTCAAAGCACATGTGACTCTGTTCTGAAAGTGCGATTAATCTGCACCTCTCTCTCATTTATAACAAGTCTTGCTGTGGCAGAAAGATGACCGGTCCATTTTTTATTCGGGCCAGAGCTGCAGACTTTTGAACCCAGCTCATCCTGACCCAGTTTCAATGGGTGGTAATTAGCAGCCCTCTGAAAGCTTTTGGGTCGGGCCAGAGAGATGATTTCAAACTGGAAAAGGTCACAGGTGTGTTGGGCAACCTTTTGTGCCTGTCGAGATGGAAATGTGTAGTAACTCCCAAGGGAGACACATATAAGTTTAATAGGGCTTCGGTTTCCCCATTAAAAGCGGCCTCCACCATCCACAAGCCCGGGAATACTAACTCAATTTTTCCAGGGCAACATAATTGCAACAGACTCAAGTCTGTGTGTCTATTTTTACACAGTTGCGGATGTATGCAAGTGTGAATGGCTGTCTCTTTATTTCTTGCTTTCTGGTTTTACATGAATTTATTGATGGGGTTTATGGGGGAACTCATTATTGTTTGACAATGAACCGCAAGAAGAACCACAAGAAGAGTTCATTTCTATAGCATTTTATTGCTGATGTTGTTTGTGTGTTTATATATTCAGTAAATTCATATTACAGAGCTGTTTTATCTGTTTTTCACCAGCCGTTCATGGGTGATAATTACTGCGACGCCATCAACAACCGAGCGTTCTGCAGCTACGATGGTGGAGACTGCTGCCATTCTACTGTTAAAACCAAAAAGGTATGTTTTTTTTTTATTCTTTAGACGTTTACTTAGTCGAATTCCTCGTTTACGCTTCAATAACTGGTAAATAAGCAGAGCAAAAAGCTGTATAATCTGCATTGTTACTACAGATTCAGACAGGGTAATACGTCTTGCGTTGTAATAATTATCTCCTTGGAGAGGAAACTTTTAAGGACACCCACAGAAGCGGGGGAAACTCTCTGAACCCTACCCACAATGCATTGTAGACACTGTAGATGAAGCACGCACATATATGTTTGGGTGTTTTTCCAAAGCCATGGCAACAAACGGTTGCATATAGCATTTCCATATGGACGTTCACCTCACTTTCCAACAAAGAGAAAGATCCGTGAGGATGGTAAATAGCCCTAGAAAGGCTTTTTCTGCACACTTGTGTACTGTTCTTTTTCCAGTGGACTTGTCATCCTCTTTCACTTGATCCTCCCTTGCTTTTTCCTTGAGCAAGTTTTCCTGGCTGCCAGAGAAAGTGAACTTCTCTTTTGACAGACAAAGAATGAAGTAACTTCTCCAAAGTTACAACAGCGAACTCTGGAAGCACACTGGATCGCTCTACCCGCGCGTGGTGCCAAAACAAAAAAAGTTGGCATGTGTGATGACGCATTTCCCGGCAGAGTACACAACTTGTTGTGAAAGGTCTAGAAACGGCAGTTGGAGCTGGACTCTTAACATTTAAATACAGCTGTAAATCATATAGAAACGTATAAACTCAGGGGGCCGTTTGCTTTGTCACGCCAGAGGATTACCCAAGCAAATAATAAAACTGACTGCACATCCTCCTCCCCTCAGAAGCTGAGCTGCTGACCAATTCATTGTCAGGCCTGAATTGTGCTAATAAGTGGCTGTAAACAAGGAGTTTGACTTTCTTTGTAAGTTTAGAACCAAAGAAATTTGACAGTATTCTTGTATGAATTCTGAAAGGTTGCTGCCAAAAGCAAATAATTGAGTAAATTGCTCCGCCACAGGGTAAGTGCGTCTGCCCAGTGTAATTTTTGTATTTGGAGAAGCCAATAAATGCTTAATTTTCATCTTTGTCGTGTCAGTTTAAGGAGTTTTAGGGAGTTATAATATAAATGCTTTCATTATGTAATGGCTATTGCGTTCACAGTTGAGCTCCACCTCTCTTGGCTGTGTTCTCAACCTCAGACAAGCTGTTTTAAAGTTTAAACTAGCGATTTCAAATCAGAATTGAGGCAAACACTTCTCACAGTTAACTGAAAAGAGAAAGGACTCATTTGAAAGTGATTACTCTAAGTAAACAGAACTGTTCCTAACATTTCTACAATACATTCAATATGGCACTGTGAACTAATTACTATCCACACTACAATGATCTTGAGCCTTACATAAACGAAAACATGTTGACATTTCCCTTGAAAAAAATAATAAGAGTTCGCACTGATATTCTTAATCTGGCAATGAGGGTGACACGTAGTTAATTAGCATCAACTTAAGATCAAGATTTAAAAAGCAAAACAATTATGGTTTCATCCTCATTTAGTGAGTTGGGTACTGTATTTTTGTATAGTTTCTGTAAAATTGTACTAAATGATGCTTTCACTTTAAATGAACCAGAAAAGGAACCATTTGCAAGTGACTCCAATTCTTTAAGTGTTTATAATGTACAGTAAGGGATTAAAAAGGGACATCATAAAAATTAATTAAACCACAAACAGGCTTTACTCAGGAGGGGTTTTTTCATTCATTCATTCAATTTTATTTTATTTGTTTATTTTTTGGGAGTGCTCAAATGAATTTGATTGATTTAGTGGGTAAAACTACCCAAACGACCATAAACTTACACAACTGTTCAAAAGTTTAGGGTCAGTAAGAGTTTAATACAGATATGATTCAGCAATGATGCATTAAGTTGATCAAAAGTGACAGAAAAAAAGACTTTTGTGATATTACAAAGGATTTCTATATCAAATAAATTTCTGAAGATTTCTGAAGGATCATATACTGTAACACTGAAGACTGGAGAATATGGCTGTTGGAAATTCAGCATTTCTATTATAGTAATAAATAATGTTTTAAAATATGTTCAAATGTATTTAAATTTCACAATAGTACTATTCTTACAGTATTTTTGATCAAAGAAATGCAGCCTTGGTGAACATGAGACTTCTATCAAAAAAAAACTTCTTCTTTTTTTAAATTACAGTTGTGTACATTAGGAAAGAGCCAAGTTAGGCTTATCTGAGAAAATGACAGACAGTTATAGTTGCCGAGGTATGACTTGCCAGTAGCATTTTTAGGGATAATATTTTAACCTCCCAATAAACATATGCTTGTTTATGGCAAGTTTATTGTGTGCTAAAGTTGTCGTATTCTTATAACTTGTTCCTTCTTTGGCAGATACCTGTATTTTGGTTTTATTTTGTGTGGGAGCCGCAAAGATATCATCTTCCACAGTGACCTAAAAGAGGACACTTACTGTACGTCAGGGTCATATCAGGTCATAACAGACAGCACTGAAATTATGCTTTGATTCCTCCCTCATTTGATTTGGTGGGTTCATTGGATCTAGTAAACACAGAATTAGGTGGCTTCCACTGGATCTCTGTGTTGTTTTCAGTGGTCTTTGGGGTCTTTGGTGGGCTTTTTTCATTGTTTCTTTAGAGGGACTGTATGTTCTTCAATCTAGTGTTGCAATAACTCACAGTATACATTGCTTGTATTTGTCAGAGTTCTTGACAGCCAAGGTCTTTTCCTCCCAAATGCACCATCAATAGCGGATAACTGCCCTCACAAGCCTCACAGAGCAATTAGGAAAAACTAACCGGGGCCTCTGACGTGCTACGAGCAGACAGAAAAGCAACATTGACACAAAGCATCCTATTAGTTTGTTGGACTTGAGGATGACCAGGATTTGAATCCATGCCTTGTAATGATGAGGTCTTCCATTTTAGAGGTGAGGTCATGACGGGAGAACTAAATTTGCTTCCAGCTGATGTTTAGTGGTGCCGCTAAACAATTTTCTACCAAGGGCCTCCAGATTTCTATTGAACGCAGATCTAAAATGTGCCCCAATAGAAATCCTTAGCTTATGAAACGTGGAATTACACCCTATATATGAAACTACATTGCCTTACATTGTGTAGAGAGCACAGAGGAGTCGTATGGAAATGGGATTTTGGCAAAATTGTGGTAGGTCAGTTTTAGGATGTTAACTGGTGCATCCAACCCAAATGCAGAGTACATTAACTCATTAAAATGGTTTGTTTGTGCATTGAATTATAGGCTATAGTCAAATTTCAAGAGACATTTACAAACCAAACAGTCAAACTATAAAGACAATGAGCAGCTGTATACAAGTATATTTTAGAGGACATTTTCTGTTTATGTTTGTGTCTCAAACTGTGTTAGGCTGGCACTTGGTTTAAAATTAGAGTTTTGAAGCAAACCCAGTTGAAAACCACTAAACTTCATTTTTACGTGACAAAAACAAGCAATATCCAGTTATTTTTGAATGAGCTTCATTACATTGTTGTAGGCAATTGTTCAAATCTTCTTTTATTACTACTGAGGCTACTGGAGGAATCTCAGTTCCTCTACCACTGTCCCAATGACATCAATACGGAAAAGGTCAGATGTTGTGAGAACATTCAGCGGTTGCAAGGTTTGCTGAAGGAAAAGAGCACTGACAGCTCAGCTTACTGTCAAAAGCTTCCTGCAGACTTCTCAGCTTCACTTCTTTCAAGCTTATGTCAGAGTTTGTCTGACTCTCGTGAAATGCTGATATTTATACTATCCAGATGTCATGGTCTCAGGGGCATGAACTGAACATTAAAAGTAAGTTTGCTTGCATTGGCGTCACCTAACGTCAGTTTAGAAGTCCTTTATTTGGAAGCAAACAGCACATTAATGGTAGCTGGACAAATTCATACTCTAATACCTTGAGTATAAACTTAATATTATTCTTGATATAATATAAATATAATTTCCGTTTTAGAAGTAAAAAAAAATAATAAGTAATTATTAAGTAATAAGTAATAATATGTAAGTTAAAATTTCATAAAATTATAATGCATGTTTTTTAGATATTATTTTAATCACTCCTTTTGGCTTTGGTACAATAACAATGTGTGAGTTTTTTGTTGTTTTCTCTGTAATATTGTGCTGAATATTCATCACTCATAGTATAATTATGCCTTTTAAATTAGCTCCTTTTTTCTTTACACCATTTTTATTATCATTTATGTACTATAATAGTTTTTATTAGTTTTAATTTGTATATTTTTATTTTCATATTTTCATTTTAGTTAAAATGTTAGTAATTTAGTTGCCATTTTTATTATTACTACTAATATGTCTATATAGTTTTATAAATTTTATTTCAGTTTTATTTTAGTTAAACTTGAAGAAAATGAGAATTGTTGCTTTGACAATTAGATTTTAAAAAATATTTTTTTATATTTAAATTCAGTTAATGTTTATTTTATTATTATTATTATTTATTTTTTTATTTCATGGTTTGAGTTTTAGTTAACTACAATAAGTCTAGGTTCTTAGCATCAAAATGTTTGAAAATCCCTGATTTAACACGCCTGGTACAACTCAGTTTTGATGAAATGTTCACTCTTGTTTTTGAACTGTGCTGTTGTTGTTGAAACTTAAAAGAAAAAATGAACAGTATTTTTTCACGAAAGATTTTTGTTTTGCAGTGTTTTGCTTGTTTTCCCTGGAAACAATTCAGGGATGGCTGAGGGTAACGAAAACATTCTGAAGACACAGATACACACGCACACTTAACAACTGGAGAAGTGTTGGTCGGTTGTAATGAGGAGTGTGGCAATGGAGGGAATGTTGTCAGCCAGAGTTTGTGGGCACTATGAATGGACTAGATTTACAGTTGGGAAAATCCCCTACAGTGGATGGGGACACCAAAAGGAAAGGCCTGTGTATTTCACAGGGCAAGGAGAGGGCATTCCTTCCCTCAACGCTCCGAACACAAGAGATCCCTTGTTCCTCTGTACACATATACGCTCTTGCGTTCCCTCTTTTTTCACTCTGCACTCACAGGGATCCAAGTGCGCTTGCACTGATCTGTTAGGGCACACATACATAGCTCACAGGGACTGAAAAGATGCCGCTTTCTATTTGACGTCAAAAGTAAAAACAAGCTAAGATGAGCATGTTGTGTTGTTAGTGGCTCGTGTCAAATAGAAGTGCAGGTGTGGATCTCATTCTCAAAAATGTATTCCATTTTGTGGGTACTTGTGGATATATGGAGTTGTTCTCACTGACAAACTTTTTTGTTTGTGTTCCAGCTCCAGTGTTCCGCATCCTCTTTTCCCCAAATGGTAGAACGTTTAGAACTAAATAAAAGGATAATAATGCTATTTATAAAATGTGAGCATGCTGTGCTTTGGTCAGCGACATCATTAAACCCACACACGCATTCAGCTTTCACCATATCTAATTTGTCAGAAGTGTAAGAATAGTTTTGACTGATGTTTGATAGATTACATCTCACCACACAGTATCAACCAAGGTCAAGTGTAAGGACTTTTGTTACCGTTTTCAATGATGTTCTTGAAAAAACTTGGTTTGTTTCCCTTTTTTTTCAATCTTTGAACTGCTGACATTTACATTTATTCATTTGCACTATTAAAAAATTGAGCTTGTAAATTTTCATTCTTTTAACTGGTGACATTTACATTTTTTCATTTGTCCTGTAAAAAAAAATGAGCTTGTAAATTTTCATTCTTTTAACTGCTGACTTTTACATTTATTAATTTGCACTATTAAACAAATTGAGCTTGTACAGTTATGTTCTTTTAGTTTCCTTACCATGGACTTTCAGTTTGTTTCTCATCACATTCCTGTCTCCTTTGTTCTAGTTTTCCCGCCAACTATCAGTTACCTTGACACTCATCAGTCAGCACACCTGCTCACCCTTTAGTTTGCTATCACTGTATATTTAAGTTCCTCTTTGTTCACTTTTCATTTGTCCAGTATTGTTTGTGAATCTCGCTCTCTCTCTCATGCCTTTGGCTTATCTTTATCATCTTTGTTGTTGGAATTTAATAAAAAAAAATAGACTTGAACCCATTGAAACCTTTTCTGCCGTCGTAACACTGCTGTATTATGGTGAATATGGTAATCACTTCAAGTTCTTGGACTCAACCCCTTTTGATATTTTGTCTGTGCCAGGTGATTCCATTCCCTATGTCATGTGACATTCGAGAAGACTGTGCGTGTCGGGACCCCGACGCCCAGGAGAACAACAAAGGAGTCCGCCAGCGGTCCATTGGTTGAGCTTGGTACCCCCCTGTGGCACCCAGGGGGCCTGCTGGGAAACCATTCTTCTCTACATGCTGCTTATAAGAGGGCCTTTCCACTCACACCGCACTCCAACATGCCCTCGTTTCCTCATCAAACAGCAACAACTTAAGAGGGTATGACACTCAAAAACAAGCAACCAATCAAACACATTAACAACAGGTTTCGCAAAGGACAAGAAGTGGAAGTTTTATGAATGACTTATGGCAATAGCAACCATAGATGTCATCAAACTAAAGCCCAAACAAGCCTGGGCTGACAGTTTTGTTGTTTTATGTTTGCTTTCATTGATCATTATTTGTAAAACGCAACCATGGCAATGTTGTTCTTATGTAAAGCCAGAGGAAGAAGGGGGAAAGGGAAAAATGCAGCTGTTAATATTTGCCTGTAGTCAGAAAATGGGATGATTCCAATCGAGTCAAATCAAGAGCTCCAAACTAAAGCAAATCGATGAATGAGAGGACCTCTGATGTTTTCGTGATGCCCCTTAACGCCTGACCTCCGAGACTGTCTCGATGACAGTTTAGCCATTCACTGTGTCCTCGCATATCAAGTGTTCTCCGCGTTCTTATATTTATCAATTCAAATTGACCTAGAAATGGACCTTAAAATCAAATCCAAATTTGTGTCACACGAATGGCTTGCACTCCTCTGAATGTTTGAGCTGCTCTTACTCACTACGAAAAAAAAATATCTGGCTGCCGACCTCAGAGCCTGTATGAAACATCGAGGGATGATGGGAACGTTTCACAGGGCATAGGAAGATGTACGAGTGCAGCTGCTGTGGCCCTAAATCACCAAATCCTGTATATCAGCAAGAAATGCACAAATCTGATGCCGAAAAATCATCAGAGGAGGTGTTGATCCAGTGAGTTACATCCAGAGAGAGAGAGAGCTCGTGAAAGAAGTTGTGTTAGCACAGCTGTTGCTGCTAGTTTTGCTGCTGTGGCCATGCAGCCAATTCTGTCTATGGACAGTTTGTAGTTTAATGCAAGTGCAGTCTGCCATAGATTTTACCTCTGGTCAAAATGCAGTTATATCAGCTTTACATGAAATATATATATATAAATATATTCATATACATGCAAACAGCTTTATACATGCAGATCTACTAACAGGTTCCCCTCCGCCTTCCCTAGGGCTGTCAAAGTTCACACACTAATTGACATAATGGTTTCATTCTGTTCTGTGTCATTTTCTAACAACTCATCTGAGCTGAACATTGGGAGCTAATTGAAATGGATCACGCACCCGTGTTTCTATCAGTAAATGAAGAAAGATGTTGAATTGATAATTTATTTATAATCAGTCCCTGATGGGATGTTTAACAAAAGTCATTTGCATGCTTGGTGAAATTTAATTAATCAAACCGAAATTCATCTTTTACTTAAGAAAGATCAAATCCATTAAGTGCTATTCCATTCGTATTTCCTGTCCTGTTTAGTGCAGTTTGATAATTAATATTGACTATAGAATTTCTTTCTGGAACAAATTAAGAGCACGGTTGCATAAATTTAGCTCTGTCTGGTTTCATTATATAGATATATCATCCACATAACTTGCCAAGCTCAAATACACATATTCTTTGGAAGTGAATGCATTAATGCTATGCATTATAACTATGAAACCGATTAGACTGATCATTTTAATAGATTGACAGCCTTGTTAGAGACACAATGGCCACTGAGATGATTGACTAAAAGTGAAATACAATTATATACACACTGACACAGCATATACCAGACATAATTAATAATTCAAATAAAATGGGCAGTCAGTCAGCATTTGCTTGTTGATGAAGACTAGCTAAAAGGCCTCTGTCAATCAGGAAAATAACATTTTATTATAAGCCAAGTGTTCATTCAAAAGTAATGCCAAATTATAAGAAAAGTGAGTAAAGTATTGACCAAAAGAATGTAATTTAGGCTTCATTGTGAATATAATAAGCATTTAGCATCAAGGTGTTCATGCTAGCTCAGTCTAATGTAGCATTATATTTGTAAAAGAGTGGTTATAAAATAGATGAAATCATTTCAGGCTTACAGTGAGTCCACCTTTACAGTCCATTTCATCTGACATTTTGTAACAAAAATATCTCATTGGCAGATATGCCATCGGTGCTCCCCTTTTTGTGGTGCTCATTATTTTTGTGAAAAGTAACTAACAATAACATTAGCGCATAACAGCAGTATATGTAACAACTAGCTTGAAGTTCAACACAATAGCAAATGTGTTATTTTATAGTAAGTGTAATAACAGGCATTGTTAAGATTTATATGTACACCAGTATAAAACTGAGATTGTAGTCTATGGTGGTGTGGTAGTCAATGGCAGTCAGTACAACCCCATTAAACACATTACCTTTTAATATCTACACATTGGTTTACAAACCACTTTTAGAAAGTATAGAGACATCAAAATAACTTCGAAACATTTATCAGCCACCCTCACATTCTCCCTGAGCTCTTACAAATACATATAAATGACATCTTTCTCATTACATTAGCAATATAGCATAGATAGCAGAAGTGAGGCTACTTATCAAACCAGGATATCCCAACAGGTTGTGTCAGCCCAGCCAATGATAAGAGGTTATTTCTATGGCATTAATGTCTAACGATAAATATTATGTTTTTCAGAAGTAAAGAGTTTAAGGTAGGAAGAGCCTTGTGTGTATATTTATATCTGGTGGTTTTATTCAAATGTATCTCTGTCAATCAATATTTTTATCTTTGACCACAGTTGCTGCACTTGTCTTTGTACAGTCGTTTTGTCGATGAAATAGTAAAAAAAAATAGAAAGAAAAGAAAAAAGTTTACCATAAAAAAGCTGCTATGGTCAAACAGGTTATCATAATTGTTAAATTAAATAGTCGTTTAGTGTATGACATCATTGAATAGTACTTTATACTGTGTGTTGTTGTTGTTTTCTTCTCTTTTCACTCCCTTTGGTTAAAACGGCGAGTATTAAAGAGAGATGTGTGTAGTCCGATTACAAATACAGATGTTAAAAACACAGCTACCATCAAATGATATCCAAAGGAAAACAAATCTGACCTGCAAGAGACATGGCACCAGTGAGATGACCGAGTCACTGATGTCTTATTTATCCATGTACACAAGCAGCTCTGTTGTCATTTCTTTCGATGTAAAGATTATGTCATATTTAGTCTCTATAGACATCTTTGTTCCTAGTATCAAACTGTATGCTATTATTGCATAGTAAATGCTAAAATACTGCTGCTTTTATTCAATTATCACTTGGAAAGAGTGCCTAGAACAAATACCAATATATGTGCAATCTTATGAACCAGTATCACGACCGGTTTCAGACATCACTGAAGATGGACCTTTACTGAGCATCACAGTACATACAGTTCTTTACTGGGGTGATCAACCTTTTCTGTCCTTTTTTGTTCCTGGAAATGTTAAGAAAAGCTGAATGCATTCTTACGCAATGTTACTTTTTTTCTTCTGAAGCCATGAAAAACAAGATCAAATCAAATGAAGTTTGGTGAAACAGTCTACTGTAAACTTAACAGGATCTTTTTTGCTGTACCTCATGCCTGTAATGTTTGCTGCTTACTTGTTCAGTATTTTAGTAATTTAAATCTCTTAGCAATATACAATGTTGTAAATAGCAGAATTATTTATTAAGAATGTTGTCTTTTTATTTATATTTACACAGTCCATCTAAGTTATTTTTATATGTCTCCAGTGTTACTTGGTGTGATCAAAAGTCTTTTTTCCCCCTTACTGTTTATTTCTCTGTCGGTTCCTCTGTTCCGGTTTGAAAGCAAAGGTCTGGCGTAAGAAATGACCTGTTTTCCCAGCCACTCAATCTGTATGAGTAATAAATAAAAGTCTCTAATTCACCAGGAAAATGTTATAGAAATATCACCTTTGGAAAATCGTACAAAGCGTTCCTTTGCCGTATTGACTTCCACCCGTGTTTTAGATTCCATATGTTTGTATATTCTGGGGAAATTGGTCAGAAAGGTTCCGTTTCCAATTGCTGAGTAGATACATTGAACCGGTCTGGAGCCGTGGGGCTCGTGTGGTTTTGTGTAAATAGTAGAATAGGTGAGAGAAACTGAAAGACTGCTTGTGGTGGCTCAGCTGCTGATGTTTGGCCACGTATAGAAAGCTTCATGTATAGATTCCTTCTATAATCCAACACGTGTCCCTACATTTTCATCCCCACCGCAGAAAGAGGCACGTCCTCATTACCGTACATGCAGACAAAGTTGTACCTCAGCAAATTAGTGTCCTATTTTGTAAATCCAATTTTGTGATTTAAAGGTTTCAACCTATTTCAGATTTCCCTAGTGCTGTGTTTTCTTGAAGAATAGCCTGAAGGTCACTTAACATCGTGGGATTTTATACAGCTTCTGTATTTCAACACAGCTGTGTAGGTTTTGTACAGTGCCACCAGTAACATGACTGCACATTAATATTATGCCAGTTCAGCATGCTTTTCTCAAATCCCATAACCTGAAGATTACAGTTGCATGATCAAAACCATATTCCCAAAGTCTGAGATGTAAAAATTTGATGGTGTGCTACTTCCATCCGAGTAGTATAGCAAATTTAGATGTATTTATCATACGTGAGATATTTTACCCCATTATGTGTCATTTGAGTATTTATTCTGTGTGCTGTTTTTATTGTTCTTTTCAAAACCTTTATATCTAAGTCAAATATGTTACATGTTATTTGATATATATTTTTCCTAAGTGTTTCTTTTCGATGCCCTGCTCCATTTTGTGTCTTTGTTTGGTCTCCAAATTTGCAAATTCTTCTGCGACTGCACTGACATAAAACCAAGACCAGACATGATGACAAACCTGTTGTTCCTTCCTGGCATATTTCCAAATACAACCCTAAAAGGCTTGACCTCTTACACTGACGGTCTCTGTAAGCACTGGTTAGTCTCAATAAACCCACTTTGCTCAGTATACATACTAAATGCACTGTTTTGGGCACTTACCACAATATTATTTTAATAACCAATTGATTTGTACCATTTTTCATGATTATCTCTGATGTGAGCAGTTTGCCACTGTTGTTTGTTCATTTGTTTGTTTTTATATATAATATTGTGATATTATTTGTCACAGAGCAGACTAGTGTACTGTATATTTTCATGAACTCCTCAAGCATTATTAACAGTAAGTACATCAATGTTATTTTTCCTGATATGTATTATTTAGAAAATAAACACTGGTTAATGAAATGTAACTGTACCACTTGTGTTTAATTGCTTTGTGAAACCTGATGCAGGTGCTTATCCATAAAACTGCTCCTCCTGTAAGTATATTTCTGAAATCATCTCTAAATATTGTAATGGGAAGTGTGGAAGAGCTGGGTTACTGTAACTCGAACACCTTTTGCGATTACCTCAAGCATCTTTAGTCATTACAGTGTCAGTTCACTTAATAGTGTTATGTATTTGGATATACTACATGAAAGCTAATGTTACAGTACATTCATAGCACTGCTGCATAATTGTATGGTATGAGATAAATGTAACAGTAAATGAAAAATATGTGCAGTATATTGCATAAAGGAGCGTAGTGCACCTAAACCTCAGATTATTCCACTGCATGCAGTAAAAGTTATCTTGGCACCGGAATATAATACAGGACTTGATTGGTCAGTTTAGGTGATGTCAAGTGTGAATTTCAGGCCAATCATGTTGTGGAATACCAGTGTGTAATCCTGATTGAGAGGAAAAGTCTGATCAAGCAGCAGCTGTTTGTACTTTTCTCTGTGCGAAAGGGAGATTTGAGCCTAGGTTGACACAAAGGTCGTGTTATGCTCTCTTTACTCTGTCCAGTTTTTTCTAAACACAGAAAAAGTGTTGAAGTATTGAGACTGAGATTGAACTGAAAAATGTGACAGTCATCTTTCATAAGCTGAAATAGTCAAACTTTATTTTAAGGTTCAATTCTCGTTATTAACAAACCATTAACTACAACTTTTGCCTCAGTACAGTACTAATTTGCAGCATATTAATCATAAGGTAGTTGTTAAGTTTAGGTATTGGGTAGGATTAGGGATGTAGAATATGTTCATGCAAAATATGTACTTTATAAGTACTAATAAACAGCCAATATGTTAACCCCTTAACTGTCACTCACATTTTTGAACATAGACTTACATGTGCACTTTCCAAACTAAAATTTGTATAATTCATGAACAAAAACATTTTATAACATGATATTGATGTACCATTTTCGTGGTAATGCAATATCTGGTTTTAAAATGGGCTTTAAAGGATTAAAGTTTTCAGTTGATATATAATTTCTGATTATTTCTAAAGTGTGACAGAGAAAAGGGCAACGAAGAAGACTTTTCTTTTGACAAGGTCAGAACTCCTGTTATGATGTAGATTTTTGAGAGTGCACTCTTGTCATAAATTAATCTATTACTTTTCCTACATAATTTTTAACAAAAAACATTGGTAAAATATCTATTTAGGAGTCTTAGACCTTTCCAACGATATATAGTTTGTCATGATTAAGGATTTAGTGAAGTAAACGTAGGCGTCCCGTATACGGGACGGGGTGACAGTTAACAGGTTAATAATAGGCATGCTCATATGCAACTAATAGTGAGACTTTGTCCGTATACTAAAGTGTTAAAGGAACACGCCAGAGTTTTTCCATATTCCACTATGTTCTTCCCTCAACTTAGCCAAGTTGATACGTACCTCTCCCATCTCAGTGCATGCACTCAATCTCTGTAGCGCGTGGCGCCACTATGCTAGCGTTTAGCTTAGCAACATTCATTCCTTAGGATCCAAACAGGGATGAATTTAGGAGCTACCAAACACTTCCATGCTTTCCCTATTTAATGACGGTTACATCAGTAGGTGACACAAAATAAACAGTGGCGATTTCCTCAGCAGATAAAAATGATAACTATAATGTAGTGACTCCTAGTGATGACATTACTGCGCAGAGGTCAAAGTGCTTGAATCAGGTTTCGTTTTTCTGCGTTTTCCCATCCGTAGCAAGATTTTAATAGGACAGTGTGCAAGGACCTTAACCGCTGAAATTTATAGAGTCATAAAATATTCTGGCCTATTTGTCTCAGGGACTTTTATTTCCATTTATACAGTATATGTATATTTTGGACAAATAATGAAACCTCACTAAAACATCATTAACCCCTTTGTTGCCTGGTTCTTGTGCTTACATGGTAACTGTAGTTTTAAGATGAATTAATGAGCAGTAGCCTATTCTTGCTGCCTTTAGGTTCAAAAAAGAGAAAAAAAAAAATGCAACAACATCATCACAACATTCTTTTGTTTGTTTTGTTGTTTTGTTTTGTTTTGTTTTGTTTTGTTTTGCTTTTCTACATCTTTAGAAATTTAAAAAAGCATCATTACAAACTATTCATTGCATATAGGTTTGTGGGTAATATCAACTGAAAAACCTTGCACACACACTACCGTTCAAAAGTTTGGGGTCAGTCATTTTTATAATTAAAACTTCTATTCAGCAAGAACATGAAATTGTTCTAAAGTGACAGTAAAGACTTTTACATTGTAATAAACAAATAAATAGATTGTTCTGAATTTTGTATTCATCACAGTATCGTGAAAAATATGTATCACAAATATTTCCACAAAAAACAAATATATACACTGTATTTTATTGACATTTTGTAAATTATTTATTCATGCAAGTTTCATATTAATGAAATAATAATAATTAAAATGTCATAATTCAGTTTTCTGGAGAAATTCAGCTTTAAATTTTAAAACTTTTTTTAAGTATAGTAACATTTATTGATCAAATTAATGCAGCTGAACACAAGAAACTTCTTTCACAAAAAAAAAGAATTAATAAATTAAAAAAATATATATAATAATAATAATAATAATAATAATAATAATAATAATAATAATAATAATAAAAGCCCAAACATTAACATCAGTGTATATACTTCCAAAATCTATCAAGCATATTGTTTTCACCCACATACACTATATATAAAGGTGTTTTACCTGTATTTTGAATTTAGCACTTCAATTGTGTTGTGTTTTAGGGTTAATGGAAATATCTGTAAAATTAATGGATAATGTCTGGGCAGAAAATTACCAGTCCATTTTCCGGGGGTGGGGTGGGGGGTTTACAGTACTCTGATTTGGGTCTTGCATGCTATTAACAATGGAACGTGTACAATCCTTTTTCCATTGGCCTTTGTAAGTCGGTTAAACACATTTGCCCCGGCCATTTCAGCCAACCGTGTTTGTGTTTTCCTGTGATCGGAGGCCACTCTGAGTAGGCAGTAAAATTGGCTTGAGCGAGACAACTGCGGCTTTGTGGTTTTAAGAGCGGCCAGTTTAGTCCCAGCCACACGAGGTCACCCAGAGGCCCGACAGCAGCTGAAATCAAAGCGGGTGTCCCTCTTTCACTGAGGGATTTTCCCCCGGCTTCCACAAGAGAGGAAAAACTGAAAAGCAAATCAGTTTTGGAAATGCACTTGACCTCAGGCAATGGCAGTGAACAATTATACCGAGCAGTGGAGCTTGTTATTTTTCAGCTCTGTTCTGGGATCAATTGGGGAAACTGGTGAAAGAAAACACTACTGCTAAAGACTGGTGGTTAGTGTGAAAATACAAGTGCTATAAACAAGCCTACAGGAAATGAGAATAAATAGCTGTTTCTTTATTTGTATCAGGCTGTTTATTTACTTGGAAACTTATGAGGATCATATGCATGTAGTCAACATTATGACTGCTGGCTACGGTGGCATTATTTCATTTTACACTACCCAGAAATGATTTTCATGTTTGTATTAAAGCAAATAATGTTTATTTAACTTGTTTCTACACCAATTATTTGTCAGATGAATGAAATATCCAACTAATCCATAATCAGATATGTCCAATAATTCCAAAGAATATTTTAAACACATTATTTCCTAGGGATTGATATTTATTAAATATTTTTTTTAATTAGTTTTTGTTGTTGTAGTCTTTTTTAACTAGTGGTTTCATCATAATTTTTGCTACTTTTCAAATGCCTTTGAATGTATATTGTTTTACCAATGGCCCAGGCCTAATATTAAAATATGACAATTGCTTGATATAAATAAAAATAAAACATACATTATTATATTTTTTTAACTAATTGACTAATAATAATTTAATCTGAGGGGAATAAATTACTTAAATATTAATTGTGTAATTTAAATTTTTTCATTTCCAGCATATAGACATGTAAGATGCAGAGAGAAAGCGAGCTTTATGAACAGCATATTAGATGCTTCTGAAACATATACTACATGTAAACAGTAATGATTTGAGGCTGCCTCTTAAATGAATGCACATTCCCTGATACAAATATAAACTCTAAATGTGTAATGGTTAAAGGTAATAAAGGCTTTAAAAATTTAAAGCAAGGAAAAAAAAAAAATTCATATAGCACCAGTTCTGCCCCATTTAGTGTGAAATGTGATGTTTGTGGTACAAAATGTACCCAGGGCCTATATGTGATATTTTTATGAGCCTATGCTTACACCCGCAGAATTCACTGCTGCTGAAAAACAGCCCAAATACAATGCAGGTCTGCTGCTGGGGTTCCAGCGGATTGTGTTACTTTCCAGAATTCTCCTGGCACTCGATGAAGACACAGGGCCATTATCCTCGCATAGTTGCTTAAATAGTTCTCCCCGTATAATTTCAGCATTAATGTTAAAGCAAAAATGAGCCTTACCAGCTCATATTTTTTCCAGCGTCATGACCACCTCATCACTCTCTGCTCTCTCTAATCCCCAAAGACATGTTTAGCCCTGTGAGACCCTTCAAAAAAGGCAAACAGTAAAAACCATCACACCCAAGCAGTCATGATTTTCAAATGTCTTTTTTTTTTTCTTTTTTTTTTTTGAGGCAACAGTAGCAGCTACAGACGACATAACCTGCTCCATCTCTTTGTGCTGAAAGATGTTGACAATTATGCTGTTACAAACATTTATGGCTTACTTTGTTTTGTGGAACACAAACATCCATGAAATGCTCCAGAACCGATCTATATGGAGATCACTCACAGCAATTAGTTTTTCAAACATCCATTTGCCTTTCTTTACACATCTTTAAAGTCACTAACATGGAACAATGGCAAATTGACAGAAACAGCATACTTTAAATTAAGACTTTGCTTCAATTTATTAATGAGACAAGCTCTAGAATTTTGGTCATTATATTTTACAACACTGTTTTGTCTCACATTATGCTGTAAAAGTTATCGCTCTGTCTGGGACGGCTTTGATTGAAACAAAGACATCTGGATCTAGGTCTTTTTTCACTGCAAAGTATTTTCTGATCCAATAAAAAGACTTTAATGCTTTTAATCATTTTTATGAAATGAGATATGTGTTGAAGGGTGTTTGGGTTAACATATTTGCACAAGATATACCCCTAATTAATGTAGAGCAGTGAACAATGGGGGTTATTGACTAATTAAAGTCAATACAGACTTTTGTCCCTTTTATCATTACCTATGAATGATGATAAGCATCTGATGCGAAGGGTGTGAATTTCTCAATCATTTTTCCCCCATCTATTTTGTTTTTTTGTTGTTGTTGTTTTGTTTTCCCAACCCAAATGCTGGGTTTAGCTTGTTGGGTCTTTTTTTTACTGGGTTATTTTTTTATATTTTTTTACCCAGGTGCTAGAGTTTTTCTGTATCTAAGCTGCTGGGTCATTTATAAAAATTGCTGGATTATTTTTTTCTACCCAACCACTGGGTTGAGCCTGCTGGGTGATTTGCTGAGTAGTTTTTGTGTTACCCAGCAGTTGGGTTAGTGGCTGGGTCAATCTAACTGAGAGCTAAAATAAAACTCCCCTTTCCCCAAAGGGAGTAAAAGTTCCAGGGGGTCCCCTCGGTAGAAATCGCGATCACGTTCCCCTCGGTAGAAATTCCCTTAACACCTTCTTTCATCTTCAGAACACAAATTAAAGGGGTCATTGGATGCTACATGCACTTTTACAAGTTGTTTGAACTGAAATGTGTGTCGGCAGTGTGTGTACACAACCACACTATAATGACAAAAATCCAGCCAGTGTTTTTTTTTTTTATTCTCGTTAAATCATTTCCCCTTTCTCAAATCGAGCCGATCTCAGATGCCCCTCCCATGATAGTTTGATTGACAGTTGCGTTTCAGCACAGACTGGACTGGTGTCTTACCTTAGACCCACCCTGAGTGAGCTGTCATCAGCCCGCCATTGTTTCACCACCAGAGCAGATGTAGACAAGAATGTCTCCTAAGCGATTGAGGTGTTCTGTTGTTGAATGTAATAATGAACATAGCAGTCATCATTTACTCCTGACATCTGAGCTGCTGAAGACACAGTAGATTATGTTTGTTTTTGAAGGGAATGTGCCCCCGATCTCCCTGAATGTGTCTATGTTCGCACAAATCATTCATGAAATAGGTGTTCCTGTGGCTCATTGGCAGAGCATTGTGGTAGCAGTTCAAAAGGTTGTGGGTTCAATTCCCAGGGAACACGTTAGGTCAAAAAATGTAAGCCTGAATGCACTTTTAGTTGCTTTGGATAAAAGCATCTGCTAAATGCATAAATGTAAATGTGATCCAGCTTCTACAGAAGAAGTGAGTATGAGCTTTTTTAATGAATCTCTGCAAATTGGCTTTCCTAATAATGTGCTTATTAGCAAGTTTCACAATGAATGTGGCTAAAGTAAGCAGTACCTCAGAGAGGAGCTCAGAAGAGATAGGCAGGGTCAGCAGAGCTCTTTGCATTTAAAGAAAAGTGCTACAAAACAGCTTGCTCTGAAAAGAGCTGTTTTGACAGGGTAAAAAGGGTTTATTTTTCACTACTATTGAGAAATTTTAACCAAACTATGTTACAGACTTTTCATTAAGACCATAAAGAATCATATCAACTTGCATCCGATGACCCCTTTAAGATATTTTTGATTGAATCCGAGAGCTCTCAGACCATCCATAGGCGACAACAACACAAACGTAGCAAGGACAGCAGTAAAATAGTCCATGTGACATCAGGGATTCAACCGTACGAAGCTACGAGAATACTTATTGTGCACAAAGAAAACAAAAATAATGATTTTATTCAACAATTCTTCTCCTCTTCATCCTGTCTGCAACAGTGCGCTGCAATTGTGGAGAGAGTATCACAATGTATGCGCTTGCTTTCGGTTCATGTAAACAACATTTGGAATAACATGAGGGTGAGTAAAGACATCATTTTCATTTCTGAGTGAACTATTCCTTTAACCCACTTTCAGTACTTAAGGATTGGGGCTATTGTGAATGATATTAGGCAACAGAGATGTGGTAGTTTTACTATGCAAAACAGAGATAAAGACATGACTCCATGTATTCTATTCATAGGGGATCTGAGAGTGAAACGCGAGGCAACGGTATTCCTTTCGAACAGCAGCCGGGAATCACTGGCTCAGATTTTTGTGACACCAGCACTTTAAATTTATGTAATATTGTAAATTATGCTGTATTCACCCAAATAAATTAAATTTGTCTTATGTTTTTGTTAATTTATGTAATATTGTAAATTATGCTGTATTCACCCAAATAAATTAAATTTGTCTTATGTTTTTGTTCATGGGTGTTCTTGCTTATTAATAAATGGTCATCTTTTGATTATTGCTGTTGCCTCATGTAATTCTGTGTGTGATTTTTAATTTTAAGCCAATATTTTAAGCCAGCAATATAGTAATTTTTAAATAATAGTTGACTTAAATAAAAACAAGCCAGCATGTTGGGTAAAAACATTTAACCCAAATGAACCCAGCATGTGTTCTGTCCAATATTTACCCAGCGCTGAGTTGCCAAATAACCCAAGTTGGGTTCTTTTTAACCCAGTATTTTTTAGAGTGTAGCTATGAGTGAAATATTTTCATCTAATAAAAAAGGCAAGAAATTTTCATGAGAAAACAGTGGGGTTTTGTTGTTTTGTTTTTTTACACAATTTTTTTTTAATTGTTGTAAAAATAGTGATATTTGATCTGAAAATGGCTCAATCTGTCATATTTATATAACAATGATGCCAATTTATGTATATTGTCCTTGATAAATGAATAGTTTTTTTTATTTATTTTTACTAATGCACAGATAATTTCTTACTAATGTACATATACAAGTATAGAATAAAAAAAAAAAAAAAAAAAAAAATACGAATGTTTTCAGTTGGACTTTGCCACAGTTGCAACGGTCCTTTTCGAGGGGCATGAGGGCTCTGCTGTCTACACAAACTGGGCTGGGACCATGGACAGGCTCTTGGGTAAGGGTTCGAATGAGCTCTTTGCATTTGGTCTGCATTTGGCAGCTGACGAAACACAAAAGTTTTTTTTGTCTTCATTGCTTTATTCATTTATTTATTGCTGACTTCTCAAATAAATATGGCTGTTTGGACATTGGTTAAAGAATCCTCTGACCTCTGTTCATATTTTTCCTCCTTCTAAGCTTATATACATCTAAGTTGTCCTGTTGAAAAAACAAAACAGACATAGTCATGTAATGCTTCAACCATTTCAACATGAGTGGTCTATGAATTAAAAGGGTATGATACTAGATACAGACTAATGTTTATATTGAATTTAAAAGAGTTTGGCAATAGTTAAAAATTAGGGGACACACATTCACTATTAACTAAAAATTTTCCCTCAATAAACTCTTAATTTTACTTATTGATAGTGTGGAATTACAAATTTAAGAATCTGTTTAAAATATGATGATCCTATATTCTGACATAGCATCACATGAAAAACTAAGGTGAAGTACATTGTATTGAGCATTTAGGGTAAATATGATGACATCAGACAAATGATTCTCTTAAGCAAAGTCTTTGACGAGTTTCCGGCCTGTTCCTGTTCTCTTATTGTTAGTCAAATGAACCAGATTACTGAGACTATCACCTTTTGTTTGTAATGGCTCTTGGTGCCTCTGCCCCAGTCTTTGAGTAGTTATGCTGATTGGATTAGGACTGGTGAAATGGGGCAGGTTGCTATAACTGAATACTTCATTTGCATGCGTCACCCAGGTGCTTTGTCTCAATTTCTAAGCACTGCCCCCTAAATGTATATAAACTACAATGTATCACTGCCTGTATCTTTGGCTCAGATGCTTTCTCTAAGAAACACACTACCATGGGTTCCTCCTCAGGGGAATGTACTACCATAGGTTTCTCCTCTGGAGAACACAGTTCCATGTAGTAGGCAGTACCATGGGTTCCTCCTCTGGGGAACACACTACCATGGGTTCTTCCTCTGGGAAAGACTCAGGCATGGGTGCTTCTCTTGACTTGGTAGGTTGGTATGCTCACTGTGACATTTTTGCTTTACTACACTGAACAAAATTATAAACGCAACACTTTTGTTTTTGCCCCCATTTTTCATGAGCTGAACTCAAACTCTCATTAAGACTTTTTCTATGTACACAAAAAAAGGCCCATCTCTCTCAAATATTGTTCACAAATCTGTCTAAATCTGTGTTAGTAAGCACTTCTCCTTTGCCTAGATAATCCATCCACCTCACAGGTGTGGCATATCAAGATGCTGATTAGACAGCATGATTATTGCACAGGTGTGCCTTAGGCTGGCCACAATAAAAGGCCACTCTAAAATGTGCAGTTTTCCTGTATGGGGTTAGTCAGTATCTTGTGTGACCACCATTTGCCTCACGCAGTGCAACACATCTCCTTCGTATAGAGTTGTTCAGGTTGTTGATTGTGGCCTGTGGAATGTTTGTCCATTCCTCTTTAATGGTTGTGCGAAGTTGCTGGATATTGGCAGGAACCGGAACATGCTGTCATATACGCCGATCCAGAGCATCCCAAACACGCTTAATGGGTGACAT
This sequence comes from Cyprinus carpio, assembly GCF_018340385.1. NCBI lineage: Eukaryota > Metazoa > Chordata > Actinopteri > Cypriniformes > Cyprinidae > Cyprinus > Cyprinus carpio. The sequence goes on from NC_056601.1 coordinate 19,916,705, forward strand.
GTCCGGTGAGTATGCTGGCCATGCAAGAACTGGGATGTTTTCAGGTTCCAGTAATTGTGTACAGCTCCTTGCAACATGGGGCCGTGCAATATCATGCTGCAACATGAGGTGATGGTCGTGGATGAATGGCACAACAATGGGCCTCAGGATCTCGTCACGGTATCTCTGTACATTCAAAATGCCATCAATAAAATGCACCTTATATCCATAACATATGCCTGCCCATACCATAACCCCACTGCCACCATGGGCCACTCGATCCACAACATTGACATCAGCAAACCGCTCACCCACACAGCACCATACACGCTGTCTGCCATCTGCCCTGTACAATGAAAACCAGAGAATCTTTGGTTATGCAAACCGACTGTTGCAGCAGCTGTCCGGGTGACTGGTCTCAGACGATCTTGGAGGTGAAGATGCTGGATGTGGAGGCCTTGGGCTGGTGTGGTTACATGTGGTCTGCGGTTGTGAGGCCGGTTGGATGTACTGCCAAATTCTCTGAAACGCCTTTGGAGACGGCTTATGGTAGAGAAATTAACATTCAATTCACAGGCAACAGCTCTGGAGGACATTCCTTCAGTCAGCATGCCAACTGCACGCTCCCTCAAAACTTGGGACATCTGTGGCATTGTGCTGTGTGATAAAACTGCACATTTTAGAGTGGCCTTTTATTGTGGCTAGCCTAAGGCACACCAGTGCAATAATTATGCTGTCTAATCAGCATCTTGATATGCCACACCTGTGAGGTGGATGGATTATCTCGGCAAAGGAGAAGTGCTCACTAACACAGATTTAGACAGATTTGTGAACAATATTTGAGAGAAATAGGCCTTTTGTGTACATAGAAAAAGTCTTAGATCTTTGAGTTCAGCTCATGAAAAATGGGGGCAAAAACAAAATGTTGCGTTTATACGTTTGTTCAGTGTAGATGAGGACCTTCAGGGTTCTGCTGCCTCCACAATTTCTTTGTATGTATTTGTATTTAGCAGACGCTTTTATCCAAAGCAACTTAGAGTGGATTCAGGGTATACATTTTTTACCAGTGTGTGTGCTCCCTGGGAATTGAACTCAGGACCTTTTGCGCTGCTAACACAATGCTATTCCACTGAGCCACAGGAACACTATATTTTGATTGTTGTTCATATAAATCATTAATTCAACAACGTAGCTTATACATAACACTTAGGCTATAGCCTAGTTTCCATAAGGAAACTGTAATTCTAGTAAAACGCAATTCATACCTGAAGAGTCTTATGGCGCTTTTCCACTGCGTGGTACGACTCTCCTCGGCACAGCTTCAGTACGGTACGGCACGGCTCAGCTCGGTTTGCATTTCCACTGTAGTTTAGTATCATTTTAGAGTGGGCGGGATTATTCACATGTCGTTATTGTTGTAACGCCTCTACTGCCACGACTCCTAAAAAAACGTTTTCATTCCGCGTTGCCCCATCAAGCTCTCACTGGATCCGCTCCTCTGTTATCAACAAGCAGAACGTCTGTACTTCCACAAGACAACAAAACTTTTTGGTGGTTAAAAAAAGGTGCGCTTGTTCAAAACAGTTGCGTTCGATGGCTGTGCTGATTTAAATCTAGTGGTTCTTTTGTGTTTGTGTCGCAAGTTCAGGGACGCAGGTAGTGACGATTCTCTCCGGCCAATCCGTGATCAGCAGGGTTTACACGTCACAATTTGGTAATGGTACGGTTCAGTTGGAAACTCAACCAAGGTGGTACTAAAAAAGTACCAGGTACTAGGTACTGTACCCAGCGGAAAACCCCCCAAAAGTGAACCGTACTGAGCCGTACCATGCAGTGGAAAAGAGCCATTAGATGTTGCTCAATCAGGAAATATAACAGTATTCAGACAAAACGCTGACTGTATGGACTTTATTAACATGATGTTTTATTTATGAGATGATGCATACAATAAAATATGGCTTGTATTGTAATATTGTAATTGAGTTGTTGTTGTTGCTACAAATACCTTGGGTCTGTTTTTCGTACGTCACTAACTCAGTTAGCTGGATTTGATTGTTGACGATTCCGCTTGATCTTTTATTGATTGGTTCTTCAAAGCTCATCCCGGAGTTGCTGTCATAGCAACAGGTCAGTAAACTTGTTTCCTTATCCACCTTTTTCCTGACGTAAAAATGGACGCTGCCATTTGTAAATTCTATGGGTCTAGCTTCCGGTCTCATTTGCGTCCGGCTATTTTTAGATGTACAAAACAGTTCGTTTTACTGCTTGATATTGACAATTGATGTGTCCTATCATATTATTTTAATCTGTTATCTTAATTAAGAACACACTGGTTTGTACTGCAAACAGTTTTACCGTTTACTGCACATTGTTATTCTCTTCATTATTTACCTATAGTGGCTAATAAAATGGAAGTCTCACCCACAGGCTTACTTCGGTGTTGAGGAAACAGGTGGATAAAGATCCAGAAATGTGTCAAGATTTTAAACACGTGTCTTTTTAAATTATATGATGTCATTACGTTGCTGTCTTGCCGCCATCGATACAAATAAGATACAAAAACATCGATAAATCATGAGATGAGAACGTTCAGTAATCAACTTAATCCAGATATTTTAATAAAATCTTCAAAATTCATTTGAAGAACCAAATTAACCAGAGATTAGTTATCACAATTGGAAGATCTGGAATCTTTCAAATCATATCAGCTGTAATAGCCTAAGCGACATAAGCCTACGAAGAATTAACAGGCCCCAAATGTTCACGTTTAATATTTCTTGCATAAATTACATAGGCTAGGCCTACATAAAGAAATACATTTTGTGTTAGGTCAGCTGTCTCGTCAGAGGCTGGTCAGAAGACACACCTTACAATTTCAATAGCGCTTAGCTATTGAAAAGAACATTTTTACATATACTAAACATTTTACATTTACTAAAAACTACTACTACTAATAATGATGATAATAATAATAATTATTATTATTACCATTATTATTAATGTCAAAATGACTAAGATGGCCAATCAAAGATGGTAGCCATAGGAGAATTTCAACGTGACTGTTGTTTTGAAAGGTGAAAGAGTGTGAGGTAAGAAGCTAAACATTTATTATTTGATTCAGATGTTACATGGTCGAAATAATAAGTAATGCAACCACTCTATTTTTGTTGAATTTTGCTTCTTTGGTTTTAAAATGTATGATTTACATGATTCATGAAAATGGTTGAATATGACAAAGCAAGAAGGCAGAAGTATGCATGATTAAGAGTGAATGTTTGCTGTTTACAAATCAAAATATTATTTTCATAGTTCAAATAGATTACTTTAGAATAAAAAAAATGCACATTGGTTGGCATTTTGCAGGTTACATAATTGAGCCATTAGGTGGCGACAAGTGATTTTAATTTTGGGAGTGATTTCTTAGGTATTCTGTACTTTGTATTACTTGGGAGATTCGTAATGTTTGCCTGATTCTCCTTTGGTTTCATTTTAGTTGGAGGAGCACAAACAGACAAAGTAACTGTCAATATTGTGTCTAATATGTAATTTAGTCAATTTTAACTCCTTTGAACTTTTTTTAAAATCTATTTTATCCACAATATTTCAAATGAGCCTGCTCGTGTGTCTGTGTTTCCTACACAAATCTGTCTACCTCTCCTATACCACAGATAAAAGAGGGGTTAGGAATTGGCAGCTTTGTTTTGCAGGTTTGCTTTCCCAGTACTTGGGCTGAGTCCATTCCCCTGAGAGCACTCTGGCAGCATGTGCTGCCAAAAAAGCTCTTGAATGCTGCCTGACTGTCACTCTTATCTGCACCATGACATCACACAATAGAGGAAATATGACTATGCGGATCTGAGGTCAGCTGGTTGACGATTTAGCAGAGAAATGAATTGCTGCTGCTGCACCAGTTCTGTTGCTCAGTAAAGAAGAAATAAAAGGCTGGCAGGGTAATATTTGAATCAGGTGGCACACTCAAGTAGGGCATTGGGTCAGGGCCAGTGCAAAACATAATTGTGTGTACTCACGCATGCTGTCAGTATCAGAGGTGTGATACACAGCTGTTTAGAATTATCACGGAATTTTGTTTAGGAGAGAAAAATGTTCTGGAAAGCAGGAAATTCTTGTTTTGCTTCTCATTAGAAACCTCATGGTTATCCTCTTATAAGAAAGCTAGAGGTGACCCGAGACTTAAATTACATACAAACTGTGTAAATTTAAACACTGAGCATGATGATTTACTGTATGTACTGGACACATGATGATTTACATTGTGTACTTGACACATGGGGGGGGGGGTAAACTTTTGCTACTCACGTAGTTAGTGTTTGACAACTGTATTTACTAACAGGTGTCATTTAAACTCAGTATACTGTACATATTCCAGCAGAACAAGATATGTGACCCTGGACCACAAAATCAGTCATAAGGGTAAAATATTTTTAAATTGACATTTATACATCATCTGAAGACTGAATAAATAAGTTTTCCATTGATGTATGGCTTGTTAGGATAGGACAATATTTGTCTGAGATACAACTATTTAAAGCCTTTAAAGTTGTCCAAATGAAGTCCTTAGCAATGCATATTACTAATCAAAAAATTAATTTTTATATATTTACGATAGGAAATTTACAAAATATGTTCATGGGACATGATCTTTATTTAATATCCTAATGATTTTTGGCATAAAAGAAAAATCAATAATTTTGACCCATACATTGGCTATTGTTACAAATATACCTACTTAAGACTGGTTTTGTGGTCCAGGGTCACATATGTTTTTGTGGATAGGCAACTCAAATCAATTCCCTTCTTTGTTCCCAACCCTTGTTGGGTTGGAGCCATCATTATTCTTGTGTCTGGTAATGAGCTTTAAATACTACACAATCCAACTCCTCTCAGTTATGTTGTCTATAACTCTGATCCATTTTAGGTATTCAGTACCAATCAATTAAGATCATTTTTAAGATATTTCAGTATAACAACTTCTGGTCTAACAGATCAGTGTGTAATTGATGATATACAGAAATGAATTAAATCAATGCCAAGTTCTGTGATGCAACTCTAGATGGCGCAGGCTGATGGTTCCTTAACACAAACTGATGATATTTACAGCGTTAACTACTTGGCACAAACTGACTAGTTCGTGTTGCGTACGCAGCCAATAGGCTTGCTGCTTTACATTTGCATTCACTAGAGCAGTTTGCAGTGCACTTTCAGAGATCCATGAAACCCTACACCTTCCCCAGCTCCACCTGTATAGATCTGCTATGGGTTATTTTATATGCTTTTTGTGCAGCAGTAGTGTCTTAAATGCACACTGTATCGGCATATGTATTGTCAGTAGCAGGTACTTGTTTTAGCAGCACAACTGTTTTCAAAAATATTAAATGATATTTTTCAAAGATAATAAGAATTTCTTTTATTCACCAAATCAGCATATTATAGAATGATTTCTGAAGAAACATGTGACACTTAAGACTGAAGTAATAGCTTCTTAAAATTCATCTTTGCCATAAGAGAAATAAATTATATTTTAAAATGGATTAAAATAGAAGACAAAAAAAAAATGAGTGTGCACTGCACAAAATATTACCATTACCTTGGCTTACTTTACTCCACAGATAACACACGTAAGAAAACATAACACAGACTTTTTGAAATTCTTACTAATAATATTATTAAAAATCACTGAGCAGGTAAAGGACACCAATATAAAAGTGTCCAATAACCACTGGCAACTAAATTGTTTTGTATTCTTAGCAATGGATGTTTGTCTGTTGTTCTTGCTTTCTCCTTACACCAAAAGCCCTGAAAATATTTCAATAAAACTCATATTGCATTGGAGTCAGCCTAAAATGACCTTTGGAGGCATTAGGGATATGCCAGCATGGTCGATGAGATTGTTTTTATGTTTTTTTGCCACATATGTTTTTTGGAAGCTGTCCTTAATGTTAATAATATAAAACCCACACTGTGGAATACACCATTAACATTTATTTTCCTTGGCTCTTCTCCGGACTCAGGTTAGAGACTGAGGAAATACAAACCAGCCTCAGTTTTTTCAGAAAAGAGGTTAAGCTGTCTGTAATTGTCCATATTTTTCTAATCAGTTCATGGCACTGTTTGAAGGAGACTGACTTAAGCATACTTTGGGGGTGAATGATGCAAAATGAAAACTTTGGAGTATTTCAAACATTGGCAGAGGCTCTTGAGAGTGGAGCATTTACAGCGGGAAAAATGAAAGACATAATAGGAAACATTTGAGGCAGTGAAAGAAGGCAGGCAAACATGGCAAAAAGGACTGAATGATTCTGCTGTGCACAGAACCTGGAGGGTTTAAACGATTAAATTATAGTTTAGAACGGACCAGGTTGCTCCTCATATGATCTTCTGGGATATTAAGAGTGTCTAGGACAGTGAATTGAATAACAGGCAAACAACTTTGGTTACACGTTGTAAACTTTACACTGTTTCTCTGTGTGGGCTGTGAATGTTCTCAGTGTCGTCAGCAGCAGTAGATCACTGTCAAACATAATATGAGTCCTGACCCACTGATTTGGACAGCAGCCAAATGACCCCAAAATTATCTATTGATGGACTTTTCTCTGGATGATGGAGTAATGAAATGGTGGCATAAACCCTGTTCTCTTGGAGCTCAGCGTTGGCACTAACAGTCTGTCCTATTCTTTTTTCAATTAGGCTATTGAAGGAGAGAAATGTTTGTTATAGCCTATCAATTCGTCCTCAGCCCAGAATTCTTCACATTCGATCTAATAACATTTAGTAAGACACTGGGATGTGTGTGGAGATTATATAATCTAATTTCAGCAACCAATGTGTTTTCTATCAGCTGTGTAGAATTAGCGATTTCTGATCGCGAATCAATCAATCTTTTGATCTGGTTTGTAAAAGGGATCTGAAATTGTTCGCGATTCAGTTTGATTCATTCGATTCACGCACGCACTGATTCGTTTGCAGTGGTTTCTCAGCCAAATCATTTTTAAATCAGAAATAAAGTGGGCGCTGGAGTAAGTGGATATTTACGATCTAGGCCTATGTAGGAAACAACTTTCAAATGTCAATCAATTTGTCAGCGACTAAGCAGTTTTGTGCACGCGGTTTATGAGGGACTGTACAGCAGGTAAAGTTAGGCTATTTATTTATAGGATATTTAAACACCCATCAAAATATGGGGACATTGATGGGGGGCCTGTGCTAGTTACTGATGGCTGGAGACGCTCCTGTGCGTGATTAGCCTACACCTGAGCGTGAAAGAACAGTGAACGATGAAAGAAAGAGAGAGCGACAAAAAGAAAAGGGCTGGGTGCCTTTAAGAGATGAATAATCCTGGCTCATCGCCCGTTCTCCAATCTGCTGATGATGAGGCCTGTGATGAGGAAGGAACCGGGATCCATTTTTAGCGATGAGTTAAAAAAAAACGGCTGGAGAAAAAAAAAAAAAAAAAAAAAGGAGAAAGAGTGCAGCCATAAAAAGTGCAGTCCGTGTGCCGGCACCTGACAGCACGTCGCATCTGCACTTATCTGAATTTAGCCATCAATCAAGAGTGAACACATACTGCGCAAGAAGACGTTAATTAAAATAATGACGGACCTTAGGGAACAGTGAGGAATGCTGAAAGTTTAATGCGTTTCTGAATGTGGACCCTTTCCAGAAGGGTTTACACGGTGCCTGTTGCATTCCTGAATAAATAAAAAAAACGAATGTTAGTTTTGACAGTGAGCTAAATGATATAAAGCTGCAAGAAGAAATTATCAGGGTCCGAATACGCACCACTTAAGCTAAAAAGTCAAGTATTGTTCATATTCTAAAGATGTTGTCTTTTTTTTTACTGACACTTAATGTTTAAACAAATTCATAAACATTAATCGCAATCATGTTATCTCTTGTCGTCCACTGTTATTGCGCCGCCTTCTGTTCAAATGAGATGAAACTTTGATTTTTTTTTATTATTATTTATTTATTTATTTTTTATTTTATTTTTTTTTGTCCTTACATAAAACCCAAGTTTTGTTTTCGGTTGTCCTCATGTACCTCTCTGAGATCTCGATAAATGATTGCATGCAAAATGTCAGGGTAACTGAACCAATAGTCCCAGTTACAGACATTAATGTTTATCATTATTTTGGCACTACAAATTGACTTATAAATTATACATACATGCACTAAATTCCATTACAGTTACTTTTTAATTATCCATTGTAACAAAATAAGCCACCCCCAACATTATTTATTGGTGTTTGGCAGTCATGTTAAATTAAAAGTTCAGCATGTTTTCATGACTGTTTATACAGGCACTCTTAATGGGATGCCAAATTTGGTGCAGATCTGGCAAAAAAAAAACTAGGACTGGTCTGCAAAAGTATGTTTTTCAAAAAAATCCAATATGGCAGAAAACTTTTCCAGGCAGAAATAAATGAAGGTATGCGGGATGTCTAGATCATGAGCCAAGGAATCTGTGCACATAAAAGACATTTGGTCTAAATTTCATATTTCTGTGTACATACCGTTTTAAGGCATAACAAAATGTATAATAAAATAATAATGAATCCAAACAAAAACAAAACTCTTTATGTTTGTGCTCCAAAATATATAAGTTTGTACATTTCTGCATGCTTCATTTGCAGTGAAAACAAACGTTCCAGGTCAAAGGAAAAACACCCCAGACTCATTTCACACTGAAAATATTTTTGTTGCCATAGTTTTAGGAGGCATTTGCCTGTCTGCGTCATTGCAGGTGTAGTACGTCTCTTTTCTAAGAAAGTCAAGGCTTTATTGATGTTTGCGTATAAGCCACAGTTGAAACAGGCCGGTGAAGTTAGCAGAGGGTGATTCCTGTCCTCACATTCCCTTCATACTGAGAGTGCTCTCCCACCCCTCAAACTCACAGAACTGCAGAAACACATCCCCATCATTTCCCTACCATCCCTCTATCTGTCCAAATGTAGACTGTTGGGTCAGGCGGTACGACTCTTTAATAACAGCTGAACAGTATGATTGTAGCTCCATCTATGGGTGTGAAGGAAAGCATCATGAAGATCTCAAATACCTAAAATAAGCAATTTAATGCCACCATGCACAGAATAACAATACATGTATTTCTGAAATGAAGAAAAATGAATCTGAAAGTCACAAAACATCTATTTAAAAATTTTTAACACCATCTTTGTTGTCCTTTTTATTTGATTTTTAATTTAAGTAAACAGATTTTAACTGTTAATATGGAAAGTGTATGTTCTAGCTATACATTTAATTTATGTGTTTAGATGATGCAGATTTCAGGATTTAATTTACTTTAATTTAGAAAAGATTTCAATTGACAATATGGTAAATGTCTATTTTTTAACTTTACATTTATTTATTTAGATATGATGTTTAGATATGATTTTTATACTAATTCAGAATATTTAATTTCTTAGAATTTAACTTAATTTAATAAAACAGACAGATGTAAACTGACAATATGGACAATGCTAAATCTACATACATAATATATATTAAGATATAACAATGTTTTGATACATATTTCAGGATTATTTTACATGTTATTTAGTTGTTAAAAAAATTAATTGAAAGAAAAACAAGTTTTTTCATTATTTTTGAATTATTATTATTATTATTTTTAATTTTTTTTTTTTTTTTAAATGTCTGTAGATAGCTATACGTTTTTATTTACTGAGATATGAAAAGGTTGTACATCTGGATTGTGTGAGTCATCACCATCACCTACTTGACCTATTGGCTGTCTGCGGCTGAGACAGCATGTCCTTAGTCCTTTCCTTCACCTGCACGGTTATTAATCAAGCTGTATGGCTCACCAGCGCACATCATTTGTGTTCACTGAACATCTGCTTTTGAAACCTCATTGCACATATAAGAACAACTTTCTTATGAACTAGCTTACTAATTGGGATGTACAGTAAATGTATTATTTTTTACATCTATGAAACATGAGGGTAGAGCCTGTACTGTGTAAATGTTTTGCAGTGTGTGTCACACCTGCAAAGCCGCCCTTACAAGTCATTGTTGATGCATTACTGGGTAAACATGTTGTGGTTTAAACATTGGTGCACTGTGTCATAATAGTATGCATACAGTGAATAGTTGTTCTTGTGCTGACACAGCTGCATGGATCATAGAATCGTTTGGATCAGAGGGAGTGCAAAATCAAAAGCTTTCATTATATATTAGGCAAAACATGGTTTTCACTTTCCTCTAATTATGTTGCTGTTTTCTTACGCACGGATCATTTCCTTTAATTTGTTTTTGTACAACATCAAGTTTAAAGGAGTGTGTTCCACACCTTCAACAGCTGCATGAGGGGTCAAACCCAGCCGAAAGTAAGAGGAAGCACTGTGCTCCAACACCCTAGTATTTGCCACCGTCTCTGCTTTCATGTTGGAACAGTCATTTAGTTACGTTCATTTTTTTTTTTTTTTTACTTTTTACAATTATTATATCAGTAGTATTTTGTCATTGTATATACAGTTCATACATGTCTTTTAACCCTATTTACATATTTATGTTCAGTATAAAAAAAAAAAGAAGAAATTTTTTCAATTTAAATAAATAAATGATCTCCAAATCGTGAAGGCTTTGGATTATTTGCATTATTCTAGAGCTTTGCTGCCCTCTGGGGATTTTTAGGTGCATAACCTTTTCATATATGTTTAATTTTCGATAAATTTTTTTCGTCAGTATTTTAAGTTTTTATTTAAATATTTCTCTTTCATTTCAATTTAAATACAATTTAAATGATTTTAGATGTACAACCTCTTCATAAGGGCAACATATTAAAATCCTATGGCATTTAAAAAAAACAATGATACAAATGATCATTTTCAAAAATAAATAAATAAATAAATACCCACTTGACCTCATGCTTGAATGTAATTTTATTTGATGAGAGTATGTTACATATGAAGGCAGCAGTGAGTGAAATATGACCCCACAAATAAATACAAGAAATATTATTACAGAAGGAAGGATATTATTAGGATGAAGGAAGGAGAAAACTGACACTGTATTTGCCAAACATGAGTCTCCCAAAGAGCTAACTGGTAAATAAACGTGTAAATCAACACAGAACACACACATTTACATACAGCACATGCTCCTCTATGTTAGACTGCTATTAAACACAAACTCTGGCTTCTTTGTTATGGTATTCTGGTTTCTTTGACATGTGATCAACCGACTAACAGCAACGACAACAAACAGAATACCTTCAGTTTTAACATCACTATAAACGTTAGTCTGTGTAGCTCAGCCTCTGTTATTTACATCAGGAATTACATTTTCTTTCATTTGAACTTACTTTGCCTGTATGATGCATTATGGGAGAACATTTGTACACTATGTTTATGTAAATATATATATATATATATATATATATATATATATATATATATATATATATATAATATATATATATAACATCTCCCCTTTAATATACGGTTTTTGTTAAGGAAATATTAATAAGAATAACTAACTATATATTGCACTTGTAAAAGATAAGGAATTAGAGCCACGGGGCCACTACATGAAGAACAGATGTGGAAATGTTACCAAAGCCCTTGAAAGTAATAAGAATTAGTGTTCTGTCAATAGTACTGAGAGAATATAAAACAAGCTGTCAACTGCAACTCAGATAAAAAAAAATTGAAAAACAATTACTAATTTAGTTTTGTCCGATATCATCTCACTAGGATCTTTGTAAAAGTTAAGTATGTTGAGGTCTTTGCAGGAAAGAAAAGTGAAAATGTATCTTGGTAAAGCTGAACAAAAGAGTACCAAAATTTCTCTTTTTTTCCCAAACCCATCATGCTTTGCACCCTCTATGTACTGCCACTGGGTCAACAGGTGCAAAGGTGTTCTGGCAAATTGATTGGCCTCAACACTTCCAGCATGTTCGTTACATATTTATCGCCATCTTACTGCCGCAACCGTCCAACAGAGTGCAGCACAGAAGCATCCAAAAACAATCTGTCCATGCAATGATCCACTGGGCTGAGCTCTCCAAGGTGCTTAGCTGACTGACGTTGCATCAGTGGATTATGTGATTGTAGACAGGTCCTGTTCTACTACGTCTCCAGCAATACTGATCTAAAAAAGTTTCAACATCTGCCGTTTGTTGTCATAGCTTTAAGATGGATCTGCGGCAGAGCCGGGTCTCTTTTGATTGGTTAATTCCAAGTAAATGTCAGAGCGGAGGAATCGAGGGTACGAGTCTCTTTCCATTAGTCCAAAGATTCTGCTCTGAGCCAGGTCAAAGCAGTCTGCGCAGATGTTCTCCATGTTTTCCTTGATGTGCTCCCTGGTGTACGAGTCCAGATTAACGGAAATAAAACAAGAGTCTGCTTAGGATGCTTTTCATATTCATTTTGGATTGGTTTTCTGGCACATCTGCTCTCTGGAATCAATTACAAATTGCAAGTCGAAAAAAACATTCTCACACAAAAGAATCCTGTCCAAGAAAAACGGCATGAGACTTTAGTTGAAATTGCATGGGGCATTTTATTGCTGAAAACAAGTAAACTAAGAAATAGAATTTTGATTGTTAATTTTGTCAACTCAATGCATTATTTCTATATGCTCAATTCTACACACACACACAACTGTATGTACATTTCTGTATAATTCATGTATGATTTCTGTATATTAATCACTTTTTTGTTTGGACTAACTAAAACATTACAAATGCAGTTCTGTGACTGGAATGTGTTATATTTGCGAATTAATATGAGTCTAGATTTTTCTTTTAAGCGTAGACTCAAAATGTCATGGTGACCTGAGATCATGAAGAAAAAGTCTTTCAAAGGCTGAAATTCTTGTACAAAAACCCTTAAGTATTTTGGTTAATCTTGTAATTTTTTTTCTTTCAAATACCTAGTAAGACTGTAGTAATACGTTATTAATATGCACACCTTTTCCTGTCAAATCAAAGTCATTGTGGTATAATAACCAACATGCAAAGAACCTTTTTGTGTCAAGAAAACGAGAAACCCTCATAACTGCATGTCAAGCTCAGCAAGTCTCTTAAAAAGTTGACCTTTTATGAAATGCAATTTTAGTTTAGGTTGTCAGATGGTATAAAACATTTAGAATGTAATAATAAATGAATTATTAAGGTTTTTTATATACATTTTGTCATAATATAAATAATAAAAATAAAACATTTATAAGAAGTTGACACATTCATTATTAGATAAGGTACACTGGATTGAAACCTTATGTCATTCTTAGCTTATTTGTCTTGAATCTCTTGAATATCACTGCCAAAGAACATTTAAAAATACAGTACCTCTTTAGAGGACTGTATGGAGATGTACTCAGTGAATATCTTCTTTGCTCTGGATGCCATTTTGGACAGTGATTTGATCCTCTTGAAGTCCTCACAGGCCAGCCAGAAGTCCAGATTCTCCTCACTGAACTCAGTTTGCAGGAAGGAGCGGAAAACCACCAGGCCATCTGAAGAAGTGAAGAGAAAATGACTCTAACGCTTATTAGAAAACACAGAATAAGTGCTAAAGAGAATGTGGGGTAAATCTAGATTTGGATTCATGAGCAGAGGTTAATATGGATAAACAACATGGTTTAAACAGCAGTAACAGCTGCTGCGGTGCAGAGATCAACACAGCTGTCATAACGAATGAAACATATCTTACATTTATGAGAAAGCAGCGCATCAAGCGACTCTGCCCATCTGAGAGCTTCCTCTGGAGTCGGTCTGTGGATGAGCAGACACAGCGGTCAACAAAGCCATGACTCACACTAATGACCCATTCACAGATAATTATAGCGCACAAAATAGGCCATCTACTCCATAACTCAGAAACGTCACTGTTGTTTTGATTGCACACTCAACACTCATACATCAGCTGAGCCTAGGCACCCATTCAGTGTTCCTCAGTGACTCTCTCGCCGGGAGTCAGCTCGGGTGAAAGAGGACACAATCACGTGGACTCACTTGTCTGACTTAAGGACTTTCTCAAGCTTGCTGGCTGGATTGCTTCCATGTCTGTCATTGGTCTTCTTCCGCAGAAAAGTCAGACGGTTTTTCATGTCTTTGGCCCTGTGTGACAAGACAAAAGGCGTCACATCAGGTGATTTATTAGCTAACTGTAATCCTGAACACCTAAATATCTCATGGTTACATGGCTTATTACGTTATACATTCTTATAACAAGAAATTATATTTAGCATGAAGAAAATGATTAAAAAAAATTTGCTGATATTTACTCGCCTTCAGGCCATCTGAGATGCAGATGAGATGAGTTTGTTTCTTTATCATTTATAACAGATTTGGAGAAATTTAGAATTACGTCACTTGCTCACCAATGGAAACAAATCCATCTTTAAAGGCATAGTTCACCCCATAATGAAATTTCTGTCATTAATTACTCACCCTCATGTCATTGCAAACCTGTAAGACCTTCATCTTAGGAACACAGATTAAGATATTTTTGATTAAATCTGAGAGCTTTCTGACCTTCGGATAGACAGCAACGCAACTGACGTATTCAAGGCCCAGATAGGTAGTAAGGACATCATCAAAATAGTCCATGTGGCATCAGTGGTTCAGCCTTAATTTATTTATGAAGCTATGAGAATACTTTTTGTGCACAAAGAAAACAAAAATAAAGACTTTATTCAACAATTTATTTTCTTCTGTGTCAGTCTTCGACACGCATTCATGGAAGTACCACGACGCATGCTCTCGGATTTCATCAAAAATGTCTTAATAAGGTCTTACGAGTCTGGAACAACATGAAGGTGAGAATTTTCATTTTTGGGTGAACTAACCCTTTAAGTAGAAAGCAATATTATGAATAAAAGACTCATATTTTAGCTAGAAGCAACTGTTTGAAAATTTATTACAAACATGCAGCTTAGTTTGCAAGATGTTAATTGGTTGGACTGGACTTGTGTGGAATACTTGATTACTGTGATGTTTTTTATCACTCTCATTCTGACGGCACCCATTCACTGAAGAGGATCTATTGGAGAGCAAGTGATATAATGCTAAATTTCTGCAGATCTGTTCCAATGAACAAACTCATCTACATCTTGGATGGCCTGAGAGTGAGTAAATTTTGGGGGGAACTATTCCTTTAAGCCTATTTTTTAGGAACATTCCGATAAAAAAAAAAAAGGAATACTGTATACTGTATTTTAATGTAAATGAAAAACATGATACAGAGCAAATAATAAATAGTGCAGATTAACCTAAAATCAAAAGAAAAAAATGAACAAACAAGAAATAATTTTTTGTGTGAAGAAAATTGCGCCTATTTGTAGGGCCATTAAATGTTTTCTTGTTACATTATTTTCATGATGATGAGGCATTTTTATGATAATTCTCATTACTGTAATGCAAAATGACTTTTGTTGATATAACCTAATGGTGTCAAGACATTAGTCATATTGCCATATTGAATAATTCCTTTGACTCGTTTTTGTTGCTTTGAGCCAGTAAAATCTGATGCTACCACATGAATCCCCTGATAAAACATTTCTGATAATGTAGTAATGACAGTGAGATTTTCAGCTTCACTTTCATGAAAACAATGTTACAATGAAAAAATTGAATGGTGTTCAAAATAGGCTTTTTTTTCTTAATTGCAAAATAATAATAAAAACATTATTGGTTTTTGGGTGAATTATGTCCCAAACATGCCATTGACAGTAATGATATTCACTCCATAAAATTGCAAATGAAGAAGTAGAAAATGGTTTGACTCACAGATTCTTGGTTTTCTTCTGTTTGACACCTGTTTTTCCTGTGTCACATTTACAGTTTGGCTTGCCACAAACCTGTGAAAGACGTAT
Source organism: Cyprinus carpio (assembly GCF_018340385.1). Lineage (NCBI taxonomy): Eukaryota > Metazoa > Chordata > Actinopteri > Cypriniformes > Cyprinidae > Cyprinus > Cyprinus carpio. The sequence goes on from NC_056601.1 coordinate 19,932,539, forward strand.
TTTGAATTAAACTAAATTCAGCTACTAATTAAATTATTTTCGAATGTGTATCTTTATTGAATTTTTAAACAAAAGACATATTTTACCATATTTAACTCAAGTGACATCAAATAAATCGTGGAATTTGTACACACCCTCCTTCCAGTAAAGAGCAGACAGATCTGGTGGACGGATCCTCCGTTCTTGGTGAGCTCTTTCCTCAGGGTCTGTGGCGATGGAACAGCCCAGCGCTCTGAAGGTTCCCGCTTGGCCTCTATGCAGTCAATGGCCTGATCGGAGATGAAGCGAGGAGACCGAGGCTCCTGCAGCAAACTGCCCTCGCTGTGCGTGCGTCTGTGGAGGGACCTCTGCACACACAAGCCCCCGCTCTGCTGCCCACTGCTAGGAGATGTCTCCACCATACTCCTCCGCTTCAGAAAGCCTTCATCGCTGTCCTCATCATCTTCCTCCTCCTCCTCATCATCATCGTCAGTCGACGGTGAGGTCAAAGCCTCTGCGTTGAAGGAGCGATCCAGGCACAGCCTAGGAATGACTAGAGGTGAGGAAGATGACGATGAAGATGTGGGTCTGGCGCCAATGCTGATGGTCTCGGAAGCGCTCTCGCCCTCCCCCTGCTCCCTTTTCTCCAGTTCTGACTCTTGGCCGCCTCCTTTCACATCCTTCGGACTGTCCTTCCAGACCTCAGAGGTCTCCAGGTATGGAGGTTTGCAGGCGTCTCGAGAGGTCGGAGCGGTTTGGTTGGCATCTCCGGTGCTGCAGTGCAGGCGCTGAGCTGGAGAGCTGCAGTTGGTTCTTCTCATGATGGGCGACGCAGAGGGGCATGATGGGGAACAGGGCTCAGACACACTGTGATTGCTGAAGCCGAGCAGACCCATATCAGCAACCTGTTCAGCTGCTTTTGGTTCCAGCATCTGTCAATACATTTACATTTAGTCATTTTGCAGACGCTTTTATCCAAAGCAACTTATAATTGGGGAATACATAAAGCAGTTCTTCTTAAAGAGGCAAACAGACACAGGAAGTGCTCATAATACCACGTTTTAGGCATTGTTCAAATAAGTACAAGCTAGAAAGAGAAGGAATAAGTAAAGAGCCAGACAAAGTGTTAATCAAAATTTGGTTTCAGAGGCTTCAAACAGTAATTGCAATCAATTTTGTCATGTTATTTTTTTTTTACTGGGGGTGAAACTGATTCCCAGCTAACACTGTTATTAGAATGGCTTAAAAAATCTTGTGTTTTTATTCTTTTAGACAAAATAGATTAAAATAAGAAAATAGGTATGTTTTATAAAAATCCTGTTATTTTTACACATATATCAAGTCAACAGAATGTAAGAGCTAAAAGCTTAAGAAAAGTAGAAACAATATAAAACCTAAATTAAACTACCTAAATAAACTACATTAGAAAAAATAAAAAAGAATACACTGACTTACTGTTTTCTAATGTACCGGGGGGACAGGTAGAGAGGAAATGGAAAGGCAGAAAGAGAAATTGAAATAAAAAAAAAAACATGAAAATTCTGTTTTATGTCTCCCTCTCTTAGAGGAAAAGGTTAATGTATTCATGTGCCCTACACATCTAATCAGTTCATAAAGTAGTTTGCTGACAGCTCTGCTGCTCTTTAAAGACACAGCACAAAAGATCTGACACAAGAAGGCAAACAAAAATTACTGATATGAGTAGATAGAATGCCAGAACTCCTATATGATGCTCACTCAAGTATATGGTAAACACTTGTGAAATAACCAAGATCATTAGATAATAACATACTAGATTTTACTTGATCAACTTCTCACTTTAGTCATGTTTTATATATTAAGATACAATGCATTTTCAAACAAATATTTCAAAACAAATTCATACATCCAACATTCACACACACACACACACCTTTATGCCAATCAGATCACACTGAAGGTGCTATAGATGGAAAAAAACCTATTTTCCACCAGTCACACTGCAAAAGCACAAGGCACACACAGAACATGCAGAAAGCAACATGTAAATGACCTCACCTTCGTAATGTTTTGTCCTTAGTAATGTAAAGTAATGTAGTCCTCCATCATACTAGTCTAGCATGTATTACAACAGCCCTGTTTTCTCTCTCTCTACACTCTCTTTCTCTCTCTCTCTCTTTCACGCTGTTACATGCGCGTGTCTGTTTGTGCTAGTCTGATGATGATGTCGCTGCTCTCCTGATGTCACTCGCCCACCGAGTGGAGAAAGTGAGAGAGTGCATGAATAAGAAACAGAGGACTAAACATTATGCTTAACTCTTACGTGCACTGTATGGAGTGGAGCGAGCATCTGTCACATTACATAGTCTGCTGAAGTAGATCACAAAATCATAATTGGCCGTATTTACGTTCTTAAAGACTCCAAGAAGAACTCAAAATAGAAATGTTATGGTATTAAGTCCTGGTTTTTTAGCTTCAAAGCTATTTATATGCTCCTGTACTCCCAAATGTTGATGAAAATGACTTTGTTTTACTCATTTAAAATTTACAGTTTACAGGTAAAACACCAAAAAAAAAAAAAAATAATAATAATGATGTTGAACTACACAGATTTTTACCCAATCAGATTCGCTCTAGTATCTCTACCATCTAGCAAATCATGGTTCATGACTCTGACTTATTAAACTCACTTGCATTTTGTTTTTCACAAAATAGCTGTCTACAATATATATATATATATATATATATATATATATATATATATATATATATATATATATACACACACAACACACACACACACACACACACACACACACACACAGTCAAATCAAAATGATTTCAGACACCTTCAACATTCCTCACATTGTCACAGTTTATTTGGTATAGTTTAGAAAATGGTAATAAAATATGACAAGATCTTTGAGTTAAACTGTGTCAGAACAAATTCATCTTGATAATGTCAGATAACTTTGATAGAAAGGTACGTAATGGATTACAATCAACCAAAAATTATTCAGCTGTTAAATTTAAGTACACAACTAGATATTACCAATTTAGGTCAACCAATTACCAAGCAATGCTTAATTTTGTTCAGTCTGTGGTGTAAAAAGTTTGCATTAGCAATTAAAACACTTAAGCAAAACATGGTCAGTTCAAAGTGTCTGAATAATTTTTGGCCCCAAATTTTTGGATAGTCCACTGTATGAAGAATTTTTGGGTATAATATGTCACAGTTCAGTTTATTTTGCTATCATCTCTTCCATAAATGAACTATAGTGTCCTGCACCCACTAGTAAAAAAATATAAAAAATTATATCTGTTGTCTGAATAGTTTTTTGTTTGACTATATATATATATATATCTATATATATATATATATATATATATATATATATATATATTGACCCCAACATACTCCATCGCTGATATATATATATATATATATATATATATATATATATATATATAAACATTTATATCATATATCATGAGGCTTTAATACATATTTCTGGTCTTTTAAGGGGAAATTGTTCTTTGCACAATCTTTGATAAAACTGCAATAATTTGCTCCACCTCTGAAATGATTTTCCTTTTCATCTGATGTCATCAAAACATTTTTTATTTTCAACCTCTGCCCTGCAACCACAGAGACTTTCTCGAACCAATCAGTTTCTAATGGATAAAAAGAAGTACCGTCCTACTTTTTTTTTCATTGAATATTCTGTTTCACTCCGGATACCTCACATTACAAAAGCATAATATGTTTCATGCTAACTTTATAGAAAGAGCAAGAGAGCGAAATTAAATACAGATAAAGCTCTTGAAAATCAAGGTCATTTTGCAGATGCGAGTCCTGTATAAAGAGCCCTACCTCTCCTGAGCGATAATACTCCATAACTGCTTAAGAAATGCAGACATGCTGTGGTTAAAAGCGAGACCCAAGTGGGTGTTTTTGCGAGCGAGTGCGCTTGTGTTTGATTTAGTACCTGGTCAGGGCCTATTCTATCCCTCAGGGCGAGCTGCTTGTCAATATTGTCTCTCAGACACTGAACAACCCTCCTCTTCTGCTCGGATGAAAAGGCTTCCAGGCTGAACAGACATTCAGTCCTCTGCAGAGACACACAAATGCAGTGTGTAAGCCACATTGAGGGAGTGATTATGAAATAATGTGTGTGTATGTGAGAGAAAGGACAGAATTACACATCACAGTCTTATTAATCTGGGGAACAAGAAGGTCTCAAACATTTTTATAATGCGAGGATGTTCCACCAATACAAGACCATCTCTCTAAAGAAACCTCAGTTATGCAGGAGAACAGCATATGAGAGATGCAATCATACTCACTCACACATTCATGTCAATGTGTGTGTGTGTGTGTGTGTGTGTGTGTGTGTGTGTGTGTGTGTGTGTGTGTGTGTGTATGTGTGAGGTGTTGTCAGGGAGATGAGCAGATGGCTGGGTCGGTGAATGTGTTTGCTCGAGTGAGCAGGCTACGTCTTTCAGGCACGTTTACTCTGGAGAGAAAGAGCAGCTATAAAGGATCTAATATGTGACGTAAACCTCAGATGCAAGAGGCCCTCCATTTAACAGCCGCACAACATTTACATCCTGTAAATGTTTACCACAAGGCCATCCAGTCGGGTCAACGCTTCGATAGGAAACACATTACATCGCGCAGGATTTGTAGTGCAGAGCACAGTGTTAAGCATGATGTGCTGTGAGCAGAGATCTGCGCTGAACGAGTGGGTCGGTGGTTAGATGCCGGATCTCACCTCTATCCAGTAGGAGATGTACAGCCGCAGTTTGTCTGCAGGAACTGAAGAGAAGAAGACAGAAGTGTGAATTTCTTCATCCCGAGGCTGTCAGTTTTTTTTTTTTTCTAACTCTGGGACATGTGAACACCCACATGTACTCATATTTGTGATATATGTCACCCATATGTGCACTGCATAAACAGTGCTATTCAAATTTACTAAAAACAAGGACTACAAGAAATTACAAGGATATGTTCAGATTTTTATATTTATAAAAATACGTCATCTGCCTGGAACTGCTTCCGTGTACAACAGTGAGCGCAAGCTAGATTAAATTGATTATTACATTTTAAATATAGCTTTGTTCACCCCCCAGAGCCTTGTGAGACACTTTTTATTAAGGATGGGCACTTTTTGGGACACAAATTCACCAGAAATTTTCCACCCTTTTGCAACCCTATTTCTTGCCATAGATAATTATAACCATATTTAAAATGCACAGTGCAACAATGAATTGATAAGCGTTATAATGTATTAACTGTGGTTACAAGTAATAATGAGATTGTACAATGCATTATACGGTGCATTACAAGCCATAATTATTGAATTAAAACAACTTTTAAAATACATTATACATAAAGGCTTTAAGTAAATTGTTATCAACAATTATATCTATTAAAGGGGTCATATGATGCGATTTCAAGTATTCCTTTCTCTTTGGAATGTTACAAGCTGTTTGTGAATAGATAAGATCCCTAAAGTTGCAAAGACTAAAGTCTTAAACCCAAAGAGATATTCTTTTATAAAAGTTAAGACTCATCCTCGCCCTCCTAAAACGCCTTATTTAAACACGCCCCAACGTCTACGTCAGATCTGCATAACGCCGCCCAGATGTTCACGCAAGGAAAGAAGGCATAACTTTGATTCTCGCTGTTGCCGACGGCGCCATGTCATGGAGACGCTGTTTCGTTGTTAAAGCAAAAATCCTTTCTTTGGCCTTCCAAAAGAGGACACAACTAGAAATCAGTGGTTAAGTTGTATTTACAACACTGTTCCAGAACAGTTCAACCAAAATATTCAGATTTATGCAGCACGTTCTGTGGAGGACTGTTTCCTGATCCTAGGAGAGAAGACTACAATGCCGGCGCTTCTGACTCACAGTCTGTAAGTACGTTTACATATTTAAAGGATTTGTCACTGATGACTCAAATGCAAGTTTTGAGCAGTGTAGAGTAGCGCTTGTTGTTTGTCGTTTCTCAGATCACAAATGCAGACATGTTTTATGTTTACGTGACGCGATCCAACGCAATGCGTAAAAAGACAGTATAAGTCATTATAATCCTTAATTATTTCCCCACTGGATGCAACAAATGGCTCGTTTGTAATGGGTTTTATTGTTTTTGTCTTGTCTCAACGGTGTTCTGACCATGTCACGAATCACAGTATGTTAAGGGGTGTAACATTTCTGTCACACACTTGAGGCATTCAGCCAATCACAACACACTGGATAGCTGGCCAATCAGAGCACACCTCGCTTTTCAGACTGAAGAGCTTTGTAAAAAACGACGCGTTTCAGAAAGGCGGGGCATAGAGGAGAAACAATCATGTACAGTATGTGGAACATAATGTGTTTCTTGAACCAAATACATAAACTAATGTTTTTCTTAGCAATATCATATGACCCCTTTAAATATTTTCTGGGAGGGGTAGAGTAAGCTAAAATCCTATTCCTGTTGGTCCTGCTCTGGTCATGGGAAGCCAATATTGTGATATTTGGCCCCTCTGCACGTTTTGACCCGTTTTTTTCAATAATGGACTTTAACTGCAAAGTCAAGTGCCTCGATTATACAACTAACTTCATATCCAAAAGGACATAGGTCACCACAGTGATTGCTATTGCAGAAAAAGAGATGTCAAATAAAGGCTGAAGATAGAATTGCCCTCTGAGCCACATGCTGCAGTATTTCTGTTCTCAGGAAGGTTAAGAATACACTGTCCCACCCGCCCTGCTTATAATGGGCCATACCGGAGACACGGCCATTGTTTGCAGCAGACACAGAGAGTAAAGAGATCTACGCTCTCATGACACACACATACTCATTCCCACAGTCCTGATGCCTCCTTCCTGACTATCGCTACTAACACACAGTCACAAATAACACAGGGTGGACCTCCTTAACATCCCCTCTACCCTAAACAATCAACCCCGAGAGATGATATACAGATAGACGGAATCAGTAAGCCAGACTGACAAATTGATAGATGGAGTGATAAACAGACTGACGGACGGACGGATGGATGGACGGATGGATAGACTTCCTTATAGTCTAACATTTGAACTCATTACATGTGAAGAAATTTAGTTTACTACAGGATGTTTATCTTAAGCAGATGTACCGTAAACCAGGCACTAGCACTGCCTTTGCTCTCATTTTAAAACACAGTAACACATTGCAGGGCTCAACAACAAGAATAGCTGGAAGGCTCAGGGCCAGTTTAAGAGTTTTGCAATAGCTGACAGAAATAAAACTTGTTCTATCAGGCCAAAGCTGCATTGTTTCTATGTTTGTTGATCGTGCACATGTGCTTTATGTTCCTTTCAAACTTATCTGTGATGTATTAAACATTGCTTATTTGAATACTGCTCATTTAAATATCCCATGGATACCATTTTTTTATGATGGATAATAAGCATCGAACAAACAAGTCATGATTTGCACATCATGCCACATGTTTTCCAGTGAAAGTATATGTGTGTGCTTTTTTTAAATCTTGTATAGCTTTTATACAGTAGCATTATAGTAATGGTATTATTAAGAGCATAATAAATAATAAGTATTTTTTTTAAAGACAATTATTTTTGAAGAAAATTATTCTTTTAAATACACATATGTAGCGGACTACAGTAATACAGTGTTATTTTAATTACTGTATAAACTTCTCTGTGTGTGGAATGTAATTTACTTATATTTTATATTATATTATATATACTTATACTTATTTATACAGATCTACATTGATGCTGCGATTACATGTGAAAAATAATGAAAGACACAGATTGAGCTGCTGCCAGATAAATGCACAATCAAAAAAATTCTGAAAAATGAGATATGCTTTATATTAAGCACTTCAAACTAAATCGTAAACGTACATGTTTTTTCCCCTGTTGTACCAGACAGTGATTTCAACGGTACGCATCATTTTCATGTACCATTACACCCCTCATATATATATTATATGCTGCATATCATATATTATGAAGCCCAAAAATGTTATGATGTTCAGAAGTTAAAAATCCCCACCTAAATGAGAGCAGGAAAAAAAACTCACTTTTGAGCAATGTATAATATGTATACAAGATTTTCAAATATACACAGTAAAAAAAAAAAAACTATATGCAGTACTCCAAAAACAGCCATCATAGCTGGACAAAAAACATAAAACAAAGTCTTCTACACACAGTTAGTGGAAAATATTAGGACATACCGTCCTGCAGCTGTATCTCATGGAGGTAAAGTGGACTCTGTAGAACATTACAGCGGCCCGGTTCATCTTCCCTGGTCAACAGCATCAGATCTGTGTAGATGAACACTGTAGCCTATAGAGGGCGATACAGACAACAATCAGAACCACACTGAATCATCTCCATCTGACCTTCTTATGTCACTCTCACTCAGCTTCTACCAAGTGAAGACAAACATAATTCTTTATAATGGAAAACATGAGCCTTGATCTTTAACTATTTGTACCTTTCATTTAGATTGGAGTGCAGAGGTGGAATGAACTGTCCTTTACTCAATGCTTTAAATAATATAACACACCTGTAACACCCATTAAAGTTATGATGAATCAGGTAAAGTCAAGTTAAGGTCATTAGAAAAAGGAAAAGCTCTGATTCCCACACAGAAAGCAGCAGGCTGGTTGCGCTGCTTTGCCTTTCATGGCACCCATTGCCCAGGCTTGGAATTAGGCCAGCTTAATAAAGCAGCTGATCTAAATCACAGGCAAACACACACACGCTCGTTCTAGGACACTGGAGGAATGTGTTTAGTGATGTACAGCTCATCCTTCTTAAACACTCTGATCTTTAGAAACTCTTGACTGCATTACTCAAACAGGTCTCTCGGCAAAATTGAGGTCAGCTGGCATGCAGACGGGGCCCTGCGAGAGAGCACAAAGGATGTGACAGACTCTCAAAGGGAATCGCTATAGATACGAAGTCGGTTTTGGAGGCTATTGTGGCACTCAGAGATTTATCTTTGCACAATATTGCTCATGCTGAGGAAGCCGAGGTCATGTTATTCCCAAACTGCAGGTTTCCTTTAAATCTGCAGCAGAAAGAAATCTCGGATCAAGGTATCTGCTTCCATGCTACGTGGAGCAGATATTTTGTGTCGGGCATTACTGTCAACAAGACAAATATTCCTGAAGTTCCCAAACGATCGTTCAGTGAAACGGATCTAATAGAAAAGGTAGTGTTTCGTCCATCTCGAGAAAACATCAGGGTCACCAGACTAGCAGGCTTTTAGAGGGGTATCATGAGAACAAGCTCAAATCTGACCAAGCAAAATAGTCAATTCTCCTGAAAGGGGACACCAGCTCTAGGTCACCTTCCGAAACCACAAATAAGACATTACAAGAATCGCTTCTGCATATTTGATCCAAGACGAGATGTTTTAGACAGTATGTTTCTCACGCTAGATTCCTGGAACCAGATCAAGGACTTGCTTAAAAGGATCTAAACGTCATCAATAGTTAAACTAAATGTAAAAACGTTACATGCAATCTGCAATGAATTTTGGCAGATTCATCAGATATAAAATAATAATAACAAAGCCATCACACACCTTAAAGGGATAGTTCACCCAAAATATGAAAATTCTGTCATCATTTACTCACCCTCAAGTTGTTCCAAACCTGTATGAATTTCTTTCTTTTGCTGAACACAAAAGATGATATTTTGAAGAATGTTGGTAACCAAACAATTGACGGTAGAAACAATTCCATAGTATGAAAGTCAACTGTTTGGTTACCAACATTCTTCAAAATATCTTCTTATATATATATAAGGGTGAGTAAATGATGACATAATTGCTTTTACAATGTATGGAAAACAACAGCATAAACATTCTGCTAAACTTCTCTTTATGTTCCATGGTAGATAGTAAATCATGATTTTTCAATGCCTTTCATTTTTGGATAAACTAGCCAAATCCCTTTAATATCTCAATTGTTTCTCTAACAGAGCAATGACAATAAAAGGAAAGCAAACGAAGCTTGCTTTAGATGTTTCTTCAGAGAAGTTTTCAACAATCTCACAAATTGTGCTCAGATTTACCAGTCTGGAATCAAAGGTCATGAATCACAATATGAACTTAAACATTTCTCATAAAAAAAAAAAATATTTGGGATATGCCATCCATAATATTTGCATGGCTGAGTAGTCTTAATATATGCTTACAATGGTCTCATTAGTTATAAATACATTTGTTAAAATGAAAATGTGATCATTAATTACAACAGAAAACTTCCCTAATTAAAAAACAACAACAACCTCTGAGCAACACATTTTTCTCAGGAGAGAGTTAGTGGCGTTACCTTAAGAGCTATGTGTTTACTATCATGAAGGATCATTTCCTCTGACAACATCAGGACTCTCTCTGGGCTGCACAGGTCCAATGGCTGCAATGCAATTAAAGACTCATTACAGCTACACTGTGTGCATCATGTCAATCATGTTATTTGCTGAAAGCTGTGTATTAGTACAACACATCCTAGATGAACTATAATAACAGCACACTGGTCATTAAATTGGAATGAAATGCCAAGCAGTGAGAGTAATATGCTGTGGTGTGGCACATTATACTTCAACTCTTTTAAGTAACATTTTTGATTTAAAAAACGTGTAATTATTATACATGCAGGTTTTCATGACCTTGTATTACTTGAGGAAAATTCTTTCTCACACTACAGAAATAAACTAAAGATTACTAAAAATGCGGGAAACATATGAAAACATACACTCTTACAGATTTTAACCAATAATTAATATTTGTTATTAATAACAGTTGTATGATGTGTATGATACACTTAATAACACAAACCACTGATCTTTTACCTCTAGCATGAATTTTTCAAATAAAACATTTGCAAAGACTACATAATAAACCTGGAAGATAAACAGATCGTGAACATACCTGAACAAACACTGGGAAGATGAGAATCTTGGGGGCCAGACTGACGTATGTGCCATAGTTGGAGTGAGGCAGGTGGGACTGGACGATGGTGCAGTTCTGGTAGTTGGCAAAGCTCTGTCTGTAGGATGAAGGAGGCAAGGTGGTGGTCTTACTGTTTATAGACCTGCACAAGGTGGCTTGTGCTTGCAGCCCCCCATTCTGCAGGTAGTCTGGGCTCTGCTGCACTCCTCTGCTAGTCTGATAGATTCTTCCTATGACATGAAATAAAAACGTACCACACTATTATGATATTTTTTGTAAATGTACCATGTTATTATTTGAAGTACCCTGGATAAGCATGCAAAGACCTCAAACGTTTAGGGTTGTCTCTTTTTTTTTCTTTTTTAAAGAAGGCTATTTGCTCAAAAATACAGTAAAAATGGTAATACTGCGATGTATTATTAAAAGTTACATTTCCGTTATGGCAAAGCTGAATTTTCAGTAAAGCAATTATTTCAGTCCTCGGTGTCACATGATCTTTCAGAAATTATTCTATTAATTTAGCAATTATTGTTTTTTGAGAAACATTTCTTTTTATTATAAATGTTGAAAACAGTTAATATTTTTGTGCAAACCATGATTTTTTTGATAAATAGGAAGTTAAAAAGAACAGTATTATTTAAAACAGAATTTCTCTGTAACCTTATACATGTATTTACTGTCACGTTTGACCAATTTAATGCATTCTTTAAAAAATAAAACATATCAATCGATCTTTGAAAAATAAATAATTTATTTAAAAAACATCTTATTGAGACCAAAATATGAACACATTAATCATTCACTATGGTTATGAGCCTCATGATACTGCCATCTGTCATTTCATTACAACACTGTTCTTGCACATTTTTTATGTTTCTTTCCTAAAGAGCATATGCAAAAATGTTACATTTCAAACTGATCTGAGACAATATCAGATCTTTGCCTGAACATGGGGAACAGAAACATAAAACCTTCTCATAGGCTGTCTTACCTAGAGTTCCCAGTGTGCCATTGGAGTCAGAATACACTGGCTGCAATATCTGCAACATTAAACATTCAGATAAGCAACACATTACCCCACTCATTCTGAACATGAATACATTTGCTTTCAGATTCCCACCTGGTTTCCAGGGCTGACAGGAGAGAGGATGATGTAGTTGTCACCGTTTGATGATGTCACACGGGTACCTTTAAGGGTCTGTGTGCGTGTTTTGTAGTCATTTTCTTCTCGTTTGCCAGTCCAAGACCACAATGACTCTCCTACTCCGTTTCCTGTGTTATCAGGGCCACTTCCTTTTTTACGGCGACCCTGTTTGTGATTGGTGGGTCGAGAGAGTAAAGGTGGGGTTTTGTTTTGTGTCTTTGCAGTTGAAGAGATAGAATCAAATCCGGAAGGTTTGTAGGAAGGTCTGTGGATAAGCCCCTCATAGTAAGGCTTCATAATAGGCACTGTCCTCCACACCACCATTGTGATCTCATTACGACAATTCCTGCAGGAAGAAGGATGATTTTAACAATAAGCCATAAATGTATTTCAGTAGAACCAGTTCCAATGTTAGCTCATTATACTATTATTATAAAAAATGAGAGGTGATTATTAAATTGTTGTGAAACCTGTGGCTACAGAATAATGACCAAAAACATCCCCACACACCTGATGGCATGAGCCAGGTCTACACACTTCCAGTGTTCAACCGGCTGGCCATTTAGCTGCAATAATGTGTCCAGCTGCTGTAAACCTGCCTGGTGAGCTGGACCACCTAAACAAAACAGACAAAGACCCTCAAGATCATAAATATTTTAAAAAGTGTCCCCTTTAATTTACAGTGTAATTGTGTACACTGAAGTACTGAGTAATATTAATCAATAACATGTACTTACTATAGGGTTAGAGTTAGGATTAGGGTTACTGCTTGTAATTATGCATAATTTACTGTTGTTACTACAGTAAATACATGTAAGAAAGACATTAAAATAAAGTTGTATTTACACAAAAGTTTTTTTTTTTTTTTTTTTGATCATGCTTTATTTTAAAGTCCAATTCTCGCTATTAACAAACCGTTAACTATGGCTTTTGCCTCAATAAACTAATTTGCTGTTATTAATAGTTAGTAAGGTAGTTGTTAAGTTTAGGTATTGAGTAGGATCAGGGATGTAGAATATGGTCATGCAGAATATGTGCTTTATAAGCACTAATAAACAGCCAATATGTTAATAATAGGCATGCTAATAAGCAACTGTTAATAGTAGAGAATTGGACCCGGTACTAAAGTGTTCTTTTTTTTGTACCTTTATGTTTTGGAAATGTGTAAAAAATTTACAGTCACTGGGGCAACTCTCTTAAAGGGACACTTTCTTTTTTTTTCTTTTTTTTTTACCTTATCTACCCCTAAAAGGTGCATATTAATAGCTTAAAGTAGTATTATGTACCCTTAAAGTACTAATACGCACTTTTTTTGAGAGTGTGGCAATACCATGGTATTTGAGTATATTGGAGTGCCATATAAATACTACAATAGAAATGTTTTGGGGTTTTTTTACTTCAGAAATATTTTAGAGAGAAACATCTGAGTCAAAGTTGTAACTCAAATGAAACAAACTAAGATTTACTAAGTCTCCTGTGCTATGAAGGAGCAACTTCTTGGCAATACAATTTTATTCTGGCTACAGTTTTATAATAACTTGGCAAATTATTAAGGACAATATGAATAATGATAGTTCTTGAGTGTTTAAAATTACCTGGATCAACAGCTTGGACCCGTACAGGGGAGTCAGAGCAGATGGTGAAGCCAAAACCATCTTTTCCTCTCAAAATGGTCACCTGTGAAAGAGCACTTACATATCATTCAAAGGTTTGGGGTTAGTATTTTTTTTAAGATGTTGTTACTTTTATTCAGCAAGGATGCATTAAATGTATCAAAAGTGACAATAAAGATGTTAATAAAGGTTTGTTTGATATTTTTAACTTTATATTAATCAAAGAATCATGAAAACATGTAATAAGTAGTGTATTTTGAAAGTGACGTGACATACAGCCAAGTATGGTGATCCATACTTAGAATTCGTGCTCTGCATTTAACCCATCCAGTGCACACACACAGACCAGTGGGCAGCCATTTATGCTGCGGCGCCCAGGGAGCAGTTGGGGGTTCAGTGCCTTGCTCAAGGGCACCCCAGTCGTGGTATTGAACAATAAATCCCATATTAGAATGATTTCTGAAGGATCATGTGACACTGGAGACTGCAGTAATTGCTGCTGAAAATTCCGCTTTGACATAACAGGAATAAATTACATATATATAGTTATTTTAAACTGTAAAAATACACAATATTATATTTAATATAAATCACAATATTAAATAAATGCAGCCTTGGTGAGCATTGAAGAGACTTATTTCAAAAACATTTAAAAATCTTTAATACATCTTAAAAAACTAAAATAAATTTGGGGTTCACTCCTAATAAAAATCAAACTATATTTAATGAAAATCATTAATATATAGCATTTAAAAAAAATTAAAAATAAATCTGGTGAGCATTGAAGAGTACAGTAACCGCCACAAACAAACACCCCCCCCAAAAAAAAAACACCACCCCAACAGCAACAACACCACAGTAACCAGGTCAGAGAGTGTGTGTGTGCCAGAAACAAACACCCCCCCAGAGCGACCACTGTACCCCAGCAGCACGAAGACTGAAATGCCATAGCACCAAAGAGTCAGGGATATTAAAAATTACAAGCTGAGAAATTAGTCAGGGTTGCTGGGTGATCAGGGGGCTTTTCTTTTTCCCTGGCAAGCAAAGGAAATGATGGGGGGGAGAAAACTGCCATGGCACTGACAAACAGTAGAAGTTGGACAGTAGAAGTTCAAAATGTCAACAGAACCTGGAGCCAAACTAAATAGGAAATGTTGAAGGGGAGGGGGCGTCTCACATTTAACATGACATTGACCACACAACAACAAAGAGCCTTGTTTGGGGAGGGAGAGAGAATAAAAAGAGAAAAAGTGATGACAGCTTTAGGACTTTCACTGCCATTCCTCTTTTCTCCTCTGGGTCGATGTGGTCGCCCTCGTTACAAGCTCCATTAATTGCTGTGATGAAATAATTATTCACATCAAACTGCACTGTTTCCCTTTTCCACTGCTCCTGGTTGTTGTTCAAGTTCAAGTTCAAACATGGACAGTCACCTGTGTGATCAGTGAAGTCAAAGTAATAGCATTACTGAATGAGGAGGACTAGCTCTTGTTATGACAATATTCATTCATTATGCCATAAACCAGTTTAAGATGATGAGCAGAAAGGTCTTGTTCATCATTAAATGGAGTTTCAAACGTAAGAGGGGGAGCAGATGACCTGGTTTCATGAGGTGTAGTCCCAGTTTTCCAACAGTTCACAAAAAAATGTAAATATGTTTCTTTGTCCATGCAACTTGATTTGCTTAGATTTTCGTTAGATTATCATTTCATTAAAGGGATACTCCACCCCAAAATGAAAATTTTGTCATTAATCACTTACTCCCATGTCGTTCCAAACCCGTAAAAGCTCCGTTCGTCTTCGGAACACAATTTCAGATATTTTGGATGAAAACCGGGAGGCCTGTGACAGTCCCATAGACTGGCAAGTAAATAACAGTGTCAAGGTCCATAAAAGGTATGAAGTCACGTCGTTGTCAGAATACTCCATCTGCCATCAGACATGCAATCTGGGTTTATATGAAGTGACTTTAACACTTCTTGTAAGGGAAGAAAACAAAAATAACGTCTTTATTCAATAATTCCTTTGTCAACAGTCTCCTCTGTGTCTCTCCATATCACCGTATGCTGTGTGTGCTCTTCCTTGTTATTTAGCTTTGATTTGAAATAAAACAGCGCATCCTTGTGGTATGGATGACACAGAAGAGCATACGCAGCATACAGTGATATGGAGGGACACAGGGGAGACCGCTGACAAAGGAATTATTGAATAAATGTTTTCTTCGCTTACAAAAAGTGTTCCCGTCTCTTCATATAACCCAGATTGCACGTCTGATGGCAGATGGAGTATTCTGATGACGACTTCATACATTTTATGGACCTTGACACTGTTATTTACTTGGCAGTCTTTGGGACAGTCTCAAGCCTCCAGGTTTTCATCCAAAATATCTTCAATTGTGTTCCGAAGACGAACGAAGCTTTTACGGGTTTGGAACGACATGGGGGTAAGTGATTAATGACAAAATTTTCATTTTGGGGTGGAGTATACCTATAAGTCTTCAGAAAATCTGTCAATTTATTTGGTTGTTATTAGGGCTGGGCAATGTATCGAATATCAGCGATAATATCGGAATAATTTTGATAAATAAAAAAAAATACAAAACACAGTTAATATCAAATATTTCAAATTCAAGCATACTTTCCCAAAAGAACGCGCCGAATGTCCAAAAAAGGAACATGTAACTACGGACTGCTCTACACTCCTCTACTATGAGAGCTTTCATGTGACCAGTTGCCAGATAACAAGAGTTTAAATTCCTGAATCAGAGATTCGACTGTTACAAGGATACATTTTCTGCCCGGTGTTTGCTTATTTTAAGCAATCTGGCAACCATGCGCACATGCTTACTCCTCACTGCGGAAGCACAGCCGACGATGATCTGAAAACACTAACAATCTGGAGTTCAGCGATCTAATGAAAGCTTCGTTCAGCCGGTCTGTGTTCTGTCATGAGATCTCGACTGTATTGTTTGCGATTGTGATCGCTGAATAAATGCACTTACTTGACCGCTGATGTTTGAATAGAGAAGCATAGACTATAGCCATTTGGAATTACTATTAGGGATTTTCACTTATTTTTCAGTTTTATTTACCAGTTTTCATAATATAGACAGAGAGAGTGCAAAAGTCTTTGGTATTCATATATATATATATATAGTTAATACCTTAAAACCGTTGTCAGACAGTTGACAGACTTGTGTTCTTAACTAAAAAACTTGTAAAACAAAAATAAAATACTTATCCCAGTTTAGTTATTTCCCTAGTTGCATAGTTTAAATTGTGAACTGCATGCACTAAAAAAGCTGACAGAATGTACTTTCTGTACTTGTTTTGCTCTACTTCAGTTACATATATGTGTTCATTTAATAAAAAGCAATAAGTGATCACTTGATCTAGATTTTTTTTAACTGCTTAAAGTAGCTGTTCAATCTAAATTGTTTTTGTTGTTTGTTTTTTTTAATGGGCAAAAGAAAATCATGTTTTTTTATTATTTAAATGCAAATGCAAACATATCGAGATATATATCAAATATCGCAAAAATTTTGACAATATCGAGATATAATTTTTTTCTATATATCGCCCAGCCCTAGTTGTTATTATATTCTATTGTTTTAAATTTCATGGTTTTATGATGATTTAATGTATTTATTATTCTGTTTTATGGTAATTTTTGTTCAAATTGATGAATATACATGTAAATTTACAAATACATTTGTTATTTATTTTTAAAAATCACATGATTTTTATATTCTTTATTATATTATACTAAAATTGATTAAAATAAATGTCAATTTATATTTAAATGTCAACATTTACAAACACATTTGTAACATTATTCATTTTATGTTCTTTGCATTTGTTTCATTCAAATGTAAAACTGACTAAAACAGGCTTAAAAGGTGGCTAAAACACACCAACAATAATGTAATGCACCAACCAAATTATCAGACATTTTCTCTTGCTTAATTAAATAATCTATATACCTTAAATCTTTTGTAACAACTGCTATTTCTATCATTACAAACAAACCTGTATAGGCACCTCCAATGAAATCACACCCTCCACACCTTGAAATCTGGTCACCCTTTTCATCTAGTCCTGTCAATCATAAGGATATATAAGTGGCTGCTTATCACACTCATGTGACTAGTCATCCGGCATTTCTCCTTGACCCCAGTCCCACTTTTATTTCTAATATTTCTGCCATATATTGACTAACTTTCATTGATGAAGTCATCCATCCCTAGGGAGCTGGAGATGCTCCAGAGCTTGAGCCTTTCCATTACGCACAGCAACTCAAATCTATATTCCCTCATCATTCTCAAGGATCAACCTTTATAATGTAACAGAAAGGTCTGAACTCTTATTACTAGCTCAGCTTACTACAGTGGAATCTGGAGCAACCTAGGGTTAAGTGCCTTGCTTCAATCAGCTCGGAGCTACACCGCTGCACTCTAATCTCAAAAAAAGACATTTTACAGAACCCATTTCACGAGGACTATCCCAGACCAAACACGCCATAACTGTTATACCACTTTCAATAAAAAAAAGCAGATGGACAAACCTGTGGCAAGTTTCGTTCGATGCAGAGCCGACACAGACCGTGGATCGTATGCATCGCTCCGCGCATATATGTCCGCCTACATCTACGCCGCTCTCTTCAGAGTCTTAAATAAAAGTAAAGTCACACAGGTGATGCTGCTTCCCTTCACACTCACTCTAGTGCGTCTATGCATGCCCACTCATGGGAACTGCTCTGAGTAGAAGAATGACAGGAAACCACCTTCCACCCCCCCAGCCAGTGGCCAGGCAGTATGTCTGCTCTCGATAAGCCAACACGCTTCCTGAGTAGCTCTCAACAGTAGTGGCTGAACTCGCTCTCTCTGCGAGTGAGATGGAGCTCACTCCGATAGGCTTGATTTAGTGTAAACACAAACATTCATTTTGAGCCAGATACATTAAAGTACATTCGATGTTTGTTTAATGAGAAGCTGGACAAGCATAGGCTGACAGACGTGGAGGCCGTCCAGCCTTTGCATAACACCTCGATTCACGAAAACAGTTCCGAAATCCATTATTATACTCGAGCAGGATCTGTGTAAAACCAACACAGTCATTTCACTCTGCCATAATCCATACTTTGTTTATCTCTTACATCACCCTATCAATGATGTTCCAGTTAAAACCAGTCATCACCAATCAGAAATCCCTGGAAAGTCAAGTATGAAATCTGAAAAAAATGGATTTTCGGGAAGAGAGGAAGGAAATGGAAGAATGATTAGCAGAGTATTTGACTGGCCTCCACGTAAAAATACAGGGAACCAGCGAGAGTGTCAGCGGAGAGGGAATCAAACAGGGATAAATCATAAACACTGTGCGGGATTGGGCTTCCTATTGCAGCCACTTTGTTGGCTTTTCCCGTTTCCCAGCTTTGTCTGAGGAGAACAGAGCGGGCGGAGAACAGTCCTGGGAAAAGTTGCTCGCTAAAGTGGATGGGAGGGTTTAATGAGCGAGTATGTGTGTGTGTGTGTGTTTGTGTCACACACATCCAAAAGCACATCCACACACCTCCTCATATTTCTACTGTCCGTCACGCCACAGAGCTGCTTGTATTCCCAACATCTCTGATAGCTGGAAAACTCTTCTGACTACATGCAGCATCGCTAGCTGTTGCGGTTGTTAGCTTAGTGTAAGTCTGCAATAATAGTTTCCAACACTACAGCCAAATCAATTATTCCCAACAAGCCAGCAAAGCGGAGGAATCGTGTTTTGCACTACACCTATTTTCAAACCAGTGTTATCATGCACTAAAAACTAAAACTACTAAAAAAATCGACAAATGAAATTAAGCTGAACTGAAATAAAATATGAATACCAGATGATTAAACTTAAAAAATAAAATAAATTGAAACTAAAGTCCTACAATTACTATAGTTCAAACTGAAAATCTAAATATAAAACCAAAAAGAACGAAGAACTAATGATTAAAACTAAAATTAAAATGAAACCTGAAAAAATCAAAATAAAAGCTCATTCAAAATATTCATAAATCTATAATATAATTCAAATATTAATTTAAAATAATACAGTTTGAAACACATTTTAAGGCCTGTCTAAATCTAAACTTATAAACTAGCTGGTATTGATAATTCCTGAAAACTGTAAGATTTTATAAATAACACTGCATACTTCGCTGTGTCTACTAAAAAATCCATACGAAGCATTATCAGCTGGAATCTAGAATGTTTTCAAATATTTTAAAATCTTTTTTTCTCATACACAACATTTAAAATTCTGATGAAATATCAAATTACACAAAAAAATTTACATTTAAGTATCCATAACTCTCAATGAAATCCTACACTCTAAAAAGTGGAATTTATTATTTCTATCCGATCTGAACATTAAAAAAAACTTTAATTGGTGTAACATTAGGTTTATTTATATTAAACATGTTTTACTATTAAAATAATGTATTAATTTAGAAGTTACATAAAATTTTAGGTTACAAAATGTTTTACAAAAAGAAACATTTCAAAGTAAATAAAATAATCCAACTTACTGTAAATGACTGCATGTTCTCTGGACTTGTGGTCTCGGCTCCAGCTTCATAGTTGGACGCAGCAGCTTCTGAAAGATACACAAGAGAGTCCCACGAGTCCCAGGACGACAGATTGCTATTTGAGTACATCTTAGCCCTGGGTAGAAATCTCTCGACTCCAGCACTCTTTTAGAGAGAGGACAGCAGAATCTGGTCAATGCTGTCTACAGGCTTCAGCTGAAAGTGAGTGTGTCTGCACCATGAGAGATGAACTCAACCCGAATCACTGTGACACAGAGCTGACTGCCCCACAACAGAAAGAGAGAAAGAAATCTACTCCCCTAAAAGCGTCGACCCCCACCCCGACAACCTGCGACAGGCTCCCCCACTTTGTAACCATAGAGATTATGCTCCCAGGAAGCAATGTCTTTTTAAACATTCTTCATGGAAACAGCATTCAAGAGGGATACAATACAGCTGGCTCTCTCTATTAAAGTCAGCCCAGTGCCTTGACTCAAGCCCCCTCTCTTTCTCTCTCTCTCTCTCTGTTCTCCTGCACCTCTCTCTCTCTCTCTCTCTCTCTCCAATCAAACTTAATCTCGGCTGAATTTCTCTGACAGGACACGTGTCATTTCATCCACACCCCAGGAGCAAATTCGTTCATTTTGTGAGCAATATATAAGATGATCTCTTACACACAACAAACAAAAAATGACTGCGCTGAATGTTTTTTTCATTGCAAAGGTCATTACGGAAGGCAGAGGGAGGGAGACGAGATCTCTAAAGTGGATTTAAACTGACTTAGACACATCATGACACTTCAACCTTTTAATTCTCATCTTATTCCCGCGGCTCCTCACAGCGCACACTGTGTCAGCCCCCTGGCCCCCGGCTCTTTGTTACGGCTCTCCGCAGGGATGCTGTACGTTTCAACACCGAGCCCTCTATATCCCTCCAAGAAGTACAAGGCAATGCTTGTTAATTCAACAGAGCATTTAGTGAGAAGTAAAACATTCCAATTCCATTCAGACTCAGAAGTAACTTCCGCTGCAAAGAGCTTGCTTGGTTTCAGCAACATCTGTCTGTAGATCATCAGATCTACTGCTGCTGAGGAAAAACTGTCATGTAGAATTTGTCTGTCTTAACTGCTAATGGCTATCAGAAAGTGGTTACGATCCAACTGTGGGAGAGAGAAGAGAAACTGCGTTTAATCTCACCAGCGGTCTGTCTGATGCGACGTGAGGCCACTTTCAGATGTTTGCTCCTGCCCAGCTCCTCTCCCAGGAGATAATACCAACCTCTGATCTCCTGTCGGCAGAAAATGTGAAAAACACAATTAGACACAGAGAGCCATGGGAAGAAGGTGCTCTTTCCTTTGAAAGGTTTTGCAATTGCAATATCTGTTGACTTGGTAATGTGTCCCTCATAGGGAGAGTATTAAAATCAGGCACTGTGGTCGTCGGCAGAGTGTTGTGTGTGTGTGTTTTTGAAACCTTTGCAGCTGTAAACAGCTGATGCCCATTTTACTCTCCCGCTCAGCCAGATGGCATCATGTTATATAAAACATCCATCGGGCTTGATCTAATTTTTCTCAAAATATCACCCTGCGAGAAAGGATTTACTGTCTTATCACATGAGTATAACTCTCTTGAATTTGACAACGGGACATAATGTAAAGGAACAGGGATCTCAGATGAGATTTTTCTCGTTCGTCTGTGCAGGCGGGCATGCAGAATACAGCCACGATGCCAGCATGTTTGCAATGTGCTGCTTTGGTAATTGTAGGTCATTTTTCAAGCCTCAGTGAGCAGTCCCGTCGCCACTTCCCCCACTGTGTAATTAGACGATGGTGTGGAGGAAATGCTTTGACAAGAAGAGAATGAAATTAAGAGGAACGTTTCTTTTGATAGATATGAAATGCTATCTTTCATAAAGCAAGCTGAGTTGTGTTACAATGAAAGAAGATTTTAGGTAAATAATGGATGATGTATCGTGGCAGTACATCTACGAAAGTAATTTCTGTTTACTAATATATCACTTTTTGCTTTCCATTTCAGTCACATTTTACAATAGCATTCATTTTGTATAATTACTGAACTGCTCTTATTCAGCATGTACATATATATACACTATATATATTCTATCATTCAAAAGTTTGGGGTCAGTTCAGTTTTTTAAGAAATGAGCAAACATGCATTCATTTGATCAAGAGTGACATTTAAGATATTCATAATGTTACTTTTTTTTTCAAGTCAATACAGTTATTTGCTATTATATATCTTTCTAGTCATCAAAAATATCTAAACGTTCCAGCAATGTTTTCTACATTGATAATAATAAGAATGTTTCTTGAGTACCAAATCAGCATATTATAATAATTTATATTCTAAGGATCATAAAAATTCAGGGCTGTACTCATAGAAATAAATTACTTTTTAAAATTTACTAAAATAAATTGTAATAGCATTTCACAATATTACTTTTTTACTATATTTTTTGATAAAACAATTGCAGCCTTGGTGAGTATAAGAGACTTTTACAACACTTTTATAACATAACATGATAATAAATTAATATAAAATATGTTTATGCATATATGCATTTTTTTTATCAAATAAAATAAAAAAGCAGCAACCACTGTACTACAACAACTGTATATTGCTCTACATTTTTCTTACATATTTCATAAAAATAAAAATCCAAATGATTTTCAATGCATTGCAGGGTAAAATCTCTATCAGGATATTTACCTTAGATGAGGTAATGAGGGAGTGGACACCAAAACTCATACAGCCCAGGAAGTCACTGCGCCTGTGGGCAAAACCAAACACTCTAAAAAACAAAAACAGGCGGGAATTTTTGAACTCCTGATAAAGTCATGTCACAGTCATTTTCGTTAACCCCACCAGTGTCGCTGCTGATATAAAAAACACAGCAAATAACATACTGATTTTGTACTGAGTGACTGTGACACTGCTGAGTGTCTTTTGCAGCAGGAAAATAAAATACATACTAGAACAATTGTACATATGGTACACATATAAATAGCCTCTATCTACAGCTGTATACATGTAGAAAATCAACACGTGAATGAAAAAAGATGATAAAGTCCTACCTGGAAGTTCGACTGCGATTCCACACAGTTAACCACAGCCTCTTCTTCTGATCGTCATCATCCACATCTCTGCAACATAAATGCAACACTTCAAAAGCTCATCCATTAATGTCCAGCTTCATCCAAAAACACAATGGCCTTCCCCTCCAAAGACTTCAAAAAGACAGCCTTTTTTCAGCTAACAAAAGAGAAACTCAGCCCTAAAGTCTCTTTCGGAAAGACTGATTGAGATATAGAGGCTGTCACAGGAGAGGTTAGAGAGTTTAACATAAATTATTCAGCTATAAGATAACACGACACTTGCACTTTTTAAAAACCTTCATACAAGTGCTCTGTCTGTAACGAACAATAAGAATTACTCACAACATAAAAGTCTCATTGAAAACAGGACTCTTGCAGTCTAGAACGGTCCTGGTCTTCCATCGCTTGCTGTGGTCAACATCTGGAGCAATACTTATCTGAAATAAATAAACACATGTTGGTGGTTTCTATTAAGTCCACTAGTTTAACATTGCTAGAGGATATATTCATCATACTCAGAGGGAAAATCAATCAACACTTGAATTTAGAATTGAGTGGACAGCTGCCAACACAACTGATGCTTTCTCATGCCCGAAACCTGCTCAGGCTGACATGAAAACGGGTTCATTTCAAGGGCAGACATCCACAGAGGATTAAGCGACAAATAATGACAAAAATAATAGCACATCATCACCAACAGTGACCGGGGAAAGTTACTGCTGTCTCTCTGCTAAGAGAAAAACAGGTTTGAGTTGTTTTATGAGGCTGTCAGCCTTGTGACGTCTAAATATTGTCTGCATATGTCAAAATGCCCACCTTTACATATGAGTCACACGGTTTGTACTCTCTTCCCATGAGTCCTCTGGCCTCCAAAACTGTGAATAAAAACATGAGAGCATGAGTAATGAAACACTCATTTAATGAATTACGTATGAATTAAGTGTAAGTATAAACAGGTTATTAAAATTTGATTTTAACATAAGAAGCAGTCCTATTTGAAAAACAAATTCTTAATACATGAAAATTATAAAGTACAAAATCTGCTCACAAACATGCTTACCTTGAACATAGAGCCACCCGCTGCCTGGAGTAACTGTCAGTTTGAGTTGACCTGCAGTCAGTGGGGAAAAAATTTAAATTATACACAGGGTTCCCACATGCCAAATTAATTTCCATGACTTGACTTTTCTAGTCAATTTAATATCCAGTCAAGTAATAAAAATAATAAGTATCTGGTCAAAAGTTAGTATAATATATATTATATAGTACACTGCGCTGTATGTCGGAGCACTGCCCATAAGGTTATCGGCGTCAACAAAAAATCTGTATGATTTAAAAAAAAAAAAAAATACTTCTATTCAGCAAGTATGCATTAAATTTTTCAAACCAATTTGGCTGTTAATAGTTTTACATTGTTACAAAAGTGTAAAATGCTTTTGAACTTTCTATTCATCAAAGTTGTTTCCACAAAAATATGAAGCAGGACAACTGTTTTAACATTGACAATAATCTGAAAGGATACTTGAGCAGCAAATCAGCATGTTAGAATGATTTCTGAAGGATCCTGTGACACTGAAGACTGCAGTAAAGGCTGTTGAAAATTCAGCTTTGGCATCAGAGAAATAAATTACATTTTAAAATATATTAAAGTAGAAAACAGTTATTTTATATTGTAATATTTCACAATCTTACTGGTTTTGATCAAATCAATTCAGAATGGTGAGCTTAAGAGACATGAATCCTTCTAGCGCCAAACTTTCAAATGGTAGCATATATCACTCTACGTACTGGTTAGGTCCAACTTGTTGTCTAGCTAACATTATGCTGATTCCATTTCATTAGCTAAAAGTAGCATGTAGGTAATTTCAATAAAATAAGAATCAGTCTTGAATTATGGGTTGGTAAAAGTGAAGTTATTTCAAATAGGTTTAAACTTAAAATATTTAAAACTGTGTGTAATTATTAAAAGATTTTTGTTGATTAATGCTATTGAAGCATCATTTTTGAACACACACAGTAGCTCAATAATTACTCACCATTAGACATTTGCCAGTATTCGGTAATGCGATATATCACAGTAATAAATATGCATGATATTGTTATCATGGGCACTTCTTAATACTGTGAATAATTATACATTACAAATTATTCAGAATTTGGGATGCATTTTAAGAATATTTTTCCGATCAACTGGTCAAAATGCACAACACCGCTGTATGCTGCTTGAACGAGCGTGTGCGCTCTGATATAAACCAGCACGCATGAGAAGCACATGGGGAAACGCGTGAGAGACGCGCTGAATGAAAGCACATTCACTCTCTGACAGCAGATGGCGCTAAACTGCAGAAAATGCAGCCGTTACCCTGGAAATCCCATAAATAAAGCAGCTGCGCTAATTTCTAAAACATATTTAAATAGATTTAAATAGTCATTCAGATTTGTGAATTTGCTATGGTGTTCATCACAGCGCCAAATACTTAAATATTTAGACTTAATAGGCTATTCATTTTCAAAAAAAAATTACATTTCAATCTGGACTACAACATGCCCTATAGATATTGTTTGAAAGTGTTTCGATTCTTTAGTGTTTGTTCACACTTTACATTAGGGCTTCATTAGTTAACATTAGTTAATTCATGAGTTAACATAAACTGCCAATGAAAAATTCTTCTGAACATTCATTAATCTTAGATATTCCAGTATTCAATAACACGTTGTTAAAATCGAAAGTTGTAACTGTGTTATTTAATGAGCTAACATGAACTAAGACTTATATTTTTTTAACAAAGATGGATAAATTCTGTAGCAAATGTAGCTATTGTTCATTGTGAATGTTAATGCATTAACTAAGTTTATCTAATGAGGTCTTATTGTATAGTGATACCTATTGGTTTTTATAGTTCTTTTCTACTTTAATCTGTGTAAAACATTTAACTTTATATATTTTTCTGTATTGCTTTATTGTATTTAAATATTCAGTTATTTTTGTTATAAGAAGAAAGTTATTAAATCTGTTATACTATATTATGACCACTTTTTTAAAACTAAATTTCAATACCGTGATAATAACATTAACAATTAATCGCAACATGAAAATTTGATACTGGCATATCCCTACTCACCATGAGTTTGTAAAAGAAAGGACGATCTCTGCCATTGCCTGAAAAAGCTCAGTGTCACTTTCTGTGCCTTCTGGCAGTCCATGTTACCGTAAAACCACAGCTTGACTGATTTTAAAAACGTCCCAAATTGCACGCATCCCACATGAATTCTCAGAAATGTAGTTAATGAATTCAGATGCAATGCCTCACAGCTATTCAAGAGCTTAACTGCCACGATGCATATGTTGCCACTGGAGGATAAAGGACAGCAGGAGAAAACAAGCATAAATTTCAACCGCCTTGCATTTTGAATAGCTGATAAGACAGGAGGAGCTGTGATTGGTCAGAGAGCAGCACTGAACGAGTGAAAGGGGGTGTGTGTGGAGGGAGGGAGAGAGGGAAAGTCCACCTGCTGTACTGATAATAAAGAAAACCTTTGACTGAGGTCGCCCTTTGTGCTGATCTGAGATCAGTTTCTTTATTTCTCTTAATATATATAACTGGATCAACAACAACAAAACTTGAAAGCAGCTCACAAACATTTCTGAGTTCTTTACAGAAAAGTGTTTGTCATGGACTCGAAAAACATAAAATGAACCCATGCAAAAATCATATTAATAATAAATCATTATGTGATATGTATAAATCCTCAAAAGGCCTAATGGTCTTTTTATAACTCCAGCTATAAAAACAAAACTGTGCTATCCCTGGCTTTTTTCTTTTTTTTTTTCCTTTTTGATGACAGAATACCACTTTCTAAAAAAAAAAATTCTGAAAATACATATGATTGTTCTTGGAAAAATATATTAAAAGCAGTCTTGAGGGCAATCCTTTGTTCTTGTCCGTTAAAGGACTTTAATCCGAGCGAGTCATTCATTGACACAACAGGAAATCAAACAGTCACTGCCTCTTTAATTCCAGGATAAAGCAACCCCTCTCCAGAGGTTATATCTTTACTTCACAGATTTCACTGATGAGCATCAGAAAAATAAGAATAGTGATTTGGTGCTGCTGTATAATCATGCTAACTAACCCCATGGTGAATCCATCATATGGCTGTGAATAGTAGGCTATGCATCCCTTTGCAAGAGTAAAACCATGTTGAGTGCATCAAGCATTGTGTTAAGCTCTGTTTCCTGGTCTCCTTTGGGAGAGCCATGGAAAATGCATGCAACTCAACATCCACACAGATAAAAATAACAAAAAACAGCTTGTGCAGAGCATGCAGGATTTCAGTCAAATTAATTCAGCCATTATCTCTACTGTCTCCCCAACAGACAGTAACACAATACACATTTTCTTTTGTTTTCTGTGTGTGATACATAACTGTTCTGTCATTTTAAGAGGGCATTTCTTAATGTACTACCATCAGACATTATTGATAGTGACTGGAGACATGATAGCCCTAATAAAGTCAGAGTCAAATGTATACAGTATTATGCAGTATTTATAAGTTCAAAATTTAAACAAACAAAAAAAAAAGTGTGTTGGGACCCAAAATCTCACACACAATTTTAATGAATTGATTTATTTTTTTTATTTTTAATAATGATAACTTTTAATAATTGTAATGCACTCTAGCTGAATAAACCTCACATTTTTAAACTGTAGTGTACATTTATATGTATATGTATTTATTTATTTGATAACTTTTAATCAACTTAGTGCATCCATTCTGAATAAAAGTATTTAAAACCTTACTGACCACAGTTTTTAATTAATTAATTAATTAATTAATTTCTATATTTGTTTTATTTTAACCATGGTAATAGTCTGTGGTCTTATAGGATATGCTTCAAAAATATGCAAATATCTTATTATGTGAACTGATAATTAATAATCTCTCATTATCAAGCTAAAAAAAAATTTTTGAAGCTTTTAATTAAAGTTCTAAAATTTTACAGATGAAAGGGAGTCCCTGAGTCTGAAAAAGGATGAAAACTCCATGAATTATTTCCTTTTTGCTGAGAGAAACAGTTACTTTATGGACAGATTAGTTTGGTCTGAGCATTTCAACACTGCCATCTAGTGGCACACAGTGCACAATATCAGAGAATCCGTGCATCTCCATCAGAATGGAGCTTAATTCTAATGTGTAATCAGATGAACAATCACTCACCTTTTCCTCTGAAACCAGACGGGTGAATTTTCCTCCTCTTTTTGGGTGCAGATCCTGTATTGTCCTTTACCACAGTTTTGACCACTGAGGCCACTTTAACTTGAGCAGATGAACTTTGGCTGACAGCTTTCGCCCAGTTCCTCTCAGCAGGTCTAACAGCACTGAGACTGCAGGAATCACAGGATGAAACAAAAATATGAACAAACTGAGAAAAATGCATGTCTACATAAGCAGTTCTAAACTTATTTAACTTCAGTACTCTTATTTTTTCACCCTATCAGAACAGATCTGCAACCCATTTTTGGGTTGTGAATCACAACAAAAAAAAGAGAACCACTGATCTACATGATATAAATATGTGAACATTTTTATATGAATAGATGTACGAGCTCCTTAACTGTAATCCCCACTATTCATTGGCTTTCCTTACACAAAGAAAATATATTTCTGTATAAATTAAGGATCAATAATATATATTGAAAATATAAAGAAGAATAATTTCATAATACATAAGGAATTTCTTTATATATGGAAAAATTCTAAAATGTTAATGTTTGTTTTCAGTAAACACTTTTTTCAGACATATTATAACACATATAACCAATGTGAATTGGTTCATTATAACCAATGAAGTCATAAACGTTTATGAATCTGTGCTCAGCTTTATGTAAAACCATGTGATAAATCATGAAAGAGAAGTTGAGTGTTTCAGTATTACATGAAAAAATGTTGAGCTGTTTTTAAATTCATTTCTACATATATTTTTTAAACATATCAATATACACTGGTCTATGCATATAAGAAAAATATAATATAGCTAGTTGGAAATGTATTATTAAATATATTGCATTATATTTTCCAGTATATTGCCATGTATTTTTGTTTCGTGAAGGATTCTATTATTCGTATTTGTTTGATATTACTTTGTGACTGTTAACACAAATTATAACCATAGACAGTAAAAGAAATGGACACAGCGACCCCATTGGAACTCAATTGAGACAAGTGAAGCCCGTTTTTAGCGATTTTTAGCACTTCCGTTTCTGACGCGCAGACTCAAACTAAGCTTGATGACGTCAGCAACCTGTCTGACAGATGTAAATCTTCTAGTAGCTGTGCGTGCAAACTGCCATCGTTAATCTTGCAGAGACGGCGAGCTTGAGCGGGGAGTTCTTTGGCGTGAGTGAGCAATAGAAACAGATCAGATTAATTATTTTGTATAGTATTTTAAAATGTAACGTCAGTACGCCATATCTCTTGACGTCTCCCCGATTGCCTGCGAGCTTCTCCTCCTGTCTGTACGGTAATTTCTCTACTGTGCGACAGAGAGTCGAGTGGTTATGACGCAATCGTTAGCCTATTTTTACAAAAACTGCTTCTACGGGGCCATAATGTAACATAGAAGGTAATGGAGCCCTTTATACATTGTCGTGTATCTTTAGAAATAAATAATGGACAAATGGAGTCTTTAAACGCCTCAGACGTAAAGTTATTCGCTGTCAAAGTGACGCCAAAATGAATGGGAGTCAATGGGATGCTAACGCAAGTGAAGTTCTGCTACAAGATGGCGGCACGCGGCCGACTTCAACTTCCGGTCGACTTCCTTCCCCCTGATTATAACACATGGATCATGCATTATTCTACTGGTCTGCTGTAACGGTTAATCAGTAGACAGTGGGTAATGTTGTGTGGTTTGTTTTGATACGGTCAGGCAGCATTAAACAGAAACATTCCATTCATGTGCATTTTATGTGTTTAGGTTCTTTACTTTGCCTGCTGGCTCACGGCCAATGGCTTTTTGTCCCTGACAGATCTGATGTGTGCCACTGAAGATCTCCTCTCTCTGCTGTCTGTAGGCCTGGTTCTTTCTCTACACAGCTTCTTTGTTGACGGCCCCTTGGGTAGGAATGGATCCTGTAGCCGAAGAGATTCCCTGTGAAGTCTGTTCCTGTGGGCACAGCCGGAGGTGTTACATGGTTAGTGCGCTCGCTTCTGACATGAATTCTGATGACAGAGTGATAGACGAGCAAACCCAGCAGGAAGCTCTCAAATGATCTCAATTCTCTCAAAAAAGCTGATTAACTCCAACAATGAAGAAGCCCTGTCAAGAGTCGCCAGAGCTAAACTGACATGAACGTCACAATACTTTAACATGAATTTGATGTATGAGGCTGGTGTTCCTCTTGATCATTTGCTTATGATTTAATAACATTTCAGAAATTTAAACAAAGAGTTTCAATGATTAGTTTTAATTAAGGTTTTCTGAACATGCTGAAGGAAATCGCTTCTGACAGCCCAGCAGTATATCAGGTGCTTGCAGCAGTGGGAGGTCAGAGGTCACAGTTCAGCACACAAAACTGCATCTTACTAAATTGAAATTGTACTCAGAATTTATGTTTTATTACTTTTACAAATTTGAATTCTAAAACATTTAACACATCTGCCTTTAATAACTGGAATTTCAAACTGATTAAA
Source organism: Cyprinus carpio (assembly GCF_018340385.1). Taxonomy (NCBI): domain Eukaryota; kingdom Metazoa; phylum Chordata; class Actinopteri; order Cypriniformes; family Cyprinidae; genus Cyprinus; species Cyprinus carpio. The sequence continues at coordinate 19,963,600 of NC_056601.1, forward strand.
AAAAGTATTGATTACACTAGATTAAAAAAATATCAAAGCGTACAGCATATTTGCATTTACATTTATTCATTCAGCAGACGCTTTAGTCCAAAGTGATTTACAATTGAGGAATACAACAATCTTATTTGAATTAAAGATTACAAGTGCTCACTTTTCATGGAATACATTTCACAAACCGAGGTTTGTTAAGTCTTAAATGATCAAATATGCATATTGTTATACACAAAAGACAATTTGCGAATATGCAAGTATGCATTGTACAACACAATTAATTATATGACAGACAGAGATAGATAGATAGATAGATAGATAGATAGATAGATAGATAGATAGATAGATAGATAGATAGATAGATAGATAGATAGATAGATAGATAGATAGATAGATGCACTGTAATAGTTAAACTATTCCTAATATGCTATGAATGATTACTAATGTACATGTAAACATGGATCATACCGTGTTTTAAGATACGAGTGATATTCCAATGAGATTAATAATAAAAAAAAATTGTGCCACTGACTGTATATTGTTTTGTTAATTAACAGCGTTCAGCTTTTCAAATAATATGCAATTGATTGTTGTGCTGTTGAAAAGTGTTGTTTCTGTCAGCAGAGGTAACTTAAACTTGAAATCTTCACAGCTTCATCGTGTAATCATGAACTTGCGCGCTTCGGTGATCACAGACTAGCGGCTGAGCCTCGACAGCCCTTCAGTTCCTCACAATGGACTGCGTTAAAAGAACCATGTACTGCTTGAGATTACATGCTGTTTTAATCAGCTTGAAAAAATTGCAGTATTTCAAGCTGCAGAATTAAGAAATAAAATAACCAATTACGACTAAGTTTCTTCCATGTTCCGTCATTCCATAAACCGCCATAACTTTACACTGGCGCCAGCTTATATTACACTGCATATATATAGGAATCTGTGAACTTAGTTAACTGTCTGTATTTAGGGGGTTCTCGGGAGGCGTTTCCAAACGTAACCCGAACATATTCCACAGCCGAAGGTCATTTACACTTACCTTTCTCTGATGTCCATATTTTGCGAGTGTTGTCTGCTATAATCCATCTTCTTTACAAACACAAATTCCCAGCTATTATGTTTATATTTCCCAGCTCTGAGTCTGACATTCAAACTGCAGAAACTCCCCCCATCCCGCTCTGAAGAGGAAGTGTGTGTGGTGCGCCGCAGACGCGCTGGATGGATCTCTCCACCAATCCGAGAGCTGCATTTGAAACGCACGGAGTTTGACTGCGTTTACACAAATGTCTTAAACTCAAGGAAAAGTATTTGCCCCAAGGGAGTAACTGTTCTTTGCACAGTAGTTATATTCCTTCTTTTACAATATTTCTGCTGGGTTCCAGTCATCCAAAACTATGTTTGTGTACTTTTTTATTGTGTATGCAATTTTTTTAGCTCCAAGTTTGTTTGTTTGTTTTTTTTTTACAGTATTTCAAGTATTTCTTGTTTTCCTTCACTAACAGACTAGGTTGTGTTTTTTTCAAGTGAGGAACAGCAGTGTGTTTAACTACCACTGAAGACGTTACCGTTGCCAGGTGTCCAGGAAGAATTTAACTTTTTTCATTCTCCCTCTGGACTGTTAGCCAAGTACACAGTAACGTATGTAAATGGAAGTCACAGTACAGTTTGTTCCCTTGCAAAACAGATTTCTTTGTTTGTCTGTCACATTTTGTTGTTCATTTTTAGTTTCTAACTTTTAATCTCCATTTTTTTATCTTCTCAATTTTTTATCTTGTGTCTTTTAATCTCAGTATGATTTTATGTCACAATTTGACTTTATTTCCTTTTTAAACTTTTTTATTTATACTCTGAGGTTGAAAAGCCTTCTGTAAAGAAACAATTAAACAGTAAAATGTTTTCAGTTACCTAAAAAAGGTCTTAAATATTAGGTTACACTGTAAACAAGTCATAATATTACCACTGTCTTTTTGCAGCAATAGTTCTTCAGCTATTAACAGTTCACAATTAAGTGACATAAAAAAGGCAAAACAAAAGAAAGGCTTGTCACTAAACAAGGACGTAACGACACATGGGATGTGGCCCATTTTAATATGAAAGCACTCATTTGAGTAACTAGTCAGAGAGATCTTCACTTGGAAATGATTTCTTAAAATTAATACATTTCTTAAAATGTTTTAGTGAAAAAATTGTATGTATCTACTTTGATTTGGAAAATGGAAGAGCCATTTTTTACAGCGAAATGACATCATACTAAAAAGTAAAGGTGAGGTTTTTCATTGCTAATCCAAATTTAAGAGGCATAATTGGAGAGCAAGTAGTACTGAAAAACATTTTTGTATTGTAAGTACAAGTAATTTTTCAGTATGCTGTAATAAAAGATCACATTTTGGTCATACAACAGCAGAAACTGACACAGTTGTTAAAAAAGAAACAAAAAGAACAACAAAATTTGCCAGGCAAGCAAAGAACACAGTTTTGCGATGCAAAAAAAAAAAAACCTATGACTTCCATTGACATACACTGTGCTTGGCTAAATTGGCTGGTATTAGCCTATATATAATTACAGGAAAAAATCTAGTTTTTACTGTCATATACAGCACACCTCCTCCCTCGTGCAAAGCACTCTTGCTGTATTATTTCTATTGATGAAACAACAACATTATGTATTGCTGACCCACTTAACATAAAGCCACACACTGTGAGTCAAGCACTAAATATCTGACTCCAGCTGAGACTGGAGGTGAATGAGAACTGCATTACACTGATGTCCAGTGTGGAAGCAGTTTCCCTGATTAGCAATTCATATCACTGCAGCTAAATGCAGATCAAAATTGAGTGCTGTAAAGCATATTGTGAATCAGCCAAAAGGGGTTGAAAATGATTAAAATAACTAAAGGAAAACTCCAAATTTGTTTGTTCACATATTTTTCCTCTCTATTAAGTGGGGTATTTTCAAAAGCCATCTGGTCTTTAAAAACAGGCAGGAAATTTGTGCTTTACAAAGTTATCTGTAGTCTACATCGACTGCACAGAGTATTTATTGGTAATTACGGAATTCCCATCAACATATAATTTCCTCAGCTAAAGCAGATGAACTGGTTTTGAACCTCTAAGAGGGTCAGTTGTGCTCAGCAGATATCCATTTATAAAGCAGATTCATATTTGAATTGCACTTCACAAATAACAAAAGTGATGGAAAGTGATAGCAGACATTTGAACCTAACAGAACAGACATCAATGGAAAGCTTATTTATTCAACTTCATATGATGTATAAATGACCCTTATGACTGGTTTTGTGGTCCAGGGTCACATATATAAATAACAAATAGGGCGAGTAGTTACACTTTTCACTCCAGTGAATATTTCTCAGGCTTTCTGAAAGTCAGTTTTAAACCTTGAAGTGTTGAATGTAAAGTACATTAATAAAAATCCCAAAACAAAACAAACGTCACTGTTATCTTCCACACAAAGACACTTTAATTTCAGCACAATGCACTGGCCAGTTTATGACACCAGACCACAATAAGATACATATGGCAGCAGTAAGATTCACACACACACCCATTCCACGACAGAGTGGAGATTTTGGTGTTGCCCGCAGACCCCTCCATATACAGTATGTATATACACACACATACTAACCATGAACTTGTATTTTACAATCAGTTCATTTTCAATACAATGACTTCATTATCAATACCTAGGAAATGTACAAGTCGATACAAGGCAACAGAAGCACAACTCCCAGAGATGCACAACAAATAAACATCAACACAGTAACAGAATCTGTTCATCATATACTCAGTCAGAACAGATGCTATATTCATTTAAACTCATGTCAGGGTATGAAGGATTCTTGAATTTATTCAGCAATAACATTTCAACCGCTGACAGATTAATTTACCAACCATTCTCTTTGGTTGGACATTTTCCACTACTGCATCAACAAATAAATAAATCGCACCAACTTGAAAGTATCACATAAACATAATTCTGAGACATTTTTCATACCAGACACTTCATAATTTATATATATAATATATGTACATTTCAATCAGACAGGATTTATTATTTTGCTAGGGAAAACACAAGAGACATTGTGGCCAAAACAAACACTGTGGGATCAAATAACATTCAAACTTTCAGGAAGAATACATTCACACACAGAACCACATAACAAGTGCAAAAATCATGAAGTTTATTTTGTGTATCTGCTATCATGTATACTGGCGTGCAGACAGGAATGTAAGCTTACACCTTTAGCTCGTGTGACACCTCTATATAGATCAAGTCGACATTGACTAGTGTGTAAACACAAACACCACACAGCATCTTCAGTATAATTAACATTGCAGTGACTTTATATGTTGACAAGTCCACACTGGGCGTATTATTCAGAAGCCCATTACAATGTGATTAGTGTATATAGTACAGACAGAGGGAATGAGCTTCCCGCATTCTTCATTTATCTTTCGGACTTTTCTTTCAGCCGCTTCACACGTACTTGCTGCTGCAGTAATGCTCTGCATTCAGCCATCCCAGGATGCACTTGGCCAGAGGAAAAGCACAGAGAAAGAGAGGCGGTGGAGAGACAGAAAGAGAGGAGGAGGAGGAGGAGAAAGGACGATTGGTTCTAAGAGTCAAATGAAGGATGTGGATTCTCACTGTGAGAAGGGCTTCCTTTGTTTGGACGGCTAAAAGACAAAAAAGAACAACAAATAAAACAAAAAAAAGGAAAAAAAGCTTGGGAAATGAGAACATGGATAGTAGGAAGAATGGCTTTGTCAATGTCAAGTGGGTATGATGGCTTGTTTTTGTTCACTTAAGTTAATATTAGCACTTGTGAATATGATGGTGATGACAAATGTGAAATATATCTATATCAAATATATATATATTTATTTTCTCTTTTTTTAGATAGAATTTAACAGCTCCAGTTATGAGAAAATTAGTGTATATTTTTTTCCTTCTGCGGAATAATGCATGTGTGAGAATCATTGTCGAGAAACATAATTGTGTTCCAGCATTTTTTTTAAATTGAAACCAGTTCTGAATATGAATCGATTCTAGCTTAATTTTTTTTGTATGATTTACTGTTAACGCTTTTAATGTAAATCAATATCAGAAAGGTGCAATATAACATTCAGACATTAATAGGGACTATGTTAAATCGGAGAATCTCAAAAACTTGTTAAAACGTGGTTATTATCTAAAAATAAATTAAAATTAAAAAAAAGTTTTATATAAGGCAATATAAAAATCCAGAAGAGTAAGATGCAGCTTGTTCATTGTTAAGAAATATGACTGCAACATTGAATTTAACTAAGCAGTAGGGCAAGTATCATGGTATTTTTTAAGAAAAACATGCAGGTCACGTTTATTCGGGGGTTAAGAACTGGTCAGATGCTGGTTAAGGCTTAGTGGTTGCTAATAAAGACGATAACATGCCAGTGTCATCTAGCATCTATGTGAATAAATACTGAAGCAAACTGTGAAATAGGCTGGTACATGGACAATCCCTGTGCATTTTATAACTAGTGTTCTTCATTCCTAAATACAGGATATATGCTGGTAATGGAATACAATGGCACCACATCTGCGCTCATGTGAATGTGAACGGTATACAGTTATTAGACCAATTTATAATATTCCAGGTGTATAATTGGGGAAGAGTAAATACTCTTTCAAGTAAATGTGAAGTGTATGTGGACTGTGCTTGTGTGGTCAGTGGTTTTCCTCTGTCTGCTGATCGCCAGTGTTAATGCTCAGTGAGCGAGTCTCTGTTGGATCTGGTGAGGGAGGCTGGCGCTCTCCGATCAGAGATGACAACAGACAGATTGATGGACGCAGATGTATAAACAGGAGGACAGACAGACAACAGGGGAAAAGACACACAATTAGGAACAACACAAAAGAACATGAAGACAAAGGCAGTAACAATGAACTCTGAAAATGAACATATACTGTATGACACACAAGGTGGATTCATCAGAGATTCATGAACTACTAATGACATGTTATTAAACACCTACAGGAATAATAAATCAGACTATAATGTATAATTTAGTTTAAAAAAAAAAATATCCCCTCAGGATAGCTGGCGCTCGTTCGAACAAGCAGTTTTATCCGGTAAAGCGAATGACTAGAGGCCTTGGGGCCGAAACGTTCTCAACCTATTCTCAAACTTTTATAGCATATGTCCTATATTTAGGAACCAATTCACCTGGGCTTGATGTTTCACAAGTAATCTACATGCAAGTTAGCAAAGCCATTACCCAAAATAAAACAAAATTATAACAATACAAAAAAAAAAAAAACACACATTAAAAAAAAAAAAAAAAAAAATAAAGAAATTACACTAAATTATAATAATAGAAAAGTATCAGGAACACACATCATACAAAAACAAAAACAGCATGTCATACACCAAGTATTAAGAAAAACCAATATGTGTTAAGGGATCTATATGCCCCAAGTTAACATTTTTAAATTATTATTAATTTTAAAACCATGTTAATTTAAATACAACTATTGCTAGAACTAAATCTAAATCTCTTCCTTATAAAATTAACTGGCAGTTCTAAGCATAGTTTAAATTAGGACATTAGAAAAATGAAATACTCTGAACAAATGAATTGACAGTAATAGACAGCCTGGTATACTCATGGTGTTAGGGAACAGCAGATGTTAACACATTTAAAGATGGAACCATGCAAGGACGTGCTGATGTCACATAGGGACAATATGTCGGACATACCATTTGCGTAACTCCTCATTGGTCACTGATAGAAATTCTGAAACAATAATGGGAATCATTGTGGAAGGGATTTAGTGGGACTGTGTTTGACGAGAACATGGGTCGACAGAAAAGAGGCAATGGGAGGAAGCAAAAATGTATTATCTCCATGGTTTGTCCCATTTAACTGGTCAATTTTCCTCACATTTTCCTCCCAAACATGTATATTATGAGAGAATGATCTCACAAAGCTGATGCACTGATGTTACTACACAGCACAAACAATACATGAACTGAATGATTTAAAACAATGTTTGAAGGAATATGCACATGGCAGGGAGATTGAGAAAGAAAACCAGCATAGTTGAAAAAATGTGTGAGTGGTTTGTTAGTGCAGGTCTCTGAGTTGGACTGTATGTAGGAGTGTGTGAGCTGAGAAAAAGTAATGGATTGTGACAGGCGAGAGAAGAAGAAATAGCAGGAAGAGTGTTACTGATCTGTCTTTCTTGTGTTAAAGACCAGGGATCAGGTCAGGGCAGAAGGGCTGTAAAGGGTGTAAATGGAGGGTAGTTTGTAGATCATTGCTCTCATCACCATTAACACTTGTGTTACTCCCCACAGTTCTCATTTAAATACATTCTATGGCCACTAGGCTGTATTTAATTCAGTTAAATATTTCAAAGACCCCCTTTCATTTGCATGTGCACCATCTGAAGAATTACACTGGAACATTATTACTTTTGTTTATATATTATGTTTTCCATAATTACTGTATGAATAAACTTCTTCTCTGACTCACCTTGGGACACCTGGTGGGGCACGGTTGGGACGAGAGGGGACCTGAGGCGGGGGGCCGCCAAAGGGGTCAGGAGAGGCTCCGGGTCTGGATGGCACAGGAGGTGCTCCAGCGGTAGGGGGTCCTGGGGCAGTGCGTCCACCTGGACGAGGGGGCCCAGGTGGGGCCCGACGCTGGGGAGTGGGACTAGACATTGGAGATCTGTTGAGAAAATAAAGATATTTTTATTTTGGCTTGAGAATCAGGGAACAGTTTGAAGGTCCAAATTGCAGTTTCAATGCAGCTTCAAAGGATTGACCCTAGCCAAGGATTAAGGGTCTTATCTAGCAAAACAATCAGTCATTTTCTAAAAAAAAAAATAATAATAATTTTATATACTTTTCAACCACAAATCTTTTCCAACATGCATGAAGTCATGGATGTGCAAGGCAGAGCTAGTGAAAGACGAGCATTTGTGGTTAAAAAGTATATAAATTGTTTTGTTTTGTTTTTTAGAAAATGACTGATTGTTTCACTGCCTGGGATTGTGTAGAGCCCTTTGAAGCTGCACTGAAACTGCAATTTGGACCTTCAAGCTGGTCCCCTTTGAAGTCCACTATATGGAGAAAAATCCTGAAATGTTGTCCTCAAAAATCTTAATTTCTTTTCAACTGAAGAAAGAAAGACATGGGGGTGAGTAAATTATCAGTACATTTTAATCCTGGAGTAAACTAATCCTTTAAAACATCTAAATTTCCAGCTTTTAAAATTATTTCAATCTTAAAACTACTTAAAACCTCAAAACTTTTTATGTTTTTAAAACTACTTTGATCTTAAAACTACTTTAAACCATAAAACTTAAACAGGCTTATTAAGACAATACCAAATAATACAATACCAAACAAATATTAAAGACCTCGTGAAATCAAAATCAGTGTTTTGTGAACAAATGATGGTTTAACTGGGCTAGGATAAAGTAAAGGCAATTGGCTATTCAAAAATGATCTTTGATACATTTCACCTCAATTTCCTGAAATACTGAGCAAATGAAAAGCAATATTCAAATTCTTAATTAAAAAGTAAGTGTACACTGAGACTCACATTAAAACATTGCTTATTTAATACAAATTTTTGACACAGTACCTGCGTCCTGAAGGTCCTCCTTGTACCTGCAGCCAGGAGTCATCCACCGGCGGGGGCATGGCAGTGGAGACGGTGGTGGTGCTGATGTCCCCGATGATGTTGAGGGCCTCTTTCAGAGCGTGGTACATGCGCAGCATTTCCTCCCTGTGCTGAGCCTGTTCTGCTGACTCCTCCATCAGAGAGTTCTGGTCTCCACATGAGTACAAGTTAGCCAGCAATTCAGCATGGATGAATTCCTTAGTCTATGGGAAGAGGAAGTAAGGAAGCAGACTAAGAAAAAGTGCCGTGCCAGCTGTATTTGCATGGAACTGCAGGTCTAAGAAACATCCAGTAAGAAACTAACTTACATATTCCTATTTGATAGCAAACATCATGGTAAACACAGCTTACGTTGTTGATCATGAGATGCATGATGGTCTTGGGCATGAGGTCGCGCACAGTCTTGTTGACAATGGCCATGTAGGAATCCACAAGGTTCCTGATGGTCTCCACCTGCCTCTCAAGCTGAGGATCCATGGAGTGCATAAAGCCATCTGAGCCGTTCTCCTCACTAGCATCACTCTGCTGAGGACCAGCAAGACATATTTGTGAGGAACAAAGAGTGGAATAATGAATCAAATTAAATTAAAAGTGGTGGAGTTTACGCCATCATTTTGTAAAATACAACACATACTCATATTCATAGAGGAATGCATATGACAGATTTGGAAGACAGAAAAATCAGTCAGAGGAAAAACTTACCTTCTCTTTATCCTGCAGATGTAGCAAAGAAAGCACAATAAGTTGATTGAGTTAGTAAGCTATCAATGTTTGTTAGAATCGCATTGGTGACTGGTTATACATGTGGTAGCTGTTGCAGCATAGTAATGAGTTAATAAGTTAATATGACTGAGAGATGATCAGTGGAAGCATTCACGTACAGTGATGCGCTCTGGGTAAACTCCAGCTCGAAGGAAGGACGCCTTCCAGCTGTCCACCTCCTCCTGAGTGTCGCAAGCCAACTCAAGCTGCCTGTAGTCTTTATACACGTTCCTGAGACAACAGTCCAACAACATGCACGAGCAATGAGTCATATTATGTTTACGAAATAAAAATGTAGATGAGATGTAAAAAAAAAAAAAAAAAAAAAAAAAGAGATGTAAATTGTATAGATGTGACCCTGGAGCACAAAACCAGTCATAAGTAGCACAAGTATATTTGTAGTAATAGCCAACAATACATTTTATGGGTCAAAATTATCATTTTTTTAATGCCAAAAATTACAAGAATATTAAGTAAAGATCATGTTCCATGAGAATATTTTGTAAATGTCCTACCATAAATATATCAAAACTTGATTTTTGATTAGTTATATGCATTGCTTAGAAATTCATTTGGACAACTTTAAATACGATTTTATCAATATTTTGATTATATTTCGATATTTTGCACCCTCAGATTTTCAAATAGTTGTATCTCAGCCAAAAACTGTCCTATCGTAACAAACCATACATCAGTGGAAAGCCTATTTATTCAGCTTTCAGAGAAGAATCCAGGTCCAGGGTCACAAATCAGTATTAAATTATTATATAAATATCTATTATAAATGTTTATTATATCTGTTAATGTTTATTATACATGCATCTAATCAGCATATTACAAAGATCTCTGAAGGATCATAGGACACTGGATTAATGAAGCTGAAAATTCAGCTTTGCCATCATAATACGTTCCATTATAAAATATATTCAAATAAAAAACAGCTATTTTAAATTGTGTTAACTTAAGAGAATTGTAGCGCTCCAAACAGGAAAAAAGAAATCATTTAACTGCAGGTGTGTAGAGCCAATGGAATAATTGAAAATGAAAAAGAAGGTGGCTAGCCTCACACTGAATCCAGTTCAGACTGGAAAAGTCTACTAAAACATTTTTTTTTTTTTTTTTTTAAATTGCATAGTGCAAAAAGTGCAGAGTGCATGCGAGTTAAAAACGAAAAGACATGAGCAAGCAGACCTTTCAGCGCATTGCTATTATTTTTAACTCACATGCACTCTGCACTTATTGCACGATTTATGTTTATAAAAAAAATAAAAAATAAAATTTGTAGACTTTTCCAGTCTGTATTGGATTCAGTGTGCAGCTAGCCACCTTCTTGTTCAGTTTATATTCAGATTAATTTTGCATTAAGTATATAAATGTATTTCTTTATTTTTGAAAGCTCTGCAGTGAGCAAAATATTTTTTCTAACCTTTGTTCGGTGTTAAAGAGAGCAAACACGTGCTTGCTGGACATGAAACTCTTCTCTATATCTCTGAGCTTCAGGTTGTCCAATGGCAGCATGTACTTCTTCTCTTTCTCCTGCAGAGGGCAATGAGCACAATTAAAAAGTTAATAAACAAAGCAAAAGAAAACACAAGATCAGGGACTGTCTACTAAAGAGTTGTATCTGCTGAACCTGTATTTCCTTTAACTATATGGCAAAAGCAAAATATAATACTTAAAGGAGTCCTATTATGCTTTTTTACAAATCCTTGATTTTGTTTTGTGGGTGTACCAGAACAGGCTCTCATACTAGGTTGTTCGAAAAACACATGATTTTTCACATATTTTACATTATTACAACACCTTTCTCCCCAGTCTGGCATGAACGGCTCAAATAGTTCCTGTATCAAATGAAGGCTTCTGAAATACGAAATGCGATGTGATTGGTTAGCTGGTGTAACCAGTGTGTGTTGTGATTGGCTCCACTTGGCACCTGGCACCCTTACCATAGCCGCCTGCGAGCTTTAGTTTAAATATTGCGTCAAAATCAAATCAATTTGAGAGCGATTTAAACCCGGATGATTGTAACCACTCTAAGTTCGTCTGCCTTGGGAAAGCTAGTGTGTCTCCAACATAGTGATAACACTCGTTGTCTTCTCTAGTGCAGCTCAACCAGGTTTCATCCCATTCGTCAGTCTTTGTGATATCACAAATCCCGGAAAATATGCGTTGTAGTCTAAACGAGTTGTTCATCATAGTTTTTGAAAAGTAATTCTGTTAAATAAAATATCTCCTTTTGAAGTGGACTTTGAGCTTTGTAACTCTGCAGATCTTTTTTTATGCTCAAACAGCAACATTACAGACTAACTGAAGTTGAAAAGTGAAAAAGCATAATAGGACCCCTTTAAACTGCTAGCCTAGCACTCTTTTATGAGTGCATAAATCTGTATGAACACGTTTAGAAATTCAGAGGAATTAAATAACAGTTAGTGCTTACATGTCGGTCCCATCAGCTATAACACTAAAGGGTTAATAAGTACTTGTGATGTGAGTATTGATTCCACACTGGAAGTCTGCAATGGCACAGTAAGTATCATGCTTTATGACTCACACACTTAATCAGTAACACACCAGCTGGAGATGGAAATCCTGTATAAAGTGAATTAAACTCTGCTCTTAAAGATTAAAGTATGTGTTTTTCTCCGATACCTAAAGGGGACAGAAAAATGTTAATTTGTCATTCTGATTGATGCTTATCCCTTTTGAATACAAAAGTGAGAGCAGAGAGATGTGTAGGAGGAGGAGAGGGAGTGAAGATGAAAACACAGTGTGAAGCATCCACATATTAATAGAGTAACCTACTTACAAACCACCAGAGGAATGCATTTCAGGATCAACACAAAATGATCTGTATCAGCTATACTTAACAACACTTGATGTCAGCACTCTATTATAAAGATATGATACAAATATAAAAACTACAATGTAGCAACAATATTCACATGTATATCAGTTATTGTTGTGGCAAATAAAAAGTACTCAAAGTCTTAATGTGGTGTAAAAACATGAAATATAAATGTAAAGAATATTTTTCACGGATAGTCCAACTTATAGCTATACAGCAGCTGCTTTAAAATATAGTGTAGTTTTCATAAATAAGATCCATTTGGCAATGATGTAGTGATGTAGTGTAACAAGTGCTGCATTACTGTTTTTTAAACTCAGGTGTGAAAGGGTTTATATATTTGATATATATATATTTGCATCTTAAAGAATAATCAAACACATAAAAAGACAATAAGCATAGTGAACTGCTTTGCTCAATCAGATAATCAGTTATCAGATTTTTTATTGTTCCTTTAAATAGCTTTGTTGTAATTGTAAAATATTTTTCTTAGTGGATTGATGCAAAACACTTTCTTTTAAAAGGGAAACTGTACTGTAGTTTAACTACTTTCAATTATTAGTAACTTAACAATCACCAGATCCTCTTGTCTGATCTCTCATTGCTGGGCATCACAGGGATTCCACTTCGCTGGTTTGAATCCTATCTCACTGGTAGGTCTTTCAGGGTGGCTTGGGGAGAGGAGGTATCCAAAGCACATCAACTTGTCACTGGGGTTCCTCAGGGATCAGTTCTTGGACCCCTCCTCTTCTCCATATACACGACATCACTGGGTCCGAACATACAGGCACATGGCTTCTCCTTCCATTGCTATACTGATGATACACAGCTCTATCTCTCATTTCAACCAAATGATCCAACGGTAGCTGCACGGATCTCAGGCTGCCTCGCAGACATCTCGGCATGGATGAAAGAACATCACCTACAGCTCAACCTTTCTCCATCCAGCTAGGTTCTTCTACAATTATCCCATCAACTTCAGTCAGAAATCTTGGTGTAACCTTTGATGACCAGCTGACCTTCAAAGACCACATTGCAAAGACTGCTTGATCTTGCAGGTTTGCATTGCACAGCATCAGAAAGATCAGGCCCTTTCTAACGGAGCATGATGCACAACTTCTTGTCCAGGCCCTTGTCATTTCTAGGCTGGACTACTGCGAAGCTCTTCTGGCTGGACTTCCATCAAGCACAATCAAACCTCTACAAATGATTCAGAATGCAGCGGCACAACTGCACGTCTTTAATGAGCCCATGTTACACCTCTCTTTATCTCCTTGCACTGGCTACCGGTTGCGACTCGCATCAAGTTCAAGACATTGATGCTTGCATATAGAACAGCCACAGGCTCAGCACCCGCCTACTTCCACTGACTACTACGAATCTACATCCCCTCCAGAAGTCTGAGATCCGCTAGTGAGCGACGCCTCGTGGTACCATCACTAAGAGGCTCAAAATCACTTTCCAGAACATTCTCGTTCCCCATTCCTGGCTGGTGGAATGATCTTCCCACCCCATCTGAAATGCGGAATCCCTGACAATTTTCAAGCGACAGCTGAAAACTCATCTCTTCCGAAGCTACTTGATTTCATCATTAAAAAATTAAAATTAAAAAAAAAAACAATTGCCTTTCTCTTTATTTATTCCTTCTCTTTCTAGCTTGTACTTATTTGAACAATGTCTAAAACTTAGTATTACAAGCACTTCCTGTGTCTGTTTGCCTCTTTAAGAAGAACCGCTTTATGTATCCCCCAATTGTAAGTCACTTTGGAAATAAGCTTCTGCAAAATGACTAAATGTAAATGTAAATGTTAAGGAGTTAGTTTCATCTTATCCCATTCCTCATCTCTCTTTTCTTCATGCAGTCTTCTTTCAGCTGTCTGCCCCCCCACCCCAAAAAAAAACCCTCAAAAGAAGGCAGTGCCTCTCTTAGACCAGCATTCATAGTCTATGGTTCAATAATTTAGCCTGAAATTTATGATAATTTTCCTCCACTGCAACATATCCAGAAATAACAGACTTTAGAGAGACTCCCAAGTCTGGGGAAACAAAAGGGTTGAATCACATGCAGAGTCTCATAAAATCACAGAAGATGCCTGTGTATGTAGCGTTCAGGAACAGATGTATTTGCTTTTTTAGTGAATGATCAGTACACATATAAAGATGACTGTACCAATGCTATGATTAATTTAAAGAGTAAACATATTGTATGTGTTAACATTAATATTATGACTCAAAATAATCATGTAATCAAAATAAGCTGTTAAAAGATGTACATTTCAATTGGAACCTCTTGTTTCTTTGATCAAAAATATAAATACTACAAACACTTATAAATGTCACTCATATATAAGGTAAGATATTAACTGGGCGTGTTAATATATTAATTAAACACAATTCATTTTTTGATTCTAACAGTATGTTTAAAAATAATAATAATAATAATAATAAAATAATGTAAAAAAGTTAAAATATTTCTCATATTGTATTTTAAGCTAGAATATTTTAATATATTAATAATTATTTTAATATATAATGCTTTAAAAAAGGGAATATTAGTTAATGCTAGTTAATGGATAAAGTAATATTACCTAACAAAGAGCAAAAATAATAATTTGTTACATTATCTAAGATTCTTTGTTTACATTAATTAGTAACAGAACAACTGTTCATTGTTAGTTCAAATTAGCTAAGGTCCATTAATATCAACAGAAATTATTTTTTATTTTATTAATGTTTGGTAAATGTTGCAATTAACATTAATTAAGATTATTAATTAGTAGTTAATGTTAGCTAATGTAGTAAATGGTACCTTAATTTAAAGTATTACTACATTTTATTAATAATAGTATATAAATCAGAATTTCATATTGTGGCCCCAGTGGAAGTTTGTAAGGCACTAGTGAGTCCTGGCACTTTGGTTGAGAACAAATTATTTAAATTAATATCCATTTTTATTCTGTACATCATAATGGTTTGACACCTTAATGCACTTACAATAATTTCCAGAATTTAATATATTAATAAAAATACCAACTATAAATGTTCAAAACCGAAGAATGTATGAATGTAATCTACAAATAGCCTTCCATTGTAACTGCATTGCTGTAAACACATATGTGCTTGTTTTTACAACTAATGAGCGAGTCTAAATGATTGTCTGTGGTAATTGCCGGCAAGCCAAAGATGCTACTGATACAGCTGACCTTATCTTGAACCCAGAACATTCCTTTAACAACCTCAGAAATTCAGATCGGCTTCAGAACCGCTGACAGAGCAGACGGAGTCGTCTTGTGACAATAAACTTTCCATCTAAACTGCCAGTTTCAGAGATTAATGTCCACAAAAACCAATGGAAGGGGAGCCCCTGACCCCAAGGATGGATCAAACGGCATGAGAATGATTAATGCCTCTTGTTTATAGGTCACCACCATGTCACCATCTCCACATTTAATAAGAACCCTCTTGCATTTCAGAGGAACATTCTGTGGTGAGCCCTAACTTCTGAAGCACCTCGTCTATAGGCATGTTTTAAAACACCAAAATGCATGTGTGTAATGGTTAGGGGGTTGTAAGCCAGTATAAAGAGCCCTTTATCCAGTACGAGCAGAGGAAGTGAGCTTCAGAATAAATATCAGCATGAAGAGAGGTACAGACCACAGGACGACACATCTGGAGATATTACAATTCCATCTCCATGCCAAGAAATTCAACCAGCAACACCACCCACACCTTCACACACACATAAACACACACAGATGTCAGAAATACATCTCAAAGCAAATGTTAAGTCTGACAGGTCTTCATCAGTACCAGCTTTCCTCGTCTTACTCTTTTGTAACCTCTGACCTTTAACTTCCTGTTTAACAAGAAAAGAAACATAAAATTAAGGCGGGGGGAAAACGGGAAAAAGCTCCACCTCTCTCTCTCCCTCCTTTCAGCTCTTCCAGGAGTCAAAAGTCTGCCACGTCGATTCTGAAAAATCCACATTTGAAAGTACGAAAGATGCTGTGTGTTACAAACGAATGCTGCATATCTTATTTTGTTTATCTGTTTTCAAAGACTCTGCTCCTAATCTAAGATGGATTTTCTGAGTCGACGGGGGTGAAAGGGCCAGGAAACCCAACGCCTCTTGTCATCCACATTCTTCGCCTTCTCGTACCACCATCAAACACTCAGAGGTTTTAAAGGACCCTCCTCTCCTTCTCCCCCACTCACCTAACACTCTTTTGGCATCTCACACACTCGGACGTCCAGAGAAAAAGAGAGACAGAAGGAGAAAAGGAAGGATGAAGGTTTTCGGAGGACGATCGGAACATCTAATGCCAAATCTGACTGGCACAGATGCACGAACTTTGAGGTATTTCTTGTCCCTTTAAAGTATTTATCATTTGCGTGGTAGAAACAGATCTGAACATCTGAAGTTAAGGAGGGACAATGGGCTAGATGGATATTATCACACAGCTAGGCAAACTGAAATGGATATATGAATACTAAAATATATCAATAATAGATGTGATATTACCGCAACAGCATTTGAGAGGGAATTCGAAATCAGTGGTCAATAATAAACAGTAACTTTCTCATCTCCAATTTTCCATGCTCTCTTCCAAAAAAAAAAAAAAACTAAAAAATTTGGGTAACAGAATATTTGCTTTGTGTGAAAGGGTGTGGTGATACTCACAAAACGTTATGTTCATAGACACAGTTTAATATGTGCATGTACATTGTGTACGTTGTGATGATTAATGTTTTGTACACATTCATTCCTTAGTACTGTTGGACTCATCTCATCTCCCCGTGAAGCGTCATGCCTGCCCCGCTTTCCCAGTGTTCAGACTACCTGTTCAGGGCGTAGAGATTGTACAGTAGTCTGCACATTGGTTAGGCTGTGTGGGGGGTGCACAGTTCTGTTCATCAACAGTCTCGTCATCATGTCTCTGTACGTCTTCCCATGGAAATGTGCATGCCTTCATGTGCTAAGTAATGTCTGTGTATTTAAGCGTCTTTGGGGAAGCGGATTACACAGCAAGGTTAGCTAAATCTGACAAAACTTTCCCAGGAGACATTTAGAGATCTCCTCTGCAGAAAAATCAATAAAGTTATGCAAATAAAGTTAAAGAAATAATGCTTATCTGTTTATTTATGTTTATTTTTTTTTTTTTTATTAATTCTAAAAAAAACTCTCACTCTGTTTGCAAGTTCTATTGACACACACACAAAAAAAAAAAAATATATATATATATATATATATATACACACACACACATATGCATGTATCTATCTATCTATCTATCTATCTATAGTGCATGTGAAATAAATATTTTATTACTCTTCTATAGACATTTTTGATTGCTTCTATTGTCCTCATTTGTAAGTCGCTTTGGATAAAAGCATCTGCTAAATGTCTAAATGTAAATGTAGACATTTAATGTTTTATATAACGATAGTTGATATATATGTGTATATATAGTGTTATATATAAAACAACAGATGCCTATAGTAACGTAGAAAGAAAGAAAGAAAGAAAGAAAGAAAGAAAGAAAGAAAGAAAGAAAGAAAGAAAGAAAGAAAAAAATTTTACTTGATGGAAAGTGAAATGATGATTTGATGGAAAATAAAAGTCTTTTCTCTGTATGTAATTGTCATTGTTTGGACTCTTATTTCATCCACTTGGACCACAAGGAAATTGTTTTGGCATAAGCAGGACATAACTGTGGTTTTTAAAAATGAGGAGATTAAATGAAAAAACAATTATATACAAAATGGGTATTTTTTTCTAAACAGTAAGTCATTTTGGACCAGGAACTCCTTTGTTTTAAAAGGACTTTCTCTGCATGCTTAAACTAACTAGAGCAAGGGCTTTTGGGAAGTGTTGGACCAAAATCTGGTATGTTTGGTAATGAAAACCATATGCCACCTTCCCAACCCCCAGAGCAGCCCTCCCACCAGCCCCTGGTCTGCTTCTCCTCATGCCTCCGGTCTGGACTGACAGTGGGGGTAGGGCGGGGGTCACGACGGTACCGTAACACCTGTGATTGATCAGACCGCCAAGACGGCAAAATGCCTGGCCATTACAGAACAAAAAGAAACAGAACTAATGCACTCATTTCTACTGTATGACCTCATCCGTCTCAATTCTCTTTTCCTGGATCCGGAGTTGCGGTGCATTTACAGCATGCGTTACTGGTAGGATAAGATGCTTTCATTGTGAAATAGACTAAATATAGCCTTACTTCTGGTGGAAATAATACTAAAATACAGAGCCCAGTATATGAAAAGAAATCAAGGCTGCTACAGGTCGACCGGCCCTGTAGAGATTATACTGTGAGTCGCTTCAGATAAAAGCACTGCTAAATGAATAGCAGGGCACTCACCTCATCATCTTTGTACCAGGACAGATTCTCAGCGGTCAGGACAAACCAGTATTCCTTGGCTCCTCCTTTCATGATGCCGATATTATTGATGGTCAGCCAACCCTTTCTGATCACCTAGACAAAGGCAAAGAAATGGGATGTAGAGGATAATGTACTGTTAAGACAAATATATCAATAAATGGACAAGAAATCAATAATGAAGAGGAACTTGCACTGTTATGTAAGAAATCATTTGGGAAAATGACCAATTATGCATTTTAATTATCATTATACACAAATATCTGAATGCAGAATGCTGTGATTGACCAATCAGAATCAAGTGTTCCAGAACTCAATATAATAAATTTGAAAGCAATGTGAATGCGATTGTGGGATTTCACAGAAAAACAAATTAAAAGATCATTGCAAATACAGTGGGGTCCAAAAGCCTGCAACCATTAGTCAAAAACCTATGCAGTTAAAAAATTTGGGGAAGAGTAAGATTTTTTTTTAATTAATATATTTATTCAGAACTGATCTCAGTCAAAATGATGTCAAACAAATACTGTCCTTTTCAAGGAATCATGGAAGTGTATCCTGGTTTCCACAAAATAAAAAGAGCAAAACAGAAAAGTTATTTTAAATTGTAATAATATTTCACAATATTGCTGGTTTATTATTTTTATTATTATTAAAAAATATATAAATGTTAATAACTTATTAAAAATAAATCAGCATTACAATTTAAATAAATTGTTTTCACAGTTTCACAGTTTTTAAGCATTTGGTATGCTTTTTTAAAACTCTTTATTTTCAGGTGTAAATGTAAAAAATCAATTTCTCCAAATGTTATACTGTGATTGACTATTGTACGCTTTCAGGATTTACTGTTATTACATCAGGAAGTCTTATTTTTACCAGTAACCTAGAGTGCATTCAAGGTGTACTATATTTGTTCAGAACATTTGTTCTCTGAGAAAGGAACCCATGAACGTCACGTCTCTAGGAGTTGAGCTGCAGCTCTCTGGGGTGCAATGGGTTTGCACTGGAAACCTTATTTAGTTCCACAGCAGCCTCTCCAGTGCAAAAGCACTCAACTTTATCAGAAAAGGTCAGGATAAACTAATGATCATAAAAAGTTATTTGTGTTTTCGTTTTAAACAAATACACCATAATGAGGACCATAATAATCAACATGCAATGCTATTTTTTTAAATCCATTTTATATTAAAAGGCCAAAGTGCTTTAGCAGACACAAACACACACACAGACACACCAAAGAGGTCACAGTCAATCCACACTTACCATTATCTCATCCTGAGGCGCGTTGGCATAGCAACAGTAGCGAAGCAAAGACAGGGTTTAAGATAGGTAATTATAAACTGGAAAAGGCAGCACTGAGACTAGACTAGATGTACAGAATACAAAAGTAGCAGAAAGATGCTAGGATAGTTCCTTAACTAGATCACAGCACTAACACAAGACATACAAAAAAAACCTAAACAGAACATGCTGTAAGATAATTCATGATATTCATGATGAATAACAACAGATATCATGCTACATATATTTAGAAATTTAAAAACTACTGGAAAATGCTTAATAAAATTCAGTCTAAAAAAATTAGCTCTTGAAGATTTTTTTGTTTGTTTGTTTGTATGTTTTTTTAAAACAGATCACATATTAAATATCAGTTCTTATAATTTTATTAATTGAATTCAGCATAGTTTTAAAAGTTAAACAAAAAATGGGGCTTCTCTCTTTTTACAAGATGATTTGATTTTGACAGAAACCTTTCTATCATACATTTCTATAGCTTCACATTTTGGATGTAGTCTTCTACGGTATACTAGAGGATATATGTATCAGATATACAGTAATTGCATGGTCAGTCTAGATGTTATTTAATAACTGATTAGGAATTGAAGAGTTCGTTTGCAAAAACAGATAGTTTTGCTTTTAAAATGTTTAAAAATCTTTTTTTTTTTTCTGCATTCCAATAAATATAAATCAAACTGCAGTCGTGTTGTTTTGATGAAATAATAATAACTAAAAAAATACAGCTAACTAACACAATAAAGCACAATAAAAACATGATAACACAATAAAAAAACATGATTTATGAAAATTAATTTAGAGTTATCGTTGTGTTATTCATGTTTGCCAGTGGCTAATGAAGCACTTTTTTCAACCAAGCACTTCCTAATTGTTTCTTACTTTTAAAGAGCATTTTACAAAACAACACCCACCATTGTTCTCAATAATTAAAATCTCATAAAATGACAGAGACTGAGTGATGCGGTGTCCAATTATAGTCCTGCGTCTGCTGTTTCTTCATAAGCAATGTTTGAGTGAGGCAGCAAACATCTGTCCAGGCTGTGTGATGATGCACGCAGGACGCAGCATCTGTTCATTCTGGCTTGTGCTTACCTGATTGCCAGCAGCCTTTTTCTTATTCATCTGACTGCTTCTCTGCTGGGCACTGAAGTGATACACAGAAAAAAATATATATAAATATATCTGTAAAGAGCATAAAACAAATGGAACTTATTTATATCTAATAGCCACAAGACCATTTGGCATTGAGTTTGAATTTTGGGGGTCATTGCCAAAAAACTGATGTCACCATCTGACCTCCTAAGGGCTGGAATACACTACAGAATTAAAAAAACTAAACATTTTGCACTTGCCAACTTTGGTCATCATGCACTAAATGACTGACAATCACACACTATTGCTTTTAAGTCATTCCCAACACAACAAACTCACAGAATCTTGACTCACTTCTAAGAGATGCATTATAAATGAAAATAATATGTCCATTAGATCGGATGGAATTCGTCTAAAGCTAAAAAAAACTGGAGTTGGTGTCCATCATACACCGCCTGGTTTTCTTTGAACATGGTCATCTCCGACTGCTGACTGACTCTGACTCTCGGCAGCTAGCATCAAATTGTCCAGACTGCAAATCCAGGCAAAGATCTGTACAAAAGTAGTGTAGTGTATTCCAACCTTTAGTTAACTACCTTTACCAGTTAAATTGCAAAAGCTGGAAAACAGAATGGCATATGCTGGTCCACATATTAGGCTATTATCAATCTCACAATAGGACAAACCAGCCACATGTGGTGATCAGATTCAATAATAAATTCCATGGATTTGATTCTGCCAAAGGATTTATAAAGGTCGAAACTGATAGAAGATTAGAATATGAACTAAGATGTATGGCGAACAGACACTTTTAAGCTGCAAAATGACTGTACAGTCACATTAAGGCTGTCTATTTGAATCAGTCTGTAGATCTACTGTGCATATCTAGAGATCACAGAGGACACAATCTCTGTCTATCATCACTGCGCCTTTGAAATAGGCTCTCAGCCTTAGCTCATTTAATGATGGTTCTTTAGTCTTCTGAATTGCTCTACAGAAAGCAGTCATTGAATGACATTTTTCAGTATTAGTTTCAATGAACCCGGTGATCTCCTCACAGTTATGTTGGAGTGTTAGTAAATGAAGTAAATGCTAGTAAATGGTTAACAATGTTCTTACTTTGCAAAACCGATGAAATCCTCATGATTGGTGTTCATGTATGCTAACTCGATGTCAATTAGCAACATGACCTAATGGCAGGAAAAGAATACACATGTCACTACTTATTTTTCAGTTGAAGCTATAGCTTGGTTTTACCTCATGAGTTTGTATATGTAAGGGTTAGCAGGTACCTGATTCTTGGTGCGACTCTCTCGATCTCGGATGTGCTGGGTGATGATCCTCTCCATTTCCTCTCTAAGCATGGGGTACTGAGCCAGCTGTCCCAAAAAAAAACAAAAAAACATACTGGATCAACTACAACGGCTGAGACAATAAGCTTATTGTTCAAGCAAATCTTATTATTGCAGACAAATGGAAAAGGGATTATCAGTTCATGAATGGAGCTCACGGAAAAACTTGACTGAATGATATTCTCCCCACAGTTAAAATAATAAATTCTTAAATGCATGAAGACAATGAATCCTAATGTAAAAATAATCATTTAATTGCTGGAAAACAGTTTTGCATTATTTAGCTGACAATTAACCAAATCCCCCATTCTCATTATTACAATGTGTCTTGATTTTTATTTATTTTTTATAAATGAAATGTATTCTGGGAAATGCAATATTTCACAATGTATTTAAACAATGTATATTTTTGAAAACTAATTAATCATATTTAATTACTTTCTTAAATTAATGAATTAAAAAATAATAATAATATTTTATTCAGGGGTTAAATATGACCTGTACATGTTCTTGACTAAAATTCACTCAAAGTGGCATCATATAGGGTTATATACAGTATATGGAAAATTGAAACATGAATTTGGTGTCAGGAAGATTATTTAATGTTTTTGAAAGAAGTCGCTTACCCAACACTGCATTTATTTGATCAGAAATAAAGTGAAACACTAATAATGTGATTACAATTTAAACCCACAATCTAACCTTTTTCCCTACTTGTATAGAATGTAATATAAAAGCGCCAGTCTTCAGTGTCACATGATCCTTCAGAAATCATTCTAATATATAATAAATAATAAATTGGTGCTCAAGAAACATTTCTTATTATTATTACTGTCAAAAAAAAATTATTCGTGCTGCTGAATACTTTTGCGGAAAACATGATTCCAAAATTTTTTGATGAATAGAAAGTTCTAAAGAACAGCATTTATTTAAAATGACATTTTGATCAAATTAATGCTTTCTTGCAGAA
This sequence comes from Cyprinus carpio, assembly GCF_018340385.1. NCBI lineage: Eukaryota > Metazoa > Chordata > Actinopteri > Cypriniformes > Cyprinidae > Cyprinus > Cyprinus carpio. The sequence goes on from NC_056601.1 coordinate 19,986,994, forward strand.
TAAAAAAATGTACTGACCCCAAACCTTTGAACTGTAGTGTTGTAAAGCTGTGGGGTTTTACCTTCTTAGTGCACTGCCTGACTGTATTGACCAGCTCAGTGATGACAAGGTCCACACATTTCTGACACGGCTCTTTGATCTTTGCAATCTGCCGTTTAACAATAGTCTCAAAGGCCATGTCTGGAGTAAACAGACCGGTTCTGACGAGTGAAAGGGATGAACAGAGCAGTCAGAGAACTAAATGATGTGCTTTACAGTTGTTTGTCATTGCAATTCATATTTCATGGCATGGTTCTCATTGTACAGTAATATAAATCTAGCACGCAGTAGCTCAGAATGTCACAGTAGCATCAAAGCGAGTTTGATCTCAGAGCAGGAGAGCTGTTGAATGTGTGTGACTGTGTGTGTTTGCATACCTGATACCGTGGATGTTCTTGATGGCGTAACTGATCTCCTTACGCAGCTCTTTCTCATCAAACTCCATCTAGTCATCATTAACAGACACAGAAACACCTATTTGATATCATTTGAGAGGATATACTGTAATTTTGCTCTTGGAGTACAACAGTATGATGAAATTACCTTAACCAGCTCAAAGGGGAAGCGCTCGTGAAAGATGCGATTGATCCTCGCACCACCAGACAGCTCCACTGTGTCCACCTGATCTCCTGAACCCTCAATGCACTTCTCAAAATCCACCGCAAACTGCTGTACCATCCTTTAAACCAAAGAACAGTGTTTTATGTGTGAGTCACAGATTCATACCTTCACACAGAAAAATATACACACATATAATGATAAACTACGGTTCAAAAGATTTTTAATGTTTTTTAAAGAAGCCTCTTATGCTCAGAAATATTATGAAATATCATTACACTATTATTATGATTTAAAATAACTGTTTTCTTAGGCTCTAGCCCTAAGTGACCCTGCAAAGGGTTTTTAATATACTTTAAAAATGCAATTTATTCCTCTGAAGGCAATTCACAATTTTGCTCATTTTCAGGGTTCTTTGATAAAAATAAAAAAAAATGGAGAGAACATAATTTATTTAAAATAGAATTCTTTTGTAACATCATAAATGTCTTAATTGTCACTGATCAATTTAATGAATCCTTGCTGAATAAAAATATGAATTTCTGTTGACACCTCCAACAACAAATCTTTAAAACTTTCGAACCGTAGTTTATGTGCATGGGCTGTAAATTTTCAAGTGTGCAACACATATCAGACTCACTGTAGCAGAGCCTTGGTTTTGCGAGAAGGATCATCAGGGCGGAAGTGCTTGTACTCCTCCACCTCTTTCTCAATGGACAGTAGCTGGCTCTGAAGTTTGTTCCTCAGTCCTGGCAGTGTGTCTCGGATGTGGTTAGTTAATTGCTAAAGGAGAACAGAAACCCTTTGTTGCTAGGCAGAATCTGTCTTACAGTAAACATGATTTGTGTTCGTTTATAAATAACAATATACGTAAGGCTATATTCTTCTTTATCAAAATGGCAGTGGGTTTTATAAAAAACATTGCATGAGTGACTCTCGCTGTCATTCAACCTGGTTAAGAACTTTCTGCAGGTACGGAGTCCCCATGCGATCGGCCAGGTGACGGTAGGCTGGATGGGTGAGGAAGAACTTCCTCTCCGCTGCCATTGCAGCAGTGATGTCCTTCTTGCCATCAATGTCCTTCTGACTGCGGTTCACAACCCCAATGTAGCCTACGGGGAGCATCCAGTTTGACATTGTTACAGCCATTCAGCATGACCAAACATAGTACACTGGACAAATAACTTATCTTTCAGAAAATGTAGAACTATAGCTGTTAAATTACTTTCACAAGGTGGACTATCCCACATTTTGACTAAATAAGCCCTTATATGTAAAGTTAAGAGGAAATAAATGGGAACTAACCGCATTAGGAGAGTAAATGGTGAAATTAAGTGTAATTTGATGTGTTTTTCAGTGAAGAGAAAGACGTGTTAGCATTTAATGTTCAATTGCGATAGAGTTCAGTTATTATGGATGGCTACATGATGAGTGTTGCGTCAGTTAATGAACAATAACAGCATTAATGCCAGCACTGAGACCAATCTCTTCCTACCTGCTCATCTGTTGTCGCATATAGTAACAATAAATGTCATTTTCTTTAGCACGCTAATGCTTGTTATTGTCTAAAATAATAACATAACTTAAATCCAGCAAGTCATTTGTGTAAAAGAACTTGTTTTAGTCTTTATTTCCTTCATTTAAATAAGTTCACTGAATAAACTAGTCTGATTTTAAAGGGAAGTGTGTTATCTAGTAAGTAACTGGGTAAAAAGAATATGCTATGTGACAAGTAATCAATAATGTTATAACATTGTTCTCTGCTGGTGGAATGACCTGCCCAACTCGATCCAAGCATCTTCAAGAAATGGCTTAAGACACATCTCTTCCTTCTACACTTGACCCTCTAACACTAGCACTTTCTATTCTATTCTCACAGCACTTGTATATTGTTTCTCTTTTGTTGGTTTGATTGCTCCTATTGTCTGTGTAAAAGACAATCTGGATAAAAGCTTCTGCTAAATGATGTAAATGTAAATGTAATGTGAATAATAGGGGAGAAAGGTCATCTATAAGTGCAGAAAGAATAGCAGCTGCTAAAATGCACTGGCAGACTTAGACATAATAGTGCATCAAAGGCTTCAAAAGCAAAAATGTTCTCTGCAGAATATTTCTCCTTGAAGTGTGTTGCAGGTTTAATAGCCATTTTTTGCTCTCCTGGATCTTTGGAGTGTTTTTGTGTCTGAGTGCCCTTATAGACAAATAAATATATAAATAAATGCCTGACCTCTTTATACATTTTGCATTTTGCTTTCAAAAGACCAGACACATTTATTTACCATGCAGTGTTGAATAAATCTGATTTATCATCACTGTCCCCCCAAATATTTGATATGCTTGATGCTGCTCTGCTGTACTCCACTACACATTGCTCTGTATGTTATTAGGATGGTGCAAGTAAAGCTGTAAGTAGTTACACATTAAATATTTATCTGTGATTTATAGCAGAAATGTTAAATGATTGACAGTAACTAATTTTGTAAAATTTTGCCATTTTAAATGTAAAATAAATCATTTGTGTGATTGAAGTAATTCAGTTTGTAATAGAATGTGACAAGACAAGAACATTAACTTAAGCATAAGAGTGATTGTGTGGATACTGTGGATGAATTTAATGAACACAGATTCCTGGAATCCTTTCAGTAAAATAAAAATATTATGTGCAAATAGTTAAAATAGTAAATAGTAAATATAAATTCTTGTTCTTTTACTTTTTTCTTTCTTCTCTTCTTATTTTATTTTCCCTTAAAGCCCTTTTAAATCATGTTATTATTTAATTTATTTAAATAAAAATGACCAGTACATTGGTGACAGACATATTTAACCATTTAACCAACTGAATATTTTAAAGCATTAATTAAAAAATAAAAAGAACATAATCTTCACTCATTCAGGCCTGGGAATCACTGTTCATTGTTATTTACACATTTTCCACGACCACCCATTATTTATGTGGAAAGAGTATGAATGCTTTCTCTTTGCACACTGACTTTACCTCTACGTAAAGGAAGAAGCTTGTTCTCCAGGATGTCACGTGCATCGGTTCCTTCATCCATTAGATCCAATTTAGTGATCACACCTATAGTTCTCAGACCTACACAGAAACACACAAACATTGATGCATGATCAGATACAATTTTACAATGTAAAGAGCTTTACAAATCTCACATTAAGGTAAGCCTGCAAGTATGCAAATATTTTAGAAGATTTTTAGTCATTGCTGGATGATGACCCACCCTGAGGGTCCACCTCCTTGGCAATCTTGAGGGCATCTGAATTGGCCAGGTCAGAGTTGGCCGGAGACACAGCCAGCAACAAGCAGTTCTCCTTAGTCACAAACTGCATTAGCATATCCCTGATCTGAGACTCAATGTCATGCGGCTGGTCCCCTACCGGTACTTTGGTCATCCCAGGCAAGTCCACAAGGGTGAGATTCAAAACTGACGATCAAAACAAGGGGTGACAGGATTATATGTGATATTGTCCAAGGCATGGTTATATGTAACAGAATATTTAGATCTGATCATGGTTAAACGTCTGTTTGTGCATGAATGTAAATACCATGAGGCGAACAGACACGCAGATTGATAGGGACCGGTGAAATGCCTTTGTTTTGGCCAGTGATGCGATCTGTCTCTGCCTCAATTTCCTGACGAACCTCATCAAAATCTGTAAACTTCTTCCCTTTGCAATGCAAAAACTCAGCATATTCTGGAAATAACCAATCAGAAAAGACATTTTAACAAAACTGCTTTTTAGTTTTGCCTTAAAGGAGCACTTCACCCCAAAAAATTTTAATTTATCACCTTGTTTCTTCATCAAAAGTGATTTGGAGAAATTCAGCATTAAATCACTTGCTCACCAATAGATCCTCTGCAGTGCATTGGTGCCGTCAGTCCAAACAACTGATAAAAATATCAAAATAATCCACAAAACTCCAGCCCATTAATTCACACAAAAATGCCCTAATGATGGATTTGTTTATTACAAACAGGCAGCTTTTCACTTTACAAGACATTAATTGATGGACTGGTGAAAACTGTGATGTTTTTATCAGCTGTTTGGACTCTTATTCTGACGGCACCCATTCACTGCAGAGGATCCAATGGTGAGCAAGTGATGTAATGCTAAATTTCTCCAAAACTTTTCTGGTGAAGAAACAAACTCATCTATAATTTGGATGGCCTGAGTAAATTTTCCACAAATTTGAATTTCTGAGTGACCTATTCCTTAAAAACATGCCTTTAAAAATGACAGAGCTTTTTGGCTTCCCTCTAATGCAAGCAAGATATTTACCAGTAGGGCAGTTGATGAGCTGCAGCACTAGGGGGCGCCGAGTGACAATACCAGAGCCACGAGGCAGAAAGTCTCTAAAAGGAAAAAGAGGCAGCATTCATTGAGTCACTTTGTTTTTATATGCAAAGCATATCAAAGTGAATTTCTGGCATACAAATATTACATAAAGAGATGTAAATTATCTTTTTAAAAATCTGAAGAATAAATCAGTTCAAAGCAATCCAAAAAACAAAAATACTTTTATAAAGTCATGCTGCTATGTTTAAAACTCCTTAAAAATGTACTCAATGAAAGGTAATACATTTAATTACCATGAATAAAAACTCTTCTTTTTTAATCTAACGATGACTCTCAGTGTATATTCAAAGTAAAACAGCTCATCCTGAAAAACAGATGTACTGACTTAATTAAAAACATGTCAGTGCTAGTGCTGCTCTGGCAATTTACTGCATAACTCAGCTTTGTACTTGTTCTAGATATTAGTTGCACTAGTTCAGTTTTTCATGTATGTCTGTTGCCAGTATATTCGTAACTAGGCCTCTCTTAGTTCTGAGATTTGGAGATAGGGTTGAAGAAAGAGCTCTCTAAGGAGTGTGAGTGAGTGCTGTGAGTTCTGGCCATTAGGCAGAAGTGCTTTCAACATTAGTGGATATGTTCAGAAAGAAGAAAAACATGTAACTGCATTTCACCACTGACCACTAGGGCTGTCAAAAAAATGCTAATTTAAAATATTCGTCGAATTTAAAATAAAAATCCACATTCGAATGCAAAACCGCTGCATTTGAATTTTAGGTGTGCTATTGTTAGCCTATCCAGTTGAAGCCACTAGATGCGGTGCTGCTGCGTTGTTCATTCAAAATATTGAGGAAAAAGAGAACATCAGTGTGGAGAAGATCTTGTTTACATCAAAACTGTAACCAAGCCATTTACACAAAACACATATTTTGCGCATTTTCTAGAGGGACATCTATCACCGTTGCACTTGCACAAGAGAGCATGTTTAGAAAGCCATGTAAAATTAATGTAAGTTCAACATTTTAAAAACATATCTCGAGACTTTATGGGGAGATTTTTCCCCATCCCCCTGCGTCTCGTTATTAAATTAAAAATGTACTCTGTGTGATTAGCTTTCTGCCCTTTGTATTAAACTATGCATACATACATGATACTGTTTTGTTTATAGTTGTTTAAGCAACTTAATTAATTATAATTGGTTCATAAACATTATTTTAAACATTATGCACTTTTTTCCACAGATAGTCATTTTTTCTTATGCTTTGAATAAACGTGCATTAATAATATTTTGCTCGATGCGCCCTCTTGTGGCCTCAGGAGAGAAGCCAAAAGCTTTTCTTCACCCTAAGTGAAAATTTGCATTTTAAATTAGAATATAATTCGAATTTTGATAATATTTAAGTACAAAATTCGAATTTAGTTTTCAGCTATTTTGACAGCCATACTGACCACCTTTATGGATTTCGAAGACTGGAGGTTTAAAACAGTCTTTACACAATCTAATCTGTCTCTTTTTTTTTTAGGTAGCTAATGTAATTTATGCATTTTTACAGTGAAAGTGAAAGCAATTCATACTGACTTTGTTAACATAATAAAGTAATAATGATGGTTATATACAGGTATCTTATCATAATAGGTTCTCATATAATCTTTTATAATCCTAATGGAAGTGCTGTAATGTGCAGAACAATAATTGATGTTTGTATAATAAATAGAGCAACAGACTTTTTACTTTAGGACGGCTGTGAATTATGTTCACTAGTTGTCAGTCTCAAAACAGTCCATATTTTGTAGGATATAAGGAAACCTACATATATGTAGTGGTAGGAATTAGAAAAATACAGAGAAAGTACTTCCTACAGTGAGTTTTTCATACAAGAGCAGCAAAAATCTAGTCATTGTTCATTATTTGTCAGAGTAACTGTAGCTTCCTACAGAGTTCCTTTTAGTTTTATGGCACGCTACAAACCAACATTAATGGTGCATACTGCCACCTACGATACTGGAGTGTGTAAAATCATGGCTTCATTGATCTCATCTTAAATTCTTCTAATCAGACCAGTTTCATGCAAAAAATAATTAATTAATGCTTTAACATTTGATGATGCATTATAATTGTACAATGCAATGCAATGTAATTTATTCCTGTGATGAGTTGAAAATAAAATGTCAGTTAAACGAATGAAAATAAAAATGTTGTCATAATACAATCACAGTGCCTAAAAGTTTCTACATGCAGAATAGGTACGTACTGCCATTGCAGAGTTTTGGGGTTGGTAATATTTTTCAAGGAACAGAACTCTTTATATATTTATAGAATTATTTATTTTAAGAAAGTGAATAGAAAAAAAAAATGAATGTTTAATGACATTCATCCTGCTGCTTTCCGCCGGACTGCACCATCATGTAATTAATTGTCACGTCATCATGGTGATAGGCCACATCAGCATGTGCCTCCGTTTTAAAGGCCATGTCTCATTCATAATGACATCTGTCTGATGAATTGCACCATAAGTGTAAGTGTAGATGAGCTCATGTTCGTTCAACTCATTCATATACTATAAGTCCAAAGAACAGTTTTATCTATGTGGAAATGAATCAAGCATGAAAGAAAATAAGCTAAGATATTTTAAAGAATTTTTTAACGGTTTTTGTCCATACAGTAGGTTCCAAAACAAAACAGAACCTTAATAAATAAATAAAAATAAGGCCATTTTCTTTCTTAAAGGGATAATTCACTCAGAAATGAAAATTCTGTCATCGTATACTCATCCTTACGTTTTTCCAAACCTCTTCAAAATAAGATGTTCTTTCATCTGATGTACACAAAAGAAGATATTTTAAAGAATGTTGGTAACCAAATAGTTTCTGGTCCCCATCAAGTTCCATAGTATTTTTTCCCCTTACTATGGAAGTTAGTTTGGGGACCAGTTGACTGGTTACCCACATTCTTCAAAATATCTTCTATGTTTAACAGAAGAAAGAACTCAGAGGTTTGAGCTTGATGGTGTCTAAATGATGATTTTTGGGAGAACTATGGCTTTAAATCATGTTGCTCTAATCCTTCAAAATATCTTCCAAAAAAGAATTAAGAAGATAAATGACAATTAACTAATTATTAAATGACAATTCTGTCATCATTCAAATGATTTTCAGATGAACGGTCCCTTTAAGGGCCACATATACAGTAGTATTGCAGTTGTGAAAACTGTAAATCTAGCCAAGCAACACACCACATTTCAAGCCAAACAGCTGTCCTCGTACAGCATTGTGAAGTCTGTCCTTGTAACAGCTGTGAGCATTGTACTGCCAGTCAATGGATCTGTTTGTGGCTGACAAGCTTGACAGACACTTTAGTGTCCACAGAGCTCACAGTGTAGCGTGACCAATAACACTGAGTGAAGGCCCTGCTGAATAACAATGAAGGTCTACGAGGCAGCGAAGAACGTCACAACTTTACGAGCTAGACATAATAGCAACCTGCAAATGATGGGGATCTACGCATATTTTAACTCAAACACCCCTCTGTGTTGCAAATCCTTTTGACATATAAAACAATCATCCCTGATGGAAATACAAGATTAAAACCAGCCTAAAGTGGTTTACTGGTCTCATCTGGTCTCTACACAAGTGTTCAGCTGGTCTACTAGGCTGAGCAAGTGCCTAAAGCTATCAAACCACACCAGACTGATGAGTATGATGGCCGGCTAAGATTAGCAAAACATAAACGGTTGGTTTTCTAAACCAGAGATTTTAACAGAGATCTAATGAGATACTTAGATTAGAATTTCCTGAAACAAATAACAGCACTTGCATAGAGGACAAGTGTTAAGCAACAGAGATGCTTTGTTGTTGTCATGACACTTAGAATACATGTTATTTTCTATCAGTTATGCAATTCACCATGAAATAAATCCAAGAAAATATGCATACGATGACATAATCACTCGTATTTTGAAATGTGAACATTCTAACAATGCCAAGTCAATGAGAGATTTTCTAACTTTAATCTTAAAATCATTTTAAGTGGGAAACTTTAGAAGTATCTACATAATAACGTTTAAATGGAGCTGAATTAATTGCTTACTGTACAATTTTTCTCATATACTCACTATATATTATTTATTTATTTATTTAAAGATCAGTGTCTCTTACAATTAATACTTGGTTCATATAATGTTATCCAAATGAAGACAGTGCCACCTTCACAGATTTTGAAAGAACTGTCCTTGGTCCTGAACACAAGCACAGCTCAACTGGCTGTGAGCCAAACACAAAATAATGATGCTGTTTAAAAGTATACAGTTATTTTGAATTTAATAATATTCCACAGTACTGCTGTTTTTTATGCAATTGTGGAATTGAATTAAATTTTAGTTTAAGCAAGAGCTGATCTCTCTCAGAGAGTCATATAAATAAATAGATATAACACATACAATACACAGTTTGTCATCATTTATTGAGCCGAATGTTGTTCCAGACCTGCATGACTTCCTTCCATGGACTACAAAAGGCAAAATGACAGTCTCAGTCAACACTGACTTTCATTGCATGTTCAAAAGATGCAATCAAACACAAGTTTGGAACAACATGACGGTGAGTGAATGATGACAGAATTTTCATTTTGGGTGGCCTAATCATTTAAAGGATCAAATCGTCCAAATAATATTGGTTTCGACTTATTCACAAAATTCCATTAGCATTCCTTCAGGATTTTGACTAGAGTGAACAGAAAACGAACAGCAGGGAGGAAGACAGGCCTGTGGCTCACATATGACCCCTTTTACACCCGATACAAGCAACCACTGAACATTAAACCCTTGACTTAGATCCTTTTTATATCAGCAGCCTCTACACCTTTATATACAAAACCCTGAAAACCCTGGAAGCAAAACATCATTATCTGAAGCATACGTGATTAGCTTTTATTCTAGATTGTAAATATATATGATACAATATTTCACATAAACCACTTTTTCTTCCTAATACATAAAGCTCGCTCGCGCATATGATGCCCAAAATGCTGGTGTAGGTTGGCAGCTCGCTAGAATGATGGCCTCGCAAGGACACACACACACACACACACGTCAGCCATGAGCATCATTCTCTGTCACTCTTCTTCACGAGGCTGCTGTCTAAAGCAAATAAATGTACTACATGTCGAGAGACTGAGTCAAGCTTCGTGGGCTGCTTGTCCAGCTTTAAGTAAATCATGGTAAAACAGCTTAATTTTGTCAGTTAAGGGACAATGCATAACAAATGCACCTGATTTATAAGCGTAACCGGCCTGAAAACAGAGCAGCTCTTCGCTGCCTTGAATAACTAAATCGTTTTCATGTTAAATAAAAATTGGTTTTGGTACGCATGCATTATAAGTAATTACCGAATATGCTTGTGTCCGGTGCAGAAAGCCAAATTAATGATACAGAAACACTGGACACACGAGCAGGTAGAGTGATGCTGCCCATCAATTTATCATCGGTCACTTACTTCCCAACGAAGTTCTCCAAAACCGAGCTTTTCCCAGCACTTTGGCCGCCGACCACTGCGATCTGAGGAAGGTCCAGGTTGGCATTTTGTCCGATGGCAGAGAAGGCGTCCTGCATTCGGTTTACCAGAGGAATCAAGTCCTCCATTCCCCGATTGCCCATCTTGTGGGATAAATAACAGGCTCTATTTCAGAGTGAATGAAAAACCGATGTAATCGACCCTGAACGGAGTCCTAATTGGCAGGCCCCGAAATATCTAAAAGCTGTCCCTTGCAACGCTTCCTTCAATTTTCCAGGCACCTTGGCGAATCGACATACGTCCTCCTCCCTATGCGCTGCTCCCTGCCTGGTCACCACCGCGATGAGATCTGCTGCTGCTGCTGGAGCGATGCGGAGATGAAGCGCTGGATGCTGCGTTACCTTCACCAGCCGCTGGGAGCGCACGACACAATCAAACGACCGTTTTCATACCTCAAACATGAATTTGACGAATTGAAACCGTTTTTCTCTGCTAAAACTGGGCTCATTAAAAACTTTGGCCAACGTTCTTGTTTGGGTCTCTCAAAGTTCTGAACAAGCATTCTTCTAGAACGTTCATTCAAAGTTGTCTGGACTTTAACAACGTTCTCAAAATACTAGCACAAAAACATTATTTCTACATAATAAAAAAAAAAAAAACATTATTTCTACATTTACGAAGAAAAAAATTTAGTTGGACGTTTGTCTGGTTTAGAGAACATTCCAAAGTAATTCTTATAATTTTGTAAAATAATGAAATTGAACTTTCCATTTAATGTTATGTTCAAAACCTTTTTGAATGTTCAGAGAAAATTCAGAAATAAGGTTTTCATGACTTAATGAGAATATTAGCAAAACGTGCTTAGCACATATTGTTAAATAGATAGTCCTTATAATGTAGCTACTAATAGTGTTGAATAAATAAGCCTATCTAATGAATAAGTAGTATTTAAAAAAAAAGGTAGTACCGAATTGGACAGCTGTTTTAGTCCTTATGTAGCTTGTAACTTGTTAGAAAGTTATGAAATATATTATTTAATAAATATTAAAACAATTTAAAATGAAAAAAAATAAATGTTAAAACGATTTAGGGTGAATTCGGGTAATCTGGGACACCTAAACTCCAGTGTGTATATTTCCTGTTCTAACATTTCTAACAAAATTTAGTCATCAGGACTTTTTACTATAATTTAGCATAGACGTCATCTGACTGAAATCACATGACTTCATTGAGGCGATTCCACAGAAAGTGGCGGGGCACTTGTCAATCAATAAGCTCCCCTGGGAATTGCATGACAAGGTCAGTGACATATGATTCTGACTAGATTAATGTTAAGGACATAAATCTGTCATAAATAATACAATGTTATAATTGTTGTCAAATTATGTTTGTGATCTATTCAAGCAGCAAAATATGTATTAAAGTGTTGAAAATGTGTTTTAGTTTTTTTTTCTTTCAAACATTTTTTTGTTGATCCACATTATCAAATATGATTGAGAATGTGGGACAGCATGCTTTGGGTAATCTGGGACAGTCTTCAAATGGAGGAAATATGTATTTAGGGACTTTATAAGTCTAATGACAAGGTTATGGGTGTTAAAGGGTTAGTTCACCCAAAAACTCTGTTATTAATTATCCACTGGACCTATGCTGTTCTGAGTCAGCTGCGTCATGCCGATACGTTGTTTCCGTTCAGATCAAATCACAACAATGTAGGAAACAGTTCCGGCGTGATGCAGCAGACACAGAACAGCATAGGTCCAGCGGATATTCTCCAAAATGGCACCAGGGTGATGCGGAGGAGACAAATTGTTGAATAAAGGTGTTGTTATTTTTTTTTTTCTTTTGCACACAAAAAGTATTCTCGTAGCTTCGTATAATTGCGGATGAACCACTGCTGTCACATGGATTAATCTACGTTTCTGGACTTGGGAACATTTCAGTTGCATTGCTGTCTATGCAGGGTCAGACAGCTCTCAGATTCCATCGAAAATATCTTAATTTGTGTTCCGAAGATGAACGATGGTCTTACGGATTTGAAACGACATGAGGGTGAGTAATTAATGACAGAATTTTCATTTTTGGGTGCACTAACTCTTTAATGTGGACTACTTGAGGTTATAACATTAGCATAAGTTCACACTAGCTAACAGCTAGCTAAACCAGCTAGCTAGAGAGATGCTACAGAGATGGAATCTGGGAAACGTACTCCAGGAGCAAGCAAAGGTATCAGGATGAAGTAAACCGTTAATTTCATTTCCCAAATTCTGGGTTATTATGTACAACGGTTCAAACCACTGAGCAGGAGGGGTATCTGCGCCCAAGACACACACAAAAAAAACAAAAAAAAAAATGCACACACACACACACACACATGCACACACACACATGGATGCAAACCCACCTCCCGTTCTCCACACACACACAGTCATTAGTCAGCTAAAATATGAAAATATCCATGGCCTTTAATTAACTCAGTGACATGTATTACAGAATACAATGGCACCACAGTGTCAGGAAAAGAGATGGAAAGAGAAGAAGCGAGGAAGAGAGAGAGGGGAATGAGAGAAATAAGAAAAAGCTAAACCAATGGAATGAGAGTAGAATGAAGGGAGCTATTGCTGAGTACAAAGAGCTGGTGGAGGCCTTTCCCAGAGTTGCCCCAGTTGTAATAGAATGGAGAACTTGAATAACTGACTGAATAATCCATTAATCAAATTGTTGCTTGCTGTTGCTTAAATTTCAGTTGATTCTTTAAAATGTTAATATAATGTTAAACAAATGTTAAAAATTGTAATAGTTTTAAATGAATTAAAATGAATGAACACAGTAGATTGTTCATCCTGAGTACAGAAAGAAATCATTTTTCTTGATTTTGAAATATACATCTCATTTCCTGAGATTTCTGTGCTTGTCATTTTTTTCATAATGCTTTTTAAAAATTGGTGATATTGTGTTTGGAATGCATAAAGTATGGTGAATGTAGGCTTTTTTAGGCCTAATACATATGTACCAGATTACAAAGTGACCTGTCCCAGATTATCAAATTCAGGCAGAATTGCTTTTTGTTTTTTGTTTATTTTTGGCACAAAAACACTAATAGGTGTGGCATGTCTCCTCTGGGTATAATATACATTCTTTCTTCTGGTGTGGTTAGAAAACATCTTAGGGATTTCAGAAAAGTCTAATGTGTTGATCTAATGTGTTAGATAGATATGGAAATAAATCACAGAAGTCAAAATTGCAAAAAATGTCCCTTACATGTTGGAGTTTATTGTGATAGTGCTGACTGTGTGTTATCCCTGATTTAATTGTCTGTGTTGAACTTTAATGCAAAGGTTTTCAGTACACATACAATAATTTGTCATTTTGTATTTTTGCACAAAGCGGTTTTCCTGATGATGTAATGCTTCTTCCGAGCCGAGCGAGGGCGCACTGTTGTTAATTGTCCGTAAGCTCCACACCACAGCAGCAGAGGAAGAGGCATCTACCATAAACACTGATGGAGTGAAGCTTGTTTTCAAATCAAATGGTGAGCTGTTTCGTACATTTCAATAATGTTGTTTTAAACACGTATAAAGTGTGCAGTATATGCTGTAACTTACATTGCAGGTTTTTGCCACTTGTTGTCCATAAAGCTCTTTATAGTCATAGAGTTCTGTAATGTTAAATTAATATAATATAACGGAGTATTTATGTTAAGAGCAAAGAAGGTTGCTCTGGCCAAGCTCACCCATTTAACTTTATTATTGCTTATTTATTTACGCAGTGCCAAGATTAACATGATATATATACAGTCGTGGTCAGAATCCAGCTCTGAGTCTTCACTTGTAATGTCTGAAGAGTTTGGAGAACATCTGAGAAGAGATCAGAGACCATTCCTTCTTCCAGAATCTCTCCAGATCCTTCAGATTCACAGCTCCATGTTGGTGCTTCTTCTTTCAGTTCACCACACTCGTTTTCTATATTGTTCAGGTCAGAGGACTGGAATGGCCCATTATAAGATTTCTAGCATGGACAGTCAGTTTTTAATTTTTTATCTGTTAGTATTTAATTGAATCCATGATGCCATGTATCTGAACAAGATGTCCAGGACCTCCGGTAGAAATATAGACCCACAACTTTAAAGATACAGTAGTATGATTAATGGTAAACATAGGGTACTTTTTACTCCTGTGTGCATCAAACCCATCTTGAGTGTTTGCTGCTCATTTTTTAGTTTATCTGACCATAGAATCCAGTCCTGTTTGAAGTTCCTGTAGTGTCTGGCAAATTAATACATTGGAGTTTGTTTTCGGTTGAGAGCATGTTCTTTTCTGGACTTTTTTTTTTTTCTTGAAACTCTCCCAAAAAAGAAAAAAGAAACCCTTTGTTTAAGGCTTTCCAACACCAAGACTCAACTATTTTATGCAAATCTCAAGCTGTGATCTCAAGTCTCTGGCCGCTCAAACTCTCCTCCTTGCCTTGCATTAAGACAATATAGACACATGTCCCCTTCCAGGCAGATTTGTAACATTTTCTGTTGATTGGAAATTATTAATTATTGCCCTGTTGGTGTAAATGGGGATTTTCAATGCTTTAGCTATTTTCTTACAACCACTTTCTAATTAGTGAAGCTTAACAATCTTTTGCTGCACATTAGAACCATATTCTTTGGTTTTTCTCATTGTGATGAATGATTAAGGGAATTTGGACTCTGTATTACCTCATATTCATACTCCTGTGAAATAGAAAAGTCAAAGCTGGATAATTTCATGTTCCTAGTTACCCTGGTGTGCAAAAAAAAAAATGGAAATAGGAATGGAAATATACTTCAGAGATATTTTAGTCATAAGAATTTCTAAGGGTACCAATAATTGTGCCCATTGTGTATTAGAGAAAAAAAAAATTATTTTCAGAATGTGACCCCCCCCCCCTTCCTTTTTTTTTTCTTCTTTTTTTTTCAATTAAAGCTTAGTTTTTTTATAGTTTGTTTTTTTAATGAAACAATTGGATAATCCACTTTTTTTTTTAGAATCTTGATCATATTTACCAAGGGTACCAACAGTTCTGACCACGACCAAATACATATAAATAAGGCGAGATGTCACATTTTGGTGTCTATCGAATCAAATTTATTAAAGTTATTTTATATAAATAGAAAGCCAATTAAATGCCAGTAAAGTGTCTGCTTTAATATTGATATTAAAATGTCAAATGTAATTTAAAAAAATAAAATGTCAAAAAATGGGTGAAATAATGTTCCATCATCATTCAGGGTAACAGATATATTTATTATATACGGCTACATCGTATTATATATCAAAGTGAGGTGAAGGAGCATTGTGCATGTATCACCTTTTTTTGTTTTGCTTTTTTGATTTAAGAAGAGTTAAGTGCACCTAAACGGAAAGAGGAAGAATGTGCTAAACATAGCTGGGAGAAGTAACTGACAGATGAGAAAAACAAATACAGAGACATGGGGAAAATAGGTGAGTACACACTAAACACTTGAGGAGATGCCTCTACTCACACTAAGACTATTACCAGTGGTAAAATTCATAAGAAATTATGTTGTCAAATTCTATGAAAAGATCTTCAGTGCACAAATTGTGTGTTCCTTCTCATACACTAAGGTACTGTTGGACAAATTCATTCTTCAGTCCCAGAACAAGGAGAGCCTCCTTTGAAAAAACACAGAGCTCAGAGGTAATCTTCAATAAATGTAATATTAAAGCAGACAGACTGAAATAAATCAGTGTTTGTGTTTCATGTGATACACTAACAAAAATCCACTGCCTCTTTTGGATAGACCGAAAGAACTAGGGGAGTCTGCAAATGGAGATAAGATGCAGCAGCCACCAAAAGCAAACTCCGCAAGCATATCAGACCATGAAGGTATTTGTTGACTGACTGTAGTGTACAGCTCTCTGTGTTTGTCTCTTTAGCCTCAGGCAAACTACACATCTACTGAAATGTCACACTCTATGTTTACTTTTGAATTACTGAACTTCGGTGCTGTCAACTCTAGATCTGCAAACTTTAACTTATTGTGTACCCTTGTGTCGTGTTGAAAAGTTGAAGTGTCTTTTATTTCCCCTCTAAATGATGCAGAGGATGATGATGGCACTGCACATCTTGAAGAAGACAGTGTGGATCAGAACAGAGCAGCAGAGGTGCAGTAACATATTTTATACAGTAACATATCTTTACCTATGGACTTTCCCAATAACATCAGTACATCAGTTTTAAATAATAATTTGATACTTAATACATTCCAGTGACCCTCAGAAAAATGTAACGTATATTAATACATGTTTAGTTGTGCTTTTGGGGGTCAGTAAGATTGTTTTAATGTTTTTTAAATGTTTTAGACTTTTATCCTCACTAAAGCTGCATTTATTTGATTAAAATACAGTGAAAAAATAATTGTTTTCTTTTATGCCAAAGCTGAATTTTCAGCAGCCATTACTCTAGTCTTAAAGGGGTCATGAACAGAGAAATCAAATTTCCCTTGATCTTTTGAAATATAAGAGGTCATTGTACTATAAAAACATCAAAATCAGCAAGTTTCAGAGCTCAAAAGGGCTTTTCACGTTTGAATTTGTTAACCCTGGGTCATCCTAAACCCTGGATAAACAGAATCCTGGGTTATCTGCAATCATGTTTCACACTGCTCATCCCAGAGATCGTCTTACTAGGAGTTAACTGTTAATCCTGGGTATTCATTAACAGACATTTCACACATTCCTAAACCCTGTCTACATCGACGCCTGTTTAGCTCCGCCCATTGTTTCGGGCATGTAGTGAAAGACAAACCCAGATCTATACAGAAACCAAACAATGAAGATGCTCCTAAATGAAGAAAATAAGATGCTGTGCAGTGTCAAGTTGTGGAAAAACAGTCTTTGCATCTCCTTCCTTCTGATCCCAATGTTAGGAAAAAATGGATGAACTTTATATGAAGCTCCAGACCTCGTCAGTAAGAACTTGTTATTTTGTTCACTTCATTTTACCACGGATTCAATTACAAACAAGGCACAATTTCGACACAGGATTTTCAGAAAGATTGAAACTGAAAGACAATGCTGTCAAAGTTGCCCTGCAACTTATATTTATAAAATAGTCTAGATACTAGATCGTTACATTATATTCCTCAGCAGTGAGGTAGTAAAATCGCTGTTTTTGAAGTACAGCTTGAAGTACAGACACGCAGACGCAGGTAGGCTCACACTCACACAACCAGGGCTCGAATTGAGGGGGTATGTGGGGGGGGGTGGCATCCTCCTGGTGGAAAAAAATGACAAAAAGCATCCCCCCTAACCATCCCCTTCAGAACTCGGTACTGTAACAAGCTGCGCACAAGCTGAAGCAAGTTTCTGTCATTTTTCGTGCAAAATGGTTCAAGTGCCCCCAACTGCTCCCCGGGTGCCGCAGCATAAATGGCTGCCCACTGCTCCGGGTGTGTGTTCACGGTGTGTGTGTGTTCACTGCTGTGTGTGTGCACTTTGGATGGGTTTGGATGTGGGACAGCTGTGGCCTAATGGTTAGAGAATTGGACTTGTAACCAGAAGGTTGCAGGTTCGAGTCTCGGTGCTGGCAGGAGTTGTAGGTGGGAGGGAGGGAGGGTGGGAGGGTGGGAGGGAGTGAATGAACAGCGCTCTCTTTAACCCTCAATACCCATGGCTGAAGTGCGCTTGAGCAAGGCACTGAACCCCCAGTTGCTCCCCGGGCGCTGGATATAGCTGCCCACTGCTCCGGGTGTGTGTTCACTTCTCACTGCTGTGTGTGTGCACTTGGATGGGTTAAATGCAGAGCACCAGTTTCGAGTATGGGTTACCATACTTGGCAAATGTCACGACTTTCACTTTCACTTTCACTTAAATGCAGAGCCCTAATTGTTTAATTAGCGGTATTGAACCAAATTCCTCTATCTCAGGCCCCAGAAGGAAAAAAAAAGCTTATAAATAATAGTTTAAGAAGGCTAATTTTTCATTAAATAAAAATGTTTTTATACAAATTTTGTAATCATTGTGTAAAATTAGCTACGGGACAAACCCTCAGCTCCTGAAGCTGTCAGAATGCTAGCACTAAGGTGCCATAACTGACGAAAATAACTGTCATTTTTACCCATTCAGTCAAATACTGCGCTGCAAAGAGCAATTCTAGTTTTAACCTGTCTATAACTTGGCAAATGACCAAGGAATAAGTGGGATAATCAACGGCTTGTCGTGCATTAAAGGATTTTAAATGCACTTTGCTGAGGCTTCAAGTCGGGTGGTTCTTTGCCTCAAAGTCGTGCATGTAAAATCCTTTAATGCATGGCAAGCCATTGATTATCCCTTACTTAATTTCCTTAACATATCCTTGCTGAATAAAACATTCATTTGACCGCAGACTTTTAAATGGTAGTGTTTTAGTTTCACTTATCATCCTTGTCTGTGTAAAGCTGTAGTATTTACCAGTCTTTCAGGTTCTGATGTTACTGTATTTGTAAAACACTGTTTACATGAAGCCCCACCCATAGGAGTTAAATCATTCTCCACTTTGAAAAGAACTCCACCTCAACTTAATCAATAAGAGCTTATATTGTATTAAACCTGGTATACTTGTTTAATAAGAGCTGTCATTCAGGTGCAGGGTGTTGGTACGTCTCTGAAGGTGACCATCCAGCGTAGCAGTGAGAGTCGAGCCTTCAGCACTTCACCTGAAGAGACGGCAGCAGGTGCAGGCCAAGAGGGAGAGAAAGAGAGAAGCAAGCACACAGTTAAATTCACCTGCTACATTTGCAATGTCACCTGTTCTGACCAGCAAGTAAGACTTGACTGTACATTACTGAAGAGAAGAGTCGTTTGATCATTGTGTTTAGTGAGGTGTTTGACCTGTGCAGGGCTTCCAGACTCACATGACCAGTTTAGATCATCAGCAGCGTATGATGGAAATCCAGCGTCTGAGCAACACCTGTCTGGCCACACTGTTACCCCCCACCCAGGAGTCCCTGCAGGGTACAAACAGGTAGGTGATGCTCTCTGCACTTTAGAGGTGTAGTGTGTATGTTTAGCTTAGTTATAAGTAAAAACAAACAATTTAACCCTGTCAGAACTGTTTTGAGTCTGTGACAGTCTGAGATAGCAAAGATAAGGAAGGAAACTTTTAAAAATCGACTTTAAAACACTTCTCTAATCTTTGTTTTTATGTTGCTTTCATACATTGAAAAAAAAAAATTTTTACTATTTCTTAAACTTTTTTTGATTGAATGACTCTAAACATAGCATAGAAGCCTGTTTCTTCCACTGAATAAAAAATGTAAAAAGGTAATTGCAAATTTTAATCTCACAATTCTGACTTTTTTTCTCAGAATTGCCAGTTTATATTGCAATTTTAACTTTCTAGGAATTGCGAGTTAATAGCACACAATTGCAAGTTACAGTATTAAAATGCCACTATTGTGGGTAATGAAAGGTTCATATTTTGGTTTTGGGAGTCCCCAACAACAGGTTGACATGCATGCAAGATCAAAAAACACTTTCATTGTCTTATAATATGCATTTTTTTTATTTTTTGCTCAACGACTCCCAAACAGTTCACTCAACGATTCGTTTTTCCAAACCCCTCCTTTGCGTGACGCTAATCTGCGGTGATTGGTCTGATGACCCAGTCAGTTGTGATTGGTCTACTGCATGCAGTGCATGTCAATAATGGAACGCCCATCACCATTACTGAGCCCACAGCTCGGTGTTAAACACCCAAACAGCCATGGAATTTGCATTAGCCCAACGCAGAAACGTATTGATAAAGCACTGCATTTTGTACACCAATGTATTGCTCTATTCTTTATCAGAACTACAAGTAATAACAACGACAAACATTCACTATTCATCAACACATTTCTAGACAATTGCGAGTGAGCAGATATTGCTGTTACCGTGCATTCACACTGCCAGCAGGGGGAGCGTCAAAGTGGCTGGAAGTTTGTGTACAGGAACATTAAAAAAAAAAAAAAAAGATGCTTGGACCAAGGTGTCTGAGATTATTGGTCTTCCTGGTGAGTTACTGATGTGCATTAACGTTATATATTTTTTGAAAATAAGCGGGAATTTCATGATAACTTCAGCACCAGAGCATGCAAAACTGTTACTGCTGCAGAATATTTCTGAGGTTAACTTATACCCTCCTTGTGGTCAGTCTACTTTACTTTGTAAACACTGCAGCGATGTAGGATGATTTTGAAGTTGGAGGAGAAAATGAGTTGGGAGTTTTTCAACATACCCTAACTGTACCCTAATGGATTTACCCTCACAGTGCAGAGCACAGCATCTTCTCCACAGGAATCCGCTACGGTGTTTGAGGAAGAGGAGGTTTAAGTTTTCCTGGGTCTGAGCATGCAACAAGGGGGCGGGCATAAATATGCTAATATTTCATGTTGACATCAACTAGGAAACAGCTTAAGATTCGTTTTAAAAAATGACTAATTTTTATGACTCGGAGTCGACTCTTTCTTTTGAAAGACAATAACTTTATACACAGTGCGCTTTTAGATTTAAAACTTTGCAGGATGTTTTCATTCTCTTAGAGCTGTGTTACACACTGCATGAAAGGTAATTTTCAAAAATCCATAATAGGGGCACTTTGAAGCAGAATTGTGAGAAATCCCATTTCTGAGAACATATTAATTCTCCCCCTCAGAATTGGGCTTTATAACTCACAATTGCGAGTTTATATCTCGAAATTCTGCTCTTTTTTTTTTTTTTTTAAGTCAGAATTGTGAGAAAAAGTCAGAATTGTGAAACAAAAACTCGCAGTAATGTGTTAGTGTACTTCACTCACATAAAAAAGTTAAAATATTAAGCATTCCATCATTGCCTATTGTTAAAAAAAATAACTGCACAACACTATGTAGAACACAGTTGTTTTTTGCTCTTTAACAGAGAGAGACGGATGGGTCATCAGCGCTGGTGTCCAACCTGCCAGTCTCATTTTTCTGGTGACCTCATCGAGCACAGACGAACTAAGAAACACAAGGTGACCTTAACATTAACAAAACAAATACCACCAAATCTAATCACTATATATGTATATGTGGAAATATCCACATATACTTGAGGAGCAGAGTTTGATTGTATGAAAATGCTATGTCTTTTCATCTCATTAGATGGCAAAGGTATCCTCGAGACCTTTCTGTACCCTGTGTGAGCGCCACTTTAGGACTCCTCGCAAGTTTGTTGAGCATATGAAGTCTCCTGAGCACAAACAGAGGGTTGAGGAGGTTTGTATGGATATTTTGTAGGTATTTTAATCTAAAATGTATTAAATGAAATTGAATAAAACTTTTTTTATTTCAACATTTGTTACAGTTACGAAACGAGGGTGACCCGGAGGTTATGGAGGAGCTCATAACAGTGGATGCTATTGGCTGCTTTGAAGGGGAAGATGATTATGAGGAGGATAGAAATGAAGAAGAGATTGCAGTGTTTGAGAAGGTTAGTTGCATTACATCATGTGCTTTTCTAAATTAGAGTCCCTTTTGGAGTTTTATATTTATTTAAATTTTGTTCATAGCATCCTGGTCATAGGGATATGGCTCTGGAAGAGACGACTGATTATGAGGCATATGATCCAGAGACACAGTATGGTGAGTACTGGACTTTAACCACTTCTCTAAAGTAGACTGTCAGAGAATAGTTTGTGAGTAAGTTCATCTGACAGACCTGACTGCTTTCTGACCCTTAGGCACTAGTTTTGTGGTCCCTGTTGCTGGTTTCCTCTGTAAGCTGTGTCATAAATTCTACCACTTTGAGGCTTCTGCACGGGAAACTCACTGCAGGTCTCTTATGCACTTCCAGAACTTACAGGTGAGGAAAATGATGGAATTTGAAATGAATTTGTGTCATTTAAGGCAAATCTAAAATCAGTGATACTACAATAATAGCCTGGTGTAAGTGGTAGTGGTAGATCTCTCAAATAATGTAATGGCCAGTCAGATTGTGATTAATGACACACAGTTAAAACTCAAATGTGAATTTTGAAGCTGTTGTAATTTTATTTATTTTTTTAACTACACCATTGTTAAAAAGTTTGAGGTCAGCAAGATTTTGTAATGTTTTTGAAATAAAATCTCTTGTGCTCAAACCTGTTTTTGATTGAAATACAGTTAAAAAATAATACTGTGAAATATCTTCTACTATTTAATATTTTTTAAATATATTTTAAATAATATTTATGAATAATATTTCACAATAGTAGTAAATGCCTTGGTGAGCATAAAATGTTTTTTTTTAACACTGATGGGTGTTAGTGAATATTTTGACATTATGTCTGATCAGATGGTCCATTGAACGTAATGCAGCTAAAATACTGAGAAATATATCTGTGTAAATAATGTAGAAGGAATTTTTAAACAAAAAAGTGAATTCAATGCCAAATGCTCAGATTTGTATTTGATTTTCAGAAACACAATGCTCTGAAAATGCAGAAGAAGCCACCTCAGGATGACTGTGAGAGTGATGCGTCATGTAGCAGCCTGAAGAGCGACCCTCGGTGCCTGGAGCTCGCTGCTTCCTGTGCAGATCTCAACAGACCACACATCAACTTCTCAAGAGAGCGCTTACACTTGAAGAAGCTTAAGCCATCTAAGAGACCTCACAAATCCAAGTCTCCACGCTCGAAACACTCTGGAGCTCCACAGAAGCCTGCCGTGGTCATGAAGCACTTAATATGTTCTCCACACTGTGGCTCAGGGTCAAGCCAAGAGTCACACTGCCAAGAGCTACAGCACACAGAATCTGTGTCCAGTGAAAAACAAAAGACATCCTGTGACCCTGTGCATTACTCAGAAGAGCAAGAAAATGTGAGCTCAACACCCACAAACAGTTTGTGTGATGCATCACAGTTGAACTCAGAGGAGAACACAATCAACTGAGGTTAGAAAGAGACAGTTGGCAAAGACCGAACAAAAATATCATTTTTCATTGTTCTTCATGTTCATCGGAGTTCATCGAGTGTTTCTGGGAAATCTGTGAAGAAAACCTGAGAAAAGAATGATACTTTCAAAAAAAAAAATAAAGAAAATAAATAAATGTTCATTTAAATTCATAAATATTGTAAATCTCATTTCCTTCATTTAAACTGTATTTTTACATATAATTATAATAATTGTTGAACAACAGTTTATTCATCTAGGCTGGTGTTGTTACTTGAGCTGCAATTATTTGTTCATTCTTATTCATCATATCTATTGTTAATATATATTAACTTAAGGTATTTTTCAGCACCTCCATTTAGCATCGTTTGGGAAAAGGAAGTAAAAACATTCATGTCCACAATTAATGTCCAAATCTAGAACAGATTTCTTGATTAAAATGCACACAGATCATCCACTGCCAATTTTCTCCTTTCTTTTTTTACTTTCTTTCTTTTTTCTTTTTTAATAAGAAAAGCCTCTAGTGTTATAGACCAGTAATAGTAATAAAAGTATTAAAAATATAGGACTAATATTTCCATATACAGTTTGGACAAGGTTGTGGACATTATGAACCTGTGTATAATCTCCATTATTAACCCCTTCTTGAAAATGTGGTGACATCTATAGTGTCCCCTACCCCCCCAAATATTTAATTATTAATTTATTGGATAAAAAAAGGCAGTCTATGAAAATGTATGTCATTACAGGCTGAGAGTAGACTAGTCGCAGCTGGAGCTCTCTGGCCGCATCAGTACACGTGGCATGCAGATACATGTGTGTCCTGCAGGGGGCGACAGAGCAAACTGCAGGGCATTATGGGGCGGAGATGGCATTCTAGTACACACACAGACGACGGCAAGCAAAGCTAGTGCGAGACCTGTAACACCTGCGAGCGGACATAGATCTCGATTAAAAGCACACAAACAAGCCAAGGTGTCCTGCAGACGGGAATCGGCTCTCGGAGTTTGGTGTCATGGCCCAAAATGATTTGATGAGCAACGCGGAGGACGTGGCGGATCAGGTAAGAGAACAGAAGGCCCTGCCAGTCAACTTGCACAGTAAATCACGGAGACTGCTCTTCTCTGCTAAACAAATGCTCTCGAAGTTCAGGAAAGTCCTTGTCTGCGTGTATAGTTTCGTCTTGTTTGCTTGGCTGCAAATGAGGTTTGTTTACTGACTAAATTCAAGTCTTGTGACTAGAAGGACTGACTGAAGTATTAGCAATACTTTTCAGAAAAACTGTGGTTTGGTTGCTTTCTTGTACTAACATTTGACATTCATAGCTATTAAAGATATATAAGTACATATATTGTATTTCTGTGAACTCAGAATGTTTACAAACTTTATCCTCGAATCGTTTTCCTCAGTGTCTTCAAACGTGTTCATATGTAGAAGCGAAAGAGTGTATGTTACTCATAATACCCAACATAAAAGATGACTGGTTAGAAAAATATGCCTTTAATCCGATGCCTTTGTTGCTTACGTATCAGAATATGCATAATTTGCAGGATTATTGGATGTATTTGGGGCCCTTTTTTCATGCTGTGCTGTTTCTTCTTGTTTTTGGCTTAATAGAAATCCACTTTATAAATATATGTAATTATTATGTGTGTATAAACTGGAGTTGTGTGTGTTTATCAAGGCTGAAACAAGGCCATTACTGACATCAGCATCTCAGATTAATTATTTATGGCCTAATTTTCAAAGTAATTTTAGTAAATTGATTAACCAAAATTCCCAATTTTGGTTCATACTACTCTCATTCAGCAAACATGTAACATAAGGCAAATCCTGTACTCTTCGATATATTCCTGTGCTGCTTGGAAACAAGTCAAATGCCCTCCAGGCACACAGACTGCGAGTAAGGTATTGACACACAGGCAGACATTGGCCCTGAGATCTCTTCCCATTCATTTGGTCTTGCTTGGTACTTGTTGAATGCTGATTGGCCCGTTTTCTTCTTAGTGCTGATGTGGATCGTCTGGGGGCGGGGCTTAGCAGAGGCCGGTGTCAAAGCTCACATAAGAATGTGAGTTAATCAGCAGCTGGTTTAGAGAGTGTTATTATGAAACCCTGCCATGTATTGACCAAATCTATGCGTTTTAGTATTCCTGCAATCTGCTTATTTTCATTAACAAATAACAGAATTCTATAATCTACCATTGGCTTTTACAAGCAGATTATTAATTCTTACTTTCACTTAACAAGCTAGCTCACGTTACAGGGTTACGCAATGAGAATATAATATCCTGTAATCTTATCTTTTTCCTTCCCTGTACATATCTATTCAACACCTGTTGCATGAGGAAGTGGAAAAGATTTATTACTAGTACACCACAGTGATATTTAAATGCTGGAGACGTGCTCATGAGGCATCAGCAGCAAACGGATGTGCTTTTGGCCACCTGTGCTCTGATATTGACTGAAAATGTGGGGGGAAGTGAAAAGGGTATTTGGAGCTCAGGGGTTGAACATCAAGCAGCATTCATTTGAAGAGCTGCTTCAGCACTTACTTGAAGTAATTTAACACTTGTGTAAATCTAAACTATTCACACTAGGATGGATTTATGTCTTTTTAGTTTTTTTTTTTCCTTTGTTCATCTTGTTTGACATCTGTAAGTAGATATTAAAACCGCTTTCTAACTGCATAAATCTGTGCTAGGCTATAATAAATATCCTTCTTTATGTTGACTTGGATTTCTGATCAAAAGACTTTTTAAAATGTTTTTGAAAGAAGTTTCTAATGCTCATCAGGGCCTCATTTATTTGAACTAAAATGGCTGTATTAAAAATATAAATCATTTGTAACATTATGAATGTCTTTAGTCACTTGTTGATTAATTGAACGCATCCTTGCTGATTAAAAGTTGATCTCACACCTTTTGAATGGTGATATATCACAGCATGGTCCTTGATGATGACCTAGGATGTGTTCTCTAATTGAAATCTATGCACATGATCATAAAGCTGTGCCTTCTTCATCAGTAATTATTGCCCTGAAATATAGACATGTTCAGAATGACATTACATATTCATTATTTGTGTTTGCTAAGGCAAGCATTACTATTGCTGCTGCATATATTATATCTTTGTCTTTTTGTTCATCCCTAGTTCCTTCGAGTGACGAAGCAGTACCTGCCCCACATAGCGCGTCTGTGTCTGATTAGCACCTTCCTGGAGGACGGCATTCGCATGTGGTTCCAGTGGAGTGAGCAGAAAGAATATATTGAGACGACGTGGGGATGTGGCGTCTTCCTGGCCACACTGTTTGTTTTAATCAACTTACTCGGACAGCTGGGTAAGAAGTTTGTTGAGAGGAAATATCTCTGGTGATTTGGATCATCTTCAGATTTTTATATGGAATGTGTCATTATCTGTTTTACAGGTGGTTGTATACTGATCCTGAGCAGGAATTTTGT
Source organism: Cyprinus carpio (assembly GCF_018340385.1). Lineage (NCBI taxonomy): Eukaryota > Metazoa > Chordata > Actinopteri > Cypriniformes > Cyprinidae > Cyprinus > Cyprinus carpio. Next base: position 20,013,769 of record NC_056601.1, read on the forward strand.
GCAGTATGCCTGCTTTGGATTATTTGGACTCATCGCATTACAGGTGTGAGCATTCTGTTTGTGCTCTTTAAGATTGTAATTAGATGTTATCTTTGGTTTGGAATGTAATTAAGTTAAACTGTTTAATTACAGTGCTGATCTTTATCTGTTTCAGACTGTTGCCTATAGCATTCTCTGGGACCCAAAGTTTTTGATGAGGTATGTTCTTTGCAGGATAAGCTAGGAATGAGTATATCATCCTGTGTTTTATGCTCTGATCTCGTCATGTTCTCTGTGTTTCAGGAATTTGGCTCTGGGGGGAGGTCTGCTGCTGCTGCTTGCGGAGTCGCGCTCTGAGGGCAGGAGTATGTTTGCTGGGGTTCCCACTATGAGAGAGAGCTCTCCTAAACAGTACATGCAGCTGGGAGGCAGAGTCCTGCTGGTGCTTATGTTTATGACGCTGCTGCACTTTGATACAAGCTTCCTCTCGGTGAGCAGATATTCTCAGCGTGGTAAATGGGTGAATCACGAAGAAATCTCTAGGTTCAATTTCATAAACTAAAAGGGAAAAAATAAATTGTATTGTGCAGTTTTAAAAATCTTTAGGATTAAGTTTTTTTTTTTTCATGATAATCTCTTCTGTAATGCTAGAAAATATTATTCTGATTACTATAATGCAGTCATGAAAATTGTCTTGGTATCAGTTAAGTTTTTTTTTTTTTTAAATAGGCAGTAATTATTATTTTTAAATTAACTAGAGATTTAATAATAAATGTGTATAATATATAATAAAATAATATATTTCTATAAAAGAATTGTGTGAAAATGTATTTTATGAAAATAAGAAAATAAAAAATAATGTAACAGTAATGAATGGCAATTATATATTATGTTTTAAATTGTTCATATTAATCATTTAATGATATTTTACATAATTTAATTGTTTTCTGTAATATACATTTATTTTTAAAAAGTTTGTAAATGTTTTGTTATATATTATAATATTGTAATGTCTTTATATATCAATTTATTTAGCAGTCACTTTTGATCAATTCATTGCATCATTGCTAAGTTAATTTTGGCATTTAGAATATTGCAGTTTCTGAAAATCAACTTTTTATACAAATGTTTTGCTTATCTTTCAACACTTTGTAGAATCAAGCTTAGAACTGGATTTAAGACTTCAATCAGCCCTGTTTACATATGACTGAATGTGGAATCATTATCATTTATAGTTGGCCTTTTCTGGCTTTATAAATGTGCTCATAAACCACATCTTATGACTTGGCAGAACGTCTAAAAGTTTATTGCTCCAGGTTCAGCTGTTTCTGCAGATAAGTGCTTCAGGCTCAGAGGAGGCTGTGATTGTGGTGCTCAGGAAGTGGGTTGGTGATGGAGTTTTTGTGTCAGTTGCATCATAATGCAGCCTGACACGCACAGTTTATGTTCACTTTATCTATATAAATGTTGAATTATAATAGAAAGGGCAGTCAGACTGCTCATAGTTTGCAAACATACAAGCTATAAAGGCAAGACAATTACCAGCACTGATGTCAAACACTGTTACAATAAAGCAATCTGTTCTGATGCAGTCATACACAGCAAGGAGAGAATGTTCATATCTTTTCATTGTACATCGTTAGGACAGGAAAATACATACATAGTCAACCTATAAAAGAGAGGAAAGAAATGCTTTGCATATCTTGTTTTTGACATTATAGGCCCAATGTCAGTATTTTGCCATTAATTCATCTGACATTCATATTAGGCATATATACAGTATTGCATGATGCCTCTTCCTCTTTCTCAGAAGCCATGAACAAAACTACACAAGAAAAAAAATGACAGACTACATTAAGACTGAAATATGGATACTATTCAAAAATTTGGGTCCGCAAGAATTATGCTCACAAATACTGTATTTATTTGGTCAAAAATACTGTTAAACAATATTGTATTATTACAAATTAAAGTAACTATTTTTCTATTTAAATATTTTTTTTTAAATGTAATTTATTCCTGTGATGCAAAACTGAATTTTCAGCTTCATTATTCCAGTATTCAGTGTCACATGATCCTTCAGAAATCTTTCTAATATGCTGATTTGATGCTCAAGAAGCATTTTTAATTATTATTAATATTGAGAATTTTTTGCATTTTTAGCATATTTTTTCAGAATTCTCGGATTAATGTAAAGTTCAAAAGAACAGCATTTATTGAAATGGAAGAATTTTGTAACATTATAAAATGTATTTACTCATTTTTTTTATCCATTTAATGCATCCTTGCTGAATAAAATAATTAATTTAAATAAATAAAAATGCACTAATTCCAAAATTTTGAATTAACTATATTTGTAAACTAAACATAGCTAATTTGCCATATTGTTTAGCTGATGCATTGCAATTCACGGCTATAATAATGATGATATTGTAATCATCCATTTCACCACTAGAGGTCAGACGTGACCAGGTTTTCTCTAGCCTACGTGATTTCTGTAGTGTTAAATTAAGTTTCCTGTGTCTCAGTTCACCTTTGTCTGGTGTATCTCTGACTTCCTGTTCTAATGTGTCTGTGTTTGGATTTAGATCTTGCAGAACCTGGTGGGCACAGCACTTATTGTTCTGGTAGCAATCGGTTTCAAGACTAAACTAGCCGCCCTAACCCTGGTCATCTGGCTGCTGGCGATCAACGTGTACTTCAACGCTTTCTGGACCATACCAGCCTACAAGCCCATGCACGACTTCCTCAAGTACGACTTCTTCCAGACCACGTCTGTGATCGGAGGCCTTCTGCTGGTAGTAGCACTAGGTCCAGGTGGAGTGTCCATGGATGAGAAGAAGAAAGACTGGTGAGACAGGACTGAACTCAAACGGCTCACTCGCTCACTCTGTAGTTTGCCCTTTGGCAACAGCTTTCACACAGAGGAGGTACACTACTTAGGGAGGAAAGAGCCAATTGAGACGTGGCCTCACAAACACCCCAGGACCAACAGAACGACCCGCTCTCCACATCTCATGCACTGTCTGTGTGTTCATCTTGCGTGCTTACTGAATTATTTTCACCAGCACTTTTAGACATATTAGTTTATCATATTTATTAAGGTTCAGGTCAGATTCTGTTATTTGAGAACCCCATTGAAAATCTGAAGCATCCATGTTATAAAAGCTGCAACCATGTTGAAAGAATAACAAATTTATCTCCTTTGCCATCTTTCTCTGCCTTTTTATTTCCGTGCCAATTGCAAGTCAGCAAACCAAAGACATATCCTTTAGATATATACATCATTCTGCTTTTAAGTTCATTTAAGCCATATAATTGATCGCAAAATGAATTTGAAGTAAAATGGAAAGTCAGTTTTTTTGAAAGTCAGTCATCTTCCATGTGCTGTCTCTGGGCTGGATTTCAGCTGATATTGTTGCGGTCTTGAAAACTTTTGCACATTTAAATGTGTCGATCTCTCCCCGTCAAGAGGCTAAACTAGGTCAAGAAGATTTCGCAAAGAGAGATTCTTATTCGTGAATATTTTCTGCCATTTCAAAGTAGTTAAATGTAAGGAAAAAAAAGTTTAATGGCCCTTATAAAGAGTGCTCTGTTCCATTCTGAAGATTCATTGGCTTCTCATGTCTGTGTAAGAAGCTGTTAGTTTATTAGCGTGTTCGCTGTCTATCATCAGGTCACTTTGAAGTTTACAAAAAGTGAATTCTAGTGTTTTACGAAACAAGCAGAGAGTGAGATGACTATTGAAACCCTGTGGTTTGACTCTTGAGTGTTTATCCTCAAACCCTGAGTGTTTATCCTCTTTGTACAAAAAAAGAAATGACAAAAATATTGGTTTTCTAAGTGTTTTAAATATGTTTTGACATATAAAGGGGGAAAAATGTCGTTGGTTGTTTAATTTTTTTTTTTTTTATCTTTATTTTTTAGTAATCAACAATAAAACTAGTGATATTCAAAAACCGATCCTTTTGGTCTACATGGCATGAAAACAGATGAATGGTCATTGAAGGCTAAATATAAAAAGAAACAATGTTTGAGCTTTCAGATTCAAAACTGTTTTGTTAAGGAAATCCTTTTAAAATTATTTTGTGTATCTCTGCAGATTCCTCTTTGAAAACCACCAAAAAGCAAAACTGTGACTGTGCTGAAAGTCTCCTCATGTGCATTACATTATCTTGTACGTTTGTTAACCAAGAGAACACCTGACATGACAAATCATCTCCCCTACCTAGACGACAGTCTAGACTCTAGACAGTGTTTGAGATGAAGCCTGGCAGGAAAACCCTACAGGACCACCACAGAACTTCAGTTCTGTCCCAGGCGCAGGTCATAAACGCTTTGTGATCAGCTGCAAAGCGTAAAGGTGATTTCCAATACTACATTTGTGTCCATTTCAGTTTAAGATTTTTTTTATAGACCTTATAGAAGCAGCACTCAGACGTTTTTACACCATATATTGTAGAATTAAAACACTTTATACTCAAATGTCAAAAAAGTTACTCGAATCAATGAACAGCACTAATAAAGCCCCATTCGTACAGATCATTAACTTAAAAAAGTTGGTTTGGGGTTTAGTTACTCTTTAAGGTTTTTTACAGTAACTGCGGTTATCAGCGGAAGCTCGTCTGAAGCAAGGTCAGGCGTTCGTGAACAGTAGAGGGCGCTAAAGCTGTTTCTGCTTTATGAGACTTCGTGGCGACCAGTTGCTTCAAGCCATTCTCTTAAATGCGATATTTTAATCTCATCATGTAGGCGTAATGATAGATTCAGTTACTTACCCACTCAAGTCTTCAAATAAGCTATTGCTAATCTATTAAGGTAATTGTTGTTGTTTTCTTTACTGTTCCTGTTAACTACATATTAAAGAACATTTATGTATAGAACGCAACGTGCAAAAGTACATTAATCAATATTCATACTGAAATGGAAAGTTTATGTAATCCAGTAATATCTGATATATTATCTTGTATTTAGGTAATTTCTAAAAAAAACTGCTACTGACTGTATCAGCTGTTCTAGCATGTATCTGCACTAGCTGTCACCCCTTGCTCCAGTGAATATAAGTCTTATTTTAGGCTTAGGCCTATTTATAATGTCAGTTTGTGTTAAGATACTACTGCCATTTTAATGTCAGTTTCTAGCTTAATGATTTGATAACCAAACAAATATTTGATATTTTCACTGTTATTCGCAAGAAAAATGGGACATAAAAAACCCATAACTCGCTAATAATGGCAAGTTCAAGAATATTAATGACCAAATATAGACTTCTATAGTGAAATCTAAAGAGTAACCAATAACAAAAAATTGTCAAACAGTTGGTTTATTATTCATCATCAAATACGGTGATAATTAAATTGTTTAATATAAGATGGTGACAACTTGCCCTGCTGTGACATTTATAAAAAACACAGCTCATCTTATCTGAAATGCATTCATTAGATGGCTGGGTGTGGACCCTGTTTCATTTATGATACTGGAACTTAAGCTTACAGGAATCCTAACTAAAACCTTAATTATTCGAATATAAAAGAGGGCTTTGAAACAACAACAAAATAACTGCTATCAAGAAATCACATTTGTCTGGTTTGACTTAAAAATCTGTATTACAAACTGCCCTGCTCCCCCGTAATGATTATTCGTTACCACTGCAGTACTTCTTTGCAAGAGTGCTGTTTCTAGTTGGCACCATTTGTTTTCCTTGATAAATCTGTAACTGTAAGATATTTATCAATGTAGCTTTGATATTAAGATCAGGCCCTCTGGCAACACAACTGGCGGTCACTCTTTTCCCTTTATCTTTTTGTTTTCTTCCTCCTTGAGCTCAATTCAGTTGCTCAGCCTTTAGCCAAGCAGCAACTGCTCTGTGAAGGAAACGTTATTTATCAATAAATACTGCCTCCTTTTTTGGCCGCAGTTGCATGAGTTCGAAAAGATGCTGTTGGTACAGCAAAGTTCAGCCGCAGGTCAATGGAGATACCTCAGGTTTACCATACAAACCCTATTCACAAGCCTCTAGTTAAAGGTATAGGCGAGGAGATGGAAGAATGCAACGTTTCCGTTGGCATATTGGAGGTCTCAATTCCTCTGCAGGAAATGTGGGAACGGTTAAAGATCAATGTAGCACTTTAAGAGAGTCAACCTCAGGCCACACTTTGAGTCCATCTCTGTGGGGGTCAGCATTTTGAAGGATAAGGGTTACGAGGTCAGCCTTCAAGTCCCATCGAAAAGAGTTTCTTCTCTCCTTGGCTCTGTTCTCCTCCACGGAAAGTGGCAGGAACACACAGACAATGATTTGTCACCAGAAACGGCCCTGATAATTTCCAATTTCATGGGAGCCAGAGAAGAGGCCAGGATGGTCAGCCACAGCTGGAAGTGTGTGTGTCCACTGTGGGCCGGGCCATTGTTAGAGCCCCAGCCGCAGGCCACTGTGTGTGCGGGACGCTTTTACTCCGAGCACCCCGAAAGCCAAATGTCACCATTAACCATGCGCTGCAAAATCGGAGGCATTCATGAGCGACGCTCCTCATAAGCCATAAAAGGGGTCATCGGTGAGGGTTGCTCAAGTTCAGCAAGTCAGATTCAATGGTGTCATGCTTGTTCTGCTCTTTGATGTGACGTGTGTGGAAATGTGGCTTCTTTCTCACACTTGTTAGTGCTGTCAATCATCCGACAGATCGTCTAGTTAAACAGTTGTCTGACTCAGTGCTGGTGATATTGCTGACAGATCATCAGATAATTTGATCAGTAGTTGATTTGTGATTGCGATCTGGTCTGATGTCAGAATGGTCTTTCTGTTCTCTCATAGATGTTTTTATTTCCTTTCTCCAAGACACAAAACGGCTCCATCATTCTAAGTGCTGATTGGTCAATACAGAGTTACATCTACAAATCACCTCTTCACCTGTACATCACGGTTTAATACCTAGAGACCAACTGTTTACCTTAGCACTGGGTAGGTTGACAAGTCTAACTGTAGTGGAAGGATGATATTAATGATAATCTGGAGTTTTATGATTTTATAGTACATTTAAGTGAGCTTTGAGGTCAACTTTTTGGTAGTAAACTCTTAAATTTGTGATATCATGCATTAAAAATCATATCATATCAAATCATAGCTCATGGCTGTGCTTAAAACTGAAGAAATAGAGATGTTAAAATTGGGAAAAGAAAAAAAAAACATTTTTGTCAATCCTTTTAGCCTTATCTCATAAGAATTCGTAACTATTTGTATGTAACATACATTTATATGCTAAAACTAAAGGGAGAGTTTACCCAAAAATGAATTTCAAATTAATTGTTATTAAGAAATCCTGTCTTCATTTCCTCACCCTCAAGTTGTTCCAAACCTCTATGAGATTCTTTCTTCTGTAAAACATTAAAGAAGATATTTTGAAGAATATGGGTAACCAGACAATTGATGGACCCCATTGATTGACGTCCATGATAAAAAAATACTGATCAACTGTTTGGTAATCCACTTTTCTTTTCTTTTTCTTAAACTATTATCTTTTGTGTTCAGCCGAAAAAAGATACTCATACAGGTTTAGAACAACTTGAGTGAGTAAATGATGACAGAATATTTATTTTTGAGTTAACTATCCCTTCAGAGGTATTTATGTATGTACACCTTTGCTAATGTAAAATATTTATGTGTTTAATTATCCCCCATCCCTACTCTAAACCTTCCGATTTAAAAACCATAATGGTGGATGGGTTAAATGTACAGTGTTGTACATGTATATTCAGTTACAATACACTACAAATTACTATATATATATATATATATATATATATATATATATATATTATATTATATTATATATATATATGCACAAGTAAATACCGAAACAGTGGTTCCAGTATCGCCAATCAAATACGCAGAGTATTCACAAAATAAAAAATCAAAACAAAGAATGTGTTGTAATTGATTAAATACAACAAAACAGTGGTTCCAGTATCGCCGATCAAATACGCAGAGTATGCAGTTTGCATAGGACACAAACTCCTAAGAGAGTTGATGCCCTTTATTTTCTCCTTGTGCCTTCTCCTCAATTTATCGTGATAGAATACAATATTTAAAAAATATAACAACATTAAATTAGCTGCATCATGCACTTGTTATAGAAGAATAGTATGTTGTGTTTCTTTGGTGGTTCTCAACCAGGGAGCCTCAGCAAACTTCACGGGGGCCACAGGATGACCCTTTAAAGCAAACTATCTAAATAAATTATTCTTCATGTATTTTAGTAATAATATAACTCTAAATGATAATGATGAAAATAAACACACAAAAAGATTGCATAATAGGGGGCCTTCCAGTCAGAAAGGGTTGGAAATAAAATTCCATGAGTTCAATTAATTTAACTCAACCAATGGAGTCAGTCTGGTGTGGGTTCAGACTGCGGGAGTGTGTGGAAAAACTTTCATTCAGTATTTTGGGAAACATTCATTTTTGTAATTGGTGATGCTAGTGGTACAGAAATAACACAATTCATCTTTAATGAAAATATGAATTAAATTTGAGTCGTTAATATTTTTAGAAGGTAACTCATTATTTTACGGTAGCATAGTTACACGTTACATGTACTTACTATAGTAATTACAGTAAATCATGCATAAACACATAATCTCATCCCTATACTAAGTATGTATTATTTAACATTGCTGAATACTTCTGTTTTTAGACTGTAACATTTTATTAGACTGTGCCATTTTAAAATATAGTGTAACCTCTTTCAATATAGTACATGTGGGATGTGTTATATTGTGCATGTAGTAACAGCTGCAGAGGTTGCAGCCCTTTCACGCTTAATTCAGACCTAACAGTAAGAGTGATCTGAAATGTCCAACTCTGCAAACCACAAAGATCCACCTGTTGCCTCGACTCTCACGCAGCTCTCGGGTGATCAGGTGCTCTTCCAGTCTCAGGGGATCTGTCAGCATCAAGCCCTCCCAGCTCTCGACACACTTCCTACAGCCCTTTATCCCTGACACGAAATCTAACATTTGCTCTTATTGTCAATGTTGGATAAACACAAGAGCCTCTTTGATCATGGCAAGAGCAACCTGTTGATGTTGTGGTGGTGGAGAGGAAAGAGCAGGAGGGGTAGATTATGCCTCACAGTGCTACAGGAAGTGTGACCGATCTGCCGGTGATTTCCATTGTCTTCTGTTGTCTGATTGACACAACGGCAGGAGCCCGAGGGATGGTCATTGGCTCTGTCCTCAGATTTCTCTGGAGGTCACGGGTTAAATCAAGGCATATTTTGGAACAGATCAAAAAGCAAGGATTTTATGATAACTGTCATTAGTACTGACAGAGTACGAGAGTCATCGTTTGAAAGTGCAGGAGTGTGGAGATGGAAATGGTTGCTCAATTTATTCCGGTTCTTTTCTATTCCTGCCTTTCTTTTTCCCATCCTCTGCCTATGTGGCTAACTTTTCACTCCATTCTCTCCCTCTTTCCACTGCCACCAGTTTCTTTTCTCTAGGCTCTTAGGGACTCAATTGAAGGGCAATGAGGCAGCTAATGCGCAGAAAGATAGAAATTTACTTGCTTTAAGTTCATGCTGCAGACCTCTCTGAAAGAGAGCATTCAGCTGCCCGCCGCTCCACAATAAGAAGCGATTGAATAAAGCCTGCAAGCAGGTTCTTAGCGGCTACATGATGGTTCAGTTCACGGCCCATTTGCCTCCAATGCTCTCCTCTTTCTCCCCCGCATATTTTTTATCTTTTCCTCTCTCGCAGAATGACATCTTTCGGCCGGACCCCCCTGCTGAGGAGGTTTAAATGAAATGCATTGATACGGGCACAAGAAGCAATTTGTCTCTTGAACTGTTCCAAGGATTTAAAGAGAGTCAGGGAGAGAGAAAGCAAGAGAACGATTGAGAAGGTTGCCTGAGAGAATGGTGTTACACTGCCACGTCCGATTTTTTGGCCAACCATGATGTAGTCTCTGCAAAAGTTCATATTTTGATTTTTGATGGGTTTTTTTTTGTTTGTTTTTTTTTCAGACTTTTAGAATAACTGACAGAATAAGGTTTTTTTTTTGTCTGCCTTAATAAGTGGCAGGTGCATGTGCTTGTGAAGACCATCTCTCTTCACATTCAAATAAACGCCTCTCTTTTAAGCAGAAACATTCTATAGCAGCTCCAGGGACAAGTATCTTCAAACAAAAATGACTTTTTCTTTTCAGCACTCACTTTCATGCTGAATGCAGCTGGAATTTCATTTAATGATCAGTGGTATTCCTTACAATGGCTTCAATTCAAGATAGAAATGCACTTTTTTTTCTCATTACTGTTACATGTTCTCATCAGATCAAGTATATGTGACCTCACAAACTAAGCGGTATTTAACCTCTATAGACCGCCTCTGTCTACATGTCACGCACTCTTTCGCTCTCATTTACCCTTTCTCACCCTGAGTCTCTCGCTCTCTCTTTTCTCTCTCAAGCCTCCAGCTGTGAATGTTTGTTCAGATGGAGTGAAACCATCAAGATGAGAAAATATCATTGCACTCTCTTCCTTCAATTCTCGTTGGATTCAACCCCCCTTTTCCATTTTCTGTGACTCTATTTCTTTCTTTCTGATCTGCTTCTCCTTCACTGTTACACTGGAGTCTGGAGGCCATAAGTCTGAGACTCCTTGGAGCTTGGTTATAAAACAGAAACATTGACATGAAAAATGTCATGAAAAAAAAAAACATGAAAAGGTTAAGAAATAGTTCAGATTATGCATTATTAGGTTGTATTAATTTCATGACATTGATCATGCGACCCTTTGTAGATGTGGTCAGATGTTTTTTCTTCTATTGAAGCTTAAGATGCTTTTTGAACATGATCATCAGGTTTTGTTCTTGCAGCTTGAGTTCTGTCGTTAAACCACAAGTACCAAATACTAAAAATGTATCAAATCTCTCCAAAGTAGAGATTAAAGATGAATTTGTACAATCATAACACTTTAGATTGGGAAAACTGTTCACTTTTAACATTGTCATGCATATATCTAGCATATCGGCTCTATGTTGTAAAGAATATAATGTCTTATTCTGTGTGACCATATTCTAGATAAACCCTATCCCATACCTAAACATAACTGCTACAAACAACTACTTTTAATAAGCAGCAAGTGAGAAGTTTGAGGAAAAACTCTTAATAGTTAATATGTGTTCCTTAATCGTAAGTGTTAATAAACAGATTATATGAATTCATATTAATTAGCCACCAATTCGCCAAAATGTAAAATAGTTACAAAATGCCATGGAAGTGTGTTGATTTTTCACTTAAATTGTGGGTTATTTAATTTGTAATTAAATTTGTATAATTAACAAAAAAAAAAATCAGTCACTAGACATCTCAGACTTTTGCGTCTGTCTGGAATTTATTACAGTTACTGAAGCTGATATTTAGATACTTTTATTCCATCTAAAGTTTGAAGGTTGTCCTCAGTAAACACTTTATAATAAACAGAAAACTCATCAATGCATGCATCAATGGCAGTATAATGCCGCAAAATATAAAAACACAAATAGGTTTTAAATTCTGAATTAAAACCCAGGAAGAGATGTTATATATACTTTGAAAAGCTGTTTTATTTTCTCTCTCAGCATTTTTGCTCCTCATTCTTTGCTTTTAACCTCAACGTCGATCACAACTGTAATCAGCAAATAAAATGAATGCAAATAGCTATTCAAACCTAACCACAGACACATTTAAATGGCTACGTCTTTCCTTCTGCCGCCGCCTCTATTGCAAAGGCCATGAATTCCTCGTGCTGCAAAGAAAGGACACATGGCTATAATATTTTTTTCTTCACGGCTGCATCTGCGACGGCATTGTGCGTGCGTTCTGAAAGAGAGAGATCCCGGCAATCCATATTGATAGACTGCGAGACAGATTGCGTGTAGGGAGACTACGCCTGGCTCATTCACAGTACCACTTCATTTATTTGAAGTTTTAATCTAATTATTAACTATTTTGGGGGATAATAAGCTTTGCGGCTGTAATAGGCGAATTGTATGCCTGAGCTCTTGTGCCGTTGAGAGCGCCGGTACAGAGGCCAATCCTTGGGGGGGTGAGGGCGCTGACAAAAGCACTTGTCCAAAAATATTTTGTCAAGTCTTTTACGCGCCATTCTAACAGGGCTTACATTGGAGGCCTGAAAGAGGATGAGAAAGGCGCCTTTAAGGCTTGATTGGCAACTGCAAACACACTAAATGCTAATGAACCCCAGATGGATTGAAGATTAGCACCATAGTGTTTTCTGCTCTTTCTCCCCGTCCACAAAAGTTTCTCTCTGTCTCCGCAAATCCCCCCCCCCCTTGTCCCCCGGCGGATCACCTCTGCAGTCTGCCACCCCTGTTCCCACTCCTAAGCCCTTTTATTGCTCATTTCATACTATTAATAACCTAGAGGCGGAGAGGCGGACAGTAATTAATTCATGGGATCCAGCCTCTTGATCTGGCCAGAGGAGGGGCCTTTGTGGTGGGGTCGAGATGGGGGCCGGAGTGTGTGCAGGTGGGGGAATCGCTCCTGCATTCGTATCCTGACAGAAGCTCTCTGCATGTTCCTTCCGTCTCCGTTATTGCACTTTCAATCTCGGATGTTTTTTGTTTTTTTTAAAGACTGCGCACACTTTTCGGGTGAGCCGAATGCCACATACACCCCGTGTTAATCTCTCAGTCCCATGCGCACAGTCTCTCCCTCCTTTTCGGACCCTGCTGCTGTATAGAGCTGGTGGGACAGAAGCTGCAGTGGCACATGACAAAAGCAAGGCATGAAATTCAATTAGGAAAGGGTCTGCTCAAGATTTCACAGCCTTCACTGAAGAGAATAGCTTTTGATATATTGGTGCTCCTATTTACAGCCCATCTAGGCATTGCTCTCATTAGTAAGCACCCCACCTCCAGCCCTCCCTGTCCCTTTCTATCTCCTTCCCTCTTTATATCTCTCTCCATTTTTCTCTTTCTCCCTCTCTCAGAGATCTGGCTCAGTTAACTCTGATAGAAATCTATTTCTGTTTTGTTGGTTCACAACTTTTTTTTTTCTCTCAACATTTCAACATTTGTCACTCTGCGGAAGTGACTCCTTAAATTGTATCTGTGTACATTTTAATTTACTTGTCTTTTTTTCTTTTTTTCTAAATGGCAAGTAAACATTATATTTATATTGTATTATTATAGTGTTTAAAAGGTCCTGCAGCAGCAAATACACAAGCTGTCGTCTAGTAATTCAGAACCTGTTTCTGTCATCTATAAGACAACACACAATATTTGGTTAATAAATATTATAATATGTGTAATGTGTTTTAACCCTCATGTTGTGTTCTGGTCATTTTGGCTTGGAGAGGGTTTTTTTTTTGTTTTCCTGAAAATGATAGTTAATGTGTTATCACATTGGACTAAAACTTGGTCTGTGCTAACACAGGATAGTATGACAACTTTCCCAAAACAATTTGTACAATTTTTCCCCACCTTCTAACAAACCTGGTGTGTTAAAAAATGACCGGTCTACAAAATAAATTTCTGGTTATGCTATATTATTATCAATTCAATATTTTAATCAGCTTGTTATCTTTCAGTGAGCACAGGTTTTTTATATCTTTTTAGAACTGATTGTTTGTAAGCCTAACATTACTAATGAATAATGACTTTTTAAGTAAAGAATTTAATTTAAGTAATTAATTATATAATAAAAATGTAAGAAATGTTTGAACTAGATGTTGGAAACCAACATGCATAATGTGGCTAGTAAAATAAATTTAGTATACTTTAGACTTAAAAACTTATAGTTACTAAGATATACTTGAACTAATTTCCTTATATAACAACTAGCCCTAGGCCCTCTTGCACTTAATTTTCTTAGGACATATCTAGCTTTAATATATCCAATGTCATAATTTGTCTTACATTCATGCACTTTAATATGGCCAGCTCCCCTTGGTCATATTAAAATCATTTTCTTTATTCAGTTGCCGCCCTAATTGAGCCCTCCTGAGCAAATCATCCATCCATCTTTTTATTTCCCTCATGCATTGCTTATGCATTCATCCTTATATCCATATTTTTACATCCTTCAGCATTTATGTGCTATTTACATTTCATTAAAAACATATAGAGCATATAGCTAATCATTTGTGATATTGTGCTCTCATAACATTAATGCTTGATGGTGAAACTTTTGTGAAGATGCGGGTGAAGAGACCATCATTGTGTAGCTTGGCTTGTTAGTCCTGATAAATGATCCTTTCTTATGAAGCTCTGTGAAGTTATGATCCCCCACCCCTCTGCTTTTGTTGTCCAGGGCCCATTGGGTAACTGATGACTGTGAAGTAATTAGTCCAGGCTTGAAAGTTGGCAGGTACGGGCAGCTGTCCTTTGTATGGATGTCAGTGTGTGCTGTGTGTGGACGGTAAAGGGAGAGAGTTTGTATACATGCATGTGTGGGAGGGACCCGTAAAGGGCGGAGGGCAGTCTGAGCCCATCTGTTTGACTGAACCCCCCACAGCTGCGCCAGTTCAGGACAGACCAGAAGGGCGTCATGGGGACCCACCTCACGCTTGACATGCAAACAGTGACATGTAATTGTTACAAATAGAAATCGAATGATCAGGGGCTGCAGTCCCTATTCGTCATACCATGTAAAGACCTAAATATTAGGAATATGGCTTAATCATCTTTCCTATTACAGGCTACACTTGTTTAAATATTTTTGGAAATATGTTTGATCAGACACATGACCAGATTTGAGAGTACTCTATACACAGTGAACAGAGGGTCACTGATGAATAAGGACATGCACAGTGTTGAACAGAAAATCTAAAAAAAAAAAAAAAAAAAAAAATGCACAACACATTTGCCAAGTGTATTAGCTCAAGTGTATCTTAGTAACTATAAGGTTTTAAGTCTAAAGTGTACAAAATGTATTTTACTAGCCACATTGAGCATGTTGGTTTCAAACATCTCGTTTTTTACATTGTTATTATATAATTTCTAAGAAATGTTATGTGTGTATTAATAGTTCATACAAAATTTAGTCATTTTTAAAGACAAAAAAATCAAGTGGTTATATGGTGAAAGATTTTTTTAAATCATTAAATCTTTTTTTTTTTTTTTTTAAACATGGAAAAACCTATCTTGCCACATCATAAATATACCACATATTTCATATTTTCTGTCACTGTATATGGTCATGTGGGTTTTCTTGTCACCTATACCAGATTTGGCAAAGAAAAGTGCCAAATATTAATAATACTTTTGAACAAAAACAGCCTATTCTTAATAAAAATGAATTTTTTAAATGAAACCTTTTAATGAGAACCTTGGTTTCATTCCAGTAATGAATGAATACTTATATTAAAGGCAATAAATGCATTAATGAAGTGATTCATGTTAGTATGAATGGAATTTCTAATGTAGTTTTGAATAAATTAATAGCCAAACAATTATTTCACCCACTTATAAATGTTTGAAATGAGAAATGCATTTCTGGTGGACAGTCAGACCTACACTTTATTAAAGCTTTAGGACAATGAAAGGTCTTTGCACATGCTTTGCAACATGTCAAGTGATTGATGCAAGACAAATATCTCATTCCAGCCCCTCTTACTGTCTTTATCCCAGTAGAGCTGTTTGACCTGCAGTAAATGGGTTTGTACAGGTAATCAGGCCTTTAGAGCTCAACTCATTTCAAAAGCCTCTTTTACCCTATGGCTTGAAGGCAGAGAATATTTCGCTTCCCTCATTAGCTCTATTTAACCACCATCACATATCAATAAATATTTTATTTATTCTGCGCATAATTCCCTTTATAATTCACAAAATTCACTTTTTAAAAATTCAATACAATTTACATTGTTACTTTATAGAAAACATGCATGTCATATTAAATGACAATAAATTTCATCCATTAGTTGACAAATGAATTCTCTTCATCCCTTTGTGTGTGTGTGGAGGGGGGCTGTTCACTGAAGGACCACTCTGAGATAAAAGGGTATGTCTAACTGCCAATTAAACATTTGGCCGTTAATAGCAATTAATCCAAATTAGATGATGTTTTTTCAATATCGTTTAGATTTGGACACTAGATTAGTCATTATCGATATAAATGCAACACTTAGCACAATGCTGTCAGGTTCTGGCTGCCCCTCTTATATGCCGTGATGCATATTTACTGCAGATGTTGCACACACTATAGCCTCATTTATGACCACACTGTCAGAAAAAAAGTGCAAAACTGTCATTGGGTCATTACCCTATAAGGTACAAACCTAAAAGATACATCTTTGTAGTTTGTACCTTATTTACCCCTAAATAGTAATATTTTAGTAAATATTTTTGTATCGTATAATGACTGCTTAAATTGTCATCTCACTCTGTGGTCTCTATTTCTCAAATTATTTCAACTCACAAGCATACTTCATACTAATTACATTGTATTTTTTTTTAGGTTAAAAGCTGCATAGTAAGAGGGATAATGCACAGTCAGCTGGTCATTATTTCAAAATAAGCACCCTAATGACTTTGTACATTAATACTTATTAAGTGATAAAGGTGTCAGCATTACTTGTTTTTGGGTGCCCTTTGGTTAACACAGTGAAGAAATGGGGCCCTTTCCCCTACCCAGAAGAGCTGAACCTAATTACTGGTTTAAGTTTCCCTCTCAAGTTCCTCTATCCCTCCTCTTCTGACAGGGTCTCTCTGTCAGAGCTACCCCAGATGACTGAGCATGTGACAGACGAGGTGCTATTAGGAGAGATGCAACTTGCAGATAATCAGCTCTGATTAGGAGCACCTTTTTTCAGACACACACACCTGGGGAGGAATTCGGACCCTCCCTCTTCCTCTCTCCCTCACTCCCTAGTAGTGTCTGAAAACTGGCAGGCACTTAATGGAGGTACATCTAAATGCACTGTTTGCATTACATCCTTACTGACATGCTTTCATCTGGTTTGGTTTTGTAGGTAGCATTGATGTTCAGTATCAACCAACCCACCCACCCCCTGGATTCTATGATGAAAAAAAACATCAAAACAAAAGCTGACTTAAACCTTTAGTATTAAAAAGTATTTACTGTCACTTTTGATCAATTTAATGCATCCTAGCTGAATAAAAGTATTAATTTCTTTTAAAAAATCTATCCATGCATACATCTATACTGACCCCAAATTTTGAATGTATCTACTGCCAGTAGTGACATTCATTAGGCAACCCAACCAAAACTAGGAATGACTACTGTCGACAGCAGTATGAGACAGTTGCTGGTGGTGTGTCACAGGCCCTTCTCTCCTTTTTTTTAGCTCTTTGCCGTTTTTCCTTCATGTTTGGACTTCCACAAGCCCCTGTGTGGCCTGATGCTTTTCCCGTCTCTGGTCCTAGGGTGGGGGTCAAAGGTGACCTTGAGGGCCCTGTGCCTCAAGGTTTAGATGTGCCGTCCTATCCTAAAGCTTTAACTTTATGGCCCTGAGGTTATTAAGGCTTTTCTGAAAGGCCATAAGGCTGCACTGTGCATGAGAGGAGACATGTAATGAAGTGGATAATGGACGTGAAGTGTGCTGGACAAAGCTACACATTATGACCCTGAGAGCTGATCCTCGCCACTATGCTACATGAATTAAGAGCATGTTAGTGCACTTAGCATAGTAAGTGCAGGTAAAATGTTAGATCAGAGGTCCAAATATAGCATATTGCTCACTAGTGGATGGAAACAGATTTATTAGTTTTGAGGGACTTTAAAGGTGCACTCTTATAAAGTCTTAGATAAGTATAAAATCATGTGCACTGACTCCAGTCTGGCATTTTTATTCTATATAGTATGGGTCCTTCAAGGGGGTGCCGAATTGTGATCTCATGACCAGCTCTATACTATAGAGTGCTGCAGGGATGATGTACTGAATGTTTGTAGGGAAAAACCTGAAACTAAGTTATCATTTTAGCACTTCCAGTTCCATTGTCCTGTAGTCACTGGTTTTTGAATGAATGATTGAAATAAAGTCTGTGGTTACCACAAACTCAAGATATTTTCACATATTTTCATTAGCATAAAATACACCAGTAGCCTATCACTCTCTAAAATTCCTTGAAAAGTGCAAATTTTCATTTTGTATGTCATGCTGCATCCACACCAATAGGTGTCAGTACAAAGTCCAAGACTGTCACTCACAGCGCTGAGAGCAATATAAACCAAAATTTACGGTGTGCAGCATTAAGCTTCTTTAAGCTTTTTCTTTAGTTTATAGTCAGTCTCTCTCTTCCATTTCACTTTTTCTAATGTAATACAAAAAATGCAAAGTCTGAAGACGTGTGCTCCTGGTGCAAATGAAAATTGTCATTCAGGTTTGCCGCTCTTTTTCTATTCATAAACAAACACATCGAGGCTCTTCACTGATTGTTCTTGTATTGATAACCGCATGACAATCGCATTAACGAGAGCTTGTGCTTTCATCAGTCAGTACATTAACATCTTAATATGGCCGCCTTTATTTTGGCAATCAGCTGCGGATCGTTATACGGACACACATTGTTTTGTCCACCTTGAAACAAATGCAAAGAATCTTCCCCTTTTTGTCTTCCTCTATTTGTCTAGAAAATAATCATCCCGGTGTCTCTCTGATAAAAGAAAGTAAAATTTGTGCTTTGCATACTGCATGTGGTTATAATCAAAACAAAACAAGCGGTACAATGTGCCATCAGTAAAACAGAATTTAGATAAGCACAAAGACATTAACGCATCAAGGTAACAGAAAGCAGAGAATTGTTCGGCGCCCGAACAAAAACATTAATTACGATTTTTTCCACCACTCCTCCTTGCACAGCCCGTTCAATGAATTGGCCTTAGAAATGTCTCTCTTTTCAGGCTCATATGTGTGCCTAACAAATGAAGCGACGCCAATTTGAAAGAATTGTAATTTTAATGAGAGCGATTAATTATGGCGGCTAAGGGAGAGTTTGCTTCACAAACAGCAACTCTGTAGGAAAGGGTAAGTAGGCTTCTCTCTGCTAGACTCCATACAATATCAAATACATTCATATTCCTTATTCAGTGCCACAATACGCCTTATACAGTCCAACACCATACCATGTCTGATGGAGAGATCTGAATAGCAGAGTTGGTGACCTTGGGTAGATTGATAGAAAAAGCCTTTTTTTAATACTTTATGTAGGCTCATTCATTCACAGGTCTAAATGTATTATGGGGTAATGCGCCTGGAAGAAATGTAAGGATCAGAATGATTTACATTAAAATAAGAATGCAGCAAAATGCAAAAAAAGAGAAAGCAATGTCAATGGGTGCAGAAGCAAACTGGAGATGTGTCATATAAGGTGAAGAGCCTTCATCAATGCAGCCTGCTTCATGAACACCTGAAGGATATCAAGATAACAGTCTGTCAAATCCTTAATATATAGGGTCTGTAAGAAAGGATAGTTCACCTAAAAGTACAAATTCTGTCATCATTTACTCGCCCTCATGTCGTTTCAAACCTAAATGTCTTTTGTGGAACCCAAAAGATGATATTCTGAAGAAACATATTTTGTCCATAGAATGAAAATTGCAGTTGGACTCCCTTATGAACAATAAGTACATGTAAGAAAATGCTTTTAAAAACATTACATATTAAAGAAAAAATATATATAGTTTCAATAAATATACTTGTGTGAACTAAATAATGTTTTCAGACACTTATGAAGTGTAATTAATATCTGTGAACTACAATTAGGTGAAATTTTGAGGGCTTTTTTGACCCACTTAAGTGCATCTTTGTGAAATTCCACAATTACTTCTTTGAAATATAGTTCAAATGTAATGCTGAATATGAGTTATGATAAACTAAAATATATTTTTTTGTTTTTAATTTCTTTTTAATCTTGTTTTTTGATATAACAAGACTTGTTAAAATAACTATTTATAATGATTATAATAATGAAATTTAGTACAGTATATTTAAAATATATTAGCATTAAATGTAATATTGAATAACACTACAGTTAAAATTATAATCTAGAATTTTACATGTGATTTAGTATGTTAGTCAATAGACTTCTTTAAAGCACGACAAAAAATTATTAAAACCTAAGGATTAAAAAAGTTAAACTTTTAATTTGACATTACAAAGTGTACTTAAGTGTTTTAAGAAACATCCATAGAAGTACACTTTAGTGGCCTTTTATTTCAAAATGATTACCAAATATAATTTAACATTTGAAGTACTAGTGCACAATCAATAGTTAAGCACACTTCTTGTTCACCAAAACCCAGATATTTTTCAAAAGTCATGCAGGTTTGGAACAACATAAGGGTGTGTAAATGATGAGAATTTTATAAAAAAGAATGGGAACCGTTACACTTTCTAGAGATGTCTGACTTTACAGCTTCATCAGTATCTTCTCCTGTGGTTCTCTTCAGTAAAGCCCCCCTCTTCCTTATTAAATGATCCTGTAACTCTCAGGAGGAGGGCCAATTAGGAGGCTGAATCTCAGACGCATGCACTTCTGTGAATAAACATGATCGCAAGCACTCCTGCAGATGCATGTCTATCCCCTCTTAAATTTGCTTCAGAAAATCACCTGATTGACATCTCTATTATGTCAAAAATGTATAATATTCCGTCATGTAAACTTAAATCAAGACGCATCATTCCTGTTTACTAGACATATCTGTTTTATCTTCTAGCTGGTGCTACGTTACTTCAAATGAAGCTGATGTGTGTGTGGTTGTTTGGTGGTGTGTGTGTGACTCACAGAAGCATGACAGACTCCCCCTGTGCAACACAACACACTGATTGGCAAATTGCCAAGCGTATCCACTGCAGCCTGAGTTGCGAGTGGCAGGTAGAAATTGAAAAATGTGAAGCGCACTTTTCCGCTGATTGCTCAAAAGATTACCGGCGCTCTCCTTCTCTTTCTCAGCATCAGGTTATTTTCTGCTCCTTCCTTTTCATATAAATGCGGTAAATACATAACTAGCTGTAACTAGCGAGCCCAGTGACAAGTAGTCTATTGAGCATGAAGGTGGGAACTGGGACTGGAAAGAGGCTCAGGGGGAGAGTGTGTCATATTTGTCACCTTGTTTTCATGTGTATGATGGCTGGAGAGAATAGAGTCGTGGCAGCTGTTGTCATCTGCTGTGTCACTCTCTGAATCCGGCCGTCCATGTCGACCTGACAGACAATCCATCCTTCCATTGATTGTGTCACTCAAGTGTTGCTTTATTTGCCTCGCCGTAGCGTTTAAGCACCTAACGGATTGAAAATCACCCCGGCGGTGTCGAGAGGTCTTCATCCGACTCTGGATCTTCACTATTGTGTGGATGACTGTCAGCTGCTAAGCCCGCAGAGCCTTCGGTGGACATTGGCAGCCTCTAATTTACCAAGATAGGCCTGCGAGAGTGGCGGCTTTCTCCCCAGCAGGTCTACCTTTTCTCAGTCTATTAAAATTCTCTTCCTAATAAAAGCAAATTTGATAAACGCCTTTTCTACCTGTTCCATTACGGAGCCCCTGCTGTGCAGTCACACAAGAGGCTGAAAAGAGCCCTCTCCCAGTGAGTCGAGCCACCAAGAGAGCAATTAAATGAGGTACACTTACCTTACTCGCCCCTCTCTCTTTATAACTGCCTTTAAACGTTCATTTCAAAGCCCATGCTGCTCTTTCTTAGTTACAGGGAAGGAAAGAAAATGTGTGCAACTTTATATCGTGTGTGTCCAATCTTTGTTTATTGAAAGCCTTACGTAATCGCCACAAAGCACAATTGTTGTTGTGTCAGAATGATTGTATTTATGAGCTGAGCATTAATGAACGGCACCATAATTACTAGTAGGATCCTCGGTATTGTGTTTTGGCCCCTACTTTGTATTTCTGAGTTCAGTTGTGGAAAACAATTGGGGCTGATGATAAGAAATAATTGTGGATGATAGACTGCACAAATTATATGCACAGCTATGTTGTGTACTGCAGAGTTGTTTGGCTTCCATTTTATTTTCAGTGTATATTTTAAAATTAGTTTTTAGTTTTGGTTTTAATATTTTAGGGTTGCCAAAGTTAATGCACTAACTGGTCTCGTTAAAGTTGGCATGAAATTACGATTTTGTTATTGTTATTGCCTATTGTCACGTATATCTGGCTGAAATGACTTCTCAAATGAGAAAATGTTTTTATCCAGGAATTGATGGATCATTGCCGCTAATAGTTAGTTATCCTTTTTTTTTTTTCTTCAAGACTAGTCATAACTTTTTAAAAGTCAGTTACAAAAAGGTAGATTAGTCTAATATGAATCCTGGAAGTAAGATTGATTACGCATGGGCTAACTGCTAGTTGTTCAAACTAGGTCTTAAGACACAGTCCTAACATAGCCACTATTTTTATTCAACTGACCCCAGGTTCCCATCATTCTCTGTGGCTTCACAGGAATGATAAAATGCACAGTTAATGCATCCAATGCACATCATCGCTCTTTATTTTGTTGAATTAACCTTAAAATCTCAATGTAACAAGTAGAGATAGATCTTTTCTCCCATACTGACATGTACGTAGTGAAACAATTTCGTGCTATCTGTCAGTTTTGATTGGATGGAGGCTGTTCTGAATGCAAGCTTGCAGTCGATTGTGAGAAAGAGGTGGAGTATAATCTGACTAAATGATTGGAGAAATCTGATCCCACCAGAGAAAAATAAGATCAAGTTATGAACTGTTGCTTCAAAGATCAAACAGGTCAAAAAAAAAAGAAACATATGAATGGATGAATCATTTACAATAAGATAATTAAGATGCATTTTAAAAACAAATAGAGTGAATTTCATACTGACTTTAAAATGCTTCCTGGTTGGAAGAAAAAAATTAACACATCAAATCGTAATTACTATTTCCAAGAACTTCCCTGGAGAACAATTGTGCACAGTGTGGTTAGCCAAGGTGTTGAGATGATTGACTTGGCCCTCATTGGTTTGATTTATCTCATGACCATCAAGACCTTACTAATTGATTGACTGATTGATGAGCTTGCTAATTAATTCCGATGTGCAGGTCCAGCCCGTGATTTATTTGTTAACGATGCCTGTCACCGGCGTCATGGACTTTTAAACACACACCTGAAGGTGGACCCTTAGACATCTCTTCCCATGCTAGTTGTTTATCTCTCTGACCTAATGATGGTCTCTGTTCTCGTTAATAGTCCCCAGGGCCTTGAGAGTGGAACAGTTTGCGGACCCTCCATTTGGAACGATCTACTGCAGAACTTGTTTGTGTCCTGCTTGGTTTCAGTTGTTCGTATGACACAATGGAGGATATCATTTTTGGGGAGGTGTGGAGCAGTGAATTGCTCCCCACTCCACTGAGCCATCGTACACAGACCTTTTACACTCAACACAATACACCCGACAGCACACACACAGCACTTACACCACGACCCCACCTCCTTTAAAACCAAACACAGCACTTAGCAGTATTTTAGCCTCAAACACACAGCCCACACACACACATCTTGACCCTATCTGGAGCGCTAACTTTCAACAGCATTCAGGTTGGACATGGTTTGTGTCTATCCTAAATGTGTCTGGATGATTAAAAAAAGAAGTAAAGAGAAAAAAGACCCTTTCTCTTGCCCTTATTCACATCTTGGAATACGAAGCCTTTTTTTGGACTCATCGCCACTAGCTTCATTTCTGCACTTAAATGTTCATTTGATTTACTTTCTCTTTGTGTTGTCCTCCTCCTTTAACACTGCCCCCTCCCATTTCTGCAGGAGAGGTTTAATTGCAGGGTTACGGGAGCGCAGTGCCCCTGGATGCCGCGCGGCCGAACGGGGCCCTACCCTGTCATTTACTCGCGTCAAGCTCGGCTCAGCCATGGGGAAGCTGGAGATTTTCACGGCAGGTCCCGAGAGTAGAGTGGACTTGTCTGCCCCTCAGCGGGGCCATAATGACAGATGCCTTTTAACGGCTGCATGGGTAGAAAAGGAAGGGGGGCAAACTGCGGGGGCTCCTGTCAATGTGAAGGGGGATCATTTTTGTCACCAAGATGTGATGTTTTTAATCTTTTTTTCCCTGATTTGCTCCTTTTTGATGCCTTTATGAGTTTGTGAGTGCAGTGAGAGTTCATTTGGGTCTTATTGCTCGTATTTCATCGCGGCTTCTCAGTGTAATGGATGAAGATGAACACAGTTCGTTGTCATGCACTAAAGCCATATTATTATTAACTTAACACTGCCAGAGAAATCTATGTATAGTATTGTAAAATAAATAAATTAATTAAAAGTATTTAGAAAATATCATTTACATTTATTAAATATAAAATAACAAATCAACAAAAATGATAGATATACTATATAATTATATATATATATATATATATATATATATATATATGTATATTTAACATTATTTTATATTGTATAATACATTAAATATACTTATTATTGCTGTTGGTTGTCTTACAGATATGTAGTTTATTATAAAATATATTATGTATATTATTTTTTAACAATTATAAAATATAAATAATATAACTGTAAATAATTCTATTAATTATATATCTTTATAAATGTAATAGTAAATATTTATTATTACATTATTATTACTACAAATATATATTATTACATTTTAATGAAATAACAATTCTTTCATTCAAGTTTTCATGTTGTCCAGATGATGTGTGTGCTGAAGGTGAAGAGCTGTGCTCTGTTATCCTCAGGCTGTGTGTTTGAGAGGTGCAGAACAGAAGGGGACAGATGGGCCCAGTGAAAGTCTCCATTGAGAGAGCCTGTCCTCAGGCTCCAGCCCAGCTGTCAGAGAGCACTGAGACAGAGGGAAAGGTGAGATTCACCTATTTGAAAGGCAGACAAGTAACATATGTGTTAGAATTACTAATCTTACACAGAGGTGACTTAGTGTTTGGTATCTGGCAGACCTGCCCCTGTGTAAATGATAGGCAGATTAAAGAAATCAATGGCCATTTGAAGGGATTATCTGATGGTCATCTCTTGAACAGGGAGGTGATTCCCAACCAGGGGTATGTGTACTTGAAAGGCTTTGATTTTGTGTATTTATGACCGACCATCAGTCGATTGTGTTACTAAAGTGCATTTAAAGCCACCAAACAGAGATCTGGCTCTTTAATCTTTTCACTCATATTTCTATTTTTTCCCCCACAATACTAAGACTTTCTGTCCTATTCTTATCCAAACCCATTAAAAAACATATCAACCAACATCAAATTATAAAATAACAAACAGAGATTCATTATTTATCAAACTGGATTAAAACGCACAGATACTGTTGGTTTCTTGTTGGAAAAAAACATGCCTCTATCTGCATTTGGAGTGCAAAACTTCAAAACCTATGCATACAGTTTACTGCAGTTTACAGCTGAAATGACCCCCATAGTGTCAGTAAAACAAATATACAGTAGCTTATATTCAGTTTCAGGACAGATTATCAATTAATAAAGACTTCTTTTCGTGCAGCTCCTTGCACAAAATTATGTAATGAGCTCAAAACACATTTACTATAATGCATGATTTGTAAACTAATACATGTATGTATCACATACCCAGCTCCATATGTGGGGCTTTTCATTTATAGTAAACTTACTCAGTAGCACGCCTGGTACAGCATTGCAAGTCCCCATGAAACGTGAGTCACGATAAAAGAACTCAAAAACTTGTAAAAGCAAGCTTAAATGTCTCGGTTGCCTCAGCAAATGCATTTTTATTTTGCGTTTTTCATTTTGTTAACACTATCAGCTGGTTTAGGGAAGGTGATACATACAACAATGTAATAAAACATTGCCAGATTCATATTCATCTGTTTTGGAGTCCTACTCACTGGATATTTCACTTGTAGAGTCTCAAAATGTGCAAGAAACAACGTAACCTTCTAAGTCCTCCTGAGAAGTTCGTATTTAAAAGTTGGGAAGTCGTAAAAGTCACAACATGTTTTCTCACTGACATCAAACTTGGAAACTCTGAGCACAACGAAAATCCCATTCATTATTATGACTTTGTGGTGAGGTTCATGTGCATATAACTCGTATTTACAATCTTTCCAACATGACTAGAATGCATTATAATATAGTTTTGCAGAAATGTTGCAACAGGTATTTTCAATCAGCAGTAATTAAATATAACAACTTTCTCCACACTCTATGGACTTAAAATTACATACATTATTTGAGATATCCATGCCGCAGGATGGTCTTCTCATTAATGTAAACGACAGGTATCAGCCAAAACATATCTGTTATGATGTCACTGAAGGGTTACTTGAGTCCTACTGATTTGACTGTGCAGTTGCATAAGACAAAAAAAGATGAGGAAAAACCAGCTTAACTCTAGTTGAAAAGCTGCACATTTAAAAAAAAAACCTCCATTTATCATGTATGAGTAAATAGAAATTACTAACTGTATCAAAGTGTGTTTTTTCTCTTTCTCAAACTAACTTCCTATCTCTTCAGTCTTTTACTTGATGACACAAAATAACAGGTTGGACTTTGGCAGGAGTCACACGGATTGCTTTCCTTCAGTTCATTTAGAGAAATCACTCTCGGATGAATACAGAGATGCAAACACTCCCTACACCTTGAAAAGCAGCAGGAACCAGGTTTTGCGCACAGAGGGCCCTTGTCAGGTAACGCGCAGGTTCTCTCTGTGTTTATCACATCCACTGTCTTCTTTGTCCCTCACACTTCATCCCCTGTCTTTTGATTTCTGCTCGGCTGCTCTCCAAAGGCTTTGACTGACGGTGTCACATTAAGCATGGGGAGACACGGCCGCTCGGGGAGGGGAGGAAGAGGGGTGGGCGCTCTTTGGCGCAGTAGGTAGAAACTACCGTAATTATAGAGCACAGACACACTGAGGAGGAGAAAAGGAGGCCGAACACGCAGCTCACATTAAAAAAGAAAAGCGCAAAAATAAAAGCAAGTGTGTTTTCATCATGAAAAAAAAAAAAAAAAAGAAAAAATTGGAGAGAAAAGAGAGGAAAGTAGGGGTTTGTAATGGGAGGAAAGAGCTTAAACCGAACAAGAATTGTCTGTTTTCGGTGGATGCATGCAACTCTTTGTATGGGCTGCGTGCAGATGTGCGTGTGTTGATGTGTTTCAGTTCAAATTTCAATAGCTTACTTTTTGTAGCTGAATATTTCACTCATGTTTCTGGCAGCACTGACACTAGTGGCATTAATGAACAGTAAAGACTTTTTATTTCTTCATCCTGCACCTATGCTTTAGGTTTCACTTGAGTCTTTTGACCTGTTTTTAATTTGTAAGTCAAAACCTGCAGTATTTTCTGCACAGACTGCTTGTAATTTATCTTCCGAGACCAAAGATCCAATGGGGGACAGACTATCAGACTATTTGAGCTGTTAGATCTGGGTCAAGTCTTTACTTATCTGTGCCAAAAATCAAAACTTATCTGAGATACGGTTTAGTGTGTAGTGCATGTTCATGACACATTTGAGCTCCCATTTCTTTTCATTTAATCTTCCAACAATTTCATTAATTTAAACATTTAAAAAAATATCTTATGTTCACCAAGTCTGTATTTATTTAATCCAAAATACAGTAAAACAAAAAAACATAATACATTGCATTAAAATTACATATAACAATAACATTATTTGAACTGAACTGAGCTGGACGATGACATCACTGTCAAAATATATACATATATATTTGTTTTTTTTGGGGGGGGGGGACCAATGGCCTACTGGTTAGAGAGTTTGACTCCTAACCTTAAGGTTGTGGGTTCGAGTCTCAGGCCGGCAATACCATGACTGAGGTGCCCTTTGAGCAAGGCACCAAACCCCCAACTGCTCCCCATGGCTGCCCACTGCTCCGGGTGTGTGTTCACGGTTTTTGATTGGTTAAAACCTAAGTTTAATTATTTCAAGTTTAATAAATTCAGAGCACGAATTCTGAGTATGGGTCACCATACTTGGCTGTATGTCACGCCACTTTTACTTTCGTTACTTTCACTTTCATTTATTTTGTCATTTAATATACTGTATATATAATACTGTATATATATATATACTATTTTATAAGGTATTAGTGTGGTCAAAATGAGCAGAAATACGTATTAATGTCTATTAAAGTGGCTGATCAATAGTGTAACTGGTTGTGATGTGTGACTCTCAGGCAGAATAAATGAAACCTCCTTATGTAACCTCTCAGCTTTGAATGACTGAACCTGGATGAGCAGATGTGAATTCAGTCTATTATATCTTAATATCGGATGCCCTACTCCTACTGTATATCAACATCGCGTTACTAAACCGAAGGATGCATAAGTGTCCAGAAAAACTCAAATCTTCACAATATTGATTTAGAAAATTGAGTGGATTTGCTTCTACAAAAGAAAGATTTCCTTTAAATGGGCATAAAAACACTCCAAGTCAGGACGGCGGTGGTTGTCTTTACTAGCCTTAAAAGCCCCTTTTTCCACTGAAGACTTGAGAAATTGAAGTGAATGTGAAGGACGCTGCTGAATTCACAAATTTGATCATCTGGTCTGTGGCTTTTATAGATTGTCTTTCATTTCAAATGTTCTGGCTGTTCTGACCTTTTAATGTATGAAGGTTATAATTAACAGAGCGTTCAAGCATACATTTAACAGGTAATAAAATATAAAAAGATTTCCACCTCAATCAGAATTTTACACGTTTTGTTAGTGTTGTGCTTTTGTTAAAGCCTGTGAATCCAACAGCATCTTGGGTCAAAAAGATGAAATGATGACATTTCATCGAGGCTCCGCTTTTGTCACGACATTCTGCGCTGTATTGTGATCTCTGGGCGGTATTTTATCTTTCCATTTCGCACAGGTCCAGGTCATGTTTAAAATATCATCAATTACCACTTGAGTCAAGACTAAGGTCCGCCTCACATAAAAATTAAGTGCTTTGAAACCCGCTACTTTTTCCTCGCACAATTATTGAAATTTTGCTTTCAGCCGTAAATAATAACCGTCTCACTTTAGTCATTCATAGCAGAGAGAGCAGCTCTCTTCTCTCGAGGGCAAGCAGGTGCGATAGTGGGCAGGAAAAAGAATCGCGTTGCATATATCTTTATGTATAAAGATGTGAGGTCAAGTCTGGTCGATAGGCAATCTCTCAGCTCTAGCGGAAGTGATGGGACTATTTGAGGCTGGAATGGCTCTGTTGTAGTGGAAGGAAAGGCTAATCTGTTGCAGATGGGTTTGGACCCAGCAGGTGTGCTGGTCAGCTGGTCGTGAGACCTGTGTGGACATGAGCATTCAGAGAGGGGCTACGGGGGCAGGACAGGGTCTGGATGGTGTGTCAGTTATTGTGACACCCTCTCACATAGTGTTTAAGACTGCAGGGAACTCTTGTATGGTGTGGACTATTGTTGAAGTGTATTGTAACATGACTGACATTTTCTGCTCAGATGCATGAGTGTTTTTTTTTTATTATTTTTGGTACGGTATTGTCTGTTCTTATGTTGAGGTTCATATACAATATTTGGTTTCTCTTTAGTCCTAAATGTGTATTTCTATTCTACTTTCTAAATATTACCTCCTGCACCAAAAAAAGTGTTAAGCTTTATATATACGCTATTGTTTAAAAGTGAAACGTTTTTCAAAAAGTGTCTTATGCTGAAAAAAAAAAAAAAAATTGGTGTACTTTTTACTCTCATTTTCACTCTTTTTTTTGTTTTTTAAACATAAAATTTTGAAGTAGAAACACTGAAATAGAATTTTCTTGTAGAAAAGTACTCCAATCTAATATTGGAAAGGTTGCATTATTTGATAAAAAAAAAATACATTGAAAAATATTGTGAAATATTATTATATTTAAAATAAATGTTTTCTGTTTTAATATATTTAATATATATATTTTTTCAGTTTCATTACTCCAGTGTCACATGATCCTTTTATTTATTATTATTATCAGTGTTGAAAGCAGTTGTGCTGCTTGGTGTTTTTGTGGAAACCATGATACATATTTTGGCAGGATTCTTTGATGAAGTTCAAAAGAACAGCATTTAATTAAAATAGAAATCTTTTGTGACATTATAAATGTCTTTACTGTCACGTTTAATGAATTTAATATGTCGCTGCTGCATTCCTTTGGAAAACATGTTTACCCCAAACATTTGAACTGTTACACATTTTTTTTCATATAAATGCATTATATAAATATAATATAGCTTTAAATTGCATATATTAAAAAAAAAGTTGATAATTAATAAAAGTGAACACAATGTGATGAAAAATATCAGTGAATGTTGGCGTACGAAAGCTAATGATCCACCAGTTTTTCCTGAATTGGCCAGTTATTTGACAAAGTCAGCACAGTAGTTCAACGCAGAGGTGAAGCCTTCATCCCCCGAGGTCCCCCATCTGGCTAATTAAGCTATAATTAGCTGTCTTCTTCAATCACTTTTAAAGCGTATCCCTCCATTTAACAAATCTCTCAGTTACATTAGTAGTATGTTGTCATCAAAATCAGTTAAGCCACAACCCTCTCAATTACTCTGCCATGATAGCTAATTAAAGAAAATGATTTTAAAATGAAGTCAGTTTATTAATCAGCATAGCGGTTAGGCTATATGGAAAGTTTAAGTGCATGTTTGCGTTACAAATATCCAGTGGCTTTGCATTTACTTGTGCTAAAAGTTAATACATGTATAATTCTGTTAAAATGATGGACTCTGGCACGAGGGTCTGGCCCTGAGTTTCGGTAAGATCTTCAGTTCACTTCCACTCACAGGTTTCATGTTCCTGAAATGCCAGGGGCTGTAAGAGGTACCTGTCAGTGGTGGGAGGTCAAATTAATGATGCTTGACTTGCGTCCATTACATCCCATTAATAACAGTACAAGACCCTCTCGGCCTCCTGCGGGAGCCTTTAGACACTCATTAAGATATTAGCTATTGTTTCAGGGGGAAGTACGTTTAAGGTGATATACCCACCCTATCTAATTTATAAAGACAATCTCACTCTCGCTGCACAATAAGCCACAATACATGTTTTACTTTCTGCTTGCCATTTCCTATTTTACTTGTTTTTGTACAGCATATAATATTTTCTTCACTCATAAATTATTTTTCTGTATCAAGTCTAAAAGTCTGTATAAGTCCATCTTATACACTACAATTCTCAAGTTTAAGGTTCAGTAAGATTTTGAAATACAAGAAACACAATATTGAGAAATATTAAAATTATAAAATATATATTTTTTATTATTATTATTATTATTATCAGTGTTGGAAGTAGTCATGCTGCTTAGTATTTTGTGGAAACCATGATAAATGGTTATGTGTGTATATAGAGTGTGTGTATATACTATATATATATATATATATAAACACACACACACACACACACACACACTTAATATATTTATTTAAAACATATTTAAAAGTATGAATGTATATACTGACCCCAAATTTTTGAACTGCAGTGGAAGTTTAAGTGAGTCCTTTAACAAACTGCTGACTGATTGGTTAATTATTGTCAAATTTTCCTCTCATCCCTATTCTCATTCTCTTCAGTTATTTTGCAGTCTTTTCCTCTCTCTCTCTCTCTCTCTCTCTCTCTCTCTCTCTCTCTCTCTCTCTCTCTCTCTCTCTCTCACTCTCTCCTTTAATTTGCCTCCATCTTCTAGATCAGCATATCTGAGGTTCATTCAATCTCTGACACTCAGGTATCCAGGTCCCGGTCTGATGACCTGCCCGCTGTGAAGCAGATTCCACTAAACCTGTGGAACAATGCGTGCAGGCGCTCAATTACTAAATGAGGGCAGTAAAATGTTTGGCCGGTGTAACCTAAGACCTGGACCTGTGTTGTTCATCCTGTTAAAGAGCAGGAGATGACTGTGACACAGAGTTCAGACATTAGTTACACTCTCTGCTCTTGTGGAACCAAAGCTGGGGTTACAAACAGGGAAATACTATGACAAGGCTAATTATAGATTTTAAGGGTATTTTTTAGACAGGTTACAGCAGTCTTTACTGTTCATGCAAAAACACAAAAATTGCTTGTATTTATTTTGTACATATGATAATCCACAAGGTTTATTTATTTTAATTTTGAGGTTTTTAATGTTTTAGTTTATTAATTATTTAATTAACCAACCTTTTGCAAGAAATTGCTTAATCAATGTTTGTCTTATAATCTTGCTCCTGAACTGTTAGTGAACATTCTGTATTGTCATGCTGAATACATTAATATGGCTGTTTCTAAACAGAGTGGTGAATTGTGTTTGGTTATGCAAGAGAATCAGTGTCAGTGCTCTGGTTGGAGGACCACCACACACCCCTGGTGGTCTGAGGTCTTCACTCATGGAAACTGATCCGAGATTTGCTCTGCTCCTTCTCTTTAGCAGCAAATATTGGAATTGGTGAAGCTGATTAAAGGCAGTCAGTATGATGCTCCAGAAGTTCACATATCATTTCTGTTGATATTTAATGGGTGGCATGTGTAATTTTTTTTTGTAAAGTTAGAATGCTTTCTGCCATTACATTTTCTTTTTCACCTATAAATATATGTTTGAATCAAGATACAATTTAAGGTGTACTTGTTACACGTTACATGTACTCACTATTATAATAAAAATAAATTATGCAGAATTAAATGTAAGTAACCCTAAACGAAACCCTAATCCTAACCCTAACAATAAGTACATGTAGTTAATTAATATTATTCAGTACTTAAATGTATGATTACTGTAACAATGACACGCTAAAATATAGTGTAACCAAAAAATTAACTTTTAGTGCATTCACCCCAACATTAAAATTTGCTGAAAAATGTACTCACCCTCAGATCATCCAGGATGAGCTTGTTTTTTCATCACAACAGATCTGGAGAAATTTAGCATTACATCATCTGCTCACCAATGGATCCTCTGCAGTGAATGGGTGCCATCAGAACAAGACTCCAAACAGCGGAAATGGACACAGCAATTTAAAGTCAGTTTAAAACCTTAGTGATGAATTTGTTTATTATAAACAAACAGCTTTTCGCTTCATAAGATGCTAATTGATAGACTGGAGTATGGATTATTTGTGATTTATTGTGATTTTTTTTTATCAGCTGTCTGGACTCTCATTCTGATGGCACCCATTCACTGCAGAGGAAATTTCTACAAATCTGCTCTGATGAAGAAACAAACTCATTTATTTAGAAGATATGAGGGTGAGTACATTTTCAACAAATGTTCATGTTTTTGTTGAGCTATAGTTTCAGGCCTTTTATATATGAAATGAAGTGCATTATTGTTATTTAATATTCAGTATGATAAATACCAACCAAGTCTGTTTAATGTCACTTTCAGTTCCTAAAAAATCGATAACTACACTACTTTGTCTTCAAGAAAATGTAAGAAATATAAAATGCTTATGCTTTTCTTTTTTTATTGTTTGTCATTGCCCCATCTCCAAAACGAGTTCTTTAACAGTTGATTAATGTCACACTTGATCTTCCTCCATCCATTCAGAGCTGCAGCTCTCTGTCTGCCTCTCTCAGATTCCACAGTAATGATATTCTTATCAATCATGTGGGAGATGTTACAGGTTTAGTCCCCACTCTCCCTCCTGCTGAGACTTAATCTCAGCCTAGATGCAGTCCTAGAGTCCTCTTATGAACACCAGAGTGTAAGTCTAGTGTCAAGTATTGACTAGACTGTGAAAAGAGGTGAGTGCGTGAGGGGTGTCTAACCTCTCACCAGCTGCTTGGCTGTTCAATCGGTTTGGTCTCCGTAACACCCCGGGGTAGCAATAATGCAACAGCAGCTTATCCCAATCAATACCTTCATCTCACTTTTGGGGGCTTTACTGCTGAGTCCCCAGAGTGCAGTGGTCTGTTTGCAAGCACAATTATGGCATGTTTGATCTGTTTTTGATGTTTTTCTTTTTCCTTGGGGGTTGCTGGGAAAACATTTGCAAAACAAAACTGTGCTATCAAAGGGTTATGTATTGAACTGTTTGACTTCTGCGGAGAACATTTAAAAAAATAGATCAAGTAAATAAATCAGAAAAAAAGGTTAATTTTATTATTTTAGGTTTTTGTTTTTCTTACTATTCCAAACTTACAGTTTCTGTGACACTTTCTAATAAGTGTGTTATATGTGTTAATGAATCATGTATGATTAACTCTTTACAGCATTTAATAATGTTAATTTATAATGTTCATTATTTGTGAAGCATAAAATAAACACAACTTTTTATGCTAAAATTTAATTTTAATTTATTTAAATTATATTTTATTTAAGAATGAATTAAATATTATACATTGTTAATTCATGTTAAGTATTGTATTAACTAACTATAACATATGCAATATTATGCAAGTAATGCAGCTTTCCTTCATTGATATATATTTATCTTTAAAGTTGAACCAACAAGTAGAGCAGCTGACTTAGATTAATGCATTTTTGAGTTTATGCTACTAAAAAGGTTTTGTGCGTTAGTCCCATTCACCCTCCTCCCAGCATGCACTGGGGCATGAATAATTCATATGATTGCATTGTTTGACTGTTTACCGGTTTTATTTACATTGGTGTTGTTGATTTGTTCTGTCACATTTAGTAAACATTGTTTTGTTTTTGTTTTTTGTCTCATAATTTTATAAATGATAAACTCATATGATATTATATGATAAATTTCATAATAATACATTCAATCTTATTTTAGCATTTAATTTATCCAGTTTATCATTAATATTGATAAAAAAAAATTGCTGGTTTTCATATATAATTTGTAATTTCAGTGATGTTGTAAATGTAGTATAACATGGTAATAAAATGCAAGTAGTTTGCTCAGTGACATGTACATTTCTTATAGAAAATATTAGATGATGCAGATAACATCCATGTAAATAAATGCAAAAATTCTGAGTAGCACTATTTTAAATCTGATACTTGAGGAATATCCTTAGATTCGCTTAATCCAAGCAGGTTATTGTTACAGTGATGCCAGTTTTTCACAGCAGCTTGGTATTTAGAGTCTAGCTGAGACATTTACTTTTACTAAAATTTAAAAAGTAAATGAATTTAACTCAAAAAAGCCATGCAAATAGGTCCACAAACATGTTTGTAGAAGCATGTTAGTGTTTCGCATTGTAGTAGTAACCATACGATCTGTTGTGAGATGTGCAAGCGTTCAGTGTTTATGCGCGCATGCTGTTGTTCACTTCAATTGTTTATCTAAGCGTGTGAATGCTCCAGCGTGACATATTTGTGTGCGGGATGGGGTGTTGACTCAATCAACACAGCCTACGCTCAGCTCCTGATTGTGTTGGTCTGTGTAAAGAGGCCTCACCAAGTGGAAAATCATGGACGCTCAAGAGCTCTTCACACAAAAGCAGACAAAACACAACCCTAAGAGTGCCTTAGAGCACGGTGCAGGTCACATGTGACATCAGCCCACTAACAGTGCTTCTGCATAACCTCTTTTCCCTCCCCGCAGTGGGATGAAACAATCATAACCAACAAGAAATGCAAGTGTGTCCTTAATGGCTAAAGGCTCTTAAGGATTCATGCATTTCCAGATGGGACTCAGCAGAGGACAGTTTGCTGCAGTCTGTTGATGGTGTCTGACAAAGTCAAATGTGTAGCTACATGTGTGTAAATATAGGAGATTTCAGAGAGACAATGGTAAGCCAATTACGGCAAACAAACTCCTGATGCTAAGACGTAACATAGGACTCCACTAAAAAGCCATTTCTCTCGAAAACAGACTGACTCTTGTAAAACTGCTTCAGTTCAAGGATGAAAAGCCTTCCATTAATAGAGACAGATGGGAAAACTAATGATGCTAATCTTCTGAGAAGAATTGGTTGAGTGTTTAGAATAAGAGATGCAGATCTAGGATTTCCGTCCACTTTTATTTAATTGGCGGACATCAAAACAAACAAAGCAAATTGTGAACATGTCACACTCTGATTTTCAGAAAGTTTAAGAGCGGTTTGATGGGATAGGAACTATTATCAATATAATGACCATCAATATTTTATACTCTAAAAGCTGGCGAAACATCTTTCCAGGTGCTTTTTTTTCCTCACAGTGAACTTGCGCTGCACGATATTTGTGCATTTTGCAACAGATGGAGGAAGAGAATAGAGCGATGAAGAAAGGCGATCCAGAAAGAGTGAGCGGGGGAGGGGTTTGGGCACACCGAGGTCTCCTGTGCCCCAGCCCCAAAAAGGAAACATGGGGGAAACATATGTAATTTTCACCACAGGGTCCTGGGTAATTGAGTCATTTAAAATACAGATACATAGATGAATAAAAGCTAAGGGGGAAGGTAATAAGACAGAAGAGTACCCTCCGGAGATCCAATTGACGATTTCTTACAAGAACGGAAACTGTTTTCTTTCTTTTCTTCCACAGAGCTTTTATGTGTTGTCATTTCAGCCAGATACCTACCTCAAGTAATTTTGTTTTCATTTGGCTCCTTTTGTAGTGCTTTCCTTTAGTAAGAATGAAGGCAATTTGTCTCAGATGGCCTCTTGCCTTTTGAAGACAGATTTCACTTAGTGAATGCAAGTGAGATGTGGGTTTTTGTTCTGAAAGGAAATATCGCTTTTGGGACGTTTCTTTCCTCGGGAAGATTTGATAATTTACCAAATGACTCTGTAGCGTAGCATCGCCATTGTTGAGTTCATCTTTGAATGGTACTTCTGTTTGGCTCTCTTCTGAATTTGAGGTTTACAAAACTAACTTCTAATTCTAGTGTAAAGCAATACAAGTTATCTGAGAATCCTTTTGTTAAAAGGGTTCTTTCTCACTTCGGAGAGGTCACTGTCACAGGGTTGCCTCTTTAGGCTGACAACATAATGCTGAAGTTGCTTGCCTGTTTTGTTTAATTAGTCTTGCATAGTATTTTGTATTTGTCTGGTGTTGCTGAGCATTTTTGGCAGACCAACCCAAAATCTAGCATCAACCTGGTCCCCTTAAACCCAATAGGATTTTTTGGATTATTGCAGAAGATAAACAAAAGGTTGTGATTCTTTTATTGTTCATAATTCTAATCTTTACAAATTAACACAACTTTTGCCAACTTGTTAGCATCCATCATTTCAAGATCATTTTATGTTGTAGATGTAGCTTGAATAAAAATATATTTTATTTACGATAAAACTGGAAGTGCTAAAATGCTTACTCGTTTTCAAGTTTTGGCCTACAAAAATGCATCATACCTGCAGCACTTTATTATATAAAATATAACAGAGTATTACACACATTGTAATAACTTTAAAATACAATTTAATAACATTGTGATATAGTATCAACAATATAAAATTCAGGGCCATTATCATGTAGTCATCGGGCCTAGGGGAGATGAGGCCCGCCCATAAAAATTTTATCTTGGGGCTTGTGAATTTTAAATGTGAGCCTGATAATGATATGATTTACCTAAAGTACTTGTCTGACGTTGTAATTAGGAGAACAGCCCAACCATGAAAAAATTTAGACCGTCGTTTTCGCCAGTAGGTGAAGGTGCTCCTGGGCAGCTGAGACATCAGAGGGTGGAGGCAGGGAATGCTTGATTTTCTTTCTCTCTTGTACTCTATCTTACTTGATGATATATGTGATGACAGTTGTTTGTTTTCTGTGTTAAGTTGAGGTTATGATGTTTCGAACCTGTTTGAGTTTCTTTCTTCTGTGAAACACAAAAAATATATATATTTTGAAGAAAGCCACTTGCTTTCATAGTAGGGAAAAAGTACTAAGCAAGTCTATGGCTACCAGAAACTGTTTGCCAGTAAATAAATTTTGGGGTGAATTATTCTTTTATTTCATTTTCCTTAATTAGCCCGCTAGATGTGTGCTAGGGGAATATATTTACATTTATGCATTTGGCAGACTTACATTGCATTCATAGAATACCTCTTACAGCTGGAGCCTGCAAAAGTGTTTCTAGAAAGTGAGATAAAATGTATAATAATGTCAGCAATTAGGGCTGGCATAACAAAAAGTAGCATACTACTAAATTATGCTTAATTTTATATGATATTCATATGGCTTTATGGAAACCTCTATTTATTTAAGGAATAAGTAACAAATTGCGCAACCAGTGTAGTGCGATTCTCAAAATAATGAATCCATTCAAATACAAATATCATTTTAGTGAATCAAACAAATACAATATACAGTTTATTTAACTGATTTTTCATATGGTAGCATGTAGCCAAATTCATGTTGCCCGTACACTGCAAAAACAAATGTAGAAAACATTTTTGCTCAGAAATTGCTAGTAATTTTTAAAAAATATTACAAGGAAACAGCAAGCAACACATTGAATTAAACATGAAATTCTGAAGTAGAAAAACTGAAATAATATTCCCTGTAAAATCTTTGTTTTATTTTATTTTTTATGGTGTAGAGTTTTAAAAATCTTGATTAGTAAAGTATGTTGCCAATTATTGCTTTATCTTTAAAGAGAATGTGGAAAAGGCAAAAAAATACTAATTTATAGTATATTATAGTATATTATAATAATAAATTATTTGGCAATAACATTATTATTATTATTATTATTATTATTAAGGAACCAGATTTTTTTCCTCATCTCTGTCTTTGAGCACCCAACAGTCAGATATTCTGTTAACTACTACATCTCACTCTCACTATGTAGATAAGTCATCACCATGCAAGAACAGGTAATGCGATATTCCCCTCACCCTCACATTCGCACACACACACATGCCACTACAGTAAGAATGCATCTCTTATCTGTCTTATCGCTCCAATCAGTGCCATCTGGACCTACAGGCCAGGTGTGTGACCAGGGCAGGTCTTGGGTCACCTCTGTCACTCTGAGGGGTCAGAGCAGGAGATGCATTGAGCTCATTCACTTCAGTTCTGGGGTTGGATTTCGGGCCGTTAAGGTGCAAGTCAGGCTTCCTCCATGAGGATCACCTGTCAGACACGCTGAGAAGACCATTGTGTAGGTGAAAGTGAATTCCCTCCTCCAGAAATAGAAATCATAACATAATGAGTCACTTGTTGCTCTGCTTTCTTTATTGTATATTACATTTCAGGATTCATACTGTTAACACGGAGTTGTCCATGGATTTTCATGAATTTTCTTGTACAGTAAATTTATTTTCCTGAAATTCTTAGTTTTCCATTACAAAAAAAATGAAATGGGGCAAAAGTCTGAAAACACAAATATTTTTCCTTACTTCGCTTTCTTTTTATTTTTTCATACTTTTCCAGACCTGGAAAATACTTAAATGAAATTCCATACTTTTCCAAACCTCGTAGGAACCCTGCCCCATACAGTGTGGCACTTATGGTTTAGGTCATGTAATTGTATTCATTGTCAAAGCTGGATAATCCTACTGATTACTGTGCTTCACCTTGCTCACAGCTGATGAATCTCGCTTGTATGAAACGTTAAGTTTCAAGATCCAACTATAAGAATTACTGTGATATCCAGCATATAAGTAAATGCACATGACAGTTTAGAGTCCCTCCCTGATCCCAAGAACACCGGTGGGTTTGTGCTGAGTCTTTATGACAAGACCAACACAAACTCCCACGCAAGACACGGACGAGGAATGCCATTTCCAACGATGCCCTGGGTCGGCTGCCACAGAAATGTTCTTTTCTGTGGCAACACCTTGTTGTTTCTACTTGTCTTGTTGTTCATGATGACAGTTTTAAAATAAACTGATTAAGGATGTTTATAAAAAAAAAAAAAAGAAATCCTTATTGGGTAGATAAAGTATTTAAACACACACACACACACACACACACACACACACACACACACACACACACACACACACACATATATATATATATATATATATATATATATATATATATATATATATATAT
This sequence comes from Cyprinus carpio, assembly GCF_018340385.1. Taxonomy (NCBI): domain Eukaryota; kingdom Metazoa; phylum Chordata; class Actinopteri; order Cypriniformes; family Cyprinidae; genus Cyprinus; species Cyprinus carpio. Next base: position 20,053,542 of record NC_056601.1, read on the forward strand.
ATATATATATATATATATTTGGTCATGCTTTTAACCGTAAATGACTGTACAATACAACAGTAAAAACCTGCTAATTGTTTAACAGTAAGTTTCCGTAATATATTACTGTAATTACATTTAATTTATAGTAAAATACTTTTAAAATTATGTTCTTTGGGAGTGAAAAAGGACGTCATTGTATAATTTACAGTGAAAAAAAAAAAACATAAATTGAAATCCCCCAAATCCCCTGCATGACACTTCATATTTCATGTTCTTTCTTTGAAATAACTATATTTTTTCTTAGTTTTTTTCTTATCAGCTGTGTACATTAGGGTTTTATCTTGCATCAGATGTTGTTAAATGAATGTTTGTTGCAATATTTCAATATCACATGTGTTACCATGATGATGTTTAGTGTTTGTGTGAATGACACATTTACCTTCTCAGCTTGTGGAAAAGCTGCTTGTGATGAGCTGTTTCATCGTGACTTTCTCATTACCACCTGATTTTGCTGGTTATCAGTTTATTATAATGGTACAAAATAGATATTAGATGTTAGACAACAGCTATTTAAAGCGTAAAATATTGCTACCATATTTTTTACAGTAGAAGATATTTTCTTGTGTAAGTTTTGAGAAAATGCATATGACTTCTTTTATGAAAATGCATATGAGTCTTTTATCCATTTTAGTTGACATTTTTAGCAAGTGATAAATGGAGGCTGTAACATTTAGCTGAGCCTATAGAGGCATCTTTTTCCAGTCATATCTGTTGAGAGAAATGTCACAAGCCTTAATTGAAAGAGCAGAGCATTTGAAAAGAAAAGGATTGTCACGTTAGCTGGAGTAATGACTCACCTGGAGGGTTTGAATGCTGGCATTCTCTGGCTAATTAAACCTGTAAGACATTGATATGGACAGGTGGAACGCAGTGTTTTCAACTGCTCAGGGATGTCAGAAAATTATACTTTTTTTTGAATATGACTCATTAAGCATGACAATATACAGCTTCTCAACAATGGATGCCGGTATTCGCAAGTTTTGACAAGTTCGAATGATTTAAAATTATTCACTTATTTATTAAAGTCATTCATTTCATTTATTAAATTTCTGCAAATTCTTACATCTTGTGCCTTGCCTCAATTGATCTACAGACAAAAAAAATATTGAGTAAAACATGAAATGGAAGTATGCAGGCATAATAAGCCCTCCACTGGAGTACTTACCAGTGTTTTAAATATATTTAAATCCTCTTAAAATAACATTTTATGCAATGTGCGCTCGGCACTCAAAGACAAACAGTAAAAAATAAAAAGTGACAGTTGGTATGCAGAGAGTTTTATTTGTCGGCCCATCCATTAAATCCCAGCCACACAGGGGTCCTTTCAGCAGAAATGCAAAAAGGACCTTGAAATGGCAAACAGTTGGAGAATAGAGCGTCTGGCTGATACAAGATTTTGCCAATTCTCGCACCGCTTGTCCTGTTGAGAGAAACAGAGAAAGAGATCTTAACCATCCAAAGAGGCTTTAAGTTAGCCATGAGTGACATACACTATTGTGTGATATGATGGCACTGTCCACTGGCACTGATCTTTTCATCTATGATCCCCAAGCTCTGAATTATTTCCTATTGTAGGTAAATAGTCTCCATGGGATGGGGGTGGGGGGGGTACGAGGAACCATGCCATCATGTCTGTGAAGGTTCAGTGAAGTATCCACTGGATGAACTTAAGACTGAGCTCAGTTTGAGGACAAGAATGTTTGCAACGAGGGAAACACGGCAGGCTTCAAAGACGAGATTATACACACAGCCAAAATCCTTTCGGAGAGTCTACTGTAGGCATTCCTGAACAGCACGTGTCTTTGCTCAAAGCTCTCCTAAAGTCCTATTTACATATTTTTTGCAAGCTTTGTTCAGATTTATTCTCTCACGTAGTCAAAATTGTAAAATGAGCAGTTTAAATAGATGTTCCGGGTTAAATAGGCTACTACTCTGTTATCTGCCGATTAACAATTTGCTTACAATCAGGCCAGTGTTCTCAATATGGTGTCACAGACTTCTATTCAAAGTTTTTTTGTCAACATTTTTTTGCTTGTTTTCCAAACTGTGATTCATTTCAGAGATAATCAGCCACACATTCTTTCTGACACGTTCTTTTATCATACTGTTTTATAATTCAATTAACTGCATCTCCATGTTGAGGTTCAATAACAAGTCTGGATTTTTTTCACGCTACTCAAATATGCTGTGCCAATTCCTTCATGGGATAACTATGATTGTGACACCTGGAAGCGTTTGAATTCATTTTTAGGCTGAAGAATTTTGTTAACGTTTTGGCACATTGCATCTTTGGCACATTCATTTGTTTATTGTTCTGTTGTTAATTTGAAAGTGAAAGACGAGGAGGGCTCAGATATTATCAGTTAGCTCTTCAGTCTATGAGTGTTAAGGTGTTGGAGTGTCAGTCTTGTATTCTGAACCCACTGTTGCACTGAACGCCCAACTGAGAATCTGTTATAGAAAATATTGACATAGCCATTTCATTCCATTTTCATCAGATCTGTCCTGGATCATTACACTTTCAATTTGGTGTTTTGGCCCAACAGCTACAGAATTTGTTTTTGTATCAAGTTTTTAAGAGAGAAGAAAAGTTAGATTAACTTACGATGCTGTCCAATCATTTTTTAAATTGGTCTCTCTCATCATCTTTTTCTCTCATTCTGTTCTCACAGTGGGTAACCAGCTTGACTAGACAGTACAAGCAAAAGCTACTTAATTTGCCCAATGTATTGACAAGGTGATCGATAGAGATGTCTTATGAATTCCTATCACTCGTCAAAACACAAACTGGAGAATTATGTTCAATGTTCAACCTTCTAAACAGTTCTGACTAGATGCTTCACCATTGCTTCTCTATAAATGGCATATTTTTGCTTTTTAATATGAGGTCAGGATCTTCCTTTTCTAAGTAACATTTGATTAAATGGACTTTTCTATCATAGCTTGAGAAGAATGAAAAGGTTTTATTATGTTAATTCTTCCTGTACAGCTTCAATATTTTCCCAGTTCATCTCTTGGAAAGGAATTCATTTTAAGTTTCATAATGAGGACTATACACATGGGTGGCCAGTATGTGTGTGAGTGTGTATCTTTGTCTCTTTCACTCTCTCCCTCTCTATCTCTCTCTCTCTCTCTCTCTCTCTCTCTCTCTCTCTCTCAGACTTTCATTATCTTTCTCTCCGTTCATGTATATATGGCTTTTAAAAGTACCATTTGCTCCCTACGTAAAGTGCTTAATGAAGGGGATAATGCATGTAAAGTAATGTGACATTAATTGTTTGAGGTTGATAATAACAGCCCTCAATCATCTGGAAGATTGCTTCAGGCTTTAAATGAAAGCCGTTTTCAAGACGATGGACTCGAATGAGTGAATGACAGAGTCAAATTAGCTGATTTGCCATTCACGTACACTCTATTGCCTGCTATTTAAAAGTCATTGACCATTTAGGGACGGGCCGTTGGTCGCAGTGAGTGTGCAATGAGCGGTGGTGGCCGTGTTTGTGTTGGAGGGCAGGGATGGATGGATGGGTAGCAGCTCCAACTATGATAGTTAAGAAAAAAGGCGAGCAATAGAAATGTCAAGTGCCTTCTGTGAGGAAGTGAATGGGACAAATAGACCTGGTTTTAGAGGGCCCCATCCTTGCATTAACATAAGAAACAGGCCAATATGGCTGGAAGTCAGCCGGTCTGGGTGCTGTCAGCGGATCTTTTCGCAGTGGTGATTAATGTCTTTACGATACCGCACACAGCCAGCGCTGTGCTGGACCCACACTCGTCAGATTGCCATGCCATTTAGACATTCTAGTTTTGCGCAGAAGTCCTCGAATTGGAGTCAGGTTTATGTAATTTGCAGCGCACATCGAAAGCATTTGGGTTCCTGTAAATCATTTTCATTGTCTTTATCATAATGCAAACCTACTAGTTTTCTTTTGCTCCTGTAGCTCAACTGGTAGCGCATTGCGCTAACAACGGCATGGTTGTGGGTTCGATTCCCAGGAAAAACATAAACTGCTAAAATACACTTTTGCATAAAATGCACCTCTACCAAATCCTTGAAATGTGTCGCTTTTGCACATAGCTGAATCCTCGTGAACGGGCCGATTTTGCGACTTAGCCATTTGACATTCCTTCACGCAGCTGTCCGCCCAGCCTCCCTTCTCTTGTGGCACCCCTAACCTGCTTCATTGAGAGTCTCTTATTATGTCCTCTTGCCAAGGCCCACTCTATGAATTGAATAGTCGGTGTCTTTATTTCTCTCATTCTCTGACTGTAGACCTCATAATGGCTTCATTAATGCAGAAGTTGCATTTGGTTGACAATGGGTTAATGGCCCGAGGGTAGTCTATTGGCACTGGGAGAAGGCCAACAGGAGGAGGAGGCTTTTTTTACAGCCCTTTCAGTGTAAGTTCACCCTGGGTCAACTGTGTGTCACCCAAAAGTGAACAAACATGTAATTGATGTTCGGACATCTCCGGCCGACTCTTTTAGAGCCTGGCCCGTTGAAGAGGTTGCTGTCTGGTCTTTGAGGGACTTTTCACAGAAAGGGGAAACTGATTCATGAATACGCACAATCTGCCAAGCTGAAAAAGGGGTGTGTGTGGGGGGCACTCCTGGATTTTTCCCTTTATAACCCCTGCTGAATCGGTTCTGTTTTGCTTGTTGTTGAAATGCAACCCCCGCATATAGGTCGTGATGGGGGTGGTATACACTGCTGGTGTTCCTGAAATGCTCTTTCTCCTCCAGGCTGGGACCACTGTCTGTTTTTGTCTCTGATTTTCATGGATGTTAGTGGAAAATGTCGAGAGGAGTCACAGGCCTTTTATCAGGCTGTGTTGGAACAGGAACACTCAACGCTCTTTTTATATTCACCTTTGGATAACAACCGGCAGCAATTTGTAGAATGAAGCAATACATGCCAATGAATGCCAAGAGGATGCACTAGTGACTCTTTTTAAAAATGAACATAGGTAAATAAGTTATGTTCCAAATTAATTTGGATTTGGAAATTTGCATTTTTTTTAAACATTTGGACAAGTGTCATTTTTCAAACGAAATTGTGAAAAAGTAATTATTATTTCAGACAGTGTTCTCAAACACTCCCTCGTGCGTTTCCAGTACAATGACGTAAGCATGTCTTTTTCTCCAAACAACAACTACGTCAGAAATAATGCAAAAGTGACTGACTCTGTTAAGAATTAAGTATATAGAATGCACTGTATGGTACATTTACCATAATTGTTTTAAGACAAATTGGTTACACTTTATTTACAGTGTACCTACAGTGTACTTACCCTAGAAAGTAATGTAGTATAAGGTAACTGCATTGGTTAAGGATTTAGGAGTAGATTCAAGGTTAGTTAGCTATGACTAAGTATGTAGTATGTACATCCGGAACAGGACTATAAAATGAAGTGCTACTGACAATTTTATTTAATATATATAATTGGATTTTTAAAAATTACCATAGAGCATTAGCTGGCTGATGTTGAGGCATGATTTTTTTTAATGCATGTACCTATGAATCATACGGGAACAACACATGAGATCCAATATGGAAGATTTTTTTTTTCCAAACCATATAGACATTTTAAGTCCAGGTTTACTTTTGGAGCAGTGTTTTTGTGTGTGCTTTATTATGCTCTGCATTATTTATTTATTTCTAAATCTGTTTTTCTGGGATCAGTAATGGAATTTAATTTCATATTATATTATATGGTCGCACTTTATTTTAATGTCCAATTCTCGTTATTAACGAACCATTAAAGGGTTAGTTCACCCAAAAATGAAAATTAGCCCATACTCACCCTCAAAGCATCCTTGGTGTATATGACTTTCTTCTTTCAGACGAATCAAATCTGAGTTATATAAAAAAAATCCTTGCTCTTCCAAACTTTAGAATGGGAGTAGATGAGTGTTTTTGTTCAACAGTCCAAAAGTAGTACGCATAAAACTTGCCTCATGGCTCCAGTGGGTGAATAAAGGCCTCCTGTAACATATCGATGCGTTTTTGTAAGGAAAATTTCCATATTTAAAATTTTTGAAATACTTTTGGGTGATAAATACGTGTCATATGTCACATCATATGTGTAAGCCATTCCGGCGGATGATGTAGGATGTATGAGTCGTGCACACCCTGGTGATTAGTGACAAACTCAGAAGCGCAGAGGAAAAAAAAAAAAAAACACCGATCATGAATTAGAAGCAGAAAACGAGGATTTGTAAAGAAAAATGTCTGGGGATTTCGATACAAGCCAAAAGGTGACTGGCTTTCCTTTGGTAAAGTAAATAAATTTTGCTTCCTTTGCTCCTGTAAACAAACTCACGAGACTAGCATATCTCACAGGCGCGTCCGTGACACATACATACATCATCCGCCCGGAACGGCTTGCACGTATGACACTTAGTGGAAGTGAGAAAATAGTATTTATAACATCTCAAATATGGATTTTTTTTTTTACAACAACGCATGGATATGATTTTATTCACCCCCTGGAGCCGTGTGAGGCTCTGTTACTGTTGAACAAAAACACCCACCTACTCCCATTCAAAAGCTTGGAAGAGCCAGAAAGATTGGATTCGTCTAAAAGAAGAAAGTCATATACACCTAGGATGCTTTGAGGGTGAGTAAAACATGGGCTAATTTTCATTTTTGGGTGAATCAACCCTTTAAATATGGCTTTTACCTCAATAAAGTCTTAATTTGCTGCATATTACTAGTTCATAAGGCAGTTAAGTTTCTGTATTGGGTGGGATTAGGGATGTAGAATATCATCATGCAGAATATGTGCTTTATAAACACTAAAACCAATATGTTAGTAATAGGAATGCTAGTTAATAGTGAGAATTAGTTTCTTTACTAAAGTGTTACTATTATATTATATAATATTAGTATCTTTACTATGATTTCTATTCTTTTTTTATTATTCGTCTATGTTTCTGCATGTATAGGGGACAGGACACTGGAAACTAACAAGTAACTAGGTTTCTGTAACTGGCTGTAGTTACAACAATGCAACTTTGTGATGCTGTTTGTAAATGTTTATTGAAACTATTGTTTCAGGAAACACCAGATCATAAAACTAGGTTGGTAGTAATGCTTTTGTAAAATGCACCTCTGGTCAGGATGCCTAATTAACAGAGCAGGTATTTGACAGCACCATATAGTGTTCACACTTTTATGGAAATTAATCTTTGATCTTAATTCTAATGAATTAATGAATCATGATCTAAGATGTTTTCATATGTGAAAATAAAGTAAAATCAAAACCAAAAAGTATATGGTTTAAAGAAATAACTGACTACTCATAAAAGACTGTGATACCCGCCTTTTTCTGAGAGTGCACATACTGTATAAGCAAGCATGTACCCATCTCAGTGCCTATCCCTTTGTGTGCGATGCATCTCCTTCTCCCACATCTGCGGTCAGACGGATGATGATGTCAGCCATCAAGTCTTTACCAGTAATTACACATCAGATGACAACAACTTAAAATTGATGCCCTATCCATGAGCGCTAAGTGGCCATTTTAAAAGTTTGAGACAGGAAGCTGAGAGAAAGGCCGTGTTATGAGGGTGTCAGCATGGGAATTGCCGGGGCAGCTGTACTGTACACGCTCTGCAGTAATAGACACACAGAGCCCATTGCCAAAAGCACATTTGGCATCAGTAGCAAATGAGTAATTATTGGGTAATGACCCAGAAGGTGTCCCTTAATTGAATAGTGAAAGTAGGGAGAGTGGTGCCACACTGTAATAAAAGCAGATGGATTATTTCAGGAAATATCTTCTTAAGTGGAAGGGTAAATACTGATGAGCCTGCATTTATTTCTCTGACCTTTAGATAGATAACCACTGATTAAAAATTTAGGCTCTAGTGGGAGAAGAGGTTTTTGCTTTTACTTTTTTGCTTTTTCTGACCATAATAGACCTCTATCCACCACATTCAGTTTTAATTCTTAAATGCATTAGTCACAAAATTGACGTGTGCGGGGAGGGAAAAAAAAAACTTTAGGAAAAGCCGTAAGTGGACTATTGTGTGGACTAAGAGGTCTTTTGTTTTGAGATCATTTGATGCAGTGACATTTTTCCCAGCGAAATGTCAAGATCACTCTAATGACTACAATGCCCGAGTGGGGTATGTCTTTTTCTCCCTTTTTGCAAAATGATAGGTAAATTATGTAAATGCAAGCATCGGTTATTTACTTTTTACAAGCATTTACCTTTTCTTTTAATGCACTTATCTCTCAAAGGAAATTGCCTGCTGTTGCCATCACTTATCTGCAAGAATGATGCGGGTCGTGTTTTGATCACATCTTCACTTTTCGGATATGTTCGGTCTTTACTGCTGCTTATCCTTGTACTCTCACCTTGAGTTTTGTAAGTGTAACAGGTTGCTGTACAATGTATCAAATGGGTCTCTGTGAATTGAGTACAATAAGCGGGTGCTTTATGTCTATTAATAATGTTTGGGGCCCCTTTCTTACCAAATATATTATTATGTATGTGGATGTATCTTAAAGGGATATTTCACGCAAAAATTTAAATTCTGTTATCATTTTGTCATTTCATAAATGTACAATTTTTTTTGTTTTGTTTTGTTTATTTTTTTGTTCACACAATAAAAAGTTTCCAACATTCTTCAAAATATATTCTTTGTGTTCCACAGAAGAAAAAAAGTGATACAGGTTTGGAGTGAGTAAATGATAACAGAATTTTCATCATTTGAGTAAACTAAACCTTAATTCTGTTCAAATTAACATATAAAGTTTTTGCTGTGTTAACAACAATTAATTCATTAGAACTTAACTAATAACTGGCAATGAAAACAGGAAAAAACAATCGTAATTATTTGTGACACATCTGATCACAAATGCACTGTTGTGCTGCTTGTTAGACAGTTACAAATCAAAGCTTTTTAAAAGAAAACAAGTGTAAGAGTGTTGTTCTTGAGTCTCAAAATTCCATTTGAAATACCTTGTTTTTCAGACCATAAAAAACAGCAGAGCTACAGGTGTAATTAATTAAATGGCAGATAATCAAATGAATCACTATAAAAATCATACTTAATGGTATAAATTAAAATCAAGCAGTAAGCTTATTTTCAACAAATCTTCTGGTATTTTCAACAGGTTTGTTGCTCTATAACCAAAAAGAAAAAAAAGGCTTTGCTGGTTGCTACTGGGATCCTTCTCACTAAACTGTCTCACACTGATTTGCCAAATCCGCTGCTGGTGCATATTGTGGTCTCCACCCACCGGGAGATCTGTCTCTATCTCCCACTGACTCTATCAGCAGCTGTTTTCAAATTCTGGTCCTTTTCAGATCATTCCGTTCTTTATTCCCATTACCGATAAGCTTTTAAAATCTACTCTGAAGAATCCACACTTCATTGATTGTTTATGTTTTGTAATCTACTTTAGAGAAAAGATAATGCTCCCATACAACACTTCATTCTGCAGTTCAAAGACACTTTATAGAATAATCAATCTGTATTGAACTCATAGAGATGAGTCAACAAATAATACAATTACTAAAGCTGAAAGAAACTGCCATCATTAACGGCAAATCACTGTCTGTGAGCATTCAGAGCATGCTGATTGGCTGATCAATGAAGCTATACAGGTACACTGTATCATGAATAAAAAAATATCAAGCAGATTTTTGGAAGATGCCTATAGGATTTTAGTATTAATGCCATTACATCAGCATTATGGGTTTTCAATTGGCATGTGTCTCTGTGAAGAATTTATTTCACCTGGATTTGTCTTAAATGTAGGCTATTCTCTGTAAAAAGATAAAATTAGTCATCCATGTGTTTGCAACTACAGTAATCTTTGGATCATGAATTCTTAAGACACAAATAAGAGCTTCAGGTTTTTTCTGCTCACCTCAAAATGCACTGTAATAATTAATAATAAGAGTAATATTGTAATTTCACAAATAAATAATAATAAAAGTAGCATTTCTGCCATCTGTCTGTCACCTGTGGAACTCTTTTAATCAGAATGATTGCATTTCTTGTCTTCCAGTTTATATGCCTGTGGGGAAAGAAATATAAACTATTTTAACAAACTGTATTAATGTTTAGTTTTTAATGTTTATTTATTTTAAACATATGTATTACATATTTAAATTGTGTCGATGTTAGTTTAATGTTGTCATTAACGTCATGTGTGTCTAGTTGATTCCAAATTATATAAACACCAAACGATTAACGGCTGATAATATAACCTGACGCAAGTTTCACGCCAGTCTATAACATAATGTCAACTCAAATTGAAAGGAAAAATAATATTTCCAGCGCACTCTCTCAATTCCTAATGCAATTTGAGGAGACGCGTTAAAACACTTCTTCGTTGCATGACAGTGCTTGTGCAATCAGACAGACATTTGTCGATACTTTATTTATGGGACAATGAAAAAGGTAGTGCTTGTATTTTCTTTGTACATGAATTAGTTTTAGTAACAAATGAAATCATAATATTATTGCTATTTGAAATAAGTCATTTCGATGACCAAAGAGCTAGCAGCATAATTAGTACGCCACAGTTCTGGACTCAAAACAGGCGTTTAATAATGTCTTTGATAAAACACAAACATTTTCCTCTTCATCCAAGTGTCAATCCACATAAGCGGCAGCGAGCCAGATGCTTTGCTCCCTTAAATCTCTCCATGGAAATTGCGCACGTGCTCCTGCAATATCCATCGCTCAATAAGAGCTTTGATTTGCACTGTACGAACACAGACGATGAATATACATAATACTCGCGTGATATCTGCTCTTGGCCACGGTTTTCTTCCACCATTTGGGCACATTCCCATAAGCACTTGTGTGATGTGACTCGGCTTGTTCGCGTTTTCTGTTTGCTTTCCAGCCCCCCTCTGGTCTCTGTGCTCTATTCACTCCCTAGTCTCAGCTGGTCTAAGTGGGCCAAACCTGAAGAAACCTCTATTTTTGTTTTGTCTTCTCTCTCTTTCAAATAATCAGCCGTGTGCCAAAAGTGTCCCTCTTGTTTTTACGCGTGCCAGTCACCTGCCGTCTGCCTCGCTCCTTTCCTTTCTCAAAGCTTGCTTTTCTCTCTCCAATTCTTTTGACTTTCTGCGGTCTGGATCCCCAATGAGATTCAGATTGGGTACATATTGAGTCCTCTATTGTCCTTCAAGGGCTGTACTACGCTAATTAAATTTTATCCAGCCATATAAAAACCATTTCTCTCCTCCACGCTCCCAATTCAGCTTTCTAGCCCAAGTCCTCTCTTATTCCTTGCCCCAAAAATCCAGTGTTCATTGAGTCAAATCAATAGAAAAACATTTGCAAATCTCCATTATTGTGGGATTTTTGTCTCCTTTCTGTTGTGATAAAAGCACCGCGGAACAGCTTGCAGCTTTGTGCAACCGAGACGCGCGGGACAGACGAAGGCCATGAATGCAAAAGGCATTACGCGCAGCAGCAAGTTTCTTTATCACCCTGTTATTGAACTCACAATTATTTCCACGCCGTCCTTTGCATCTGATTATTTCATAGAATATTGATTTGCCGTCTGTTAATTATCATATGCTCTGTCGCCAGTTGATAAGCAGCTTTTACATTAGTCAGTTACATAACATTTTTCTGCCACACTAACGAATTTTTTTCTTTACTCTTTACTTTATACGTTTAAAATCACTTAGAGGAAACTGACCTTATTGACTGTCCTTTAGGAATGAATGTTGATCTCTACTGTCATATCCTCCAAATCAATAATCAGTAGTACATGCATAAGAAAGTTCAAGTCGCATGCCATTGTCACTGCAAGTTATACCAAACGATGATAATATTAATGAAATGCTTGAGATATGATCTGTTAGTTCCGTCACGATATTAATTGCAAAAGCCCACAGTCTCTCTATAATGAGAAAAAACATGACTGCATCTCTCACCCCATGCTGGCTTAGTTTGCCCTTGTTTATGAAACCAATAATAGTGCAATAAAAACAAATCAATCTGTACTTGTGCAAATCCAATTCAGCAGGGAGGGTGAAACCCCTGCAGAAAAAGAAAAGCCAGGAGGGGGGTTAGCCCCCAAAAGCAGCTGTTGAGTCTTAATCTTTTTTCTTGCCCTATCACTCACCTATATTCTCCTCAGCGCTCTCCTCGCATCTCCCTTTGGAAGTTCCCCACTCGCCAGACCCCATCCTTGTCCAGATTTTTTTTCGGGCCATCTCCTTGTACTTATCTCAAAGAAAAGAAGAGTGCATGGATGTCAAATTGCCCTCAAAAACACCATGAAAGATTGATTTGCAGCACTTTTCATTCAGCCGGCATTATTTTGAAGAGAGCTGAATAGGAAACCCGCAAGCCGGGAAAGGAATAAAGATGTCCTCCCTGTTGGAAAGGGGGGAAACTGCCCATTTTGTCTCAGTCCATCAACCCTGGAGAAAGAGGGGGAAAGGCAAGGGGCTATTCAGAAAATAAGCCCATATACACCTCACACAATGCTAAAAGACTTTAAATTAACATCCATGAATATTAAATTACTTCGGCCTGAAAAAGATTGAATAAAAGATATACTTGACCCAGACGGCTTTGCATATTTTCGTACTCCAAAGCACATCATTAAAACCTATTCAAATTGTTTATGCGAATTTAATTCCGATATGATTACTGTATATTGAACATTAATAAAAAAGAACAGAAATTTAGTGTTTGTGCTTGTGCTAGTTCATCCACATGTTGCATTAGATAGGAAATTACGCAATAATTTCATATAATTAATTGTCCAATATTTTTAATAAACGAATAATGAATGAATATAATTATTGATCTAATGATGAATGCTGTGGCTCAAAATGAAGAAAACACTTGGACATTTTTAACTCTGTTCCTCTCAGGAAGAAAATATATTGCTCAAAATGTAAGACACAATTTCTACATTACGATAGCTATTCGTATGCCTTATTTTTGTCTTATTATTTCGGACGTGAAGTCGCACTTACAAAAAGACTGATAGGCTATAACTGGATATTTCTCGTAGACTAACGAGATAAGCTATCAGCTAACAAATTTTAACCTGGGTCTAGTAAAGAGTCTTCACGCTGAGAGTCAAGTTTGCGTCTAGGTTTCTCATGCCAGAAGTGCTCCTTTTCGTCTCTTAGGAGCAAACAGCTGGAGCGGAGCTCACGGTGCTGAGATGGGGCTTGTTATTTTAGCCAAAACGCGGTTGTTGGATCCTGAACATCAACACACACATCGCTCCCCCTTCTTCCCCCACCCCCTCAGGAGTAGCCACTCAATAAAGAGTGTGTCGTTTTTTTTCCTCTGGTTGAACAAGTCTAAAGAACACAAGGGGAGGGTCATTAATAACTAATTACCGTGGGTCAGACCTGACGCATATAAAGCCCACCGGGACCTTGGTAAGGCGAAACATTCTCTCGACACTTAGCAAGAAGAGAGCACATTGGCATTGCATTGGGCTCAAACTGATTCATCGATTACATTCGCCTTTTACCACATAGATATTCGCTTTAAATTTAACAGCAAGGGGGGTACTGTTTTATCGCAGGGATATTAGTTAAGAGTTTCATCATGGGTTCAGTGTTGCCTGCAGATGCTCTGGTTCTGAAGGCTGGATTTAAGCAGCAGACTCTGGCCCTGTCCGACATCATCACATCAGACATCCTGCACAGTTTCCTGTACGGCCGCTGGAGGAACGTCCTGGGCGAACACCTGTTCGAGGAGAAGACCAGCACTGTCAGCCCCAAAACTGCCTTCACCGCCGAGGTCCTGGCGCAGTCGTTCTCCGGAGGTGAGTCCGCAAGATTTCACCTCATTCGTTGATTATGGGTTGAAGGGAAAGTTTTAAATGTATGTGTTTGCTATAGTATTTATTTATTCTTATTGCAAATTAGATCTGATGTGAAATTGCTTACTGTAGAAGCAAGGCAAGTTTTTTGTGTATTCCATATTTAAAATACAATTAATGATAATTAAAAGTGTTTGAAATAGGCACATTAAAAGAGAAAAAAGTAAAATATATGTAAAAGTCTATTTTAAAATAATGTAAAAGACAGTTTCTTAATTAAGTGGCTTATATGAAGATTAAAAATTGGGAAAATGGATTAAAATAATGCAGTACAATAAGCTTATTCAGAGACTGTACAGGTAAAAATACATGGATGATTTAAGTCTGGCTCATGCGAATTGGGGGGTCTTAAAATTTGTTCTTTTTACAGTATACATTTCAACGGCATTTTTAAACATTTTAATAACCACAAAAGTTAGATAGAAGTCAGATTGCTTAAATAGCAGCTCGCACCTTCACCTGAGGAAATGGCAACAGTTGCTCAAGTTCCGGGGGTCGTATATTGATAAAACATAAGTAGCCTACTGTCATTTGTATTACTACTTTCCAATAAATGATTTACATATTGCAAGCTAATAATGATTTCACTGTTGACAGCTAATGCTTAATGTGTTATAGTGGAGCCGAAAGACAATTTTGGGTTGCGCGAGACGGACTTCAGCAGAAAGATTAGAAATTACTTCTTTTTTTAAAGTAAACTCTTTAAAAGTAATTAAATAATTAGCACATGGTTTCTACGCTGAATATATGCAAATAAAACATAATTATTTTAAATGCATTAGACTATAGGCTGTCATAAAATCAGGATTTAGAGCATGGCACAGCCTACAGTCAAGGGAAACCTATTTAAATAAGGCTATTAAAATCATGAGGTAACGTCGTGCTTGACCTGAGAAAGTTACCAGTGAAGGCAGGACGTTAGACAGAGAAAAGCCCGTCATTCATCAGCTCGGGACAGTCTCCACACCCCCGCTTTGACACTTTTCTCTTCTCTCAGGCGCATTTAAAGTTTTCCGTCCCGCTGGTAATATGCCGTGAAAGCTGATTCTATCGCTATTCATACCATGTCAAGCAGCTAATCTCCTTTTCTGCGTTTTGTCAGAAATTCCAGGGCCGTTTAAAGAAAGTTCTCGTTCCTTTCAGCGCACATTTAGTGCTACAAAGTTTCTGAAAGGATAATGAATACGGAATAAGCTATTTCTTGCCTATGAATATATAGCCTCGTCACATTTAAAGCGTAGAAAATTGCTGAATTCTTAAACGTAAAGACGCGTTTGACATTTATTTGTGTCTCGCCTGAAAGCCGCATTTAAAGTCTTACTGATGGACACATTGCGCGTTGCTTTATATTGGCCTAGAATAAAATATAATAGTTTTACAATATAAAAGATTTTATGCACTTTGTTCTAAATTTACTCTGTAACTAGTTTTTTTTTCTTTTGCTTTAAATGCGCTTGCAAACAGGTTGCGTCATTGCAAGTGTTTTTGTTTAAATGTATTTGTATCCTGGTTTTTAATAGATATTTAAACTAAATGTTCTAAATTAACTTTATACTTTATTTGCTGCTTTCTATCTCCAGAGGTCCAGAAACTCTCCAGTTTAGTGCTGCCAAGTGAAGTCATCATTGCGCAGAGCTCAATCCCTGGAGAAGGACTTGGCATCTTCTCCAAGACCTGGATAAAAGCTGGCACCGAGATGGGTCCCTTCACAGGCAGGGTCATTTCACCCGAGCATGTGGACCTCTTCAAGAACAACAATCTCATGTGGGAGGTAAGCAACGTTCAACAGGTGTCGCATGCACTGGCTCATTTTTATTTATTTTTTTCGGGGAGTTTATCCTCCCATATTTCCATGCCTAGCCAGAGATTCATGGCAAGCTTTTTTGTTGTTCTCAGGTTTTCAATGAAGATGGCACAGTGCGCTATTTCATCGATGCCAGCCAAGAGGATCATCGCAGCTGGATGACTTACATCAAATGCGCGCGCAACGAGCAAGAACAGAACCTGGAGGTCGTGCAGATCGGAAGCAGTATATTTTACAAAGCAGTAGAGGTTCGTTTCATATAACCTACCTTTTTTCATAATTTGATATTTATATCATTTTTATGTTTAGAATTGTCATACGTCGAAGCACTTAGACTTTAAAATGTTATTCCATCATTGTTATTTAACATCTATTTATTCAAATAAAATTACTTTTTTAGAGATTAAGCTAGATTTTGTCTAGAAATAAACTTTGATTTTGGTTCAAATTGTAAGGCAGCATAAAAGTAAGTTGACATTAAAAGATAATCTTTGATTTTAGTTTAAAATGTAAATAATTTGAAATATTAAAGTATTTACATTAATATTCTTTTCATTAACAGACAATACCTCCAGATCAAGAACTGCTTGTGTGGTATGGGAATTCCCAAAACACTTTCCTGGGTATCCCTGGAGTCCCTGGTATAGAGGATGAACAACAGAAGATTAAAAAAAGTGGTGAGTAATTCAGTCACTTCAGGGCTTTGGGTGGCCTTCAGGCTGATCTTTATCATAGTGCTATAATAGCCTTAGTTAAAACTCCATTAGCATGTGACCGAGCGCTCTCCTCTCCCCACAGATGATTTCCACCTGTGTGACACCTCCTCCACTACGGCGCTTTCCACCGCCAGCCGCATGCGCTGCGTCATCTGCCACCGCGGCTTCAACTCCCGCAGTAACTTGCGCTCCCACATGCGCATACACACTCTGGACAAGCCCTTTGTCTGCCGTTTCTGCAACCGCCGCTTCAGCCAGTCCTCCACCCTCCGTAACCATGTGCGCCTCCACACGGGCGAGCGCCCCTACAAGTGCCACGTCTGCCAGAGCGCGTACTCCCAGTTGGCAGGGCTGCGGGCGCACCAGAAGAGCGCCAGGCACCGGCCGGCCAACACAGGGTCTGTAGTGGGGCTGCAGGCCCACTCGCCCCCTCCTCCACCTCCTCAACTGGCACAGGTTCCTCATCCGGCCTCGCTGGTGCATCACATACCCACCATGGTGCTATGAGAAGGCATGAAGCGTCTTAGATGTTTGCAATCTCACAGGCTGTTCTTCAGTGCTGCCAGCTCATGTGTTGAAGTCTGTCTATGACAAGCTGGCCCTGAGTACTTTCACCTTTAGCGGATTCTTCGCGGTTCCTTAAAGGTGAAGAAGTGGTCAGATATGATGAACGACTCCTGCAGAACTCAGTTATGACAGCACTGAAGTGAAAAGGATGGTCAAGGAATGTTCATGTTGAATTCATTGCCAGAACTACTGTTCACGCACCGATGGCTCTTTGTTCTGGCGGATATCTGCCACATTATATCTGATCAAACACGATCATTTAAGTTAAACAGTAGTCAGTGTATCTTTTATTCATATTTGCATGCAAAAGTATTGTTTTGTCCCAATCCACTAAGGATAAAGCCACATCACCTCATTCGCTTTAGCCACTATGAAGGATCCACTGGGATCAAGCACCACTTAGTGACTGATTTGTGTCACTGCAGCCCAATCAGAGTAGTGGGTCTCAAAGCATGTTTATTGTGAATGAACAATATGAAGTATGTAAAGGAATGTATATATGATTTGAAGATTTACTTCCAACAACATGGAATAGTCACTTTATCTGTGTATGTATGTAAAGTTTAAAGTATTATTACAAAACTTGGTTCTATTATATTATGTATACTATGTTTGCTTATAAAAAATTCTTTGGGTATTCACTTGTATGCTCAATAAATAATTAACAAATAATCTCAGATTTTGTCACTTTTTTAATTATTTGTTGTGCTATGATAATACAGAGCAAATTTAAATGGCTGTAAAAATATCCACCTAATTTAACTTAGAAACTATAATCATTTTGGCTGTACAAGTCATTTCATCTCACTTTTAAAAATGTTGTCTTATTGAATCTCAAAAATTAAAGTTGAAATTGGTTATTATGAGTAATGAAAAAAACATATCACTTATTGGTCTAATTTTGTACAGTTAATGGTACAAAATATCTATTATGTCTTTTCTCATTTTTTCTCTTTGAGAATCCTCAGTGAGCACTTTTCAACATCAACAACATTAACATTTATTCATTTAGCAGATGCTTTTATTCAAAGTGACTTACAATTGGGGAATACATCAAGCGATTCATCTTAAAGAGGCAAAAAGACACAGGAAGTGCTCGTCATACCAAATTTCAAGCATTGTTCAAATAAGTACAAGCTAGAAAGAGAAAGATGAAAAAAAGATTTTTATTTATTTTATTTTTTTTCAGGATGAAGTCAGATAGTGACAAAAGAGGTGAGTTTTCAGCTGTTGCTTGAAAAATGTCAGGGAATCAGCAGGGGTTGGAAGATCATTCCACCAGCCATGAACGGTAAACGAAAATGTTCTGGAAAGTTATTTTGTACCTCTTTGTGATGGTACCACAAGGCATCGCTCACTAGTGGATCTTAGACTTCTGGAGGGGATGTAGATTTTGTAAGAGTGAGTGGAAGTAGGCGGGTGCTGAGCCAGTGGCTGTTCTATTCTATACTGTTCAGTGTCTTGAACTTGATGCGAGCAGTAACTGGCAACCAGTGCAGGTAAATAAAGAGAGGTGTGACGTAGGCTCTTTTGGGCTTTAAAGACCAGTTGTGCCACTGCATTCTGAAACACTTGTAAAGGTTTGACTGTGCATGATGTAAGTCCAGCCAGAAGAGCATTGCATTAGTCCAGCCTAGAAATGACAAGTTGTGCAGCATGCTCTGTTAGGAAGGGCCTGATATTTCTGATGTTGTAAAATGCAAAGCTGCAAGATCGAGCAGTCTTTGCAATGTGGTATTTGAAGGTCAGCTGGTCAACAAAGATTACAACAAGATTTCTAACCGAACTTGATGGGGTAATTGTTGATGAACCCAACTAGATGGTGAAGTCATGATGTAGATTTAGAGTGGCCGGGAACACTAGAAGATCAGTCTTTGCCAAGTTGAGCTGTAGGTGATGTTCTTTCATCCATGCCGAGATGTCCGCCAGGCAGCCTGAGATCTGTTCAGCTACCGTTGGATCATCTGGTTGAAATGAGAGATAGAGCTGTGTGTCATCAGCATAGCAATGGTAGAAGAAACCATCTGCTTGTAGTGATCTAGTGTATATGGAGAAGAGAAGGGGTCCAAGAACTGATCCCTGAGGAACCCCAGAGACCAGTTGATGTGATTTGGATACCTCCCCACCCCTTAGGCCACTCTGAAAGACCTACCAGTGAGATAGGATTCAAACCAGCAAAGTGGAATCCCTGTGATGCCCAATGATGACAGGGTGGACAGGAAGATCTGATGATTCACTGTGTAAAAAGCAGCAGATAGAGCCAGCAAAATAAGAACTGATCATTTGGAATCAGCTTTTGCAATCTGGTTGCTTCAGTGACTGACAGTAGCACAGTCTCAGTTAAATGGCCACTCCTGAAACCTGACTGCTTAGGATCCAGTTGGTTGTTCTGTGTAAGAAATAATGATACCTGGTTAAAAACAACTAATTTGAGTGTTTTTGCTATGAAAGGAAGAGACAGGTCTGTAGCTATCTGTTAGAGAAGTGTTTAGGTTTTTTCTTTTACCAGTGGGGTTACCCGAGCCTGCTTGAATGCAGTGGGAAAAGTGCCTGTGAGAAGAGATGTGTTGATGATGTGTGGGAGTGGTGGTAAAAGTGTAAGGGACATTGCTTGGAGAAGGTGTGAGGGTATTGTGTCTAGAGGGCATGTTGTAGGATGGCTGGAGAGGAGAAGTTTGGATACTTCTGCATAATTGAGGAGACAGAAGGAAAAGGGACAATTTTAGGCGTGGATGTGGTTGTTTTCAGTTTGTGTGTGTATGGAGCTGAGAACTGACTACTGATTGTTCTAGTTTTGTCTGTGAAGAATGTGGCAAAATCATCAGCTTGTGTAGATGTGGTGGGAGGTGGTGGAGGGGGACAGAGTAGAATGTTTTGAAGAGGTTACGTGTGTCTGTAGCGCTGTTTAACTTGTTGTGACAATATGAAGATTTGGCAGTATGGACTTGAGCAGAGAAAGTTGAAAGCAAAGTGGTGTTACAATCACGAAGAACATCACGATGTTACAATCACGATAACCAGGGGTTAGAAGTGGTAATCATATGCTGGCCTGTCAGAAAGAGGATATATATTGTCTAGACACGAATTTAAAGTAGAGAATAAAGTGTCAGTTGCTGCATTAACGTCCAGAGATGAGAAATGGGTAGGTGAGCGAAGAAAGAGAGACAATACAATGGAAAGATAGGAGGGTAAAAGGGAGAGCAAGTATCATTTAAAAGTAACAGGTAGAGGGGTTCGTGGCACACTATAGGTTAAATGTAATAAAGAAATGATCAGATATGTGTAGAGGTTTTAACAAAATGTTGTCTGCAGTACAACTGCATGTGTAAATTAAGTCAAGTTGGTTCCCTGATTTGTGAGTGCTTGTAGTGGTAAGGCGTTTGAAATCAAATGAAGCTAGGAGTGAATGGAAGTCTGCAGCATAAAGCTTGTCCAGATGAATGTTAAAGTCGCTAAAGACTAAAAGTGGACTGTTGTCCTCTGGGAATGAGCTCTTCTAGGAAGGTGCCCAGAAGCCCAGGGGACCGGTTTAATCTTGTCATATTAGTGGGTGTCTGTGTACATTTTACTCAATTTCAGTAAATCAATGACTAAGTCAATAGTCGGACTGATGTCCAAATGTTACTAGAATTACACAAATAATAAAACAATCCATGGGAAGAAAACATCTCCATAAAAACCCCTTTTAGTTGTAAACAGAACTATGCTTTATTTTCATTCTGACTTGCACAATGACTTAGCAAACTGCACAGTGATGATATGAGCATTTCATAATCAAACATTAAACATTACACCAAAACAGTTAAACTAATCATTATGACTGATGTATTTCGCATAATTGGACTATAGCTATCGTTACTAATACTAAACCTCAAGAAACATTTTGGGACCTATTTCAAGAGTTGAGCTAATAAGTAACTCTAAAAAGCATAGCAGATATTGATTTGGCTGACAAAAACTAAGCAAATGCATGACCTGTTTATGTGAGGAGCAAACAGTCTATGATGGCGCGTTTATTTTTTCTCTGTATACTTCATCTCTTCTTCTGCCTTACTGTCCAGGAAAGTGTGTAAGTTGCAATTTACATCATTTAAAAAAATCTACAAAACAGAAAAACTGGTCTGTATTATCAAAAAGCAGAACGGCAAAACAAACAATGATAACTAAACTGTAAACTTCCGTACTCTCTTGAAAAACAGCTGTTAGTAATCTTTCATGTTTGTCTGAAAGTAGGCATTTAGTCTACATTTTAGCTACATTATTTGTTTTTTTAGCGACCCACAGACAACAAAATATTTTGTTTTGCAGATACTTAATCACTGCACCTAAACTGCTGCGACTTGATGCTTTGGAAAATGTGGTAGTGCAGTTGTTTGGATATGACCAGGAAATTACAGTACATCTTTACCTGAAGAACACACTAGCACCAGTTTATAAAGAATATGCATCTCAGTCCCTGAAACTCAACGCCGTGAATAACTATCAAGCTTCCGCTACTTTACGGGTAGGACTGCGAATTTAAGATCCCAGAAGACAATTTTTGTATGACTTTTGTTATTTACAATTGCAAGAATTTTTTTTTTTTTTTTTTTTTACTGATTTTATGTTATCCATGAATATTATTTTCAGAAATGCTTTTTTTTCTGTTTCAAAGATAATGCCTGCAGATTTCCCTAAAGAGGACAAGTTTGTCTACCTTCAGGCGATCTCCTCTGCTTTCTCTGCACATGAAAAAATCCCAGTCACTACTATGAACGGGTTTCTCTTCATCCAAACTGACAAGCCACTGTACACACCTGAACAAGAGGGTCAGTATGAGAAGAATCTGTGTGTAAGGCTGATGATACACGGGGAAGCTTTTTAAACAATGTCGGCCAACTTTGGACACTGTTGCCGTCGGTGAGACACAGGGCCCATGACGATCTAAAATATCCAGATAGAATTTTTTTACCCATTCTCAATGGGAACGTGCCCAAGCAACATTGCTCAAAAAAAGTTGCCCTGTGTATCATCAGCCTAAGAGTGCGAGTTTATGTATGATGAGTAAATGAAAGATTCCATCCTTTGAATCGGTTTGCTTTCTAGTACAAGTGCGTGTTTACTCCCTCAACGAGGAGCTGAGGAAATCTAGACGAACTGTCACCCTTACATTCGTGGTGAGTGTCTCTCTTCACAGCCTCATACTTCACTTGAATTTTGAATGCTAGGCTACATGTGAACCTTGTGTTTCCTTTTAGGACCCTAACGGTATCAAAGTAGAGATGATTGATGTGGCAGATATCATTGGAGCAAAACCACTTCTTCCACCATTCAAAATACCTTTAAAGCCAACGTAAGACACAGACTATTATAATTATATTTGAGTTGATCTGATGTTTAAATGCTTGGTCAGGTATAATAGTGACACTCTGTTGCTTGTGAATTTCCTGTGGTAGCCTAGTTCATATGGAGCCAGAATGATTGCAAAAGACGCGATGGACACACGCGTAACCCAGTTCACGTGCATGAGAAATAATTCACGTGCACGAAAAAAAAATATATATTCACCAAAACCAATTCACATTCACAAAATAAGAATATATTTTATAAAATACGTTTCACAAATGCAAAAAACAATTCACAGATTTACAACTAGTACAATATTTTTGAATGTTTAAAATTCACGAGTTTATCACGGGCTGTGAATGTGAATCGCCTTGGATTTGTGTAGCCTATGTATTTTTGAGACTTTCCCCGACAGCAAACTCTCTTTTTCAGTAATCTTTATTCAGTTATTTTATCACTATATCTCATACTTTCTGCTCTTTCTGTATCTGCATCTCTTGTAAAAAAAAAAAAACACGTTAACATTTCAAGGTATTTACTGCTTTGAATATCAGACCAAAATCTGTCACGTACTGACAGAGAGAGATAGGCTAGTGAAAGACTGGATCTTAAAGGGGTCATATGATGCTGCTAAAAATAACATTATTTTGTGTATTTGGTGTAATGAAATGTGTTTATGCAGTTTAAGGTTAAAAAACACATTATTTTCCACATACTGTACATTATTGTTTCTCTTCTATGCCCCGCCTTCTGAAACGCGTCGATTTTAACAAGGCTTATCTCTGTAAAGCGAGGTGTGCTCTGATTGGCCAGCTATCCA
Organism: Cyprinus carpio; assembly: GCF_018340385.1. NCBI lineage: Eukaryota > Metazoa > Chordata > Actinopteri > Cypriniformes > Cyprinidae > Cyprinus > Cyprinus carpio. Next base: position 20,076,656 of record NC_056601.1, read on the forward strand.
GCACATTGTGATTGGCCGACTGCCTCAAGCGTGTGAATGTTACGCCTCTTAACATATTGTGATGTCTTGTCCGGGCGGAGCGACGAGACCTTAACATAAAACTCATTATAAACATGATATAAACATGATTTCTAGTGTGTCTTCTTTTGGAAGTCAGAAACAAAGTAGTTTCCCTTTCTCAGCGAAACAGCTTCACACACCGCGGCCTTGACTGAGCAGAGTGGATTCTTCAAAGGAGCGTAGGCTACTTTGTGCTTGCAGCAACCACATGTGACGACCCCGGGCTGGACTCCACTTCGTCCACGGTGAAAGCCCATTCTGCGATCCACAGTGCAAAGTTGATGTATTTCCTCAGCGACCAGCACGGATCAGCTACAGTCATGACGAAGCCGATATCATCCTCTTTTGGAAGGGCAAATAAAGTAGTTTCACTTTCACAGTGAAACACACAGCGTCTATACAACATGGCGGCGGCAGCAACAACAATACAACAACGTGAACATCTGGGCTGCATTATGCAAATCTTCCCACATCCTGACGTAGATATGTGGGGGTGTGTTAGAACGAGCCGTTTCAGGGGGGCATGGACGAGTCTCAACTTTTATAAAGAATATCTCTTTGGATTTGAGACTTCAGTCTTTAACTTTACAGATCTTCTTTATGCACCAAGAGCTTGTAACACTCCAAAGAGAAGAGGAAAATTTTAAATCGCATATGACCCCTTTAAACATTTAATTAACTGACTTTTCACATGACGTATTACACTGATACAATTATCATTCAGCCATAAAATTTACTTTAAAAGAATGCTAAAGACTCTAAATGGGACACTATACCAGCCATTCATCATAACTGAGGTTTAAATACTGGTGAACTTCTAGCGTCAAACTGGTATCGAGCCAATCTCAGACCTATGCGAGAGACATATATTCAGCTGTGCTACGTTTGTACTCCATAATTTTCAATTCATATTTCACGTTACAGGCACATTGCAACTGATCATGGTCAGGCCATTTCAAGGACATTTTATTCCAAAAGTATTCAGAAAACTTTAATAAATTAATAAATCTTACACAGCAACTGTAACAACTGATTTGTTTTGAATGCTTTAATTCTGACATAAAACCAGAACAATAACAAGAAGATTTAACAATGCACAATGTGGTAATAATTCATGACTTAAAAACCTGTTGTAACTGTCAAAATAATGGGTTGCAACATGACTGTTTTGAAAGAGTTACAGTTGAAACTTCTTAGATTCACATCACCTCATAACTTGTGGCAGGGGATGAAGTAGGAATAGTAGAGTCATGGGTTGTCTCAGCAGCTACTTATTCATCATCAGCCTCACAATTCTGAAATAAATAGTATCTGCAGCATAAACAAACTTAAATGAAATTTACACGTAACACGGTCTCCAATGTGTTCATGTAATCATATTGTCATCACTTGAATGCGAGCCATCACAGGACTTTACGCACAAGACAAGCTCTGCTGTGACAGCGCTTTCATGTTCTCAATAAACAAAAATTATATTTTCTTAATCTTATATTTATTTACCACATGTCCCATCAGTAAAAACATTATATGCTTTACACTGAGTTTCTGAATTTAATATCGTAATGTGTTGTGGTATCCAATTGAATAATGATTCTTTATTAAATAAACATAAGAACTGATCAATATTAAATCATAATAGGCTACTCTAAACAGCAGCCTCTGGATTACATTACTCACGTTAGTAAGTGTCTAAACGACCGATGTTACTTCCAAGTTTTAAGTAAACATGCAAAAATAAAAGGATAAACCTTTAATTGGCTAGTTATCAGAAATAAAACAACCAGCTGCACATACCTCTGCTGAATCGTAACTTGAAAGGTGGTCTCTCGCCGATTACGTCAGCATCCAGGTAGGCACGCCCAGGGCACGCGATTCATACGCCCATAGTGGGTTATGATTGGTCGACTGACAGGCTCAAATCCGATTGGCTAAAATAGTAACAGTGTCCTGTGGGAGGAGTTTGCTGCCGGAAAAGTCTCAAAAACACATACACAAATCCAAGGCAGTTTGCATTTCACAGCCCATGATAAACTCTGAATTTTAAACATTCAAAAATTTTGTACATAGTTGTACATCTGCGAATTGTGTTTTGCATTTGTGAAACGTATTTTATGAATATATATTCTTATTTTGTGCATGTGAATTGGTTTTTCTTTGAATATATATATATATATATATATATATATATATATATATATATATATATATATTTTTTTTTATTTTATTTTTTTTTATTTTTTTTTGGTGCACGTGAATTATTTCTCATGCATGTGAATTGGGTTACGCATGAATTATTATTGAGCTCATTCTGGCTTCATAGTTCAGGCTAGATCTTACTGGTTAGTCAACCAGTTGAAGTTTGCTGGGAAATGATAGTCTTGCTGGTGAAGCTAGTTAAGAAGCCTGGTGAATCCAGCAGGTCTATGCAACTGGATAGAGTTGTCATTGTGACAATAGGAACAATTGTTGTATGTTTGTTGTAGTGGGGAACCAGAAGAGGGAAGCACGCTATGGGTAAACGCATGTGGAAATGAGTGTAGAGGCTTTCAAGTTTATTAAAAGAAAGTCAAGTTAGTTGCAGAAGTCTGTCTTTTATTGAATAGAGATGACACTTAAAACATGGTGGCAGCGTGGGCACTTTTAGAGTGTTAGTTTAGAAGTTAAGACTTAGACGGCGAAGAGCTGCTCCTGTGCAGAGTTGCAAGATGGATGGATTAAAGCCCCCATCACCGTTGTGCATGGACGCCGACAACCTTTCCAAGTCCTGGAAATCCTGGAGGGACCCAGTTTAATCTCTACTTGGAGCTGACTATGTCGGACGCGGAGGAAAAGATGAAGGTCAAATTGTTTTTACTACCTCATCGGCGAGAGCGGTCGGGAACTGCTGGAAACTCTAATGAGTGACGTAGCCGCGGATGCACGAACGGTAACGAATATTATTGCAAAGTTTGATGAACACTGTAATCCTAGTATAAACGAGACAGTAGAACGTTATCGATTCTTCTCAAAAAGCCAGGGAGCAGAGCAGTCGATCGATAATTACGTCACGGAGTTGCGAATGCTTGCTAAAACATGCAACTTTGGAGAAATCAAAGACTCACTCATACGTGACAGAATAGTATGCGGAATTTAACAACGAAGGACTGAGAGAGAGACTGCTTTCGTGAGAAAGATTTAACCCTTCAGACGTGCATACGTATATGCAGAGCAGCGGAGCTGTCGCGGCAGAACAGCAAAGCCATTGCAGGTGCCGCGGTAGAAGAGGTGCATGCCGTCAGACAAGGAGCACGCCTAGATCGCCATCCACCCGGCAGTATGATCACGTGCAGATTCTGTGGTAAAGACCATGAAAAGAACAAACAGAAATGCCCAGCTTTTGGTAAGAAATATAAAAAGTGTGGAAAGCCATATCACTTTTGCAGTTAAATGTAGAGCCCAGCTGAGACAAGGAAACCATAAATCAGTAAACAAAGTGACTGAACAGGACAGTGATGAGTATGAGGACATCCTCACTGTGGGTGTAGCAAAATCCAGGGACTGTAAAGAAAAAAGAGGAAAGAAAATGAAAAGAAAACACACAGCTGTACGCAGGGATGCTTTTGGGAAAGGACCTTGTGAAATTTCAGATTGACTGTGGAGCAAGCTGCAATGTAATTCCTATCATCTGCTGAGCCCAGATATAAAACTGGAGGATACAAAAACTTGTACTAATAATGTACAAACCAAAGCCAAAGTGAGACCACTAGGAAAGTGCAAACTGAAAGTAAGAAACCCGAGAAACCACAAAACTGTACAGGCTGGAATTCCAGGTTGGTGGATAACAACTGTACTGTCCCCCTAATAGGGAAGAGGGCAAGTGAAGCTATGAAGCTCATCAAAGTACATTATGAGAACATTCTTGCAATAGACAGTATAGTCACCACAGAAAAGCCTGCGACCAGCCAGTGGTCACTAGAAGCAGATAAAGACTGAATATGCTGATGTATTCAGGGGTGATGGCTGCCTGGAGGGGGAGTACAAAATAGAGATTGACAACACTGTTAAACCTGTACAGCTCCCAAAAAGAAGGGTTCCAGTAGCCATGATTGAAACCTTTGAAGGAAGAGCTGCAAGATCTGCAGAGGAGAGGAATCATTGTGCCAGTAGAGAGGAGCACGAATTGGATCAGTAGTATGGTGGTCGTACAGAAGCCCAGCGGCAGTCTCAGAGTATGTATAGATCCAAGACCTTTAAACAGAGCTTTAAAGCGGAGTCATTTCCCACTACCTACTATTGATGACATACTCCCTGAACTGTCAAAAGCCAAAGTGTTTACTGTGTGCGATGTTAAAAGTGGATTCTGGCACGTCAAGCTGGAGGAAGACTCCAGCTATCTCACCACATTTTCTTCCCCGTTCGGCAGGTATCGATGGCTGCGCATGCCCATGGGCATAAGTCCGGCCCCTGAAATCTTTCAGAGGAAGCTCACAGTCGCATTAGAGGGCCTGCCAGGAGTATACATCATTGCTGATGATGTGCTCATTACAGGACAAGGAGAGACACAAGAATCAGCTGAGAGAGACCATGATGAAAAACTGAAAGCATTTCTAGCACGATGCAGAGAGAAAGGTATCAAGCTAAATGCTGATAAGTTCAAATTGAGACAAAGAGAAGTCTCTTACATCGGACACCTCCTGACATCTGATGGATTGAAAATAGACCCAGACAAAGTTCGAGCAATAACACACATGCAGAGAAACCAACAGATGTAAAAAGCAGTTCAGAGACTACTAGGGATGGTAAATTACCTCTCAAAGTTTTTGTGCACATCTTTCAGACCAGTGTGAGGCTCTGAGACAGTTGACACACAAAAACTGTGAATGGAGATGGACTGCACAGCACGAAGAAGCATTCTGTAAAATAAAAGAAACAATTGCAAATGCTCCAGTGTTAAAGTATTATAACCCTGATGAAGAACTTACCATCCAATGTGATGCCTCAGAGGGAGGCCTTGGTGCTGCACTCATGCAAGGAGGTAAGCCAGTAGCATTCACAAGCAGAGCCCTAACACAGACAGAACGGGGCTACGCACAGATAGAGAAAGAGTTACTAGCTCTACTGTTCGGGATGGAAAAGTTTCACCATTATACATACGGACGGAAAGTAGCAGCACAAAGTGATCACAAACCCTTGGAAAACATCCTGCGTAAGCCATTATTGAGTGCACCTAAAAGACTCCAACGGATGATGCTGAGACTTCAAAAATATGATGTGGAGGTTGTGTATGTTCCAGGGCCAGAGATGTGGCTAGCAGACACGCTAAGTAGAGCATATCTGCCCGAGAGCACACCCAGGGGAGATGTTGAAGCAGAGTTTAGAGACAATAAACATGACACAACATTTACCGATCTCAGCAGACAGATTTGGGTCTATCCGTTCTGCAACAAAAAAAGGACAAAACTTTGCAAACACTGATTAAAACTATACTACAAGGTTGGCCAAAGAACAAGGCTGACACACCACAAGAAATAGGTTATTATTACCTGTTTCAAGAGGAGTTGAGCTACCAGGATGGCATTGTTTTCAGAGGAGAACGAGCTGTTATCCCTAAGCAGCTTTGGAGGGAAATAAAACAAGGTATACACTCTTCTTCGCATTTAGGTGTGGATGGATGCCTGAGGAGGGCCAGAGAGTGTGTGTACTGGCAAGGAATGAATGAGCAGATCAAATCACATGTACAGCAGTGTGACACCTGCCACGCAGTGGACTGTAACCAGCAAAAGGAGACACTGCGTCCACATGAAATGCCGGACAGACCCTTGGGCCAAGGTAGGCACTGACCTTTTTACTTTTGACAACAAGGACTATCTAATTACAGTAGACTATTATTCCAATTTTTGGGAAATTGATTACCTGACAGACACCAAATCGACTACTGTTATAAGAAAGCTGAAAGGTCACTTTGCCCGCCAGGGTATTCCAGACATCGTCATCTCTGACAATGGCCCACAGTTTTCATCACAGGAGTTTTCAGAAGTTCAGTGACCATTGGGCATTTCTTCACAAAACTTCATCACCTGGCTATCCTCAGAGGAATGGCAAGGCAGAAAATCAGCAGTCAAAACTGCCAAGAGAGATTGATGCGTAAAGCACCAATGTCAAGACAGGATCCATATCTAGCAATCCTAGATTCATAGAAACACACCAACAACACGGATTGTCAACCAGCCCAGCACAGAGATTACTGAGCCGTCACACAAGACGCTTCTACCCACGAAAAACCAGCCTCCTACAAACCAAAGATTCAGAATTCTTTGAAAGAATTGATAACAAATCAACAACGACAACAAACATACTACGACAGATCAGCCAAAGACTTAGACACACTAAAACGAGGTGACCCTGTCAGAATACAACCCATTTGAGCCTCATAAGATCTGGAGAAAGGGGACGGTGGTGGAGCCCATTGACTCAAGATCGTACAATGTCCAGTTGGAGTCTGGAGGTGTTATAAGGAGGAACAGGAGACATCTCCGAAGGGACCAGGGAATGACCCTCAGAGTCTCCAACCAAACAGAGACTGTTGTTGCTGACAATACAGAACACACAGGAACTGCAGATTCTCAATCACAAAACATCCAACAATGTGGAAAATCAGATGCAGAACACCAAACAGACAGACATCCCAGCATCTAATGTCACGAAAGCAGGGCGATTTGATAAAGAAACCGCAATACTTAAAAGACTATATCACAAGTTAAAAAAAAAAAAAAAAAAAAAAAAAAAAAAAAAAAAAAAAATTTTAGTGAAACTGTACTAAGGAAATGTGATATTACTATACAGAAGTTATAAGGAAAATTTATTTTTGTTCGTATCAGAAATCAAGAGCTGTTCAGAAATGCGGCTAGAAAAAAAAGAAAAGTTTAAAAAAAAAAAAAAAAAAAAGAAAGAGAAAGGATGTGACAATAGGAACAATTGTTGTATGTTTGTTGTAGTGGGGAACCAGAAGAGGGAAGCACGCTATGGGTAAACGCATGTGGAAATGAGTGTAGAGGCTTTCAAGTTTATTAAAAGAAAGTCAAGTTAGTTGCAGAAGTCTGTCTTTATTGAATAGAGATGACACTTAAAACAGTCATTATTTATTAGCCTACTTTTTTGCCTCTGCAACATTTTTTTTTAGTTATTTTTTTTTTTTTTTCACAATGTAAATCTCATTAGTTATGGAATCTGGAAGATTGTGGCTACTTATGCAGACACTTTTGAAACAACTGCCACTGCTGAGTTTGAGGTCAAAGAATATGGTAAGACTATGTTTTTGTTTGTTTGTTTTTTTAACAAAAAGTGTTATGTAGACATTTCGTTTCCATTATATCTAAATTCAAGCTATGATTCTCAGTGCTGCCCAGTATTTTACTCCATATTGAGCCCGAAGCCAACTACGTCAGTGAGAAGAACTTTGAGTCTTTCAAGTTGAAGATTTCAGCCAAGTAGGTTTTTCCTGTTTCCTTTTTTTCCCTACCATTCAAACATTTGTGGTCAGTATTATATTTAATTAAATTTTGAATTTAATGCTCTTATTCAGCAAGTAAGCATTTAATCAATCAAAACGGGCAGTAAAAACTTTGTTACGTACAAGAAGTTATTGTTTGAAATAAATGCTTTTCTTTTGAACTTTCTGTTCATCAAAGAATAGCCTAGTGAAAAAATGAATCACAGTTTCCACAAAAATATTAAGCAGTCCAACTGTTTTAACAATGATAATAATAAGAAATGTTTCTTGAGCATCAAATCAGCATATAAGAATAATTTCTCAAGCATCATGTGACACTGAAGATTGGTGTAATGATGCTTAAAATTCCACTTTGCAACACAATAATAAATTACATTTGAAAATATATTAAACTGTTGGAAGACAGTTTTAAATTTCAATTTAGAATGTTTTAAGTTTGAAAACAATTTTACATTAAAAAAGAATATTTTATAACATTACTGTTTTCAGGTTTTTTTTATCTTTCAAAAACATAAAAAAAAAAATCTTCTCAACTCCAAAACTGAACTGTAGAGTATATTCATTTCAGCTGCTGTTGAATATATTTGCAAGTGTTGCAAATTGTTTAAATTTGTGCACATGTGTGCTGACAGGTATGCTCGTGGAACACCAGTTAGCCCTGCAGATATTTTCTTGACGTTCGGATACAGTACACCAGAAGAAACTGTCATGATACCAGAGACATTTGCCAGATACATGGTCAGTGTGTACTCAACAAAACATTTTTAATGTTTGAGTTCTGAGAATACATTTGTTTTTGGCTTTTGTTTTAGCTGGAAAATGGAAAAGAAGAAGTCCACTTAGACATCAAGTCAGCTTTATTATCCATGCCTGATGGGCCTCAAAGTCTGAGTGCCATGAAAGAAAACAGCTTTCTTCGAGTGAGAGTTTTGCTGCAAGAGTCAACTGGTAGGTGCAGTTAGTTCCACAGACACAGGATTGCATTGTCCTGATTTAAAGCAAAATAAATGTGACAACCATTTGACAACATTGGAAACCCCTCTTAATTGTCAGGTGGAATCTCCCAGGAGGCAGTGCTCTCAAATGTGAAATTTGTGGAAACTCCATTCACACTGAATCTGTTCTCAACCCCTCCTTTCATCAAACCAGGTCTACCATACGCTATGAGAGTAAGAAACCTGTCTTCTCAAGTAGTTTTATTATAATTGAACAAACATAAAGTGCCGTGAAAATGTTTTTGTTTTTTTGCTTTTTGAATATTTGTCACACTTAAAAGATTCAGATCATAAAACAAATTTTAATATTACACAAAGTTATTGCAAGTAAATAAAAAATTTAGTTTTTAAATGATAATTTCATTTATTAAGGGAAAAAAGCTCTCCAAACCTACCTGGCCCTAAGTGAAAAATTAATTGCCCCTCCTGTTAAATCAAGAAAGAACTGTGATTAACCACATTATTTTAGAAAGCTGAGTTAAATTTCACTAGCCACAACCAGGCCTGATTACAGCCAGACCGGTTGAATCAAGAAATCACTTAAATAGAATCTGTCTGACAAAGTGAAGCATGCTTAAAGAGCAACACATCATGCCGCGAACTAAAGAAATTCAGCAACAGATGAGAAACAAAATAATTGACATGTATCAGTCTGGAAAGGGTTATAAAGACACTTCTAAGGCTTTGGGACTCCAGCAAACCACAGTCAGAGCCATTATCCACAAATGGAGAAAACTTGGAACAGTGGTGAACTTTCCCAGGAGTGGCCGACTTACCAAAATTACTCCAAGAGCACAACGACGACTAATCCAGGAGGCCATAAAAGAACCCAGAGCAACATCTAAAAACTGCAGGCCTCACTTGCCTCAATTAAGCTCAGTGTTCATGATTCAATGATAAGAAAGAGACTGGGCAAAAACTGCATCCAGGGGAGAGTTCCAAACCAAAAGCCACTGCTGACCAAAAAGAACAAAAAGGCTTGTCTCACATTTGCCAAAAAATATCTTGATTATCCCCAAGACTTTTGGGGAAATATTCTGTGGACTGATGCAACAAAAGTTGAACTTTTGCAAGGTGTCCCGTTACATCTGGTGTAAAACCAACACAACATTTCATAAAAAGAACATCATACTAACAGTCAAACATGGTGGTGGCAGTGTGATGGTCTGGGGCTGCTTTGCAGCTTCAGGACCTGGACCACTCGCCATAATTGATGAAAGCATGAATTCTGCGCTCCATCAGAAAATCCTGAAGGAGAATATCCAGCCGTCAGTTTGAGATGCTGTGGCATGACCTTAAACCATTGGTCCCAAACTCAATTCCTGGAGGGCCGCAGATCTGCACAGTTTAGCTCCACCCCTAATCAACACATCCGATCCAGCTAATCAAGGTCTTCAGGATTACTAGAAACATCCAAGCAGGTGTGATTTGGGGCTGTTTGGAGCTAAGCTCTGCAGAGCTGTGGCCCTCCAGGAATTGAGTTTGAGCCTTAAACAGTCCATTCATTCAAGAAGTGTGGGCCAAAATTCCTCCAAAGTGATGTGAAAGACTAACTGCCAGTTATCGCAAAAGCTTGATTGCAGTTGTTGCTGCAAAGGGTGACACAAACAGTTATTAGGTTATGGGGGCAATTACTTTTCCACGTAGTGCCAAGCAGGTTTGGACAGCTTTTTCCCTTTATAAATGAAATCATTATTCCAAAACTGCCTTTTGTATTTACTCTGGTTATCTTTGTGTAATATAAAAATTAGTTTGATCTGAATCTTTTAAGTGTGACAAAAAAACTAACAAAACAAAAAACAGGCACTGTACGACACTGTATATACACAAAGGTTTCATGCATTTGAACATTTTGGTGACATTTTGGACCCACAGGTCTTGGTGAAGGATCCTTTGGGTAAACCAGTGCAAGGTGTGTCAGTCAAGACAAGGGCAACAATAACCACAGCTGACAATAGACTAGACACCCTCAAATTCTTAGGGCACCTGAATACATTGACAAGCACAAGTCAGAGGGATGGAATTGCATACTTCACCTGTAATATACCAGCTAATGTGAAACAAGCTGAATTCACTGTGAGTAAAACCTTTTTGTAGCCTTTTTTCCCCTGATGGGCTCTATCAGTGAATATTTCAGGAAGTTGTAGAGTTGAGTGATATAAACAAGAGTAGTTTAAGAATACATAGACAACAGTTTAATCAGGTAATTAATATTCAAGCAAAATAGTATATTTATATTCATTTATATTGTATTCATTTCAGTTTGAGACAGAAGATCCTTCTTGGAGTCAGGCTCCACTGAAACTAAAGGCTGAATCATACGAGTCTGTCAACCATCGTTACCTGTACATCGATTTACCTGTATCCTCAGCATTTGAAGTTGGACAGTACATTAACGTCAATGTTTACTTTGATTTTCATGACAATCTTTCTCTGAAGACCTTCAGCTTTCAGGTAAAATATGTCTATGCATTTAGCAGATGTCAAATTGGCTTGCAAAAGAGGAACAAGATCATAAAAATGCATTATTATAAATACTATATAGTCACAACAGATTTCAAATTATTTAGTTAAGCTTAGTCATTAAGCTCTTTTCAGTTTTCTCTTATGTGACAACATATTTAAGGTATCATTTTGAGGCTCACATTATATATTTATCTAAAAGGTTTCTGTCAATGTTATTTAAACCCACTACCATTCAAAAGTTGGTAGGATTATTTTAATGCTTTTAAAAGAAGTTGCACCAAGGCAAGAATTATTTGATAAAAAATACATACTGTGAACTGTTTTTAGAATAATTATCATATTTTTTAAATGTCATTTATTCCTTTGATGGCAAAGCTGAATTTTCAGCGTCGTTACTCCAGTCTTCCGTGTCACACAGAAGTCATTCTCATATGCTGATTTGCTGCTCAAGAAACATTTTTTATTTGTATCAATGTTAAAAACAGTTGTGCTGCTGAATGCTTTTGTGGAAACAGCATTTATTATCACTTTTTATCAATTTAATGCATCCTAGAGATTTTTAAATTAAGTCATCATTTAAAAGAATAATAATTGTATTAATTCCAAACTTTTTAATCAGCCACATATGTTATAGTTGAATTGGTGCTGCACTGAATTCATTTGTTCCAGTGAATCATCTGCTATAATGCAATCATTTGTTCTCAGATCCTTTCTAGAGGAAAAGTTGTGCAGTTTGATACAGTTAAGTGGAGCGGTGGAAAGAATCAGAACCTCAACATTAAGATCACCCCCGACATGGTGCCGTCTGCTCGGCTAGTGGTGTACTACGTCCTGTATGGGGAGGAAAAAGCAGAGCTGGTTGCAGACTCCACGTGGATTGATGTGAAGGCTAAATGTGTTAACAATTTAAACGTAATGCCTTTTTCTCTGCCATCAGTAGTTGTCATGTTTCATGTTATTTATACATTGAGAAGTCCTGACTCATCTAAATATATATTTCAGGTGGACATATCAGTTCGCAACTCTGAGTATGTCTTCAAACCCAAAGATAAACTTGAATTAAGAGTGTCAACTAACAGTAGAGAAGAGTCACTGGTGGCTTTTTCTGCCGTAGATACAGCCCTGTACAACCTGAAATCTAATGACAAGGACCCATTAAAAAAGGTGAAATAGAAAATTTGTTGGATATGACAATAACATCAATGCGGATTATGCTTTTAAAGACAATAACTACAAATGAATATCATGATAAAGAAATGTTTCTCATTGTTGCAGGTGCTACAACATGTTGAGCGAAGTGACTTGGGATGTGGAAGAGGAGGAGGCAAAAATAATGCTGATGTGTTTGAGCGTGTCGGCCTTATGTTCATCACCAATACAAATGCCAAAACCTCTAGCGCAGGTACATGCTTATTTGTAAAGTTACAGTGTGTGAGTTGTTACATTTTAACATCTCACTAGAGCACAGGATCATTTTCTGAAACACTGGCAAATGTATTCCCTTTTTTTTTTTTTTTTTTTTGTAGGGGGGGCTTGTTCTGACTTGGCTAGGCCGAAGCGTTCAGCTGACCTGGCACAAATGTTTGAACAAAAGGGTATATTTGCAAGCACTTTATGTCTAAAAAATAATATAATCTAATAACCTCTTTATCATAGCAACATCATCAAAATACATTTATGCCCCCATGTTTGTTCTACAGCCAAAAAGTATGGGAAGTTTTACAGTTGCTGCACATTCGGGATAGCGAGTAGCCCAACGCTTGAAACCTGTCAGCAGCGCTCAGAGAGACTGTCTTATCCTGCGTAAGAAGTTATGAAGTCCTTTTTATTTTACACTTAAATTAAATCATATTTTAGGGATTTTTTTTTTAGTTTAATCTTACATATTTCTCTGAAGCATTTTAGGCATTAGTGCTATTTGTTTTATAGTGCCATTGTTACATAAACACCTAATACCTATTACTCATAATAAATACGATTTTCATTAAAAAGTGCATCATAAGTATCTACTCACTATGCAATTTTTTTCTTTAGCCTATAACTAGATGTTGCTACTGTAATTAATGTCATGTATAACATTACATACATGTGTTTTTAGTTTCTTTAATATAGCTTTTGTGTGTGTGTGTGTGTGTGTGTGTGTGTGTGTGTGTGTGTGTGTGTGTGTGTGTGTGTGTGTGTGTGTGTATTTAAGCCATTCTGAATAAAACATAAACAATATATTATACTTTAACATGGGCCCATAGCTTTACACTGTGTAACGTGTTCAAGTGAATCACTCATATGACATTTAATTTGATCTCTCTGAAAAACCTATAGAGATTTTGATTCACGTAGGAAGACAATGTGTCAGCAAGCTTTCCAGGAATGCTGTGGCTTTGCTATGAAGCAGCGCCAAGAGAATAAGGATAAATTCATACTAAGTCGCTCAGGTATGGGTTTCTTACATACATCATTATCATATTGAACGTCTATAGTAACTTGACTAAACACATAGAAAGGCAGGATCTAATACTCTCCATTATGTAATGTAGCAGTCAACTTTCTGCTGGATGCGATGCCATCTCAGACTAGGAGCTACTTCCCTGAGAGCTGGTTATGGGAGGAACACACCAGCAAGTAAGAAAACTTTCTGAACCATAACCATCCTTTCTGTCTAATTGATAATCCTAATCTTTGTAAAAGGATTATCAAAAGTATTCTTTACAAAATATACATTAGGATTTTATTGCTTTATTTCATGGATTAAAAAATAAACATAAAATGATACTTCTGAAGATTTTTTTATTATTATTATTATGCAGTTACACCTTTCATTTTAAAATGTTTCAGGTCTGGTTCAGTAAGCATTACCAGAAATCTTCCAGACTCACTGACTACATGGGAGCTGAAAGCAGTTGGGGTATTCAGTGAGGGTGAGTGAACAAGCTGGTTCGAAATGATTTGTTTTAGCATCACCTGGTGGCTGAAAAGGGAATTATTTGCATCTAAATTGCTATCTGATAGGCTGAATGTTAATATTTGAGATAATGTGACTGATCTTCTTATGATGTCAGTTACCTACTAATACACAAATTTATTTATTTTTTTATCCATATAATAAGAGTCAATTTGGACCAAAACTATGTAGTTTCCAACATTCTGGTTATCAACATACTTCAAAATATCTTTTGTGTTCCACTGAAGAAAGAAAGTCATACAGGGTTGGAACGACATGACAGTAAATGATGATAGAATTTTATAGAAGGCTATATATAATGGGTCTAGTAAGTTTATAGTAAGTACACTAGTCAACATTTTAAGTGGATCAAAACCTTTCATCAAAGTTTTCTTAAAACCTAAATTCAAAATGTGTTCTTGTCTTAGGACAATTTTTTTGATCCACTTCAAATGTTGACTACTGTAGTAAGTATCTCTGAGAGAACAGAATACTGTATCCCAGAATGCAGTGTGCTCAAATGGACCTAACATTTCCACTGTGATTGAAGAACCAAAAGTAATTACAGCCATTTTCTTAAAACTCATTTTATTCAACTTATTCAACTGGACTGACAAAAAGAAAGATCCTTTAAACAAAATTGAATTAACATGCAAATTGACTGAAACTGTTTCCAAGATGATAATAGGATGCAACTCACAGGCCACATAACTGGGTCACATGACAACAAAATACTGTTTAAAAAGTAGCATTCCAACCATATGCCTAAGCTTCACAAAACAGCATTTATTACCAACAATGCATTCAAGAAATAATGCCTTGTATTGTGCATGTAGACTTTTGTTAGACTCTCAAACTCTCCTGTTTCTTTGGTCAGGGATCTGTGTGTCAGAGGATAAGATTCAGGTGTCCCAGGACATTAGTGTGGATGTGCCCTTGCCTTATTCCATGGTTCGTGGAGAGCAGATTGAGCTCCGGGGTTCAGTCTACAATCAGCGTCTTTCAAACACTCGGGTATAAGCTTTAGTTCTCAAACAGAAGGATGACTTTAAATAGAAATTTTAAATTATAACCTACACTACCATTCAAAAGTTTGGGGTCAGTACATTTTTTTTAAGAAATTATTAATTTTATTTAGCAAGGGCATATTTAATTAACCAAAAGGGACAATAAAGTCTCTTACTTTGTTACAAAAGTTTGTGAAACTTTTGAAATGCTATTCTCTTTATCAGACATCCCCAAAAAGCTGCACCACAATAATTAAAATAATGTTTCTTGAGCAGCAAATCATCATGATTTCTGAAGGATCATGTGACACTAAAGGCTGGAGTAATGATGCTGAAAATTCACAGGAATAAATTACATTTTAAAATATATTAAAATAGAAAGCAGTTCTTTTAAACTGTAATAATATTTCAAAATGTTCTTGTTTTTATTTCATGTTTGATCAAATAAATGCAGCCCGGGTGAGCATAAGAGAATAACTTAATTAAAAACCATAAAAATATCGAACTGACCCCTAAACTATACAAAATATATGTATCTGTTTATTTATGTGACTACCACATGATCAACTAACTACACTTCTCTTTCTCTCTGTATCTTCCTATATCTCACACATACACACACAGTTCAGTGTGACCCTGACGGCAACAGAGGGAGTGTGTGTGTTTCGTGGCGCTAAACAGGGGAAACATGGAAAACCACATGAAAACAAGGGGCTAATAGAAGGTCTTTCAGTGTCCTCGGTCACGTTCTACATCATGGCCTTAGAAGCGGGCACTCATACGCTCACTTTCACTTTAAAAACTACATGGGGCACTGAGAGTGTGGTCAAGAAATTGAAAGTTGTGGTAAGAGGCAATACACAGTCAGTGCTCGAGGACTTTAGTATATAGGACAACCATACACAAAATGTCTCTCTCTGAAAACTAATACAGGAAGAAGTTTTGAGTACAGAGTCTTGAATTCAAGGTGTTTTCACTGAACTCTATGATTTCTCATGATATTTCTACTTTAAAATGATGATTATTGTGAACTAAACCACTCATAAATTAGTTTAGTATGACTTTATGAGATTATGATGCAATTTTCTGTTATTCACAGCCAGAGGGAATTAGAAAGGAAATACAAAGTGGTGGAAGAATAGATCCAAATGGAGTGTTTGGTAAGGACATCTGAAAAGTAACAGCATGCTCTCTGCTCATGTGCTGAATCCTGATGGAGTTTCACACCACTTCTTTTTCCTTTCTTAGGCACATCCATGAGGACGCTTGAGTTTAAAAATGTAATTCCTCCAAACATTGTGCCCAAGTCAACTGTGAATCGTATTTTGACAGTTTATGGTATGATGCCTGTGAAGTTTGAGCACATTTTTGCAGATGCTAAATGACACTTGTATATCAGATATTGTGCAATAATGTTACTTTTATAAACTGCGTCGATTAAAATGACTTTACTGGAGTTCCAAAAGTAACCCTTTTCATGTTCAGGTGATATGTTGGGAGAGCTTCTGTCAATAATAAACAACCCAGAAGGTTTAAAACAGTTGACTAACCTGCCACGTGGAAGTGCTGAAGTGGAGCTCATGGGTCTCCTGCCAATCTACTATGTCTACCACTACCTAGAAAAAACTGAAAAATGGGGCGTTCTGGGGAAAGAGGCTGCTGCGAGTGAAAAGGAATTAAGAAGGAAGATGCAAGCAGGTGAGATGTTTATTTCAGTAAAACAGCATAAGAATTGTAAAATCACTGAAGATTGTATATCAGATTTTTATTATTTATTTCATTATTTATTTTGTATTATTTATATCGTACATATAACAGTAAAAATTATTTAATAATATTTATCTAATAACCCTGTTGAAAAAAAACAGCATTTGCTGGTTAGGAATATGTTTTGAAGCAGAGCAGCTGGTTTAAGCTGGTCATGTGCTGGTCCTAAGCTGGTTAGCTCCTGCTCAGGACCAGCTTTTTTAATTGCTTGTCTTACAAATAACTTTTTATTTTACAAATTACTTAAAATAATAAATTTTCCACACTGCAAAAATAATAATAAAAAAAAAAAAAATAATAATAATAATAATAATGTTCTTACTCTGTAATTTTGTCTTATCTTCCAGTATACATATCTTAACATTCTTGAATCAAGATATATAACTTAAGAAGCATAATGACTTAAGATATTAAGTATTTGTTTTCTGAGAAATGCATCAAAATTAAGTGAGTTTTTACTTGAAAAATCTGCCAATGGGGTAAAAAAAAAGTCTTGTTTATCCTTTTGCCTTTATCCTTTATCCTCTTGGTTTGATCTTAAACTCACTTAACATTGAAATAACACTCAATTCCATTATTTTTGTTTAATTTTTTAGGAAACAAGGCTAGTATCTTAAGTCATTTTGCTTCTTAAGTTCCTTGACTGTTCCTTTCTAGGCATCACCAGCATCATGTCATTTAAGATGAAGAATGAACATGCTTTTAGCATGTGGTCGAACAAGGACAAATCAGCCAGCACCTGGTAATCAACCGCTCAGTTTCTTAGTTTTCCTCACTGGTAGCTGGAATGAAGCATGCCTTTTTTTGTTGTTGTTGTTAAAAGTCTTACACACATAGTACAATTCACATGCTACTTTGCACATGTGTGCAAACCCTTTTAGGGTGACGGCTCTCATGGTCAAGACCCTTGCTGACATGCAGGAATATGTCTCTTTGGAGTCTCAAGTTCTGACCAACACCATCAACTGGCTGATTAAAAATTGTCAGAATGATGATGGCTCCTTCTCTGAGAAATCACAATCTATTCCACTTAAACTCATGGTATGGGGAAAAAATGAGTGTTTATGATATAATACTGTATTTTGCAGTGTTTTGATCAATATTGTCTTGTTTCTCTAAGGTGCTGGAGCTGATGTCACTGAAAAGACAATTTCCCTCACATCTTTTGTCCTGATTGGAATTAAAAATGCTATGAAGGTCCCAGACGTTAACATACAGGTATCGATCTAACCAATCAGAAAGCTAAATGTCAGATATTTCAGGCAAGTCATACAGATTTGTTTGTCTTGTCTCTCCAGGCCTTTAAAACTGCTATAGATCGTGCCGCGCAGTACATCACCTCTAACTCAAAGAAGATTGAAAGTTTATATGCTACAGCAATTGCATCTTATGCTCTGACGCTTGCAGACATCCACAGTATTTCTGCAGTCAGTCTTTATGAAAAAATCAAAAAGCAGGCTCAAGTTGATGGTAAAATCTTATTTGGGTCACTTTGACCAAAAAATCTGCACAGATTAGACCCTCTCATATTTTTAACACAATATTTGTCCGCACATCTCACATTTTCAGGGAAACCAGCCACAGTTCGTTTCTGGCAGGAGTCCAAAGCAGACAGGGATTTATTAAAACCCAGTGATGTGACAGCAAAGACCGTGGAAACTACTGTTTACGTCCTGCTTAACACTTTAACCAGAGGTGAATCCACCTATGCAAAACCCATCCTGAACTGGTTAACACAAGACCAGAGATATGGAAGGGGCGTCCATTCAACACAGGTACTCCAATGCTAGTCTTGTCTATATATATATATATATATATTTAATTTTAATTTTGTATTTATCCAATGTGATCTGTCTTTCCTCAAATTTTCAGGACAGCATTCTCACTTTGGAGGCGCTTACCAAGTACAGCATTATAGCCAGACAAGCCACATTAGACATGGTTGTTAACATTGAATACAAGACTAAAGGTGACATCAGCAGAATCAGACTAACTCAACAGATGCCAGTGCATAAACCAATAGACGTAAGATTTCCAATTTTTATAATTTTAACTGAATTATAAAGAGAGGAATCTAAAATTATTCATAAATGATTTCTGAATTAAATGCCTCTCTATTTTCTTTTTAAAGTGATCAAAAATGATGATATTATCATCAAAACTGCAATGAGCTCTGGTGTGACATTTGCCAGTGTACGTGAGCTTTTTATTTAACATAGAAATATACAACATAATGGTATGATGCTGGCTGATATTACATACATATAGACTGATATTTCAGAGTACTTTCATACTTACATATATAATGTTATGATTCTCATATCATTTTATTTTTAGTGTTTCTAATTTGACTTTTCAACATTTTTTATCATACCACCCTTTTGACAAATTATTTTTTGTAGATGGTTCTTTTCAGTGTATATAATATAATATATATATGTATATAATATAATGTATATATAATAAACACTACAACAGTCCAGAGTTTTCTTGTTTTTAAAAATTCCATGCATGGAACCAAATTCAATTACTGATCAACTTCTTTTTTACAGCTGAGAACAGTGTACTATGAGATGACGGAAAACAATGAAAATTGCCATTTTGATTTATCAATTATCATTAGCGAACGTGACCCAAATTCATATGGTAAGTTTGGTACAACTGTCTACTTCTCTTCTCTTGGTTTCCTTTCCTTTGGTTCAGCTAATTTGATTTTCTTGGTGAGCAGATCCTATGCTTTCGTCACAGCGGATTGTGGCCTGTGCAAAGTAAGTCTGTAGGAACTCCCAATCAGAAATGACATGTTTTAAGCCAAAAACTATAGAATACCCAAGACATGTCACTCTATATGGCCGCTCAATCACAGGAAGCCCCGCCTTCTGAATGAAGGAGCCAATCGCTAATCGGTAAAGTCAGCGCGTCACTGCAGCTGCCGTTAGAAGCGTCCTAGTTGCTATAGAAACAGTCAGCGTTCTGAGACGTGCGCTCAGGACTGCGCATGCGCACTGGCTGATCTAGCCTGAATAATAAGCTTTTTATAACATTATTTGAGCAAAATAAACAACATTTATGACACAGTTGTTATCAGATTTATTTGGTGATTTCAAATATGAAATTTAATCCCAAGCCTAGTGAACAGTTTTTAGAATTCGATGTTTCCCATTCAAAGAGATAGGACTTGCACTTGGATGCCCGAGAGGCGTTTCAAAGATGGCCACCGAGTGACATGACTTGTCTTAAAGCAACTTTGTTTAAGATTCTCTGTAAAATTCTGATTTGTAAAATCCATTAAAATGAAAATGCCATTATATGTGAAGATACAAGCCACCTGAAAATTCAAATGAAAAGGAGTCAATGACTGTGATGGAAATTAATTTGCCGACCGGTGTGACCCCAGTCCAGGAAGATCTAGATATGGTAATACATTTTCATAGAAACCATCCATTGTTTTAGAAAATTGTGGTGACATTTTATGTTTCTATATTTTGCAGTACCAGAATGGACTTGAGTCTCGGATATCAGACTATAAAATCACAGGTGACCAAGTCATCCTTCAGATAAATTCGGTGAGCATCACTGAGCAAAAATTAAAATATGTGTATTTGATCTTGTAGAATATTTCTACCATGCATTACTTCTACCATACAGATACCATCAGAAGACTTATACTGTGTGGGTTTCCGTATTCAAGAGGAATTTGAAGTTGGCATGACCAGAGCCTCAGTATTCAGAGTTTATGAATTTTATGCTCCAGGTACAGCATTTCTACAAATGTTTGTTTTATGTCTGGCTGAACTTATTTTAGCTACATAAACCAGCATTCTCATCTGTTTTTAATAGAAAATACGTGTATAAAGTTGTACCGCAAACAAAGCCGCAGACTGTTACAACTCTGTGAGGGAGACCAATGCCATTGCATGGCAGGTAAGCCATATAAAGGACAGAAATAAAACAATTGACAACAAAAAACATGAATCATTTTGTTGCGTCTCACTTCTAGGGTCAATTCTGTCAATCCTGACCTGTAACATTGCATTTGCTATACCACTGCTGCTCTTGCAGTTATCATTTACATATGTGAGTTCAATGTGTCTGTGTTGGTGTTATAACAGTTTGCTGGTATTTTCATGTCCTTTTTAAAATTAGCGGAATGCTGCAATTTTAAATCCACCATTAATCCCACAATCACTGCTGAACGGCTTAAAAATGACATGTGCAAAGACAACATGAAATATGGTAAATATTGACCTGCATGAAGCTTCAAGTCACAAGACATTATTGTCACATAAATACGCATGTGCACAATGGTACATGTCATTTACAGTGTGTGTGTGTGTTTTCTTCTAGCATTTAAAGTGTTAATTGAATCATCTGAGGCAGCAGGAGATTTCGGGACCTACAAAGCAAAAGTTAAAGCAGTGCTCAAAAAAGGCAAGAGTATACTGAATATGATTTGTTGGCAAGTCAAGTTGTTAATTATTTGAATGGTTTAAAACAAAGTGACTTGAATAAGCAATTTAAAGAAACAAGTTTCATAACAGCTTCAATCCAACCTCTTAAATTCTCTTCTGCAGAACGAACAGATGACCTAAATACAGATTCAGAAATTGATTTGGTAAAAAAGGCAACCTGCAATTCAACAAATTTTGAAGTTGGCAAGCAGTATCTGATTATGACTGCTGAAAGTATGAAGATAAAAGTGAATCGTGGTTATACGTAAGTCCTTGTTTGTTTGGTTGATCGGTTTTCTTTTGATCATTTTTTAAAAGCCACAAATTAATCAAAATTGTCTTTAATTCCTTAATTGGTTGTATTGTAGGGTCAATTAGTATGGCGTGTTATAAAATGTTTCTCATTTACTATTATGTACAGAAGTCTCCAAACTGATTTTCTTTATATCATGTTTTAGGTATAAGTTTCCTTTGGACTCACATGCTTGGGTCAAATGGTGGCCACTTGACTATGACTGCAGAGATGCTGCCTGCAAAAAATACGCCAGTATTTTGGAGGGTTTTGAATTTGATTTCTTATTATCTGGCTGTAAAAAGTGATAAATTGCATGTCAATAGAAGAGCTCATTCGTATGCTCTTCTATTCTATAGCAATATTATCTAAAAAATGGCATTTGAGAATAAACAGAAAATTTTAAATAAAACTTTTTTTAAGTACCTCAAAATATGTGATTCTTATCAACCACATGCAAATGCGACATTAAACAAAAAGCATTACATGCAGTTTACCTAAAAAAAATGCGTTGCAAACAGATTTTTAGGAAAGTGTTAGTTGTTATTCGTGTATGTACAGGCAGTTATTATATATTATTTTGCTTAACACTAGTGTGAAAACACAATAAGGTTGTTTAAAGTCTGCTTTGAGGGTACACAGCCATACATAGGCACAGGACTCTTATTTTGAAATAACTGCAGCTGCGTCACATGATCCAAACATCACCGCGAATCATTTGAGTCTATGCTGGAGATTGAGACAACAAGAGAGTGTTAGCTCAGTTTAAAGCCTTCAGAAACACATGGACTGAATAATAAGACCTGGGACACGAAATAAACATAACAGGCCTGTATCCGCTTTGACAGTTTCTCTAAGAAAGAATCATAATATCCTGACGGTCGCTGGATGATCTCTAGCTCTCCTAATAATCGGTCGCTATGGAAACTGGGCTAACAAAAGTTGTCCAGTCTTTGTGAAACACTGAATGAACATGTACTTAAATGTAAAACTGCTTTTTAATATATATTAAAATATTTTAGTTATTAGATGACTATAGTTCTTTGCATTCTGTCAGATTTGGTCTGCATTGTAATATTAACATAAAGCAAAATAAACTGCTATGTTAGCAGAAACGTTTTAGCAGTCGAGGTGGTTTAGGATGAGATTCGTATTCGCTGGCATCAGATAATATTAATAACCCATGAGAATAAAATGAAAAGAGGGGATCAGATGCGCAAACGATCTCCAACAGCGGAATCCAAATGTTCCGAGACCCTCCTGAGCAAACCTGTGCCCCCAAACGGCATCTCATGGTCGGAGACTGAGGCTGGAGGTCCTCGAGAAGATCCCAGTGATGAGGGTAAATCAGTTTCAGTGCTTAGATTTATCATACTGCACAGGGGCCACTCTTGTCTGTCTTTTTAGGTCCTTTTGAAGTCATTCTGCCAAACTCCTTCAACAAGTGGATGTTTCTTCAGCTTTGTGTACTTTTGTATCCTAGAGGTTGATTTTTATCAAAACTTACTGATTGCACCATGCTTTCATTATTTCTGGTATTTTTACTCTTGTCTCAGACCGTTTACTCTAAAACTATGGAACTCCATCAGTAAAATGATAATTATTTCTTGTTTAAAAGAAGAGAAAGAGTGAAATAAGCATTAATCCTTTTAATATTTATTGTGTGAAAATATCCTCTTTTTTGTTCAATTATTATGATTTTCATTTATCATAAACAGTTTTGGCCCTAGTACAGTTTCATTACCAGTTAGTGTACTTGGAAGCCAAAAAAGACAGCAGTGTCTATAAAAACATTTGGTCCCACTTTATATTAACTTACATTTAAATTAATCATTTGTAACAATTCACTTATTGTTTACATACACATTTTTACATTGTATTTATATTTTTAAAAGAATGCCGGCATGTTACTGTAATAGGGCTGTGCGATATTGAAGAAAAATGGGTTTAGGAACTGAATAATAAAAAGGAAAAATACAACACTGCTTAGTATTTACTCTATGAATTCAGTATGCTCTGATTCTTATTTAAGCTATAAAAGTTATTTAGGTAAGAGCAGTGAGTGATTTTCCCTTTGCCTTTTGTTCATGGTCCCATATATTGCAAGCCATAGCGATATGCATATTGCGATATGTACATTTGCGATATTTCGATAATTTCAATATATTGCACAGCCCTAATCTGTAATTAATTGCACCTTAATCCACCTTTAAACCTACCCATACAACCAAACCTGTCCCTAACCTTACCCCGTTTCCCACCTCAATAGTAGCAAAAGTGTTGTGAAATACAATAAGTACACTGTAATATAAAGTGGGACCAAACCTTGAGATCAAATATGACGTGAGGCATGTGTTGTGTGAAACAAAGAAAAGGCATAATATTTGGAAAATGACAGAATAATCCTGACGCATTATATATGTCTCCTGTTGAACATTGTAAGTAGACAAATTAAGCAAAATATTTCAGTTGTCATATCATTAATTACTTGGCTGCCACCAGTTAGTTTTCAATATCTGCACTTTGTATTTTGTCACTCATTTACACAAACATCTACTCATAGACAAAAGGCAATATAAGGGGACGCGATACATCACAGAAGACCTGATCAGGAGATTGACTAAATGTGAAAATTTAGTCCTTTTGCGGAGCCTGGATTTGTCTATGCCTACAGGAAGTGACAAACAATTTAGAGTAAGATTTGGACATTATCTGGTTAATGCTCAGCGTGAGAAGTAACATTAGTTGCATTCATTTTTGCATTAATTTATTGACTTCTGTGCATTTTTTTTTTTTTTTTTCAGTATATTGAAAATTTGGATAAGTGTGAGCGCTTACACGTTCTCAACCTCAGTAACAACAGGATCGAGAGAATTGAGAAACTAGAGAAACTATGTCAATTACGGGAACTCCACCTTTCCAGTAACAGGATACGGTAAGAATGGGACATTTGTCTGCTTAACAAGAAACATTTCCTCTCAATATATTTGTTTCATTGTCTTGTTACAGAATGAAAGATACAATGTCCTAAAGGCCAATACAAGTTGACATTTATATTTCATTTATCTACAGAAAAATTGAAGGTCTAGAGCACATGACAAACCTTCAGGTTCTGAATTTGGCCTTCAACAGCATTGAACATCTTCCAGTTTGGATGGCAAAGAAGCTCAGATCTCTTCATACTATAAATCTACAGAGAAACAAGATATTCTCAGTGGGTACAATTTTTGTTAATCGTGTTTAAAAGAGCCAATCGTCAAAAAAGTTCTCAAACAGGTCGTTCACTTAAAAAAAAAAAAAAAAAGTATTGTTTTTCTCACCTCAAAAACTTTCTTTCTTCTTCTTTCTTTCATCTGAATTTTCAGTTTTGGGTGAACTGGTCCTTTAATACCATATATTTCACATTAAAAGTAAATCACTGATATTCAGTTTTGGTTTATACACATTTATGTTACTAGCAACATTCTCTACATTTGTGACCTAGCTTCATGAGATAACTAAACTGAAGCCCCTGAAGAACCTGACGAGTCTGACATTAGCAGAAAATCCCATCTCCAGCCTGTCCCATTATCACCTCTTCCTAATCTTCCATCTGAGGTCACTGGAAATGTTGGATGAACAACCAATCAGTGCACAGGAAAGAGAGCAAGCACATCAACGCTTTCACATGGGTACATCATCCCATCTTCTACATTAATTTTATCTTCTTTTGTGCTTTTATAATCTGAACACTCTTTGTGCTGTCCTTACAGAGGAAGTGGAGCGTTTGGAGCAAGAGCTGGAGGTAAGAGCTGAAGAGATTGCACAGCTTCTGAGAGAGCGGACCACAGCCCTGGAAGAACTAGAGCGGCGGGAAACGCTCAACCAAAACCTGAGGCAACAGCATCAGGAACAACAACGGAGCCGTGAGGAACTCCGGAGAGAACTTGACACCAAATCTGAACTGGTGGGTAATGGAGTCTTCACTGTCATCGGCCTCAGTGTGAATAGGGTTGACCGTTTTGTCCTCCAACACAACTGTAATATCACATGTAAACAATATTTTAATTTTAGAGCATTTCCTTAGGCAGCACCACCTAAAGAAAAGCCTCTTTTTAAAGCCAAATGAAATATTATGCTTTTTACACACACTAGTCAATTCGGAGATTTTGGGCTATTTTGCCTCCATAGCATGACTAGTGGAAAGAAGAGTAACAATTACAATACTTTTCTATAAAAGTTGTTTCTACTTAATTTTTTCCTACGCACTGAGCTGAACATTCCCACTTCAGTATCACTAAAAAAAACCACACATTCCAATTCCATCAAATAATATTACATCATATGAAAACCCAAATCATTTACATAACAATTTGTTCCTAAATTTTTTTTAATGGCTGTTACAGGATTTTCTGATTTATGATAAAAAGTGAAAGGAGGTGTCCAAAACCTTCAACACTTATTCGTTTAGGATAAAAGCGTCTGCTAAATGACTAAATGTAAATGTGAGTGTAAATATGTCAGCAATATGAAACAGGAATTTTGAGCCAGGCTTTATCAAATGTTTAGATTTCTGTTCTGGAAATGTATGCAAATTGTTGCATTAGATAATGTACATATTTAAGTAGATAATGCCTCATTTGCATATTCTCATTACATTCCAGAAAACGTCTTAAAAAAAACGGTCGTCTTAATGTAATGTGATTAATCAACAAGGGAGGTTTTGTGATATCTTTTATTTAAAATATTTGCCCTATTCACTTGTGAGTGTAGTACCTCAGGGTTAGTAATTAATGACAGAATTTTCATTTGGGTGAACTAACCCTTTAATATACTGTCCTGATGTTATTATGCACAATTCATCACTGCATACTGATTCAGAGAACCAGAGAAAAAATTACATTCTCTTAGTTCTTCTTTAGAATTGAATAACTTGCTCCATATCTGAAACATCTTAACTTTTATGGAAATAATGTTAGTGAAAATAATGTCATGTTGACTTTAAACTTTAACTTCCTTATGTCTGCTTTCAGACTAATTTACAAATCTCTGCGCTTACAAACTCACAGTGAGCCCAGAGATTCACTTTCCAAAATTTCTCTTTCCTGTCTTTTCTAGACAATTTCCTGTTCAGCTCTCTCTTCTCACTCCATGCTTTTGTCACCTGCTGTAAAGGTACTTTGAGAACGGTGTTGAAAATTTTGTGTGTGCGTGTGTGTGCGTGTGTGTACCATCTGTTTAAACAGAACTTCTCTGAGAGCCTGCATTTGAAAAAAAAGAAAATAACTGACGCTGTTCAAACTATAAGAACAGCAAATTATTGCTTATTCCTTCACTGCACTGCACAGTATTTATTTATGTTTTCTATGTAAATATGTTGTAAAATGTCTTTGATTCCTATGTTGGCAAAACACATTTTCTATTCTCAAACTTTTCTTTTCCATGCTGATTTTATTTGTATTTTGTATATTTCACTCCTGTGCCTTTACATAAACTGTTTGCACACCTTCTACTGTCTCTTCTCTTCATTGGTGCTTCAATCTCAGCTTCCACGTCATACTCCTCTGCTGAATTCTCTCTGTCAGGTATTCACATGTGCCCCACCAATCACTGTATGATGTCAACATTATGTTCTCCTGTCCTCTCAGGTGTCCGCTTTAGAGAGCGATGTTGATGGTATGACATTGTTATGTTCTTTAGCATGTTTCTGAGGTTTTTGCATGTATGACTTATGTATTAATAGACATCTTAAAATATCATTCATTGCTTTGTGTATTTCCATGAGTGTAACAATTTTGTATTACATATATCCTTAAGATGCAATCTCGTTCTGAGCTGAGAGGTTTGTAGTGAAGTGTGGCTGATGTGTTGTAAAGTGTTGTGTTTAAATAAGCTCTTTCTTATGACACAGCTGAAGCAGAAAACAGTGGAGTTGACCCGGGCCTGTCAGAAACACTATGAGCTTGAGCAGGAGCTGGCTTTCCACAAAATAGATGCCAAGTTTGAACCTCTTCCGTTTTATCCAGATACTGTAAGTATTTGCTTGGATTTATTAATAACTAGAGCAATATTTGGATAGATTCAAATCGACTATTTATTGTGATTTTCTTTTTTGTGTTAGAGGGATTTTTTTTTAAAATTGGTCTCTAAATTTATACTACTGTTCAAAAGCCTCTTATGCTTACCAAGGTTGCATTTATTTAATCAAAAATACAGTAAAAACAATAATACAGTGAAATATTATTACAATTCAAAATATAATGTAATAGTGTAACTATATACGTTTTCTATTTATATATATTTTATATGCAAGTCATCACTAAAGCTGAATTTTCAGGAGCCATTACTTCAGTCTTCAGTGTCACATGATCCTTCAGAAATCATTCTAATATTCTGATTTAGTGCTCAAAGACATTTCTTATTATTATCATACATAAATCTCACTGACCTTAAACTTTTGAATGCTGGTGCATCATTCAAAATGTAGTACAGTATATGAAGTTTGAATTGATTCGGTTCCACTTTTAAGCAAAGAAAACTAAATAATATGTTATAATAATATAGGATTATTGGTCATCGCTAGGCTTTAATTGTGTGTTACATTCTGATTCATTCATAGGTGACATTTCATACATTCGATGTTTGACGATTAAATTCTTAAATACAAAAGCTTCAGATGACTTTACTTTAGTCCTAATAACAACAATATATTTGACATTAGCTGGTTTCTTTATAGACATTTATCAGAGAATCTCAATCATCATACAATTCTGATTTGTATATGGTAGGATTATATGATTTTTAGAGAGATTATTCTCTTTGTTGTTCAGGAGGTGGAGGTGAAGAACATTTCTAGCGAGAGTCCATACATAGGAAAGTCTCGTCAGAAAAGAAACATCACATTTCCATCAGAGACGGATAGCAAGGGTGCACAAAACCAGCAGCAGCCTGCCTCAGCAGACCTGACTGAGACAGACACCCCAGGAGAACATGCTCAGCTTAGAGGTACAAAAGTTCAAGTGCACTGCACCCTCATATTATATTAAAGGCTCTAAATAGATTCATAAAATAACATTTGTATATAACACATGCTATTCCTTTTTTACTCTCTTTACTTGGGACAATCTGTAGTTGTTTGCTCTTATTAACAGCGCTACCAACAAATAATGAAGGACATTTCCCTTCTTTTTTTGTGGCCGCTGTAATATCCAAATCTCTGCACTTTTGCTAATGCATCGTTGCAATGCATTGGTTTAGCTGAGGAGCGATTACAGCAGTTGCATAAAGAAATTGAGGCAAAAGAGCAGCAGATCCTTAAAGCCAGTGAAGAGCTCCGGCAGCTAGAGGAGACAGTTTCTCAGAGACGGGTGAGATGTTCCCCTTTAAACGTCTTATGTGAATGGCTTTAAAAAAAAAAAAAATTTTTTTTTTAAAAACACCGCTAGCTAAGTAAAACTTAATGGTAGAGTCCACATTCATAATTTATCTGTGTTGATTTGCACATAGATCTGTGAGGCTGAGAAAGAACAGCTCAGGCAGGAGCTTCAGAGGAGGATACAGAGGCTGGGAGAGATGAGAGGAGAGATGGAGGCTATGGAGAGGCAGCTGGACAGGCTGAATGCTGAGAGGAACCAAGCCCAGGAGGAAATGGAGCAGCTGCAGAATCTCCTGCACAGCCTGGATCCCAGTGACCCCAGACATGTCAGTAACACTCATGCCTGAACAGCCCCATTAAAATAGTTATCTTCAGGATTATTTGTAAAACACAGTGGGGAAAAACACACCAACTGTTCAAAGAATAAATGTTTTTCTAATAATAATTGATAAAACAATTCTTAGTAATGCAGTTTATTAGCCTTAACTGAGCATAAAACATCCTGTTAGATTTACAGTATATAAGTCAGTGGTCACTAGAAATTTACAGTAAAAATGTTTTAAGTAAATCTAAGTATGTATTGTTATTCATGAACTGATGTAATGATAATATATTAACATACTTAAACTATATACATCATCTTTGTATTGTAAACAGTTTAGATACAATAGTACAGATGGCCACATTATTAAGAATTAAGGTTAATTTTAATGGACATTTTAAAAATAATGGCTAATTAATCTACACAAAGACAAACAGCACCAGGGTATGAAAAAGTACATGACACCAGTGTTGCCAAGTCAGGCTACTTTAACACTGTTGCCACAGGTTGTTTTTCATGTCCGCGGGTTTAAGCGACACCAATAACGTGATATTTAGCCCCTAAAATGCAAATTTTATTGGGAAACCCAACCAAAAAAGTGTATTTTACCCCACCAGAATGGATTTTTACCGAGCGATCCCCCTCAAAACGTGAATGGGCTAGTCTAGAGTAGCAATTGGGCGGGTTTTGTTGTGAAAACCTGGCAACCCTGCATGACACTTAAAATAATCCAACGGACTTTACATAAGCAAAATAAAATATATTCATACTTTTACTCAGCAAGGACATATTCAGTTGATCAAAAGTAATGGTACAGACATTTACATTGTTACAAAACATTTTTTTTTTCAATATACATTTTTACAATATTATTGTTTTTAATGTATTTTTGATTAAAATAAATGCAGTTTGGTGAGTTCTTTCAAAATCATTAAAAAATCTTACTGTGCATGTAAATATACTTGTAATATAAACTTTTTATTTGTCATTTATACATTTTACATGCAAAAACAACAAAATTTTTTTTTTCAAAATTACATATTAATAAGTTCAATATATGGTGAGAAAAATGAGTTACCACTTTAACAATTAACAAGTTTTACTGTAGCATTTTTTATATTTCACATACATTATTTTTCTGTCAAAATTACTAATATTTTGTAGGCTGTTGCTAGACAGCTTAAAGCATTAAAATAGATTTTGACTAATGTACAGTACAAGTTTGTCTATATTTGCTATTTTACCATAGTTGGAATGTGAAATCTAATTGATAAATACACTTAGAACAAATCTTGTATTTATTGCAGGTAATGCTTTATGTTATAGATATAGTCAAAAACCTGTTTTCTGCAGGAATAATCTGCAAATGCCACAAAATCATTTTCATGACTGTAAAGAGTTTTATTGTCTGTCTATATGTTGTTTTGTTGATACCATAAGCCTCTGAACTATTCAGATATTTTATTCATATGTGAGATCATCAGTTTATTATATAACAACAAAAAAATGCACGTCTTCCTGTTTTCTGTTCAAGAAAATGGCATGCAAACAGTGTAGGACAATATGAGTGTAAAATAACTGATGTGTTGTGGAAACTCCCTAACAACAAAGGTGTATAACAAGATTAGGTTCTCTATGGAATTAATCATCACTAACCCATGATGCTCAGCAGCGAGTAGCAGGCATATAAAATGAGGCTCTTGTCTCTTTAAGAAAGAAGAGAGCACTTCTGTCCTGGGAAATCTGTTGATGCTGTGGGTGGAGCCAGCGAGGCTCCTTACTCCCACCCGGCCACAGACACAGTCACTGATTGGCTGAGGCCACTGAAAGTTTCCTGTGTTGATTCAAAGAGAGTTGAGAGGAGGGTGGAAAGTGTGCAGGGATAGACGAGGAGGGGGAGAATGAAGTCTAGAGGAGGGGGCTACTGTTAGTGATAGTTGGAGTCCATGGAAAAAAGCTCTTAGGTTTAGAGCAACAGCTAAAAGAGACAGGAAATGTTCACTTCCTGCACAAGGTGCCCATGTTACTCCTCGTGGGGCAACAACATGAGAAAAATGGATACATAGAGACAGAAATTGAAGAGATGACAGCCACACCGCTGTAGTAAGTACCCCACTGGGCTCAAGGAGGGGCTCGTGGGAGGCTGCTGTCATACTATTGCAGTTTGGGGCTTGTAATGTTGTTTGTAGAAGTGATTATTGGTATCTAGCATCATTGAACATTAGTTCTTTCATTTTTAAAGTTGATCATTACAGTATGATATTTCATGAATGTTGTACATTTTCAGTGTTTATAACAGGAAATTGCAAAGGCATTATGTCATCAGAGTTAGCAGTGGACAAAAACAATGCACAGTATTAAATTAGTAAACCTCTAGATAAATCTATATACCTTTGAAATCGTTATATATAAATAGTGTTGGTTTAAAGTTTTAAAGCAGACTTGCCTGTGAACGAGGCATTGTTTAAAATGAATGTTTAATGAAAGTGTTACATTTTCACTTTGAGATCATTTTGTGTTGGCAGGGAAGAGGAAGTGAATGGGTTGAGAAGGAACAAATGCAGAAGTCCAAGACTGTCACTGCGTTCCAGTTAGCATCCAGTTCACATACTGTTTGGATTGTTATTTTGGGTGGATATTGTACACTGTAAAAAATATATATATTTTCAAAGTTGTAAGTAAAATAAAATAATAAAAAAAAGTATGTATTTGTCAATTTAAATGCAATGTGTTACCTGCTGTTTCTTTGTAATTAATTGTAATATTAACAAGCAATTTCTCAGGGAAAATTATTTGTACATCAATTTTTTCAATATATGTGAATTTACTTTTTTTGAGTTCTGGGATTTGTATCAGAATGATTTAAAAAAAAACTGGGAATCAATTTAAATATGTTATTGATTAATACAAACAAAAGGTAACACTAGATTTTTTTTTTTTTTTTTTTTTTTTTACATTTTCTACAAGAAATGTTAGGGTCTTTGCCAATGAAAGTCACCTCCAGGATGTTAGGATGTTTGGGGTGGTTGTCAGGGTGTTGCTATGCTGTTGCAGTTGTGGACTATTGTAAAATATTTAAAAGATTATTAAAAAACTTTTTCGTTATCATTATTTGTTATAGTTATAAACCTTGGTATAAATGGGTCTGAAAAGGATAGTTCACCCAAACATGGAAATTCTGTTATCATTTACTCACCCTCAAGTTATTTCAAACATGTATGACTTTCTTTCAGCTCTTGAACACAAAAACAGATATTTTAAAGAATGTTGGTAACCAAACAGTTGACAGTAGCAGAATCAATCTTAAAATTATTTACATTGTAGTTATATAAGCATAATCTTAATCAAAAAAAAAAAAAAAACACTAACATTAAAGATGTACAAAATTAAACAGATTTTTTAATAAACTTATATTTTTGAGTACTTATTTTTATTACAAAAGAAGTACCAAAGATACATATCAGTTTTTTTAAAGGGTTATTGAGTTAGAGATCTTGGACAAAGAGGGTCCTTAGAGTCAAAAACCAGCAGAATTGATCATGAAATAGATATATTGTATCCCAACTCTCTCTGCTATTGTTCCTGCAGGCCCATGTAAAGACTCAGTTGTCCAAGAAGACACAGCTGCTGGCCATCATGAGCAGAAAGCACCAGGAACTGGAGAGCAGGCTGGATGACATGATCACGCGCATCCACAAGGAGACACAGGAGATAAAAGAACTAGAGCAACAACTTACTGATGGTCAGCAACTTCTTTAAAAAGTTGTTTTTTAACCTTAATAAGATAGCCTTTGAACCATTATAAATTTATGAATATGATAGTTTAAAATCATCAAATAAGTAGAAGCAACCACTCAACTCTTTCAGGTCAGATCGCTGCTAATGAAGCACTCAAGCGTGAACTGGAGGGCATCATCGCAGGTCTCCAGGAGTATCTGCAGGGGGTGAAGGACCAAGCACGAAGAGCCAAGTTAGACTGCAGGCGTCTGCAGAGGGAGAAAGATGCTCTGCAATGCCTCCTGTGTGAGAAGGAGCAGCAATGCACACAGCTGCAGAAAGAAGCTCTGAGTGCTAAAAGCGCACAGGAGGTTGGAGTCTGTCTCTGATATAAGAGTTCAACACTCTGTAATAAGTCAAAACATTATCATACTGTTTGTTGTGTTCTAGGAGCTGCAGCATCAGCAGCAGGAGTTGGAGGATCTGAGGAAGGAGAATGAAGAGCTGAAGCAGGCTCAGGGGCAGGTCAGTGAATATGAGGCAGAGCTGGAGGCTCAACTGCAAGAGAGAGATACTGAGGCCACACAGCTGAAGGAGGAGCTGGGCAGACTGCGTCGACTTAATCAAGTAGGGTATAACTTCATTAAAAAAATCATATTCATGCATTATATATTATTGTTATTTATTTAATGGCGTAGTTCATCTAGAAATTTAAAAAAAAAAATCTGCTCCAAACTTTTTTTTAAAGGGGACCTATTATGACCCTTTTTACAAGATGTAAAACAAGTCTATGATGTCCCCAGAGTGTGTATGTGAATTTTAACTCAAAATACCCCACAGATCATTTTTATAGCTTGTTAAAATTGCCACTTTTAGGGTATGAGCCAAAATGTGCCATTTTTGTGTGTCCCTTTAAATGCAAATTAGCTAGTGCTCCGGCCCCTTTTCAGAAGAGGGCGGAGCTTCAAGAGCTCAATACCAGTCAATACCTATTCTGTTCAAATAAAAAAAACACTATTAATAAAAACCAGTAAAATTCAGATAAAATCACATAAAATGAACTCACATTAAATAATATCTAATTGTACTGTGCATAATAAATTATTGTTTATGAATTACACAGACGGGGAACATGGTGCGATAAAAATAACGACAGCTGGTCTCATTGTGCCTTAGCTGCTATCATAAACTTCAAGTCCCACATGTGATTATGAGTTCGACAAATTCAAGCGGTCGACTTCATAGTGCTTTCATATGCAATTTTTAATGACCACATTCCTATTTACGATAATTCTGGTAGCACATGAAGGCAGCACCAGTTAAAACAGGCATAGCTTTAGCAACATTAGCCTTACAGAGTGCCAAGAAGCTCTTTCAGAAAGGCAATTTGGAAAACAAACTCATGATACTTACTTGGTCTGGAGCTGACGTTCGCGCTTTAAGCGTTGGTATTGATCCCTAAACATATAGGGGACTTTACCGATTCTTTCCGGGATATTTCCTTCGAAAATAAAATTTAACCACAGTGTCCTCAGCGGCTCAGATGGAGGGAGACTATGGAGACTCCTATGTTCATTGGTGCATCCCAAAACACAACACTTGTAATGCATCTTTGGGCTGACATTGTATAACATTTCAGCAGGAAAACAGTAATGGTGGACCACTGCATCTCACTCAGGCCTGTGTCTATGCTAATAGGGCAGAGAGCGTCACAAATGGGCGGGAATTTTTCCCTTTAGTGATGTGTACAAAGGCAGAAACTCAAACCGTTCGTTTGGAGAGACTGTTTATAATTTTTTGGGATTATAAAAAATGAGTGGGTGGGTTTGTACCATTATAGGCTGCTTTTTTTCACACACTGCAACCACACAGCTATGTTCAAACACCTTATAAAAGTGATTTCTGCATAATAGGTCCCCTTTAAATTTCACAAAATGTTAGGTTGAATATTCATGTTGCCTTTTTCCATAAAAACAAGTTAAGGCTGTGCCTGTGATAGTGCCTTCATCAACAATTCAGCTTGTTGAATATGTGAGGATATTTTAAGAATATGGATGAGGACATATCATATCACATCCTTCATCAACAAGCTGAATTTTAAGTCATTATTCACTGAAAATCTTATCTTTCACCCTTTCAGATCTCACATATTCACACTTTCATGTGTATTATCAGAAAACATCAGTGTTTTGGCATTCATTTTGGAGCTTGTGCCTTAAACATACACTACCGTTCAAAAGATTAGGGTCTGTAATATTTTTTCATGTTTTGTTAAAGATGTTTTAAACATTATGCTCACCAAGACTGCATTACACACGACCGCATCAAAAATACCATAAACAGTAATATTGTGAAATATTTCATTATATTTAATATTGTTTCTATTTCATTATATTTTAAATGCCATTTTAAATGTCATTATTTTAGTGGTTATTATTGTCTTTGGTGTCACATGAATCTTCAGAAATTATTGTTATATGCTAATTTGGTGTTCAAAAAACATTTCATGTTATTATCAATACTGAAAACATCAAATTTGCACAGCTTAATAGTTTTGTGGTATTTTTTTAGGATTATTTGATAAAAAGTTTAAAAGAACATTAGCATTTATTTAAATTAGGAACTAATTAGGAAGTTTAAATTAGGAAGTTGCTTAAAAAAACATTTCTTATTCTTATCAATGTTGAAAAGTTGTGCTGCTAATTATTTTGGTGGAAACCATGTTAGATTTTTTTAATGTGTATTTAATTAATTTTTTTTATTTTTTTTGTCTCTATGTAAAAAATTTTCCTATCACTTTTGACCAATTTAATGCATCCTTGATGAATTAAAATATAAATTTTAATTTGAAAATGTGGAAGAGTGAACAAGATTTTCAGTGAATAAGTAAAGTTTTAGTCTGTTCCTCACACATATGGCATAAGACAACTAGGGACATAATATACTAGTACTTTTTGAGTGAACAATCCTTCTAACATCTACATTTGCAGATGGAGCACTCTGCACTGCAGGCAGAGTTGCAGAAAGAAAGACAGGCAAAAGAGAACGCTTTGGCACAGATGCAGATGACTGCCGACAGAGAGCTTGAGAACACAGAGCTTCAGCAACAGGTCAACGCTCTCCAGGTGTGTTACTGCACAACAGACTTCATATCAGAAAAATAAAGCTTTTTCTTCTATTGGAAAGAGAGGATTCTTGGAAAGACCACTGAAATACAGACACCCTTTGCTCATTCAAACTCTTCTCACTGCCTGGAAAAAAGTGTTATGTACATTGAGAATCATTTAGCCTCCAGTAAGATTCACATCTTGGAAAATGTCTTTCACAGGAGGAAAGAGACAGTTTTAAGGAGAAGGTGGATGCTCTTCAGTGTGATTTGGAGCAGGTTAGGGAGGAGCTGCTTTGCCCGGAAAGTGTGGCTAAACATTTAGGAGAGCTGAAAAGAGCCATAGCTACAGGACAAGAAATACTAAGGTATTATAGATTCTTATTGTATATTTTAGCAGATTAAAATAAGTGGACTGTGTGGCTACAGATGTGTCTATCAGATGGTGATATGTCTTTGTTATTCTGTCCTGTTGCAGCTTTGAAGACCTTGGAGAACCAGTGAATAAGAAATTCATGGAGCTACAACAGGAGGTGCATCATGTGGTATCTGCTGCTCAGAGAGATAGAGACAAGGCCCACCGCTGTCAGGAGAGACTTGCTGGAGAGATGAGTTCCCTCACAGAGAGACTCAGGAAGTACCAAGAAAGATACCAGGCTCAGGTGAGTAGATGTTGTGGAATTCAAGAATCATTATTTGAAATAGATTTTTCAGTTACATTGGCATTTCTAAAGCTCACATATTCCAGTATAATGCCTACGTATTCCATTATAATGTCTTAGTATAAAGTGATGCTGATCTCCCTGTGTTTGATTCCAGCAGGCAGCAGAGAGACGAGGTGAGGAGGTGGAGCTCCATAGATTGAGGAAGGAGCTGGAAGATGCTCATGCGCAGCAGTACTTGATGCTGCAGCGTTTAGAGGAGACGGAAATGGACAGAGACCGTCTTCTTGCTGAATTAGAAGAACAAGATAAACAGGTGCCAGAATGAGAGTGATTTATTTATTTATTTGATTTGATTTTAATCGCTACCTTCTTGATTTTCTTCTATTTTTATTGGTTCTTCCAGGCTGGCAGCACAGCCAGTCAATCTCTTTTTCCTGTCTACCCAACCTTATTACAGCTCAGTACTGCGAGCCTTGAGAATTTTCTTTAGCCCTCCTCCTCCCCAGCTCCACCTGTCTAGATCTGCTGTGGGGTTCTTCATGCTTTACTTTTAGGCAGGAATATGCATCCTAATCCCTGTAATTCTGAATATTGTTCAACAGTAAGCTTCACTGTTGCCAGTAGCAGCAGCATAGCAGATCCATTCTTTTCTGTAAAATATATGTTAATAACAAGAATTAATTTTTTTATCATTTCAAAGCTTTAATCAAATGTAAGGTTTAGGGAACTTTAGCAAGGAACAACTTTTTTTTTTTTTTTTTTTTTACT
The DNA here is from genome assembly GCF_018340385.1 of Cyprinus carpio. Lineage (NCBI taxonomy): Eukaryota > Metazoa > Chordata > Actinopteri > Cypriniformes > Cyprinidae > Cyprinus > Cyprinus carpio. The sequence goes on from NC_056601.1 coordinate 20,114,053, forward strand.
TTTGGAACCTATGGAAACTGCATGAGAGTTACCAGTGCCATTATAGAAATGCCATGATTAATTTATTCCACAATAGAGCTTAACTTGTATTTTACTTTTGATATTGCTTTAAGCAGCTATGTATTTAAAAGTGTGTTGTTTTTCTAGGTGAAGGCTGAAGAGAGCCAGACTCAGGAGCAGCTAGAATCTCTCAGTCTGGAGTTGCAGGCGCTCAGGAGCTCTTTTTACTCTGCTGACAGAATGGCTGCCCAACAACTGACTGCAGCAAAGGACAAACTTCACTCTCTTCATAGCACTATAGAGAAAATACATCAGGAGAGAGCAGTGGTAAGACACAGGACAGATGGCTTGAGATCTTTCGGGACCAAAATCAATGTAAGAGAAGTTCACTGATGATGATCTGTTTATATGTGTGTAGAATGCAGAGGAGTTACAAAGCACCAGGATCCAGGCTGCCCAGGCCATTCAGGACTTGACCAGTGCTGAAGCAGAAATCGAGGTTCTCCAGAAGCTTTTGATAGATAGGGTAATGTGTCTGCTCGGAATCTTCAGTCTTCAGTCTTATCTGCATTTCCACATTCTGAGAACGAATTTTCCCTAGTGGAGGTCACTCTGAACTTTCAGACTGGTTGTGAAGTCAATAGGAGATAGATAGTGTTGGATATAGTGAAACGGTGGCTTTAGTTTACTAATGTACTGTCCCCATCTCTATATGTTAATGAATTGTTGCTTGTTTCTATAGGTTCATGAGACAGATGGGAATCTCCACAGTGTCCCAAACTCTAATATTCAACAGCAAGAATTGGACAGATTAAACCAAGCCTTGAAAAGACAACAGGCCCAAACCAAACGTCTCAGAGATCAACTAGCACAAGCCAAAGAAGGTTTGTTAACCATCTTTTTATAATAACTCCTCGAAACACCCTAGCATCATGGTGGCATGTTTTGTGGGCAAACACCATGCACATGCACACACCATGCACAAGGCTAAAATGGGTCTTGTTATATATTGTGGTTTGTTTAGCTAACAACGTAAATCTAGAAGAGCTTCTGGAAGAGATTGGAGCACTAAAGGAGACTCTTCTAAAGCAGAATAACTTCCTGTCCAGTTTAGGAGATCCCCTGCCAAACACAGGATGTTGGTACTATGTCCCGTCAAATCAAAATGTAAGAAACATGTTATTTTAGCATGAGAAAAGGAATTCACTTGTAAATGCCAATTTTGTATTGTAATCAGCATGTTATTTATCCTCAGGCCCCTAGTTTTGGATCTCAGGGCACACAAGACTCAGGACTGGGCTCTGTGCACCCACAGACCCCTGAGAGAGGCCGGCGGTCTGGCCACAGAGCACACAGGGACAGAAGACCTGTTAATGGAGGATACTGGATCTATTCCCCCCATCCGCACACTCATGGAAAGAGAGGCAAGTGCCATAGAACCCCAGTTCAGAGTATTTTCTCTCCAACGTCATCATGGTCATTATCATGTCAGTGCTGTAATATCTGTCCTCATGTCTCTTCAGATGCACAGATGTTCAGAGACAGTGGGAGAGAGAGTGATATAGAGGGGGTGTCTGGGACACACTTCATGCCTCCATCAGTCTCTGCAGGATTTACTCTACCTGATGGTACTGCTTTTCCTCCTGGTTCATTTATCTACAGTTACCCTGTGCCTGGACTTCCCATTGGCTCAAGTACAGTCCTCTATGGGCCGCCCCCTGATGGAGCCCGGCTGATGTATGGACCTCCTGCCAGCAATCTGACTATTCCTCTGGTGCCCAGTACGACGCTGCACTGTAATGTGCCTGGACATCAGGACTTGGTATGAGATATGCAGATTGAGATTCAACTGTTGAGTTGTGCTACAGTGTTACACTGTATTACATCATTTTGATGTACTGTATATATGTTACAAAAGATTTTCTAATAGTAATCAGATTTTGGTCATATTCCAATTATGTGTGCTATAATTCAAAAGTTTGCGATCAGTAAGTTTTTTTCAGCAAGGCCGAGTTAAATTGATGAAAAGTTACATTAGAGACATTAATTATGTTACAGAATATTTATTATTTTTAATTAATGCTGTTGAAATTCTGTTCATCAGTGATAATAATAAGAAATGTTACTTGAGCACCAAATCAGCATATTAATGTATCTTCTCTGGATATTTTCTCGTCAACTTTCATATGTGCATGTAAAAGTCCGACATTTTCAAGATAAGTAGTTTTGGTTTGTGTTTCAGGAGCGAGATCTGAAGAAGGCAGAGCGTAGGCTGAAAGAGGAATGCGCTGATAGAGCTCACAGTGATAAAGAACAGCAAGCACTTCAAGAAAAAACAGCAGACCTAAAGCGGGAAATCAAACGCCTGCGCAGGACTGTCCACACACTGCAGCGCCACACGTCAGTCAGCATATCAACACCATCTACTCAATATAGACTTAATACATCACACTAAATGTACACCTCTGAAATGTACACAAAAATATTCAATTCAATTCAAGTTTATTTGTATAGCGCTTTTTACGATACATATCGTTGCAAAGCAACTTTACAGAAAATTAAGTTTCTACAATATTTAGTAGTAGCTTATCAGTGGTGACTGTCAGTTTATGTACATATGGCAGAAATGTATGGAAAAATCAATTAAAGACATAATCAAACAGACGATGAACACTATTAACATCATTTATTATATGATGCAGTCAAACTTATAGTTCGTAGTTCTGTATGTTGTTTCAGGGTACGCCTGATATCAGATGCCTTTCTGTTTTTGGCTCATCAGGAGTGGGCTGGAAAGCTCCTTATCACATGCAGAGGAGGAGCAGTGTGTGCTGGGAGAGGTGGAGTGTGTGGAGAAGACCCTGCTGAAGCGCAGAGTGGAGCTCAGAGAGGCTGACCGGCTGCTGCTAGAGGCTGAGACAGAGCTCAGAGAAACTCGAGCCAAGGTCTGACACTGTGTTCTTCAGTGGCACACTACTAACCTCACTACATTTTTCAGTACCAAGACAAAAGCTCAATATAGCTTCTCTCTCTTCCTTCACACTTCTGTCAGATCTCCAGTGTCATATATATAAAAAAATTCAGTGTGATTCAGTCATCACTCCCTGTGCAATAAATATTTAGCTAGATGATGCTGTTTATCATACTGTTTTATGAATTAGTATAAACCTTATTTTTCAATGCAGAAGTAAGCTGTTTTCTGTGAATGTGCGAGACTCCTGGTTCATTAGCTGCTGTAGGGAAATAATGAGATGAAGTGCAGTAAACTGTAAAACTGTTTGCACTACAAACCAGTGTGTTCATAATTAAGATAATATATTAAAATAATATGGGAGGACACACCAGTTTGCAATATTTTGCATTAAATTTACAAATGGCCGCACCTTCTCTTACAGGAACTATAAGGTGGATATGAATTATTTAAATAATGAAAGTCTTTTAATTATTTTTGTCTATATTTACATTAGTTTATGCACTACCATTCAAAAGTTCAGGGTCAGTAAGGATGTAAATATATATTTATATATATACCATGCAAATACAATTACAGTTGTTCTCTATGTTGATAATGAGAAGAAATGTTTCTTGAGCACCAAATCCACATATTAGAATGATTCCTAAAGGATCATGTGACACCACAGACTGCTGACAAGTAATGGTTGCTGAAAATTCAGCTTTGCCATCACAGAAATAAATGACTTAAACTACATTAAAATAGAAATTAGTTATTGTAAATTGTAATAATATTTCACATTACAGCCACATCATATTTGCTTCATTGTAATTATCTACTCTTTGTTACTAGCTTGCAGTGTAAACAACTACTTATTTAAAAGAGTAGAGTGAATAACTTAGCTTTCCAAACACTGTTTTTTTCTAAATATATGCATCAACGTCCTATAAGAAGATGCTAATGATGTAATGCATGTGTATTTGCAGACTAAAGAGAGCATACAGCGCCACAATGAGGCTAGGAGGCGAGTGAAAGAGACCGAACGAGAGCTGGTGGAGATGGAACAGAGAGCTCAAGACGGTGCCACACAGCTGGTGCAAACCAAACAACAGCTCAGGTAAACACAGCTGCAACACATTTCTCAATCTGAATCTTTAAAGCCGTGTGTCATTTACCTTTATGCTGTTATTGGCACCAAAGAGAATTGCGAAAATAATGACTAAGGTTTACCAAACAATTTTCCGTCTGCCATTGTTCAGAATAATAGGTAGCACAGTGTTGAAGTGACAACCTTTTGGGAAAATCAACCTACAAATTGTCTACTTTTAAATGAAGCATGATACCAGCTTTTTAGGCTTTTCTGTGAGTGTGCATCAAGTTTTGTTTGAGCTAGAGAATTGCTAATAGTGAAAACTGACACTTGTAAATGTGCTTCTGCAGGAATCTTCAAGAGGAGGTTAAGGAGCTGCAGAAAAGTAAACAGGACCGAGAACAAACTCTACATGAAGTACAGGAGGTCCTCGCGTGTCAAGATGCAAAGTTTCAAGAAGTCAACAGAAGGTTGGAGAGAGCGACTGACAGGTGTGACAACTATCATTTCTGTAAATCACTAAATGCAGGAAATGTCTCTCCACTGAACTGTCTGTCTCTTCTATATAGGCTGGAAACAGCTGAGAAAGAGCTCAGAGAGACCCAGAGCCTGGAGGTGAAACTCTTGCAGAGCTGCAGAGAGACAGAAGACTGTCTAGCACAACACAGAAGAGAGCTGGACCAAGTCAGCGCTCAGGTAACAATTAAGAAATTGATACTTTTATTCTGCAAAGACTGATTAAATAGATTATAAATACACTTATAATGCAACAAATTACTTTGGTTAAAAAAAGTTTTAAAGAATCTGACAAGTTTCCACAAAAATATTGAGCAGCACAACTGTTTACAAAAGTAATAATAATAATAAATGTTTCTTGAGCCTCAAATCAGTGTGTTAACATGATTTCTGAAGGATCATGTGACACTGAAGACTGGAGTAATGGCTGCTGAAAATTGGCTTTGACATCACATGAATAAATTATATCTTATTATAAACTGAAATAGAAAACATTTATTTATATTAAATTTAGTGCTGTCAAATGATTAATCGTGATTAATCGTATCCAGAATAAAAGTTTTTGTTTGCATAATATATGTGTGTGTTCTGTGTATATATATGTATATATATATACACACACACATACACACACACACTTACAGCATATATTTTGAAAATATTTCCATGTATTAACATGTCTTTATTTATATTCATATAATTTATATTATATATAAATATATTTAATATGTAAACAACATATTTTTCATAAATACATATATGTGTATCTATATGTACATAATAAATATAAACGGTACACTCACATATGTTATGTAAACAAATAAAATATTTTGCTTTTATTTTGGATGCGATTAATCTTGATTAATCATTTGACAGCACTAATTAAATTATATTATATTATATATATATATATATATATATATATATATATATATATATATATATATATATATATATATATATAAATAAATTATATATGTGTGTGTGTGTGTGTGTGTGTGTGTGTGTGTGTGTGTGTGTGTATATATAAATATATATATACAGTAGAGACCAAAAGTTTGGAAACATTACTATTTTTAATGTTTTTGAAAGAAGTTTCTTCTGCTCATCAAGCCTGCATTTATTTGATAAAATATACAGAAAAAACAGTAATATTGTGAAATATTATTACAACTTAAAATAATAGTTTTCTATTTAAATATACTTTAAAAAAAAATTATTTATTCCTGTGATCATTACTCCAGCCTTCAGTGTCACATGTAACATCCAGTCTATCACGTGATCATTTAGAAATCATTCTAATATTCTGATTTATTATGAGTGTTGGAAACAGTTCTGCTGTCTAATATATTTGATGAATAAAAGGTTAAAAAGAACTGCATTTATTCCAAAATAAAATAAAAAATTATAATAATATATATTCTAATAATATATTTTCTTTACTATCACTTTTTATCAATTAAACACATCCTTGCTGAATAAAAGTATTGATTTTATTTAAAAAAAAAAAAAGAAAGAAAAAAAAATTACTGACCCCAAATTACTGACCAGTAGTGTATATTGTTATTACAAAACATTTATATTTTAAAAACATAGCTTCTTTTTTTTTTTTTTTTTTTTTATTACTTTTTATTCATCAAAGTATCCTAAAAAAGTATCACATGTTCTGAAAAAATATTAAGCAGCAGAACTGTTTCCAACTTTGATAATGAATCATCATATTAGAATGATTTCTAAAGGATCATGATCCTAAAAAATTAGCTTTGCATCACAGAAATAAATGATAATTTAAAGTATATTCAAATAGAAAACTATTGTTTTAAGTTGTAATAATATTTCACAATATTACATTTTTTCCGTATTTTTGCTCAAATAAATGCAGGCTTGATGAGCAGAAGAAACTTCTTTCAAAAACATTAAAAATAGTAATGTTTCCAAACTTTTGGTCTGTACTGTATGTATTTGTGTGCATTAATTATGAATTAAATGGAAGCATATATATATATATATATATATATATATATATATGAAATAAAATTATTTCACATTATTTCACATATTGCTTTTTATGTGATCAAATAAATGCAGCCAGTGTGAGCCTAAAAAAAAGTTTTTTTTTAAAAAATCAACTGCAAACTTTCTAGATAGTGTGTAGCTATAAAGACTTTGTGGGGTTTCTTGTGTGGGGTACAGGTGGTGTTGCAGCAGGAGGAGCTGTCTTTGCTGGACAGGAAGCTGGAGCAGTGGAAAAGGGAGGAGGAAGTATTGAGAGTTAGTGTGGAGAAACACAGGCAGGGGCTGTTGGATGTGCTCAGACAGGGGGAGGAGGATGCAAAACTCTTATGCCAGCGCATTCAGGTTTTTCACATGCACAAAATATTAGCGCATTGTTTAAATGTCTAGGAAGTATTTTTGATGAACAGTCTGGATATGTGTAGGAGCTCCGTGTGGATGTGCAGTCTCTGGCCGTGCAGAAGGGAGAGCTGGACTCTCAGCTGTCCGAGAAGAAAAACAGACTGGCACAGTGTAAGAAAGAGCAGCAGAAGGAGGAGGAAACCCTGCAGAACCTCCATTCAGCCATCAAAAAACATAAAGCAGGTGTGTTACAACAGAGTGGCCAATGGTGTGAGTGGAAGACGAAAGGTAGAAGGAACTAGGGCTGTTTGGAAACCTCTTTACTGTTGCGGTTCCATTACAGGGCTCAAAAATGAGCAGTGGCCCTCATGAGAGGGTTTCTGGTCAGTTGAGGGAATAGTCACTTTCCCCTGAGGGCTACTAAAGGTTTGTGTACATCCATTACGTCTGTGGTATATTCACATTGGTCACAATGCAAGCAGACTTAACTAGATAACAGAAATGAGCTTATATAAAAAACAGTTTATAGTTTTAAAAGTACCAGTAAGATGTGCTAAAGTCTAAGAATTTATTGTTGCATTTTAACTGTACATTTCTGTCATTTTTAACTTTATTTTTAAACAGCTTTTTCTTTTTGTAGCTAATCTAAAATATATCGTAAATATAAAACAAATCATCTTTTGTGGTGGGTCCAGTGAAAATGTTGTCAGACTAAGTAAAAATGAAAAACTACTGCAGGAAAAAAAGTGTTAAACAGATGACTTTTTTGAACAGGCTGTGCAAACTAACTTTTGTAAGTTGAGAGAGTGGAAAAATCTGCAAATAGTATCAGTTTTGGAAAGATTGTGGTTCTCCTAATTTATGTTCAGGTGTGTGGAATTTGTGTGTGTTTAGAGCTGAAGCACGTGTTGGAAATGGTCCAGTTGGAGACAGGGGAGCTAGAGGGTTTGAAGCTTCAGCATAACCAGAAACTGGACCAGCTAGAGAGGAGCCAGGAAACTCTGCTACAGGTCGGTTCTAAACATTTTACCTTCACCTGTACTGTCTGTGCTGAGACTGGAGTAAGATGTGAAGTTAACGTTCGAGTGCCTGCTGCTCAGGTGCGTGTAGAACTGCAGCGCGTGCAGCAGGAGCTACAGGAGCAGCGTGGGGAGGCTGAGAGACAGATGAACCTGCTGGAGAAAGAGAGAGCCGAGCTGCAACAGAAAAGCCTCGACCTGCAACAGCAAACAGACACAGCAGTCCAAGAGAGGAGCGGCCTGCAGGAACAGTGCAGAAACCTGGAGGCCAGACGGACACATGCTCAGAGGTAATGTAGAGAAAATTTCTTTGGCATAGTCTGAACAATCTTTCAAGATGTTGAATCATATTATAAGACTGCTCTGTCAATATTTGAATGTTGGTTCTGTTATTATTATTATGACAGTTATGATTTCAGATTTATCTATATGTATATATGAAATATTAATAAAATGTAACTGTGGTTGGTTGATTTAAGTGTCAATCAGTAATTTACCTTCTTGTCTAAGTGATCAGTTCTTGGCCAGAATCAACAATAACTATGTTTTTATTCAACTTAAGCAAAATTAATAAAAGTTTAATTTACCAAAAAAATCATTCATCCATGCCTACCTGCATATTATTATTATGTTTCAGCTTAGGGGAGAGAAACATCCTGGATGAGCAAAAATGTGGCAATAAAGCATCAAGAAAACAAAATTGAAGTTTTTCATAAATATGCATAAAAATACAGATGGTGTCCAAAACCAAAGTAGCCATTGAGTGTATGACCAATGTACACTAAATGGCTAGAGAATACCCATAATACACTGTGTGGGTCATGCAAAATGAATTCCTGAGTCTTAATTATTAAGTAGTTTAATTTATTTGAATTTAAATGGTTTATTCAAGCTAGTTTATGTGACAGTTTTCATTGTAGGGGCAAAAGGGACAGCCTTTCTGGTGCACTGTGTGTCCAAATTTGATTCAAATCATGTTCATGGTGTAGCTTAAATGGATTATATTGCTGTGGTTTCAGGAGTTTGGAAGCAACAGAGACGAGGGCGAGGACTGCACAAACAGAGCTGCTTAGACTACAGACTGAGCTGGACATACTGAAACAGAGCCAGAAACACGCACACAATAAGCATCAGGAGATCAGCAGGGACACAGCAGCCCTGCAGCAGCAGCATGAGGGTATCCGCTCAACAGCCTTATTTAATATCAGCTCTTATGTGTCTACTTAAATCAACACACTGTAATGCTTGTTTTTACTCACAGAGGAGTTGAGCAGATTGAAGAAACAGCTGGTGGAATCTCAGACTCAGTTAGATGAGATCAGAGAGGTGAGTTTACAGCAAAACACTGCATATCTAGTGGGGTTTACTGTCCCATGGCATGAAAAGTGTTTCTCTTGTTTGTGTTTAGGAGGTGAAGGCTGCGAGAAGGCAGCGGGAAGAGCTAGTGAAGCAACTGAAGGAGCAAAAGGCTGAACTGCAGGAGAAAGAGGAGAAGATCAAGAGGAGACAACAGAAGCTGGACAGACTGGGTCAACAGCTGCAGGAGCTCAAGGGAGAAGTAGTCATGAAACAGACACAGCTTCAAGAACATGAAAAGGTGAAGTGACAGTGTCGTGTTTTTTATATCCTTTACCTTTGAAACTGGAGGATGAATGATCTTAAAGGGATAGTTCACCCACAAGTAGCCAATTACTCACCCTTCATTAGAAGTCCATTATGGATTTCTCTTAAAATCTCAATTTTCATTTTAAAGTACTTTATTGGAATGATTTTGTTTACATACATTATTGCTAAAGTATTATACATAAAACAAGTAATGACAATAAAAAAGAAATCTACATAATATAACAGTAAATATATATGTCTATTTAAATATAACACTAAAAATTAACAATAGAAAAGAGTATCAAATTAAATTTGCTATTAAGTAATAAAAAAAAGCTAATAAATACAGGTAACACTTTAAATTAACTAGTTGTTTATCAGAATGCAAATTACTAGCTGTTTATTAATACTTATAATTCACTTATTCTGCATGACCATATTCTACATCATTTTCTCTAACCTAGTAAATAAACTTAACAACTACCTTACAAACTATTAATATGCAGCAAATTAGGAGACAAAATTAGTAGTTAATAGTTAATAGAATTGGTCGCTAAACTAAAGTGTGACATAAATAAATATATAATATAGAATAGACATTTATTAAATGTTTGCTGTTCCTCAGTAAAGCGGTGGGTTTTATATCGCATTAGCTTTTTTAATCCTCAGTGTATGGGCCTTATTTGTGAATTTTTACCAACCACATGAAGAAAAAAAACATATTGTTATTATAAATGTACAATGATGGCCTTTGATGATATTGATCAAGGCAGTAGTTGGTCTTCTGAGGGTGTACAGCAAAAAAAAATTAATTTGCTGCAGTTCAACTGTCTTACGCTTTGTAACAAATGCATTTGATCCATTTCTGAAGAACTGGAAAACTGTGGCATGAGTTTTTTCAAAGCATTTTTCTTTCTCACCTCTTTTTAAAGAGTCAAAGTTAAGGCATAATGGACTTTGAAAGGACGGACAAAAATCTTTAAAGGGATACTCCACCCCAAAATGAAAATTTTGTCATTAATTACTTACCCCCATGTTATTCCAAACCCGTAAAAGCTTTGTTCGTCTTTGGAACACAATTTAAGATATTTTGGATGAAAACCGGTAGGCTTAAGACTGCCCCATAGACAGCCAAGTAAATAACACTGTCAAGGTCCGGAAAAGTATGAAAGACCGTCAGAATACTCCATCTGCCATCAGTGGTTCAACCGTAACGTTATGAAGTGATGAGAATACTTTTTGTAAGCGAAGAAAACAAAAATAACAAATTTATTCAACAATTCCTTTGTCAACAGTCTCATCTGTGTTTCTCCATATCACCGTATGCTGCGTATGCTCTTCGGTATCAACCGCGCCACGAGGATGTGCTGTTTCTACGTGTATTTAGCTTAGATTTGAAAGAAAACAGCACATCCTTGTGGCGCGGCTGATACAGAAATATTTCTCTTTGTTCCTTATATGGACAAAAGTCTTAAGGTCACATTAGCAAAATTTCTGCAAAATGTTGTGGGCAAAAAGAAGTAATTTTTCTGTTGTTAGTGTAGTTGTATCAAGCACCGCCCACACAGGATTCACTTTCAAACCAAGCAGCTTCTGTTAATCTGCACTGCGAATTCACACGAACGTCTGAACCCATTGCAAAATTTCATCCTCACACAAAACATTCCCAGTATTTTATATTTTGCTAATGAAAAACTGTCAAGCAATGCTAAATGTGACTGCCCCTTTATGGATTTAGAATGACATAACGGAGTAAATGATAACAATTTCAAATAAGTCATTTTTGGGTGAACTGTAACCTTTAAAAGTCTTTTAAAATCATTATGTCTGAGACATGATGTGGGCGACCCGAGTTCGAGTCATTTTCTGGGGGTGCTAGAGTGATGAAGTCATCATATTTGTGTTCCTTGTGTAGCTGATGAGAGTTCAGCAGCAGCAGAGCACTGATCTGGAGCAGCAGCACAGGCTGAAGCAGCAGAAGCTGCAGGCAGTAGAAAGCGCTCTGGGCCTCAGGCTGCACCAGATGGAGCAGGTCGCAGCCGCAGAAATGGTCCTGCAGAGGGAGCACAAACAAGAGCAGATGGAGAAACTAGGTGAGTCGCATGAGCAACATTACCATGTGTTCCCTTACACTTAGCCTGATAAATGCAGATCGGCTTGCCTTTGTCGTACTGAAGCGTGAGTATGTGTTCAGTGCAGGAGGACTCCAGACTCCTGCATACGGTTGAGGAGACCCATCGCCTGCAGGAGGCTCTGCTGTCTGACAGGACCAGCGCTGAGGGATGTCAGGAGGCCCAGAGGAACCACAGCCGCACAAACAGGCAAAAACTGCAGGGAGTGGAAAAGGTGATTGGCACACTGACCATTAAGTAGTACACTGCCAGTTTAACGGACCATGGAGCTGCTGCATAGGCACTTTATCTTAACTGACTTTGTTCTTTGTAGCATGTTTTTTGTGTTCATACAATAAAAGTCAATTAAAGTTGTTTTAGACCCCTTGTTCTTTCATTATATGCACAAAAACATATTTTAATATATTTTCATGCTGTTTAGTTTAGTTCAGTGTTACTTTAGTATTACTTATATTCCATTATATTATTTATATATATATATATTAGGTTTTCTTTTTAACTCAATTTAAATTTGGTATGTGTTTTTTTTTCCTACTTAGTTTTTATTTAATGAATTTTTTAAAAATTTAATTAAATATCACTTTAATGTAATTTTATACTTCAGTGTAAATATTTTAGTAATTTGGTTATGTGCTTTTGTCATTTGCATTAGTTTTAATTGTAAAACTGAATAATCATATTTCATTTTAAATTATATGTAGATTTTAGATTTCATTTCTATTTTGCTTTATTTCTTTTTTTCTGTTTATTTTTATTTCCCTTTTAGTTAATTTTAATTTAATTTTTTCATTTTCATTTTCATTTAATTTAAGTACTTAAACATAAACTTGTTTTATTTCAGTTAGTTGCCACTGCAACATTTCAAATTTTTTCAAGTTGAATTTTTTTCATCTTATATTTATACTTTATTTGATGTATGTTACGTGTATAATTTTACTTAATAACAACACTAATCTCAACAATTTTGATATTATCTGTATTGGATTGTTTGGCCAATTTACGGTTAAATATTTGAAAGACTAGGAGAAATGAAGCAGTGATCCGACAGAATTAGATTGTATCTAAGTGAATGATACCTTCACGGTTGGGTATACTGTGCTGACTTTATTTCAAACTTCCTTTATTTATGCAAAATCTTTGGTCGCCTCTGGCTGTGCTTTGCTATAGTTTATAGCCGTCAGGCTAACTTGAGCTTGTTTCAAGAGCATGCACAGCTCCAAAGGGACCTGCTGACTGTGGAAAAAGCTGCTCAAAAAAACCATAAAAAAGCCAGAACGCTGCAGGAACAGCTCAAAACCATTTCCCAAGAGCTGCTCTGCCTCAGAGACAAAGTACAAACAGGAAATAAATAGCACTGTAACACACCACATCTGTTTGCTGTAATAGTTTTGTTGCAGATAAACATATTTGTTCTGCTTGTTTGGGCTGGAACCATTTCTGAAGCACATGTGGTTATCAGTGAATACGAGGAAGAAGAATGACTGTCATGTGCCTCTCTCAGCTGCAGAGCCAAGAAGAGGGCAGCACTCAGCTACATGAGATCGAGGTCAGCGTGCACTCTCTGAGGTCCCAGCTGAGAGCAGAGCTTGACAATCGGCTGAGGGAGCTGGAGTCGCCCTCTAGTGCCTCCTCAGACACAGACAGCCTGAAAGAGAACCGTACTGGTGTTACACTATCTGTGAGGAACCCAGCATACAACACTAAGGTGAGCCTTTTCCTATGCACCTCTTTAATAAGTGTGATTACTCTAAAGCAGTGGTTCTCACTTGGGGGCCTCAAGATGACAATTATGAAAATTATTTAAAATAAATTAAATCAAACAATGAAATAGGTTAAAACTGCTAACCTAAACAACTAAATCTAAATATTTTTGATCCAAATTCACCTTTATTAAAGGAATGGAGCCCGAAAACCCACCCTCAAACCAGTGACTTTCATCTGCACAAAATTTAAAAAAAGAGTATTTTGAAGAATGATGGTAACCAAAAAATTTTGGTTGTCACTGACGTCAGTTTCATTTAATTTTTCTTTGCAGAATGAGCGATTCTACTGTTTTACAAAACCTTGATATATTGTATGAGGTAGCCTAATTTCAAAAGTGTGATTTCTAGACCTGGAAAAGTCAGGTAAATTAATAAAATCTTAAAATCCATTGCCCGTTTTCTTATAATAAATACACATGCGTTAAAATATAGTAGCAGGTAACAGTTGAGTAAAAATATGTTTTTGAACCCTTATCCTAATTCCTTATCGAGTATATCATTAATTATCATATTTGAAATTAAATAATTATTTTCAATTTACATAAACAAGGCCTGGTCATAGATTATAGTACGTTTTGAAACATATTTATGAACTGCAGTGGCCTTGGACTCAAAAATAATTTGGCAACCACTGCTATAAAGTAACATTTACTCACATTACTGAAAAGTCTGATTATTCTATTTGTGCTACACAAGAGAGCTCTAAAAAGAATAAAAATGCACCAAAAAGTAGCCCATATGACTATTTCCATGTGCCTCATTTTCTTCAGCTCTCTAATCTTATTTATGCTTGTGTATTTTCAAACCTGGCACATTTGCAAACCATGTATCATTAATGCATCAGGAGTCGAGATGTGCTAATGTTGATCATTTGCTACAAACAGGATGAACAGTGGCGAGGTGAAGCGCTGCGGGAGAGACTGAGGCAGCAGGAGGACCACTTGAAGGTACAGTCAAATCTTGATCATTTGATAAGGTAACAGACTTTGAGACACTGATTTAGATTTTGTCTAGGAAGATTTGAAATATGAGTGTCTCTCCATGGTATCTAGGTTCAGCTGCGCAGACGCATGTTCTTCCAACAGGAAGCTCTGAGTCAGCGCAGACTGCAGACTGAAGGCAGCATTCAGGGTCTGCACAGACATGTCGACAAACTGGACCAGCTCCTCAGCAACTCTTCCAAAGACTCCTATTATTTAGATGAGCAGGAAGTTCTGCTAAAACATGCCAATGTAACTGATCAAAAACAATGCTCCACTGACCCTTTTGTATTGACATGAGCAAATATTTGCATTTGCAGAAACGTAACAAAGCAGCATATATAAAGGAGGAACTAACTTCTATTATTTCTGTCAGATTATGAAAGCAGGTGGTTAAAGAGGAGCACAGATCTTATCAGAGGAGCAGCTCGATTAAACCCACTTCTGTTCCTGCTTCAGTTAGAGTGGAGTCTGGATGTGTTTCAGTCAAAAAAATAGGCTGGCCTCAGCACTTTCCATATACAAATAAGGAAACTGAAACTTGAGGTAAAAAATAAGATGGTGGAAGTTTAATCTCTACCTCTGATTTGTTCTTGTTGCTTTATGAAATTTTTAACACAGATATGTGCCTTCTCAACTTTTGCTCATGTTAAAGTAGACAGTGTCTTGTGAATGTTTTGCGAGTGTTTACAGGTGAAACAGATGCAGGCATGTTTCATCATGTGAGGATGTGCACTGGAATGAATGAGTTCATTTTTACATGACTGTTGTCAAAAATGACCTTGTATTCAAAGCCAAGATATGCAGAGTATTTATTACAGTACTTTTCTTTGTATACAGTTTGTCTCGAATTAAATACAACTTAAATTAAGTGTGCAATACAATTAGTAGTCTCTTTAATTTTCTTGTCCAGTTTCTCCTCTCAAGAGGTCTCAGCATTATTGCTTATATACAGTGTACAATATGTGGACAAAAACTGTCTACAGTATTGTTTTTATTAACATAATTACAAACAAAAGTCACTTACAGAAGACAGAATTGAGCAGAAGATTAATTTTTGCAGATGTCATTAAGATGTGAAAAAAAGCAAGACATTAGGAGCAAATTTAAAAAGGATTTTCAGTTTACAAAACAACACATCTAAAAGCTACCATAATACACAAATTTAATAGAAAATCATATTTGGAGTGCTTGTTTTTGCCTTTTTAGCTGTTTGTTGCAAATGTGCATCAATGGAAAAAGAAACAACTGCTGGTTGTACAAATCAGATCTGGGCCGAGTTTCCCCTCACTGATGTTTCTCATGCTGTGGTGGCCTGTTTGTTATAATTTCAAGATATTATTTACTCTGTTAGAATTGGGGGAAACCATGATGTCTGTAAAAAGCAGTTGTCTCATGCATCATGCTTAAGAAATTCAGCTCAGCTCAAAAACATGATCAGTGTTTGGAAATCAATTTAATGGAATGCTTTTGAAAAGGCAAAATCTCTATTACAAGTGAATCACTGGAATTCTTTCGATAAAAGCTATACGAGGATATCATAAGGCAAATGAAATTATGTAAAAACAATATAAGTATCTTGATATGATGAGGGTCTGCAGGGCCTGAACGTTTGGTACATGATGCTCCTGTCGATCTGTTTTTCTTAAGCTACTGTGATGTTGAAATATTTACAGATGCTCAAGAACAGATCAAAGGGGATCTGAAACCTCGTAGCATGACAGACTGTAGACCACATTAACACAAAACAAGCTCCAGGCCCTCGGAAAACCAAATTGAAACTGCAAAGTGCCGAAAACATTCTTCAGGACCTTAAATGCGTCCCGTTCTCTTTAATATATTACTATAACAGTTACTAAAGTAAAATAACTGTCTGAATTGACTGTTTTTGTTTTTTACAATGGACCTTCCATTGAGATTCTTCTCAAAACAATACTAATCTTGTGTAGTACATGTATATTATTTCCTGAATAGGTACAAACAGGGATAAATATTTGGTGATTCGATGTGAAACTGCAAAACCTCTTATTTAAAACAGAATACAATATTTCAGTTTCAGATTTTTTAACAAAACAATGTTAAATACAATGTTGATGCATATCCTCCTGATCACTCAACATCATGTCAACACAAATAATGTTTGCCAATATTTCCATTTCATTTACATTACGCTAGTACTCAGACAGCTCCTGTACATGAGATGTTTAGTTTATATTATGCACATCACGTCTGTAAAGGATAAACCCAGCATTTCTTCAGTTTATGGACAATCAGCTTCTCTCTTCAGGATTAGTGTTCGGCGGAGGGGCCGTCTTCCCTCGAGTGCTTGCTGGGAGCACTGGGATGTGTGCATATGAGAAACAAGCAAAACAAGTGAGGGAAGACACAGGAGAAGGGGAGGAGGGGAAGAAGAGAGCAGTATGGAGGGAATGAATTATGTTACACCTCCATCATCACGCACAGCCATCTGGCCCCAGACTCCATGAGCAATCATACCGGAAGGGGAGGGGCTTTTAGATACAGAGGGAGGCAGAGGTGGGATGTGGGACAGGAAGGAATAGAGAAAGAGAGAGAGTGAAGTCTTCATGGTCATTAACAGCTGCAGCCCTCCTTCTGGGGCTGTGTGTCGCTGTTGAGCCGCCCACCCTGCGGAGCGGTAGGCTTATGCTGGACCCCTGACTCGGCCGCGTTCAGGTCCAGGCTGCCATCCTGAATGTTCTGGTAGATCTTCTTTGCGGCTTCAAGAAATGCATCCTCCACATTCTCGCCTCTGTTGGATGAACATATGCAAAGATGCTAAAGAGGACTGAAATACAAAAGTACATTTACAGACAAACAGCGTATGCTGTGCCAGCAGACGGTCTAATGGCCACTTACGTTTTTGCGCTTGCCTCCAGGAACAACAAACCTGTTTAAAAAGATTAAAGATGTGAAAGCGAGCGTGGCCTGTCCTACAACTTATTTGCCTTAGTCAATTCAACAATGAACCGCTTTACCATTTTAATCTAAAAGTGGTTCAGTTAAAAGAAGCAGTTAACCCAAAAATTGCTCAAGATGTAGACAAGTTTGTTTCGTCATTAAACCAGATACATACCTGCCAACCTTAAATAAATTTTATGAGTACTACAACCCCCACCCTCCCCCCCCCCGCACGCGCGAGAAACCTGACAGCCCCACCGCCAATGTATGCTCCACCGTTGCACACACACCTGTGAGAAAACCTATGAGATACCTAACACTATAATACATATTATACACATAATATCCTTTCACCAATTAAGATTTTATTAGTTACTCCATAACATATACAAGTAGACCATAAATGTTATACAATTACTGCAATCACTCCGAACATTTTGTACAGGAGGCATAGCCCATGGAAACTTCTTCCACCTGAAAATCTTGTCAGAAATAAAAGTAAACTGAGGAAATTCTTTGTAAATAAATAAATAAAAACATTAAATAAATGTGCAAAACCAGCAGTTATCAATATTAAAATCAGTTTGCTAAAAACAAACAACAATTTTTTTTTTTATAATTTTCCATGCATAGTGTTTAAAAACTTTTGCATTGTTTAACTTGTTAAAGGTTGCAGATTTGGCTTTTTTAAGTAGTGCGTCAGTGAAAGTCTCTTTGTAACAAATGCTGCCTTTGGAGGCAATCATGACTTTTCTTGTCACCAGAGAACTAAGCATCTCTGTGCTCAGGCTAGCACGACATTGTGTTTTGTTTTTAGTGACCAAGCTGAAAATCCTTTCACAGTCCGCATTGCTGTGAAAAATCACACACACCCCAAGCATAACTGTGGAGAGGTTTGCAAAAAGTTTTCTTCCCTCCTGATTCCATCACACCTAATTCTCTCCAAGCTTCATCAGCCCGTTTGGTAAGAAAACCATCATTCAAGGTGGAGGACTGAAAGAGCCGAAACTCCTCCTCCACTTCATCCACTGTAACACCATTTCCCAAGAAGCAGGGAAACCTGTCTATGAAGTATGTCAGTGAGGAGAATTTGGCTGTTTGCCGTCTGCTTATATCAGCTACGGCAGCATGACGCAGCAATTCGTCGCCATAGGGGGAATTTATAGAGCATGTACTCAACAGCTGCAGTAAAATATTTCCTTATATCCCTGAAGAAAGCTGCAAGAGGTAAGTTAGCTTCACTTTTGATAAATGTCTTTGTGTCATGTCCAATTGACAGCTCATCATCAGGCAGCTGGTGTTCACTGGATTTGTACAGAGTGGGTTGGCATCCTCTCTTTACTTCTTCCATCATTTCCACAACACACTCAGGTTTGCAGAAGGCCAAAAGCATTTTTTGCAACTGTAGCTCCAATATCTGCATCAATATGGGCACACATGGCTCTTCTTTCTGCAGTTTCTGATTTGCGGTTTCAAATAAAGGTATAGCTTCTGTGGAAAAAAAGAGCATTCAGCTTGGACTGTGGGTCAATCAAGAAAGCATACAACCTCTGTGGTTTTGTGACCCTCTGTTGTTTTTTCTATCTTCTTTTCCTTTTCTGTTTTCTTTTTGGACAGATCCCTCTGTTTTTTGCCCATTTCTTTTTGTTTAAAAACAAATTGGTTTAAGTCAAAACCCCTTAGGTGGTTGAGCTGACTGCTGTGGAGTGCTTGGTCCTGCCGGCAGCTGTTTGGTTGTAGGTCCTGTCTGCAGCCGTGGAGTGCTTGGTCCTGCCGGCAGCTGTTTGGTTGTAGGTCCTGTCTGCAGCCGTGGAGTGCTTGGTCCTGCCGGCAGCTGTTTGGTTGTAAGTCCTGTCTGCTGCCGTTTTGGTGTAGGCCCTGTCTGTTGGTGTGTGGAGCTTGGTCCGGTCTTGGACTTTCTCTGGTGGACTTTGGTCTTCAAAAAGCTGGAGGACAAAGTCTTTGAGACAGCAAGCTTACCCGAGGTAGGTGTGAGAGTTGAGGGCTTAGGGGCAGCTGGGCTCTTCAGAGAGGGATGAGCTGAGGATGTGAGAGGTTTAGCTGCCTTCTTCCCTGCTGCCTCTTCAGCAAAAAACAGAGTCAGAGGTTCCCACTGCTGGAGGAGTCGATTGACACATTTGCCAAGAGCCAGCCATCTGGTCGAGCATAATTTCAAAATCTTCCTCACATCAGTGTCGCACAGCATTTGTAGGTCACGGCAGCAAAGCTTTCCTCTTGCTACTCTTGTCAAGGTAGTAGTAGATCAAGATGAGCATGTCTTCAATGTCAATACATAGACTTCTTGAAGCCTTTTCCGCAGCTAAATGCATTAGGTGGCATACACAGCCGACCATGTAAATGTGGGGGATTCTGTGACTTAATGAATGCTGCGACACCTTTTCTTAACCCCTGCATGACAGAGGCGTTGTCAGCAGAAAAGCTTACACAATTGCCCCATGGTATTTTCCTTTTGTTTAGTTCCTGGTCAATGAGATTGTATATCCCTTCGCCAGTAGACTCTCTACACTCAACAATTTTGTCAGGAGTACTACAACTATTTTTCCAACACTGGGGATCATAGACACGGACAACCAAAGGATAAAGCTTGACATCATCCATGTCTGTGCTACCATCGGTTTGCAATGCTGAATGGGGAACGGCACATAAGGTCACTGATGACCTGTTTATCATTTGAGGAAAGTGTGTTTAATATAGCTGCTGTCTTGGTTCGGGCACAGCCGTACTGCTGGGCAATTTGACTATCTGGAAACATCTTCTTAAATAATGGTCCAGCATGGTCAGCTATAGACACTGGCACATTGTGCTCAGCAATAAAGTTCGAAAAAAAGTGTTTTCTGCCCTGATGGTCCGTAGATCTTGATCTCCAAAAAACTTTGTGGTGATCTTAGGGACTGAGGCAATGGCACTTTCCAGTTTCTCTTGTGCTTTGTTCCCTTCCACATGGCGTCTGCAATCTGAAAATGTAGGTGGAGAGGGGCGGGGGATTATATTCCTGCATGTTGTTACAATATTATGAATTGCGTTACACACACACACATCAACATTCAAAATTCATTCAAAGGATACATGTAATTTACATTAAATACATTGTTTGGCTCATCACTGGTACCTTCTAGATTACAATAAATTATTATTACTGTGTAGTGGTAATGGAGTGGATGAATGGCTGTACATGTATTGAAAATACACAAATGTTGTCTTATATCGCGTCCAATATTTTGTGCCCATATTTTTGTTAGTCTAACCAATAGGAGGCGGAGTGAGCTAATAAATAGGCCTAAGTAGTAATGTGTTAAAGATGAGAGTAAGACCAGGTTACACTTAGCCTTCTGAATTACACTGCGCAAACCAGAAGTAATCCTACCCACTGGAGGAAGAAGGGCTGGTTCTCTCACAGAACATAAAATATTCATTTTATTTTATTTTTCGTGTTCGCATTTATGAGGAAAAAACAATGTTACGGAGGTGACAGTTCTCAGTTAGGACGTGAGCGCTCTGAAAGCGGCACTAAAAGTTGCTTTACAACTTTCACAGAGACCTCAAAAAGAAAGCACAAAGCCTTTCTTTTAAAGTGAATTTCGTTTTGTATAAATTGTATCTTAATTTTAATCAATGTTTCATCAAGCAATTGCCTGGATTTAATTAAATAAGAAGTAAATACAGAAGACAAGAGATAATTACGACACGGACGCGCCAGCGCCTGAACTGGAGCTCACCTCATAAATTAACCGAAACTCAGCGCCTACTTGACTCACAGACCTGTCTATTTTTAAACAGAACAATTCAAAACGAAAGAAAACAGACTGCTCTCTGCTTATGTAACGTTAATCCGTATGAAATGTGCATTTCTCTGGCGCGTTCACTACTGCGAAGATCGCGAGACAGCATCGTCAACTTTATCTTTGCAGTCGACACGACATTGATACAGAAAACACTTGTTTATCAATAAACAATTAAAACTCTACTTTCTATATTTGACATTATTCATAATCATTACTTTTGCCGGTTCTTTGTGACAGCTTTTAGGTGCGTTATTTGGCAGCGCCACCCTTACATGTTAGCCTACATGAACGCGTGAACTGAACTGAGCTCGTCACAGCTGGACTGCCTGTTTATGATGTCAAGGTCATTTTTTAATGTTCATAAATTCAATTAGGCTAAAAATAGCCTAACTGTTACCTTTATCTTACGTTAATCAGCACCTGGCCTGTCTAAAACCTTCTAGATTTCTAACCATTCCACCACTTTTCTAACTGCCAACTAATATCCCCAACTAATGGGAAGGATGGCCGGTTTGATAAACTAGCATATTGACACCATGAACGTTTTTTTCTCATCATCCTTTTATTTTTAATATAATTATGTTTCTGGGGATGGGGAGTATTTGTGTGTGAGACTGTGCTCGTTACCTGTTGCCCCTTGGTGACTGATGTCGACGTCCGTCTTGCAGACGATGCAGAACGCATGATGAGGTAGCCTGGACATCTGGAGGCAAGGCCATCTCTCACGATAGCGGTCTAAAAATCTTTGTGTTTTCCGAACCTTTTTTTGTGGCGGTTCAGCCATGGCATGAAAGCCTAGTATCTTATCCGGCCAGTCTGGCTTGCTTGAGAGGCACTGTGACTGAATTGAATTGAGCGCGAAGAAGTGGATAGGAGGGGCAGGTGGGCGGCGGGGTTAACATGCAGCGCTCTGATTGGCCGAAAGCTTTCACTCCACTTACACGCTGTGGCTCAGCGGCAGAAATCAGCGTCATAGATTGCATAGAAACTGAAATCGGCGAAATGCGAGAAGCAACAAAATGCGTACCTAGAGAGCAGCGAATCGTACAAGCGTACTTATGGTCAAAATGCGTGCCGAGTACGAAAAAATGCGTACACCAATGAATCCCCTCAGATAGCATTATATCACTTGCTCACCAATGAATCCCCTGAACTGAATGGGTGCCGTCGAAATGAAAGTCCAAACAGCTGATAAAACATCACAACAATCCTCACGACTCCATCAAACTGAGTGTTTGTAATAGAGCAACTAAGAAACATTGCCTTCTGCTAAAATACAAGTCCTCTATTATATTGCTTTCTCCAGTAAAAGGTGACTCACGTCTGAATCAGGGGAGATCTAGGCATTGATCAATCACTGTTTACAAGCGAAAACAGTTAAAAATCTGAATTGGATTTTGATGTGAGGACAACAGGGTATGGTTATGGACTAGTATTATGGGCAGATGTGACATTTTAAAGTTAAAATGCCTTAATGATGGATTTGTTTCTTCTGAACGCGTAGCTTACTGCATCACAGGACAATAATTGATACACTGGAGTAGTGGTGATTACTTGAGGATTATTGTGATGTCTTTATCAGCTGTTTGGACTCATTCTGATGGCACCCATTCACTGCAGAGTATCCACTGGTGAGCAAGTGATGTAAAGCTACATTTCTCCAGATCTGCTTCAGTGAAGAAAAAAACTCATCTACATCTTGGATGGCCTGAGGATGAATAAATGTTAGCAAATTTTCTTTTCTGGGTGAACTACTACTTTAACAGAAACCACAATATAAAATATTAACCATTCAAATAATTTGAACTTCTTTTTAAACCAACCAACTTACCATTTTCTTCAGCAAACTGCTTGGCCTCTTCATATGTGACATCACGCTGGGCTTCTAGATCTGCTTTGTTACCAATAAGAATGATCACCTGAGGAAAGATTCAGATTGCCTTACACAGGCTCAAGTTTGATCTCTGTGCAAACCACATCTGCAGTTAAAATACGTATGAAGCTCCAACACCATTTACCAGAATGGAAATGTTAAAGGCATCATTTACAAAGTTTGGACTGTTGTTGAAGCTAATGGACTTACAGTATTGGGGTTGGTGAGATTCCTAGCATCAGTCAACCAGCTGCTGAGGTGGTTGTATGTGCTTCGCCTGTCAATAACATGAACTGCATATGTTCCTTGCGACTTTTAAAAAGTAATATAATAACAGGCACAAATCAAAAGGTAATAGCAAACATTTAACCTCAACGTGATCTGAACAGAATATTGATCTACCTGGTGATGTCATACACCATGAGGGCCCCGGCGGCTCCTCTGTAGTAGCTGCGTGTGACGGCACGGAATCTCTCCTGCCCTGCAGTGTCCCAAATCTGAAGCTTCACCTTCTGCCCACTCACTTCAATTATCCGTGTTCCAAACTCAACGCCAATTGTATGAGGACAGTCAGCCATAACTACAACGAGACAAAGTTATGCATGTTAGACTTAATAAAGACTTTTCATTTAAAATGACAAAAGGTATTTTTTATCAATAATCGATCTAAAAAAAAAGACTAGGTTTATTTTATATATGGTAGTGTTGTAAAGTTTTTTTTGATACACAGATATTCTTTTTCCTCACTAGCTAATGATCTGGTCATTTCAGAGCAACTTGATTCACAGTAAATGCTGCAAACTTCATCTCTGTATGTGCTGTGAGTTTAACGTGCATTTGAAAACGCAACATACACCAGTTATGCCTTTTCACATTCCATAATGTCCATTTTTGTGGACAGATCATGACAGCTTTTAACAAGATTTGCCATTTGTAATTATTTGACAATTTTCTGTTGTCAGTTTCTCTGTAAACATTTCCCTGCAGTTTCCCACCAAAATAAAAGCCTGAGGCTTTAATTCTTTAATCAAAATTAACGAAAGTCATTATATTTTTACTACAGCAGTGTAAAGTAAAATAACCATAATTATTGTAAAATTCATTTTTTTTATTTTACAGTGCAGTTCTATTGTCTATTGCAATAGTGATATATTTCTGTCTTAAAATAATAATACTAATAAACTATTGATATATTTTTAGTGACATTAATAGCTATTATATACAGGTCCTTCTCAAAAAATTAGCATATTGTGAAAAAGTTCATTATTTTCCATAATGTAATGATAAAAATTAAACTTTCATATATTTTAGATTCATTGCACACCAACTGAAATATTTCAGGTCTTTTATTGTTTTAATACTGATGATTTTGGCATACAGCTCATGAAAACCCAAAATTCCTATCTCAAAAAATTAGCATATCATGAAAAGGTTCTCTAAACGAGCTATTAACCTAATCATCTGAATCAACTAATTAACTTTAAACACCTGCAAAAGATTCCTGAGGCTTTTAAAAAACTCCCAGCCTGGTTCATTACTCAAAACCGCAATCATGGGTAAGACTGCCGACCTGACTGCTGTCCAGAAGGCCATCATTGACACCCTCAAGCGAGAGAGGGTAAGACACAGAAAGAAATTTCTGAACGAATAGGCTGTTCCCAGAGTGCTGTATCAAGGCACCTCAGTGGGAAGTCTGTGTGAAGGAAAAAGTGTGGCAAAAAACGCTGCACAACGAGAAGAGGTGACCGGACCCTGAGGAAGATTGTGGAGAAGGACCGATTCCAGACCTTGGGGGACCTGCGGAAGCAGTGGACTGAGTCTGGAGTAGAAACATCCAGAGCCACCGTGCACAGGCGTGTGCTTTTGAACCAGAAACAGCCGCAGAAGCGCCTGACCTGGGCTACAGAGAAGCAGCACTGGACCGTTGCTCAGTGGTCCAAAGTACTTTTTTCGGATGAAAGCAAATTTTGCATGTCATTTGGAAATCAAGGTGCCAGAGTCTGGAGGAAGACTGGGGAGAAGGAAATGCCAAAATGCCTGAAGTCCAGTGTCAAGTACCCACAGTCAGTGATGGTCTGGGGTGCCATGTCAGCTGCTGGTGTTGGTCCACTGTGTTTTATCAAGGGCAGGGTCAATGCAGCTAGCTATCAGGAGATTTTGGAGCACTTCATGCTTCCATCTGCTGAAAAGCTTTATGGAGATGAAGATTTCGTTTTTCAGCACGACCTGGCACCTGCTCACAGTGCCAAAACCACTGGTAAATGGTTTACTGACCATGGTATTACTGTGCTCAATAGGCCTGCCAACTCTCCTGACCTGAACCCCATAGAGAATCTGTGGGATATTGTGAAGAGAAAGTTGAGAGACGCAAGACCCAACACTCTGGATGAGCTTAAGGCCGCTATCGAAGCATCCTGGGCCTCCATAACAGCTCAGCAGTGCCAGAGGCTGATTGCCTCCATGCCACGCCGCATTGAAGCAGTCATTTCTGCAAAAGGATTCCCGACCAAGTATTGAGTGCATAACTGAACATAATTATTTGAAGGTTGACTTTTTTTGTATTAAAAACACTTTTCTTTTATTGGTCGGATGAAATATGCTAATTTTTTGAGATAGGAATTTTGGGTTTTCATGAGCTGTATGCCAAAATCATCAGTATTAAAACAATAAAAGACCTGAAATATTTCAGTTGGTGTGCAATGAATCTAAAATATATGAAAGTTTAATTTTTATCATTACATTATAGAAAATAATGAACCTTTTCACAATATGCTAATTTTTTGAGAAGGACCTGTATATCTGTATATACAGTGGGGAAAATATTTATTTGATCCCTTGGTTAATTTGTAAGTTTGCCCACCTACTTCACTTCATTTACAGCGATATCGTTGACTTGATTGCAAATTATTGCACAGATACTATTTAAACTGAACTGAGCTGCATGATGACATCACCGAATTCAATGATGAACTGCCTTTAACTGTCATTTTGCATTATTGACACTGTTTTCCTAATTATTGTTGTTCAGTTGCTTTGACGCAATCTTTTTTGTTTAAAGCGCTAAATAAATAAAGATGACTTGACTTGACTTACAAAGAAATGAAGGGTCTGTAATTTTTATGGTAGGTTTATCTTAACGTTTAGAGACAGAACATCAACAAAAAAAAAAAAATCAGAAACACACACTTTATATAAAGGTTAGAAATTGACTCGCATTTCAGTGAGTGAAATAACTATTTGATCCCCAAGCAAAACATGACTTAGTACTTGGTGCAGATTCAGAAACCCTTGTTGGCAAGCACAGAGGTAAGATGTTTCTTGTAGTTGGTCACCAGGTTTGCACACATCTCAGGAGGGATTTTGATCCACTCCTCTTTACAGATCCTCTCTAAATCCTTAAGGTTTCTTGGCTGTCGTTTTGGCAACTCTAAGTTCCAGCTCCCTCCACAGATTTTCTACAGGATTGAGGTCTGGAGACTGGCTAGGCCCCTCCATGACCTTAATGTGCTTCTTCTTGAGCCACTCCTTTATTGCCTTGGCGGTGTGTTTCATCCCATCTTGACCCATCTTCAGTGTTCTGGCTGAAGGAAGGAGGTTCTCGTCCAAAATTTTACAGTACATGACCCGTCCATTTGCCCCTCAGTGCGGTGAAGTTGTCCTGTATCCTTAGCAGAAAAACAGCCGCAAAGCATAATGTTTCCACCTCTGTGCTTGACATTTCTCTCCCTCCAAACATGGCGAGTCGAGTTAATGCCAAAGAGCTCAATTTTGGTCTCATCTGACCTCAGCACTTTCTCCCAAGCCTTCATTGAATCATTTATATGTTCTTTGGCAAACTTTAAACAGGCCTGTACATGTACCTTCTTAAGCAGGGGACCTTGTGGGTGCTGCAGGATTTCAGTTCATTGCGGCGTAGTGTGTTACCAATGTTTTGTTTGGTGACTGTGGTCCCAACTGCAAATAAATATTTTCCCCACTGTAATCTCCGGCAACAGTTCATAAGAAAATAAGTTAAAAAGAATGTACTACTTTATGATTATGAACAAAATGCTCAAATTGTATGCCCTGCCCCTTACTTTTGTGGCAACTTTCCCCTGTGCCACCAAAATGGTATTGGAATGGTTTTTCAAGGTATTGTATCAAAATAATTAATTCCAGTATTGTGATCAAACTAGCATGTGGTATTAGCCTGTATCTCAAAAAGCACTGTTCCCTTGTTTTAGTGCAATTCATACCATTCTTAGCACTTACATTTCTTTTCTGTGAACTGGTGGAGTAAACATGACTTTCCAACCCCCATGTCACCTATAAAGACAACAAATATTCATATATATTCAACATGACAAAATACAACAAAGAGACTTCTGATTTGTCACAAAGACACAACACCCAAAAATCAAACTCAGTAAATATTATACACCGTTTATATAACACATTATGTGTTTTCTAAAACAGTTCACACGTAGTGGAAAACAGACTGCTCACTTACCAATTATGATATATTTGAAAATATAGGAATAATTATATGGTGCAGTCGTCATTTTTGCTCTGGAAAAGAAAAATGATTCAAAGCTTAAAATGACACATTAACCATAAACAGCAGAAACAAACCAAATGTAGAGCATTCACGGCAACAAAAAGAAAGCACACTGACAGCAATACAGCAGCGCTCAGCTGACTGTGTGATGTTAGTCCTACTATTGTCTATAAAGACACATTTCCCTTTTCCTCCACAAGTTTGCCTAGCCTCGGTGGTGAGCGTTCAGGACAAATTCAGGATAATATCAATGTAGAAATGACAAGCAAACACGACAGTAATGTTTACAGGCACGGAGTAACGTGACACTGAGTTAAAGGAGCATAAACACTGACTGCAGCGCTACACTCAGCCAGCGCCATGACTGACTAATCGGCTACTCACACAACCCTGTCAAAGGTTTCGCAGCTATGTGCTAGACCACGCCTAATAAAATCACTCCAAAGTATTATTTTAACGCGCAAGCCAGCGGCACTTGCGTTTCCGTGTCGCATTTCAGACGGTAAATGTGTTAATGTTCGGCATTAAAGGACTAGTTAGCATTAGCTGACCTCGCGCTGAACCAAACCCAGAAATGCTAAAGCTAACAGCTACTCCCAAAATTAGACCCGTGAAGCGTTAAAAACAGTGTCAGTCAATAGTATCCAACGATTTTGAAATGCAGTATTGTGAAATGTATCTTGTCGTGTGTGTGTATCCTTTACCTAAAATATAAATTCAAGTGGTTTTAGGAGGTTTGGGTTGGTCTCGGCGTGTGTGAGCCGTCTGGCCGCTTTCTTCCTCTAAAAGTGCTGCTGCGATGAAAACAGCAAGAGCAGCGACCCCCACTGGAGACACAGCACACTGCACCATACACGCCAACTACACAACATGAGGTCAGATGGTAAATAAATCCACTGCTTCTTTCAAAGAAGACTGTTCAACAGCGAAACCAGAATAAAATTGGTTCAGAGGGGAGAAGCTTTTCTCAAAAAGCCAAAAAGTGCATTTTTCAAACATGTCAGATCGAGGCAAGCTGCCACACGTTTTAAATAAACATAAATATGTATTTATAATTTTAGTTGCAATATTAGTTGGCCAAGGCAATGGTTTGTGATATGGTCTTGAGTAATTAGCAGTTTGATTGAATGTTTTGCCCCGGTCTCCCCTTTACTGTTATATCAATGGACAGATTAATATTCACACGCTGTAGGATTCTACACGCTCTTTAAAGCAAAACCTTTATACTGTAGACAAATAATGTCTCCTTTATTATGACTGGTGCTATCAAACCTAGAAGAATCACCAGCAACTGAATCAGTGGAAACACTTACTGTGCACTTTCATATAATATTGCACGTATTATATAATATATAAACTGCAAACTCTGCATTATTTATTGACTGACTGAGTTTTTTTTTTCCAGAAGTAAATGCATGTTTGTAGAGCTGACTAATAAGAGGAGGGGTTTCATATGCAAATGAGACCAACCTGTTGAATACTCCCAGTACCTGCGGAAGTTCATTGCTCAAACTTACAGCTGTCGTCCCAGACTCATCTGCTGATAATACCTTTAAAAAAGCTTTGACCAACAGGTAGGCCTATTTCGATGGGTAGCATTTGATGGTGTTTTAGGAAAGAAAAACATTATTTTGTTTCCTGATGCATAGTAACCATCTGATTATTAATTCTTTATTAATAATTAGTTATTAAGCTATTGTTTTTTTATTTTTCTCAAGCATCACTTATTTAGGGTAGGTAAAGTATTATTATTTATTGCATTTATTAATGCATTATTCTAACTGTTTAAACTAAAACTAAACTGATCTGTTATAGACCAGTGGTATTTAAAAAAAAATACTTTTCTCTATAAATACAGCTAATTATGATGTTAGCACTATAGTAACCAATAAACTGCATTTTATGTCAGTTTATGTCAAAAGATGTTCAACAAGTGTTGAAGTAAGTGTATTGTTGAGCATTTCACCTCTGCAGTAAGTAGGAGAGACCCGCCCTTTGTGACGGTTCCTTTTTCCATTGGGGGTGGAGATCTGTGCCTGAGGGCATGACAAGACTCGTCCACCTCATCACCCACATCATACCAGGCCAGCGGTCTGAATTTGTGGAAGCTTTAGTACAATTTTAAAGGGGTCATACGATGCTGCTAAAAAGAACATAATTTTGTGTATTTGGTGTAATGTAATGTGTTTATGCGGTTTAAAGTAAAAAAAAAAAAAAAAAAAAAAAAAAACCTTTTTTCCACATACTGTACATTATTGTTTCTCCTCTATGCCCCACCTTCTGAAACACGTCGTTTTTTACAAAACTCATCATTCTGAAAAAGCGAGATGTGCTCTGATTGGCCAGCTATCCAGTGCGTTGTGATTGGTCGAATGCCTCAAGCGTGTGATGGAAATATTATGCCCCTTAACTTATGATGCCGGCTCCCAGGCCAGTCTGATTGTGCACATCTGTTAGGAGTAACTAATTAACTCGGGATATTGGTTTATTTCGTGTCAGAGGGAGTGTAAGGCACGTTTATAAACCAAATAACTTAAACTCCAACTGAAATCAAAATTGACCATATTTACTTTGCCTAAATTGATCCATGCAAGTCAATCCACACAAAACATTTTTTTGGCTTCTAATCATTAATCAAAATCTGAAAATGCCCCTCCCCTCTGCATTGGAGGACCTTCCCTGATGACGTAGGTTTGACGGTTTGGGTGTCTGCTTAGCATCCGTAACCACACCCCTCCAACTGACGGGAGACAGGCTGCCTGTGTGTTTGCGAGCATTGACAGCGCGTGAAAGGAGAGATGGCGAGGAGGTGCATTTTTGGTTCTAGATCCAATCAGGTGCTAGTTGGAAAATAAAGCCACTCCCACTATTTTTCCTCATTTAGTATTCCGTTTCTCTCGGAAATACGTCACAACAATGGAGAAAAGTCAGTTGCAACTTCCAGTGTTGTGCCCAATTTTGACCCCCTGCCAAATTATTACCCCCCTCGTTCAAATCGCTACCTGATTGCCTAATCCCAACCCCACCTCTAATCCTAACCCCTCCCCCAAACCTACTCCTAAACCTACCAATACTAGGGGGGTAATAATCTAGCAGGGGGTCAGAATTGGGCACAACACCGGTTCACGCAGACTTTAAGTAATTTGTGGATTAGTGCGTACTGTAGAGACCCGAACGATTTCAAACGATTCGGTTCGATTTGGTGAATTGGTTCGACCGGTTCACTAAGAAGATCCGGTTAAATAGAAAGATTCGTTCGCGATCTGGACATCACTAGACGAGACAAAACCAATAAATCCCATTACAAATGACGCATTTGTTGCATCCAGTGGGGACATAATTACTGGTTATAATGACTTATACTGTCTTTTTACGCGTTGCTTTGCGTATATTGCTGTTTAAACATAAAACCATGTCTGCATCTGTGATCTGAGAAATGACAAACAAGCCTACTCTACTGCTCAAAACTCGCATTTGAATCTTCATTGGCAAATTATTTAAATATAAAAAACATACTTACAGGCTGTCAACTTTATAGAAACAGCCCTGCATAGTTTAGATTCAACCCTAATTAAACACACCTGATCCAACTAATCAAGTCCTTCAGGCTTATCTGAAAGCTACATGGTATGTGTGTTGAAGCAGGGTAGGAACAAAACTCTGCAGGGCTCCGGCCCTCCAGGAACTGAGTTTGACATCCCTGCTCTATTTGATCTTATTCTCAACAATAGACTATGTGGAACACAAGATCATGCAAAATACAGCTATTGTGTATAGCTGTTACAATAGTTGTTGTTTTCAAACAGCACCATGGTGAACCACCCTGAATTTGAGAAGGCAGGAAAGCAGCCAGGACTGCAGGTGTGGAGGATTGAGAACATGGATTTGGTGCCTGTCCAGAAGAATCTTCATGGTGGCTTCTACACAGGCGATACTTACATAATCCTCAATACCATAAAGCAAAACTCTGGAAATCTACAATATGACCTTCACTTCTGGATAGGTGAGACTGTGGTTAGTGTAAATGCAAGGTCCTCTGTGTGCACTGGGTAAATGGTGTGCAAGTTCACTGAAAACCTATTTATGAACATTGTTAATTGCATCTCCAGGTGATGAATGCTCAATGGATGAGAGTGGGGCAGCTGCTATCTTCACCGTCCAAATGGATGATTTCCTTGGAGGAAAACCCATCCAGTACAGAGAAGTACAGGGATACGAGTCAAAAACCTTTGTAGGCTACTTCAAATCAGGCCTCAAATACATGGTGGGTAGAGTTAATACGTTTACCATGCTTTGATGCATAATATGCAAATATGGAGTCTCATGCAAAATGTATTTGGGTACTTGGTCAGTTCATAATAGCAAAATGCTAAGTCATTTTTCTTACCAAACTGCTTTTAATTTCTTCAGCAAGGTGGAGTTGCCTCTGGATTTAAACACGTAGCTTCCGGTGAAGTGAATGTTAAGCGAGTTCTCCATGTGAGTGGTAGACGTGTGGTCCGGGCCACTGAGGTACCTGTGAGTTGGGACAGCTTCAACCAGGGTGATTGCTTCATCCTAGACTTTGGACAGGTGAAAGATGTCATGAATGAATGAATGTTTTGCTTTTTCTCTTACATTTAATCATAAGGTATCCAATGTATTCATGCTATTTCTTTTATACTTGCATCAGGAGATATACCAATGGTGTGGGTCCAAGTGTAACCAGTTTGAGAGACTGAAGGCAACCAGTGTTTCCAAAGATATTCGTGATAATGAACGTTGTGGGAGAGCTAAACTTTATGTATGTGAAGAAGGATCAGAAAATGAGAAGATACTAACGGTTAGTATAATAAAAAGAAGACGTTTTATTCAGTCATTTTCGATATAGTGCTAGAATACTCCACACAACATTTAAAAAAAAAAAGCATCATACACTTGTGGACTTTGTAAATGGTTACAGAGAGGAACTGGATATCAAATATTATACAATTGAAGATCACACGCTTCCAGACCGTCATTCTGGACAAAATAAACTCGCATAGAGACATTTGCCTTATTCCTAAAAGTAAAAGTTTGTAAAATATCAAACATATTTAACATTTGACTGAACTGAACTGGCTCTAAATTGGCTTAGCTAGTAGTGTTGACTCCAAGACTGCAAATCGTCAGAAATCAGGCCAAACATTGTGTAGTGTATTTTAGATTTTAGTAAGGATTCAAGATTTTCTGAATGCAAATGCTTTACTATATTTTGTCAGATACTTGGACCAAAGCCTGATCTTCCTGATGCACAGACTGAAGACACCAAGACTGATGCATCCAACAGGAAGTCTGCAAAATTGTACAAGGTACAGTAAGCTACACTCTCTAGGTTTTCTGTGAGAAATACTGAAAATTTTACAAAAATGGTTTATTCTTGTGCTCATTATTACCTAGGTGTCAGACGCCAGTGGGAGTATGTCGGTCACTTTGGTGGCTGAAGAAAACCCCTTTACCCAGAGTGCACTGCAGTCCACCGACTGCTTCATCTTGGACCATGGTTCCAATGGCAAGATATTTGTCTGGAAAGGTCAGCTCAGCAAATCAATAAAATTAATTCAAAATTTTAATTTGGATCATGCCTAAGTGTAAATCTTGACCTTTTATTTATTTAATATAACAGGTAAAGAGGCTAATAAAGAAGAGCGGAGTGCAGGTATGAAAGCTGCTGAGGACTTCATCAGTAAGATGGGCTATCCCAAACACACTGAAGTCCAGATCATCCCTGAGAATGGAGAGACTCCTCTCTTCAAACAGTTCTTCAAGTTCTGGCAGGATACAGACCAGACAAAGGGTATGGGACAAGCCTATGTGCCTAACAAAATTGCCAAGATCAAGAAAGTGCCCTTTGATGCATCATCTTTGCACAAATCGGAGGCAATGGCTGCTCAGCATGGAATGGTAGATGATGGAAAGGGTGAGAAAAAGGTAAATGTGTTCTGTAATATTGTACAACAGATTGTAATGATCAAGTGTTTTTTTTTTTTTTAGTTTATTATGTAGACAAAATAATGGACAATTTGTCTTGTTTTGTTGCTTTGGAAAGATTTGGCGCATTGAGGGATCAGACAAGGTACCAGTTGACCCATCCATTCATGGGCAGTTCTTTGGAGGAGACAGTTATATCATCCTGTACCACTACAAGCATGGGGGACGTCAGGGGCAGATAATATATATATGGTAAGAGCTATAGACCTACTTCTGGAATTCATTCAGCCCTTTATGAATGCTGAACCTGGAAAATAAAGTAAATGCCAAAGAATTTGGTCCTAAGCCAAGGGCTTTGTCTGCTCATGTTACAGAACATGGTTGTTATGTATCTCTGCAAATCAGTATATCAAATCCGGAATCTCTTAGCCCTGCTAGGTTTATATTAGTCAATATGTGAGTCATCACTGTATCAAAGGTTTATTAAATGAAGTTCCTATACGCAAGTTAGGGAGGAGCGAGCCCATCTAATCTTTCAATCAACAGCCAGAGTATATAAGCAGCTGCTTACCTCTCTCCAGCCTCAGCTGTTCCAGCATCCCTCCACATTCCCTAATCTCCACCTTCATCTTGGGTACCTTGCCCTTCGTAATCATCCTATATCAAGCCTCTGTGGGGGTATATCAGAGCTTGAGCTGAAGCTGCTTCATCCAGCCCCTCATCAATGGACAGCAAGCCAAATAAGTTTAAACATTATTTCCTAAAGCTAACATGGGCAAACAAACTCATTAAATGGGATTGTTTGTTATGTCCGCAGGCAGGGGGAAGAGTCCAGTCAAGATGAGAAGGGGGCTTCTGCCATTCTGGCTGCCCAGCTTGATACAGAGCTCGGTGGGAGTCCTGTGCAGGTGACATTTGCTTGTTGCATCGATTACAATATTCACCTACTTGATGTCTATTGAAATAGAGAAAAGGGGTGTCCACTTCTGCTTTTGTAGGGCAAATGTCCTGCAGAGTTTAGCTCCAGAGTTTTTACACACTTGTCTGAAGGTTTCTAGTAATCCTGAAGTCTTTGATTAGCAGGTTTGGGTGTGTTTCATCAGGATTGGACCTCTGCAGTATAGTAGCCCTTCAAGAGCAGAATTGGACATCCTTGATATATACCATCAAAACTAATTAGTAACACCAGTTTGAATGTGAATGTTTATGAAGTGCAAGTAATTGAAGGCAAAGAACCCCCTCATCTCATGAGTATCTTTGGCGGGAAGCCAATGGTGGTGCACAAGGGTGGGACTTCACGAGAGGGTGGCCAATCTAAGGCTTCTGCAATCCGCCTTTTCCAAGTTCGTGCCAATCCTGCTGGGCACACACGAGCTGTTGAGGTGAGTGAAAAGAATGGACATGTGCTTTGAATGTATCATTAATGACGCAGTTTCATTTTGTTAAATGTTCTTCTTTTGAAAATATATGCAAAATTGGTTCTCTATTGACAGTTGTTGCACACTTTGCCTGAAACAGGTTGAGCCGGTAGCCTCCAGCCTCAATTCCAACGATGCCTTTGTTTTGGTGACTGCTTCAGGCTCTATGCTGTGGCTGGGTCATGGTGCAAGTAATGCAGAAAAGAATGGAGCCAAAAAGCTTGGCAGCATTTTAGGAGTGGACCTTTCAGAGATGTCAGAAGGAGCAGAGGGAGGTAGGTGTACTTCTGTCATTGGTAGAGGAATGTTTTACTGTACTTATTTAAAAGTTGCATTCAGAATATGGATGAACCCATACTGAACAACTCTTGTTCTTTCTCAAATTTCTATGTAGATGGCTTCTGGAGTGCTCTTGGAGGAAAAGCAGAGTATCGCACTTCTGAAAGGCTCAAGAGCAAAATGGACACCCATCCTCCTAGGCTTTTTGCATGCTCTAACAAGACAGGACAATTCCTTGTGAGTTTCCATGTTGAATGGTTCAACTTCTAGTCCACTGAACATAGACCATGAAAACAGAAAAGAATCTTGCATTTTTCACAATTTATGTTCGTTCTGTGCCAATCTAGATTGAAGAGGTGCCAGGAGAGATGACCCAAGAGGACTTGGCTCCAGATGATGTCATGATTCTGGACACATGGGATCAGGTAAAATGTGTTTGTGTGCGCGACAATAAAATGCACTCAAGAAAATGAAAACTAACACTGTAATGCTTGAAACCATTTTCTCCAGTCTTTGTTTGGATCGGAAATGAAGCTAATGAAGATGAAAAAAGTGAAGCTTTGACTTCAGGTGAGAAGTATCCCATTTTCATCTGCAACATTTTGCTACAGTTTTCATTAGCTAACAATTTATCTTTATCTTTGTCTCTCCTAATATAGCTGCCAAATATATTGAATCAGATCCTGCCAGCAGGGACAAGAGAACTCCCATTGTTACAGTGAAGCAGGGCTTTGAACCCCCCACCTTTACAGGGTGGTTCCTGGGTTGGGACCATGACTTCTGGAGTTCTAACCCACTAGAACGGGCCATGGCTGGTTTGAAAATGTAAACTGATGACTCGTAGGGCTGAAGGGACAGAGTTGTTTGTTTGCTTGTTTGATCGAATGATTAAAATAGTCTATAAACACTTAACATTACCTAACATTTCTCAACTGATTTACCAACTATTGTTAACCTCATTCATTCTTGTTTTACCTTCATATGGGAAAAGGAAAAATGTCCTTGTTTACAAGACCTAATAATAAAAACTGTTTATTCAGTTCTTCATCAAAATAAATGGGTTAACAAAAAAAGGAAATTATCATACATCTTTTACATGTAAATCTTGAAAATGTCTCTCTCTTTACTTGTGGAATATTACTCACAATCACTAGTGTGACTGATCTGAACATAGTTCAAGTGGACTTGTCGTCCTCTTTCTGGCCACTCTTCTCATAATGTTCGCTGCAATGATCCTCATTAATGTCCCGAAAAATGTCAGATAGAAGGAAGCTCTGCTTCTGATCAACCTTCAGCTCACTGTCATCAAGGTCTTCACAATCTTTCATTAGGCCTGGCAAGTATCTCTCATAAAGGAAGTCAACAATGTCTGGAAGGAACAACATCATAGACATACAATACATTAAAAGACATTCAGTAGGTAAATCGTAGTCAAATCCTTACATGACCTACGAGATGTAGGTTTTTACATCCAGTTTTTTTTAATTATTATTTAAATGTACAACAAACATCCATTATTTTCCATTAGGGACATTATCAAGTCCCTGAAGTCCTTTTAGACTTAAAGTCAATTGATTTACAAGACTCAAGAAACCATTTTTTGCAGCTTCAGTTTCCATCTCTGGAGTACACTATAGAAGAAAACAATGCTGGATCTACAACTACAACCTAATGTGAAATAAATGAACACACTAACTCCAAAACACTT
The DNA here is from genome assembly GCF_018340385.1 of Cyprinus carpio. NCBI lineage: Eukaryota > Metazoa > Chordata > Actinopteri > Cypriniformes > Cyprinidae > Cyprinus > Cyprinus carpio. The sequence goes on from NC_056601.1 coordinate 20,150,952, forward strand.
AGTCTTCCAATCAGGCACATAGCAAACTTTAAGCTGGTGCCACTTTGCTTGCTGGAGGAACATCCCTATGAGACAAAGGACAAAGACGTGACACCAAGCTTGTTTACACCACCAACAGCATCATCATGCCTGAACAAGCAGGTGCATTATTCTAGTTACTTACTGGGAAACTGAATAATGTAACCTGTGTAATTTTGCTCAGATGCCATTTACTCTACTTAACTCCTTAGAGGATTTTCTTTATTCCGAAACTAGCAATATCACCATGGTAATCTACAGAGATTATGAAATTCACATATCATCGGAAAAGATTCCAATGTTCAACAAATATACTTTCAACAACAGCAAGGTTTCAATTAATCTGGGTTTTAATGGATATAATATCATAGTTATATACAAAGAGACAAGATGAATGTTGCCAAGACATTATTTACCAACAAACTACAGAAATAATTTTAAAAATCCATTCAAAGATAAAAGACCTTGTAAATTCAATCACTTGTTTCAAACATTTTTCAAAATATTTTGTTTTGTGCTCAACAGAAGAAAGAAAATTCTTTAAATGTTTGGACCAACTTGAGGGTGATTAAATAAAATAATTTTCATTTTTGAGTGAAGTATCCCTTTTAATCTTTTTTAAATGATTTCCTAGTTGTAGGGCTATATTTTTTAAATGGAGAAATTTTTAAATGGAGTCTTAAAAACCAAGAAAATCAAAAGAGCCATGATAACCAAAAGAATCATGATAAGATCATAAATCGTGATCTTGACGAAAGAAATGTATACTATTTGCCACATCACCCACCCCAAACTGCATATAATCCTCACCCGAAAACAGCTGTGAGATCATCCCAGTTGACGTCCATAATATCCTCCGCTTGCAATTGATACATTTTGTGTGAATACATGACATAGAAGCCAGATAAAGAAAAACATGTCAGGATAACAAAAGCAAAGCAAGCATGCAAAAACAAGATATCTTACGCTTTAATGAGTCTGATTTTGGCCTCCTGAGCTTTCCTTCTCCAACAAGTCCCTGAAGACATCTGCTCAGCGAGGATGGAGATCCTTAGGGGTGAAAAAGAAAATTCAGGGACAATGCTGATTATACAAATAGAGAATTCCTTAACATGTATTAAACATGCCACCATTTAATACAAGTTTTCAATGACTCTCTCACCATTTCTTTATACATTTGCTCCAACATCGAGTTTTAAACTTCAGAGAATATTGAACTAGGGCAATTTTTGGTATTTCTCTACTGACTCTTTTTGGTGTTGTTTTATTAGGGGACTCAGATTTCAGCACTGTTACAATATGGTCTCGCACAGCCCTCAAATGTCTCTGCTCCTACTTTGCAGACCTCTGCCCACTTTGGGGAAGTCGTGGCCTAGTGGTTAGAGAGTTTAACTCCTAACCCTAAGGTTGTGGGTTTCGAGTCTCGGCCCGGCAATACCACGACTGAGGTGCCCTTGAGCAAGGCACCAAACTCCCAACTGCTCCCCAGGCGCCGCAGCATAAATGGCTACCCACTGCTCCGGGTGTGTGTTCACAGTGTGTGTGTGTTCACTGCTGTGTGTGCGCACTTTGGATGGGTTAAATGCAGAGCACGAATTCTGAGTATGGGTCACCATGCTTGGCTGTATGTCACGTCACTTTCACTTTTTCTAGCTGTGTGATGCAAATTGATGAGATACAAATGACCAACCATCATTAACCCTAGAATTTACAATGTTGGAAATTTACAGTAGAAAAGCAGCTTGCTGAATCAGACTTACCTGTATTAAGTTTCTCAAGAGAGTAAGAACTTCGACCTGTCAGCTCAGAGATCTTTTGCCAGTTACTGCCATGCAGTGAATGATACTTAGGCAATGATTTGATGATGACTCTTGTAAATCTTTTAAGAAAAGGAACCACTGAGGTTTATTACAGAACAAAAATAAAAAGCAGAGCAGATCAATTTTCTAAGACCAAATACCTGTAATTTCATTTACCTTCCCTTTTAGTTTCCACCATCAAAAACTATCCTTCCCCTGCCAAAAACATCATGGCAAGGACTGGGAATTCCTTCCACTGTTCAAATTTGATTTGAAAAAAGATGACGACAGATTAAACGATGAAAATTTTACCTTTTTTAGTATAGCCTATTACAATGTTCAATATGTATTTAAATATAACAAGTCTTTATATTCCAAGAAATACTCCACCCAAAAATGAAAATTCTAAGTACATGGGACGACATGAGGGTGAGAATTTTCATTTGGGTAGACTATAAATAACAAATAAAATCTTCCTGCAAATAACGTGTAAAGGCATATCTGGGACGCAAGACTAGCATGTCTCGTATTATCTCTCTACAGAAAAAAAAGTTTAAATATTGCAGGATGAGGGTGAGGATGATGACCTTAGACCTTTCCAAAACAAAATCAACAGAGACGTGAGTGAATCCAATGTGACTGTTGTGACTCACTTATCTTTTAAAAAAACTTGTAGACCTTTTTCATCTTTGTCAATTCCTGTCTCTCTTCTGGGAAATGTTTTGGATGAAAGAGCTTGGTAGCATCTTTCACTCCTATGAGAGCGATAGAAACTCTAACATTCTGTCTTAACCTCTTGTTTTCTGCATTAGAGAATCTTCCATGCCTCAACATGATGCCTATGGACACAAGTGTGAATAATTGACGGGAAAAATTATTAGCCTTCTTTTATATGGACAAAATACATTTATGACATTAATCTTCATGTATAAATAAGTTATATAGGCTTATCTGACTAATAATAAATTAAAGTATTATTTCTAACGTTTGAGATTGACAAATCAAAAATATTAATAGATTAGATAGAATCAGCCTACCTTGCTTTCTGAATTCCTTGAACCTCGGCAAATCATACATGATCATTTTACTGATTTCATGTGAGCTTTTGGACTCAATTTTAGGACAAAATTCTTTCAGTTCATTCAGTTGATTGGGATCAACTTCTGGTTCATCCAACAACGTTCACCTTCTTTTGCGCTTTCTAATACTAATTAGTAAGGCAGGTTCTTCCTCATGTTCTGTGATGATTACAGGTTGTTCTTCTTGTGCCTTGTCCTCACAGTCTGCTTGTGTCACATTTGCTCTCCTTTTCTTTTTCTTAGCAGGCTTCTGAGGCTCTTGTGACTCTGCTGTGGGTGTTTTCTTATCTTTTACTTTATGCAGGCTTGTGACAACCTCCACTCCTTCATTAAATTTCTTTTTGTCTGTAGGTGTCTGCAGGCTTACAATCTCCAGTTTCTTATTTTAGTTTTTCTTCTTTTTGTGGTCATCTGTGTAAATATACAGGTGCATCTCAATAAATTAGAATGTCATGGAAAAGTTCATTTATTTCAGTAATTCAACTCAAATTGTGAAACTCATGTATTAAATTCAATGCACACAGACTGAAGTAGTTTAAGTCTTTGGTTCTTTTAATTGTGATGATTTTGGCTCACATTTAACAAAAACCCACCAATTCACTGTCTCAACAAATTACAATATGGTGACATGCCAATCAGCTAATCAACTCAAAACACCGGCAAAGGTTTCCTGAGCCTACAAAATGGTCTCTCAGTTTGGTTCACTAGGCTACACAGTCATGGGGAAGACTGCTGATCTGACAGTTGTCCAGAAGACAATCATTGACACCCTTCACAAGGAGGGTAACCACAAACATTCATTGCCAAAGAAGCTGACTGTTCAAAGAGTGCTGTATCCAAGCATGTTAACAGAAAGTTGAGTGAAAGAAAAAAGTGTGTAAGAAAAATGACCAACCGAGAGAACCGCAGCCTTATGAGGATTGTCAAGCAAAATCGATTCAAGAATTTGAGTAAACTTCACAAGGAATGGACTGAGGCTGGGGTCAAGGCAATAAGAGCCACCACACACAGACGTGTCAAGGAATTTGGCTACAGTTGTGGTTTTCCTCTTGTTAAGCCACTCCTGAACTACAGACAACATCAGAGGCGTCTTACCTGGGCTAAGGAGAAGAAGAACTGGACTGTCCTCTTTTCAGATGAGAGCAAGTTTTGTATTTCATTTGGAAACCAAGGTCCTAGAGTCTCAAGGAAGGGTGGAGAAGCTCATAGCCCAAGTAGCTTGAAGTCCAGTGTTAAGTTTCCACAGTCTGTGATGATTTGGGGTGCAATGTCATCTGCTGGTGTTGGTCCATTGTGTTTTTTGAAAACCAAAGTCACTGCACCCGTTTACCAAGAAATTTTGGAGCACCTTATGCTTCCTTCTGCTGACCAGCTTTTTGAAAATGCTGATTTCATTTTCCAGCAGGATTTGGCACCTGCCCAAACTGCCAAAAGTTGGTTAAATGACCATGGTGTTGGTGTGCTTTGACAGGCCAGCAAACTCACCAGACCTGATTCTCTATGGGGTATTGTCAAGAGTAAAATGAGAAACAAGAGACCAAAAAATGCAGATGAGCTGAAGGCCACTGTCAAAGAAACCTGGGCTTCCATACCACCTCAGCAGTGCCACAAACTGATCACCCCATGCCACACCGAATTGAGGCAGTAATTAAAGCAAAAGGAGCCCCTACCAAGTATTGAGTACATGTACAGTAAATGAACATACTTTCCAGACGGCCAACAATTCACTAAAAATGTTTTTTATTTTATTTTTTTATTGGTCTTATGAAGTATTCTAATTTGTTGAGATAGTGAATTGGTGGGTTTTTGTTAAATGTGAGCCAAAATCATCACAGTTAAAAGAACCAAAGACTTAAACTACTTCAGTCTGTGCATTGAATTTATTTAATACACGAGTTTCACAATTTGAGTTGAATTACTGAAATAAATGAACTTTTCCACGACATTCTAATTTATTGAGATGCACCTGTACTGTGATATATGTAGAGCATGATAGCATCACGCAGTTGCTGCAGATTTGTCGGCTGCCATCCATGATGAGAATCTCTTGTTCCACCACATCTCAAAGCTGCTCTATTGGATTGAGATCTGGTGACTGTGGAGGCTATTTGAGTAAAGTGAACTCATTGTCATGTTCAAGAAACCAGTCTGAGATGATTTGAGCTTTGTGACCTGGTGCATTATCCTGCTGGAAGTAGCCATCAGAAGATGGGTACACTGTAGTCATAAAGGGATGGACATGGTCAGTAACAATACTCAGGTAGGCTGTGGTGTTTAAATTGGTACTAAGGGGCCCAAAGTGTGCCAAGAAAATATCCCTCACACCATTACACCACCACCACCAGCCTGAACCATTAAGACAAGGAAGGATGGATCCATGCTTTCATGTTCTTTACGCCAAATTCTGACCCTACCATCTGAATGTCGCAGCAGAAATCGAGACTCACCAGACCAGGCAACGTTTTTCCAATCTTCTACAGAGAATGGGAATCTACGTCACGCCGCGTTTGATTCCGCCATGTTTTAGGTCACGCTCAGGAGCACACAGTGTAAACACCCAAATCACCACAGAAAAAGCTGACCGTTTACTATTAATATTTTTTTGAAAACCATCTTACATACTCTTAGAATAAAACAGACTAATATGCAAATCTCTTTAAATAAAAAATAATAAAATATTCGCTCTGTGGTTTGTCTGAGAGGAACATTGAAAAAAGCACCGGCCGTGCAAAGGGCTATGGCAAATGATGTAAAGTAATTTTCAGGGGAAGTTGCTAAAGACAGATTGATTTGTTGCCAAAAGTTGCTAAAAGACGTTGTGATGTCCTTGCGTGATGACGTCATTGCATAACCATTACACAAAACAGCGTTTTTACATAGAATACACAAGATTACTCAAATCTCAGCGAAAGATATTTTTTAAATTTTATGTTCATAAAAAATATAAACCTTAAAATATTTCAATCTGTAAAAGTAACAAAATCTTTATGACCCTTTTTTTACAACATTTAATTATTGAACAGTTACACATTTTATTTATTTTCTTATTAACCAGTAAAACTGCACATTCTGAACAATTATAGTTTTAAGCAGTGTATTGGTAGTTAGTATGATACACAAAAGTCTGTAAAAATAGGACACAGTGTACTGTTTGTATGAAGGAACAATCCATATTTATTTTTCACAGGTGTTTTACCTGTGTTTGAAATTCCACATTGTATTTTGTGTATTAAGCTTACAGGGTTACAACTTAAAGGATAACATCCTGGCAGAAAATGACTAGTATACCTTTTCAGTGTTTCTAAATATTTTTTCTTACAGTGTACCTAACTGAACAACAGTTATATATACAAGCTAATAACATGCTGTATCATAAATGTGCATTTATTATTGACCAACTGGAACTAGCAACTTAATGCATATTTGATGTTTGTACTGTTAGGCATCTTTCTCCAGCTCTCTCCGGGTTGATGTGCTGCTTGTCTGGCAAGCTGTTCAATGGTTTCCTCTTTTTGTGTAATTTAGTTGAAAACATGTGCCTTTTTTATCATTTGAGTCGCTTTACAAAAGTTGCTTAAAGTTGCCAAAAACTTAAAAACAAAAAAAAAAAAACGGCTAAATTTGTTGCTAGGTGCTTTTTGAAAAAAAAAAAGTTGCTAGGGTAGCCAGAAAAGTTGCTAAATCTAGCAACAAAATTGCTAATTTGGCAACATTGGACTGACGACACATTCTCATTCTCTTGGTAAGCCTGTGTGAATTGTAGCCTCTGTAGTGCTGCTGTAGCCCATCTGCGTCAGGGTTTGACATGTTGTGTGTTCAGAGATGGTATTCTGCATACCTTGGTTGTAACAAGTGGTTATTTGAGTTACTGTTGCCTTTCTATCATCTCTAACCAGTCTGTCCATTCTCCTCTGACCTCTGACATCAACAAGGCATTTTCATCCAGACAACTGCCGCTCACTGGATATTTTCTCTTTTTAAGACCATTCTCTGTAAACCCTAGAGATGGTTGTGCGTGAAAATCCCAGTAGATCAGCAGTTTTTGATATACTCAGACCAGCCCGTCTAGCACCAACAACCATTCCACGTTCAAAGTCACTTAAATCCCCTTTCTTCCCCATTCTGATGCTCGGTTTGAACTTCAGCAAGTCGTCTTTACCACATCTAGATGCCTAAATGCATTGAATTGCTGCCATGTGATTAGCAATTTGTGTTACCAAGCAATTGAATAGGTGTACCTAAAATGGACGGTGTTTTTTTTTTTTTTTTTTTTTTTTTTTTTTTTTTTTTTTTTTTTTTGTGTGTGTGTGTGTATTTATAAAGCGAAGCGTTCAATACTTGATAACATTGTACCGGATTGTTTTTCACGCAGTTCTTCCTATTCTGCTTCTTCGTCACCGATAACAAACTGCACTCTCAGTTACACAACAACCATACTGCCACCTTTTAGACAGGAGAGTCATTACAAACAAATATATTAGCACACATTAGCTGAATTCGAAATTTCACAATGTAAAACTATTCTTACTATATCTGTCATTTAAAAATATGACTGAAAAAAAAATAAGATTATTATAGTATTATTCAAAATTAAGGCAGCATCTGCTTCTAGCTTCAGGTTTTAAGATGATACCACTATAAAAATGTAATAAGTCATGTATAACACATATGCGTAGATAATAAATTAAAACAACCACATGGTGCTAATAAAATAATTAACAGTTGTAATAAACAAAATGTTCTCAGCGTTCTCAACAAATTTTCCTTAATCACTACAGAATAATTGTGACGCTATACTAAAATTTAAAGGTAAACTTTTATGTTTTCATAATTATAGTATAAAAGATTATTCCAAACAAAACCATTTGACTTGTCACAGGCTAATAAATTATTGTAGATTTTATTAGTTGTCAGAGTTGCGACGCAATTTTCTGTTTTGTAGGTAATTCATTTTAAACTAAAATGCATAAACTTATCACTACTGTCTGTTGTAACTTTGGCAACACTTTGATCTTACCTTTTTAGACAGCAGTTCATTTTAGAGTTATTTTGTTCTTGTACTTTACACATGAATGTTTTTCTATCATCTCAGTATATTAATAAGAGGCTTCTCTTTTGACCACCAACATTTGTGAATGTAATATTCATGTAGACCAATATTTATTCAGATAAATAAAGTTTTTCCTCATAAAAGATTAAAACGAAATGATCACTGATAAACATTTTCATGTCATTTTACAAGCTGTGATCGGCGTCTGTGATGTGATGCTGCCGCCCTCTGTACTGGAGCAGCAGCACAACAGCCCGATAGGAAGTAACTACGGCAGAGCTTCGTGTTCAAAATACTGTCAACGGATCAACAACAACAACAAGCAGAGCGGTTTGCTGAACCTTGTCATTGGTAAGCGTATCAAACTAACTTACTCAAATAAAATGCCACACATATATTTCGCCGTTTATTTATTGAGCCTGTAGAGGACGAGACGGCCGATGCGCTATAAATGAAGTCATTCGACTTACACTGTATACTTTTATTTTATCCAAACATCCCGCATCGTAAACATTCTCTCCTTTTGTCATCGTGTGATATTTGCATTTTTATCTGCAGGGCGCATTTATAAACATGTTTTATTTTACTTAAACCCTTGAACTATGTTTTTCGGTACAGCCAAATATTGTTTTGGTGATATATAAATAAATAAATAAAGTCCACGCGCTTATGGGCTGCTGTCGTCACCTTTGTGTATGCCTACTTCAGAGAACATTACGCCTGTTTTACTCTATATTTAGCTGATCATGAAGTCATACAGCGGGTTTAAACGGACATGTACTGTATTATCCGTTATTGTTGTGAAACACTAAATCTCATGAAACTCTAAAACAAAACCGTTGAGCGTGTAAATATGGGAAAAGTTTATTTTGCAGAGCTGCAGAATCTGGTCGAACCAGCGCTAATCTCAAACAAACGCGTTGTCATGGCAGCCGTGCGTTTGAAATTCAACAAGTTGTCAAGGCGCACCGCGCAGCTGTTGACAGCGTTAAAGACCGGCTGACTCCTGACCCGAGGCTTATTTTAGGACAAGTCGAGTCACGTTAACTTCGTGGCAGGACAGCAGATCGACTATTTTATCTTGAAACATTTTTATGTGAAACATCTGTTGTTTTGAGAGATGTAACGTTAATTATCGGTTTCATTGGGTTTTTTGATATTCACACTTTTCTGTCAGTGATTGGTTCTTCAGGTCTAACGATAATGGAAAAGTAGCTTATTTTCTTATTTTAAATAAAAAATTGCCTTATTTGCTAGCATTCATTACTAGTCTTGTGGTGAACAATTAATATTAATCAAGTTTAATTGTGAACTAAGTTAATCCACAGGGAAAAACAGAAAAATCTTTAGTCAAAACCTATATCTATCTATATATCTATATATCTCTATTTTCCACAAAAGGGTCTGGCTGCAGACTTGCACCACCACCACCATAATACCATCATCATAATACCACCACCATAAAACACCTCTCCCTCCAGCAACAAACATCCTTCTTTTTATTTTGTTCTATTTATTGATTATTTTTTGTTTGAATCTCTCATCATTTTACAGTAGCCAGGTGGTGAAGACAAGAAAAAAGAAACAAAATCACGAAGTCACTTTCAATCGCAACCTCAACTACCAGCTACATCACACACAACCTACAAAAAACACAAATCGTTTCTCATTCCAGTGGAGACAAAAAGCTGTGGTGGTGATTAAACGGATTAAAACTAAATTAGTACTATAACGTACAGGGTCCTGCAAGAAAAAGACAAGACTGGCAAATCCGTGGCCACAGAACAGCAGAATATGAACGCAATGCACAAAGTCTCTCGTTAAGCGTTTCATTTCCTCCCGTAGAAAATCATTATAAATAAAAACATAATGTAGCTTTTAATGGACAAAGACAATGAAACCTAAAAGAGCTGTAGACAGTTATTCTATATGGAAAAACGCTTAACGCGAAACTTTGCATGTTGCATTTTATTCTGGGCTCACCTGGTTGCCTGTACAATTGTTTATGTATATATTAATAATTAATAGAGGGGCATATTGAGTTTCTTCTTCATCAGCTTAGTCTATGCCTTATGCCACATTATGCCATGTTTTGCGCATGTTTTTGCCATGATACATTATTCAATATATTAATACACTATATTGAATTTGATATTTGAATAGCTCATCTTAAATAGATTAAGCCATATTAAGTGTTTATGTTTTGCGGGCTGCATACGGGAAAAACGCTTAATGAGAGACTTTGCGCATTGCATTCATATTCTGCTGTTTTGTGGCTGCGGATTTGCGGGTCTTGTTTTTTTTTCTTGCAGGACCCTGTACGTTATAGTACTATATTAGTTTTAATTGTTTAATCACCACAGCGTCTTGTCTCCACTGGCAACATGCACGATTTCTGTTGATTGCAAGTGACGTCGCAGGTAGCTGAGAGTGCAAATGGAGATTGCAAGTGACTTCGTAATTTAGTTTCTTTTTTCTTGTCTTCAACACCTGGCTGCTGTTGTAAAATGTTGAGAGATTCAAACAAAAATAAATAAATAAATAGAACAAAATATAAAATAAAGACTGCAAGTGATGTCACTACCGGAAGTGCAAGTGTCTGAGAGTGCAAGTCTGAGAGTGCAAGTGCAAGTCTGCAGCCAGACCCTTCTCCTATTTTCTGGTCAAAATCAAAAAATTAAGCTAGAGATGAAATCATGCTCCACCCTCTATTTTTAACATTTAATATAGCGTTTGACTCTCGGAGGAGGAGTGGTTTGGAATATACTGTTTCACTTGGAAATATGTAACAATGGTGAATTAAAGGGATACTCCACTCCAAAATGAAAATTTTGTCATTAATCACTTACGCCCATGTCGTTCCAAACCCGTAAAAGCTCCGTTCGTCTTTGGAACACAATTTAAGATATTTTTGATGAAAACCGGGAGGCTTGAGACTGTCCCATAGACTGCCAAGTAAATAACAGTGTCAAGGTCCAGGAAAGTATGAAAAGCATAGTCAGAATAGCGTACAGCTCAGAATTGCCAAAATGGTGCTACACTGATTTCAAAACACAAAGATTAAATCAATTGTTGAATAAAGTCATTATTTTTGTTTTCTTTGTGTACAAAAAGTATTCTCGTCGCTTCATAACGTTACGGTTGAACCACTGATGACAGATGGACTATTCTGATGATGTCTTTCATACTTTCCTGGACCTTGACACTGTTATTTATTTGGCAGTCTATGGGACAGTCTCAAGCCTCCCTGTTTTCATCCAAAATATCTTAAATTGTGTTCCGAAGACGAACAAAGCTTTTACGGGTTTAGAACGACATGGGGGTAAGTGATTCATGACAAAATTTTCATTTTGGGGTGGAGTATCCCTTTAAACTATGTCGCAATTTCAGGTTCACACAGACTTTAAAGCAACAAATAGTAGTCCTGCCTTACAGATAAAAGAACCAATCGCCTGCAGGAATGGAGGCCCCACCTTTCATTTTTTAGAGCCAAACACCTATTTGTTTGTCAGCAATTAGCAAACAACAGTGAAAAGTAAAGCCATTGCAATTTCCATTTCATGCCAACTTAAATATTTTGTGGATTGTATCATAATTAAAATGCAGTAGCCAAGTCCAGAAGTGTCCAACTGTTTTGTAACACTTTACAGTAACGTTCCAACTACATTAGATACCATGAATTAACAATGAAAAAAACTACTAAACCATTTATTAATCTTATTCATGTAAATTGTTTAACATTTACTTATAAATTATTAAAATCAAAAGTTGAATCTGGTAATATTAAACCTAATATTAATCAACAAAGAACAGTTTTTTTTTTTTTTTTTTTTTTTTTTTTACAAAACAAAGATAAAAAATATGAATGTGTTTTTCATTATCAATGTTATTTGATGCATTTATTTCATATCTAATGGGACCTTATCATAAAGAACTGTTAAAAGAATACAGATTGGTTCTTTATATCACTTATATATTAGTTACATAAACAAAAATGTTTGGTCTCTAATAGGAAATGCAGTCCCATCCAGCCACCACGGGTGTTCTCTCTCTCTCTCTCTCTCTCTCTCTCTCTCTCTCTCTCTCTCTCTCTCAAAAGAAAAAAAAACTTTGTCTGGTCTGGACGGACAAGGTTTTGGAGCAAGATGAATCTTGCTTTGAAGTGTAGTTTGTGAGATGTACTTTGAATGGACTTCACAGAAGATTGTGACAGATATCTTTCTGTGCTAGATTAGATTTAGATCACTCTTCTGCTCATGGAAAGAAACCCACAGACGGAATAAATCAGCAGGCCAGTCTTTTAGCAATAAAGATCTCTTTACACTTACAGATTCATCTATCTAGAAGAGGCTGATACATATGCTCAGAGCGCAACATCCGTTTGCACCACTTGAGTTTTCCCATTGTGCTTCTGTGTATAACAGCAGCATATGGGAGTCGGACAAAGCGTCATTGGATCTGATTTCAAAGACAGACCTTTCCATACAAGTGCTGGTGTTACTTCATTTGTCTAGGCATCATAAAGGGATAGAAGAATGATTGTTCTGTGATCACAAGCTTTCCATGTGACACATGTGCATCATCTCATTTGTCCATTTCTGTCTATTCTTTACACTCTTGAGTCAGGGGCTGTGGGACACCCCCAGCCCTGGCCCACAAGGCCGCAGGTTAAGAGATCCATTCCTGGATGCTGTTTGGCAGGAGGCCCACCATCAATGTGCTCCTATTTGACCTCCAGATCAAATGTGAGTCAACAGATTTCACTCTTTTGGCTTTAACCTTGTAACATTGTTCTTTTTTATATAGAAATCCGTTGATTTTTAGCGTAGAGTATTAGTGTTTTGATTATTTGAACATTGGTGCATGCGACAAATGGGTCAGTGACGGAACACTCATTTTTTTGTTTTATCAGTTTATTCAAAAATACATTAAAATGCAAGTCCTTTATTATTAATCCTTTATTATTTCTTAGAAAAATATATTAAGAAAGTGCTTTCACTTTTTGGTAGTATTAAAACACTTTTGTCCACAAAATTAAAATCTTCTAGTGTTAACAAGCAGAAAAAAAAAAATTCACACTAAAACAAATATGTAAAAAAAACAATTTGATGATTAAGGTGTGCACACCATATGTATTCAAGGTGTAAGGAGTATGTTTTTTCTTACTTTTTACTTGACATTTTTAGAGTAATTGAATGTAAACTGTTTATGTGAATAGTAATAAAGTTTTTAAAAACTATATAAAACCAACATGAATACAAATAGCACATTTCTGTAACTCTGCATGTTTTTAAACTAGTTTTTTTTTTAGATGATTTGTCTTTTTTATCATGGACAAAATTAAATGTTGTTGACCAAAATATCAGCTCTTTAAAACTTGTACTAATCTTTGCCCTGGTTGAAAATTCCAGACATCCCTCTTGGCAAATTGTTTCTTTTAAGCATATGCCTGTCCACCTGGTCGACATAACTGATAAACCTGTTTGTTTCACTGGAACTGATGCTACATTCACCTAAACACACGCTACTCCTCTGTTTGCTCAGCTGAAGGTGTGAGAGCGGGAGGAGAGGTGAGATGGAGTCAGAGGAGACAGAAGGACGCACTTTAGTGCAGGTGATCAGTGAGAAGTACAGCCCAGAAAACTTCCCATACTGCCGTGGGCCAGGAGTTGGAGTGGTAATCCGGTCGAGTCCCCAGGGTTCACCGGTCAAAGGTCAGTTTATTTTTGGCCATAGGTGAAATGCTGGGCCTGCTAGTTAAAGAGGGTGTGTTAGAAACAATCTGGATCCTGACACAGTGGTTATTGCCTTTAAACATGGTTTTGCTGCACCTGTTGAAGAGCACAATGTATTCTAGGGCCAAAATATAAGGATTTTCTGAAGATATTAAGTGAAATGCTTTAAATAAATAAAGTAAAAAAAATAAATTAAATAAAAACCTGTACGGGTGGTTGTAACGTCTTCAAATTCAAATGAATTTTCATCTATACATTAATTGGTTATTTAAAGGCAGTTTATGTCTCCCTCTGTGTGTATAGATCGTCTGAATCTGCCCAGCATTCTGGTTCTGGATGGTTGTGGAATCACGGAGGCTGGAGATGAGGAGGAGGTGGCCACTTTCTGTGCTCACGTGGTTGAGCTAGACCTCTCTCACAACCAGTTAAAAGACTGGGGAGAGGTGAGTCACAGGTTCTGTCTCACTGTATGTACATTTGTGTATATAGCACAAAGAATGTCAGTAAGGTAACACTTACTGTACAATTCCATAAAATGAAGTTTATTATCAGTGATTAATGCATTAGGTATTATACACTAACAATGAACAACACTTTTAATGTTAATTTATGCAACTTAAAAAAATATATATGCTAGTATGTGTAGAAATTAAGATTACCCAAGATCTTAAAATGTTGTAAAAGTATTACTGCATTAAATCATGGTTAATATATAAAGCCGTATTAAGTTTTATCAGATTTCACTACTCTGATGTTGCTAGAAAATAAGTCTTAAAGGAATAGTTCACCCATAAATGGAAATGTATTCACCCTCAGGTAGATGAGTTTGTTTCTTCATCAGAACAAATTTCAATTACAAATGTAGCATTACATCACTTGCTCACCATTGGATCCTCTACAGTGAACGTGTGCTGTCAAAATGAACTGATAAAACAAACAGCTGATAAAAACATCCACAAGTAGTCCACATGACTTCAGTAAATCAATAACTGTCCATCAATAAATTTCTCAAAATCTGTTCTGATAAAGAAACAAACTCATAAACATCAGATGGCCTGAAAGTAAGTACATTTTAAGCTAATTTTCATTTTTTTGGGTCACATGTACCATTTTTTGGACAAAATTTCACAGATGAAATCCGGTCATTTCCATTGGAATCCATGTGATATGGAATTTTGAATAAGAGACAGATTTTGCATGTGGCTTATCTCTTTTCACACAAATTTGCTGTTGACAAACAGAATGCTGTTTAATTTGAAAGGGACTTCTGTCTGGACAAGCTTTTTTCCCAGCAATATTTGGCTAATTTTATGCATTTTTGTTCATGTAACTAATTTCTAAATATACCTTTATTTTATTTTTTAAAAATTACCTTTACTAAAGTGTTATTTTTACGCTTATGTTAGACTGTAACATGCAAAAATACAGTGAAATCGAGGTCTGCTACCTGACACAGGCTTGACAAGACAAACAGCTTATCTTTGGTCAGTTTTTCATTCTTTTCTCTCTTTTTCTCTCCTCTCTGTAGATAAGCAAGATCCTGTGTAACATCCCTAACCTAGACTTTCTCAATCTGAGTATGAATCCACTGAGAGGGTCGAGTCTAGAGCCTGGCGCTGCTGAAGCATTCTCAGGCCTCCGCCGCCTCGTGCTCAATAACACGCATGTCACCTGGGACATGGTGCATGCACTTACACGAGAGATCCCAGAGTAAGTGTGTGTGCCTCGGTCTGCCCCATCTAATGTGTTTGTGAATGTGTTTTTATACATTATTTATGATTTAGGTGTGCAGTTTCTCATTAGTGCTGTCAAACGATTAACTGCATCCAAAAACGTTTTTGTTTACATAATATATGTGTGTGTACTGTGTATATTTATTATGTATACATAAATACACACATATACGGTATATATTTTGAAAATATTTATGTGTATTTATATGTATATATTTATATTCATATAATTTATATTATATATAAATATATGTAATATAATAACAATGTATTTTTCTTAAATGCATGTGTGTGTGTTTATATATACATAATAAATATGCACAGTAAACACATTTATTACGTAAACAAAAACTTTTATTTTTGATGAAATTAATCACGATTAATCATTTAACAGCAATTCTCGGCATTGTAAAAATGAAAATATAAATAGAGATCAATATGTTTTGCCATGATTTACTTTAGTGATTTTAAATAAAATTACTTTTAAATTACCGCAAACAGTGAAGCAGTTTTGTTTAAATATTTTATTGAGAAATTAAATCATATTAACAAATCAAATATTATGCCAAACTAACTGTCTTTATGTATTTTAACATTTTCTATTAAAATGTAGATATTATTTTAGCACTGTGTTGTGGAATAGCACTAGTTTCGAAAACGGGTAATTTTGTCATGCACTAAAACTTTTCTTCTTTTTGTTGTGGTTGTATGTATGTAGGCTAGAGGAATTGTTTTTGTGTCTGAACGAGTATGAGAGCGTGAGTGTGTCATCTACAATGTGCCCGTCCCTGCGCCTGCTGCATATCACAGATAACCAGCTGCAGGATTGGGCGGAGGTGCGCAAGTTGGGCCTCATGTATCCAGGCCTAGTGTCTCTTATCCTGGCAAACAACTCACTCTCGTGTATCCACGAGCCTGAGGACTCCCTACAGAGACTTTTTCCCAATCTGTGCAGCATCAACCTACACAACTCAGGTGCTGGATTGCATGAGCATCATCTCTGTAGAAAGAATATCATTACAGACACACACACTTCTAGGTAGTTGCAGCATTAACCTTTACTATCTAGGTTAATTTGAGAAGCCAAACCCTAAGTCGTCCACACATGGTTCATGCACTGTACTCCAAGTCTTGAGGAAAAGGAAAAGACCAAAATTGAAGCCGTTATTCATTAAAAATCTTCCCTTCCACTGTAGCTTTCTACTATTCTTCTTGGGTTATTCAGCAAATTTCTGTGATTTTGGGTTGTAAATATTTTTAAGTACCTAATCTAAATAATCCAAAAACGAATTACTCACCCTCATATTGTTCCAAACCATTAGATAATTGTTCATATTAAAAAACACAAATGATATTTTCAATGAAACCTGAGAGATTTCTGTCCCTCCATTTAAAGTATATTCCACTAAAACTATGATGCTTCAACTGTCAAAGTTTTGGATGCATTGAGTGTTGCATAGAGGGACAAAAGTTTCATTAATATGTTTTCATTTGTGTTTTGAAGATGAACCCAAGTCTAATGTGTTTGGAATGACGTGGGTGAGTAATTAAAAATCGACCGAATTTTTATTTTTGGATTTTATTTTTATCCACTTTCATGGATTATTAACAGAAATGTAGGTGCTGTGTTATTTAGGTTTAAGTCGCTGGGAGGACATTGAGAAATTGAATTTCTTCCCAAAGCTTCAAGAAGTCAGACTGATGGGTATTCCTTTACTGCAGCCCTACAATGATCAGGAGAGACGTTGTCTTATGGTAGCACAGTAAGTAATCGTACACAAAAGGAGCCACTTTTGGAAGTTGCCATTTTTAAGTATTGTTGGAAATGATTGCATAAATCAATGTGGCCACATACATTCCATGTCTCTTTCTGTTTCTCTCCCTCACACAAACTTTTCCATCTTCTGTGTTTTGTAATTGCCTCACGTGACTGTTTTGAACGGCAGTGTTGTCACTGATGGAGAAAGAGAGGATGCAGAGCGCTTTTTCATCCGCTACCACCTGGACTGCCCTGAGGATGAGCTACCCCAAAGGTGACCCACCCGCACCCCTAAACACCACCAGACTCCATATACACAACTCTCTCAGTCTCTTTTTTTTGTTTCTTTAGAGAACTATGTACAGTTCATCCCAGAAAATCCCAGTGTCTATGTATTAAAATATTCTATTTAATCAACCTATCATATAAATCTAAAAAATATGCTTCTTTTTATTCCCTAATAACTGCAAAACGCAAGTTTTATTTGTTACCCATGACTAATGTTATCCTTTTTCCCAAAGTCACTTAAAGGCTGTCTTTTAATTATTTACAGTATATAAACATGTGAGTGGAACTATGAGGTATAAAAGATGTAACAACATGCCAAAATGAGTTCAAAATAAGATCCATAATAGGCATTCAGAAAACAGAGATGAATTTTAATTTCATAATGACTATAATGAGCACTAGGTTCTTGTTCATATACAATTAAATATTATCTATTAAATTCTGAATAATTTACTGAACAAGTGTTATGCTGTAATTTAGATTACATTCTCATACAGTTGTTCCACAGACATTAAAGTTTAGTTTAGTCCTTGCAGTTTTTTATTTTTCAGTATTGCTTTTTTCTATAAAACATTGTTAACTTTAGTTATTTGCAGCTATGTAATAAAATCTTAACATTTTGAAAGCCCAGCCACCTCTTTCCGGTTTAGCACAAAAAGTGCTCTCTCTCTCTCTTTCTCTCTCTCTCTCTCTCTCTCTCTCTCTCTTTCTCTCTCTCTCTCTCTCTCTCTCTCTCTCTATCTGGCCATGTTTTAAGTTTCATGGTGGCCATCCACACTTTCCAACCTATTTTCCTTTCACTTCCTTTCCTTTAGTTTGGTGTCTCCAGTTATCCTGGTGATGTTTAACTCTCCCATCCCTCGTGTCTTCTGGCTTTCCCTGTTCCCTCATTGCTTCTGTATTTTTGGGGGACTTTCGGGGGATATTTTGGTGGGCATTTTGGGGGATATTTTGGAGGGTCTTTGCAGGTCAAAGACACGGAAAACGGATCACCCACGTTCTTAGCACACCCCATTCCACTTAACCTGGGAGAATGTGCAGAGGACTTTTTCAGTGACTGCGGCAAGCCCCAGCTTCCAGCAGGGTATTCTAACCTTTGGGAGACAATGTGTCCACTCTCTCCCTCCTCAAAGACGCCTTTGTACTGGAATACTCCAATCAGAAAATCGATACACAAGGTGGCAGCTTTATTCGTTCTTCCCCTCCTTATATCCCCCTCCCTCCTTCCCTGTTCTTCTCTCCTGCCCCTTTTCATTTGCTTGGGGGGGGATTGAGTTAGCTGGAGGATTTTTTCAAAAGGGGATGGAATGACGTTCCTGACTCAGTCTCTCCTGTTTTTTCCGTTAAGCAATGGAGATGCTGTTGCCTTTGTTCTGGAATGACTCTCAGACCTAGTGAATTGATTAAGTTGTCTAAACAGTTATGACACAGTTCCTGCTCCAGCTATAGAAGGTCGGAAACTAGAGATGAGGTGAAAATGGGCCTTTCTCAGAAATAGTGGCTTCAGTCTAAAGTACCAGATACTATTGAGAGGTTTTTAACAACCCTTTAAAATAACCCTTCCTTAAACAGATTATAATATTGCTCCACACATGACGTGTAGGAAAAAACTAAGAACTAAATACCATAGCATAAATACATAAAAACCACAAATTAAGAATTCATCGCACAGCAATCATTTATTCCCCGATTTAGTTAAATTTTGGAAATGATTGAACTCAATTAAAAGAAGGGAACAAATTAGCACAACATGGCCACAAATTAATAAGTCATTTTTTATGACATATGCAGGGCACATACTTAAGAAATAGTTTACCTAAAATTGAAAATTCTGTCATCATTTATCGGCTTCTTGTTTTTCTAAACCTGAATGACTTTTTTTTTTGTCGAACATCAGAGAAGTTTAGCAGATTAAGCTGCAATCTGAGCTGCTCACTTCCATAAAATGAAAGTAGATGGGGACCACTTATAAAAGTTGTTCATACAACTAGTTCTCTAAGTCTTCAGTAGTGAAGAACGCACTGAAATGTATGCATGTATTTATTGGAAATCTGAATAAAATTTTGATTGACAGCTGTGATCACCATTCACTTTCATTGTTTGACAAAAAGAAAGAAAAATCGAAGCGGTTTCAAAAGAGATGATAAAGTTTTCATGACTGGGTGAACCATTCCTTAACAACTTGATTTTTTTATTTATTTCTTCTTGTGTCCACGGGGACCACTTCTTCAGAGACTTTCTTTTCAATACCTAGGTAAACTAAAACCAGGGAACACTGACCCTCATTTCTGACCTCCTCACTCCATCCACATAATCTGTTTCTTTCTCTCTGTCCCTTTCTGTCTGTTTCTCTGGAGGGAAAGCCATTTTCCCAGAGGGATGAGGTTTAGATGAGAGTTGGCACTGGAGGATGGAAGGGCAGGTGTAGAAGTAGATGTAAACTCTAGATATGGGTTAAGGTTGCCCCCTCTTTGAACCCAGCCTGCTCTTTCCCCCACCCTTTGGGCGCAGATCAGAGCTTAGGCTATGTTACTGACTCTGAAAGACGACAAAGATCTGAGAAACAGAGAAAGAGATGGGCAGAAAGAAATTATGCCTCCCTGACCTGAAAAACACCGTTGGACCGGGCCCTCTTTGAATGCATGAGACATAACTGGTGTAGAGACCCATTCAGCCTAATATATGAGACTCAAACTGTGATAGCATGGTTAGAACCATTTGAGAGACTTTCAAAGTGATTTCACAGTAACCTTAGTCGCATTTACGGTTGCTTAGACATAAACTTTAGGTATAAGTAGGCATGGGACTGTTATCTTTATAAAGCTGAGAAGATGTAGAGATTTGAGTGCTGGCTTGTGTAATTCAAACCTTTCACTGCTTGATTGCGCACAACGATTTTCTAGATCAGGCCTATGTATGTTGTTTAGTGTATACCTATGAATACCCTTCCAAAACTACTTCATGTGCACTAAAATAGTTTTTGTACTGTCCTATTAACAAAAAGTGTTAAATACTTCAGCTTTAGTTTAGTTGTACCAAGGCTGTGAGGTACACTTGTTATAGTGTATGTAGGAAAGAGGGAGGCCGTTAAATAGATGAAGGAGCTCTATATATTTAACAGCCTTTGAGTGAGTAACTAAAACCTGAGCTGTGGCCATGGGCATGTTGATCCTCCCTTGGAGGAATGGGAAACACAGGAATGGTAGCAGAGGGGAGGGATGCAAAGACAGGGATGACAGAAGAAGAGTGTGAAGAAAATGAAAGAGGCTATTGGTCTTACTTTCTTTGAGTAACTATAGCCTGGGACCTTGTTGACATTTTGACAGTGACAGGCCAACATGGGGCCTACAAGGATGTAAGAAGGCCAATGTATAGGGAAAATCTAAGTGCATCACTCTTTACGGACAATGAGAAATTTAAGAAGATAAGTGGATTGCGTAACCAGGCTCTTTAGCATCCATCATGGTGGATGTCGATGCTAAAGATGTCAAGATAGAAGGATTCATAGACAACATGTAGACAAGTTCCCATTAAAGCATTTAATGCATTTGCTACAGTTTTAAAGCTTCAGTCTGTAATTTTTTTGGTGAAATTTAAAATGAAATGAAATTGTATTCCAGTTTTAAATGTGCTTCTGATTACAGATAGCCTGGGATTATCCTACACAAGATTTGTATTTTAAAGACAACCAGTTCAAAGCGAGCATAATTTGCTTTTTGGGTTAAAATAATTTCTTAATATGAAATTCGAATGGTATGGTAATTAGAGATTAGACTGTGCAGAAATTGAAATCTACACACTAATACACACTATAGGCAATGCTGATGTTGTTAACATTAATAATTTGAGAATAAAGTATAACAATAATAATAATTTGCACTGTTTGATGTGATATGAGCTAACCGATCTTTAGATTAAATCACCATTGTAGCGCGATTTATTGTAATGCTTTTTTCCTCAGTTGGTCAGAACAAACGTGGCAGGCTTGTTACTTACTCGTTCAGATGACAATATCCAAGTGGAATTTTTTTTTTTGGGTCATATATTCCAAGATGTAGGCCAGAATCTGTGATTCTAAAGTACAGTATTCACACCGGTGCGGTGACTAACAGTCACACATACTCCTCAAAACATTAGATTAATCTGCGCTGGAGCTGTGCCGGTGTCCTGAAATTTTATCCTACCCATCAGATTTTCCTACCAGGGTATACTGCACAAGCGCACATCAATATTGCGTCCTTTTTCTCATGCTGAACAACAATACTTAATGTATCTGCATTACTGTAAGGATAGGTTTAGGGTTGGTGTAGGTGTAGGTGTAGACTTTAATAAAAACAATCTAATAGGTAGAAAAAAATTATTTATTGTTGGTTTACTGTAGCTGTATCCTTTCTAGCTACAACTGCGAATATAACACATAATTACTGTATTTGCATTACTGTAAGGGTAGGTTTAGGGTTGTGGTAGGTGTAGACGTTAAGAAACCATAACTTTACAGTAGCATTTTTCGTTGTCAAATTGTACTACCCACTGTTTTAATGGGAGGTAGCAAAATCTGACAGGTTACGACAAATCGACAGAACACTGGCACACAACCCACGTAATGAAGATAATTCCACAAACAGCTGCAATTGCAGGTTTTCAAACAGAGATGGCGACAAAGAGGCAAAACTTATGGACTGCAGTTTTAATTAATTTAATGGTATAGTGGTGAGTGGTGACTACATTGAAGTTGACTTGACTTGATAACTTGAGGTGCCGAACCTGGGTTAATAACATTTTCTTCAAACAGGCAGCAAATTTATTTATTTATTTATTTATTAGCTAACAAATTATTAAATGTATTCTAGTCTGAGAAATCAGTTCAAATTCCAAGTACTTTTTATTGTCACTCAGGACACCTAGCGTCATAAAGAATGCAAGGTAGTGTCTACAGCTATGTCTGAATTCATTTTAATTCACTCTTTCCATAGTATTAGGGCTGTTGTCAGGAGGGACAACCGACAACATTGTCCTGGGCCTGCTAATATCCTCAATAGCATTGGGTCCCAAATATAAAGTGAATATTTTGGACAATAACGTATGCGTTAAATACAGAAATATTGCTTTTTTTTTACTGGTATTTTGTCTTGTGTGACTCTCAGTTGTTGGAAAGACAACAATGCTCTAGGTCTCATGTAACCACCTACATCATTACTATAGCAACCCATGTAGATATACTAGTTATTGCCTACACTGTCTTAAAAACAGATTCAATTTCAACTGATGCAAAATGACCGTCAGTCCTAAAAATGGGAAAGCACAAATGGCAGTTGTGTTGAGTGGTTCTGTATCTCTGCTGCACCTTTCAAACAGACAGGTTCCCATCTTAAGTTTTAGGTATCTAGATTTTGAGCTAATTGTGATTGCGTCCATTTTATCTACCTGAAAACAGATCATGTTGTTTTTGAGGGCATCAACAACGGCAGTATCTACAGTAGACTCACTATATGGCTCCACTATGAACCTGGTGCACTGCATGGTGGCGACTGTCCGGTCCCATCTCCGAGACTGATCTAAGCACTGTTCAAGGATTCCAATGCAACTATGTTATCACAGCGAACACCCATTCGCCTTCATTTAAGGAGCTTAGCCACACTAAATGAGACCCTTGAGTGAGACTGTTCTTTCTCTCAGACAGAGTGGCACTTTGTATAGAGGGGGCAGTATTCCCATGGCGAAGGCAGGGAGCCACAGGCACCTACCCAGGCTCAGGCTCTGCTTTGTAGGGAGACTTTTCTGGACAGGCTGGGGAAATTACTTTGATTGGCTGTGTCGGTTACTGTAGCCCTCTAAAGCTAAAAGACTTTTTTGTGGAGATTTTATTTAATTGTTCCTGCCGATCTCCTCTTATCTTTCCCACAATCCTTCAACAAGACGGGAAAGGGAGGGTAAACGGGGTGGTGGTGAGAAGTTTCTCACGGTTTAAAACTCACTGTGCTTCACAAACACACAAACAGGTACACAAATACACAACCGCATCTTCTCATAAACACACACACATTGATCTGTACTCACTTCCATTGTGCACTGACATTATTTTTGTTTAGAGGAGTTGTCTTTTTTAAACAGTTGAGGGTAATTGACACTTTTGATGGAAACAGACATATGCAGACGTCCCACCCTGCAAAAACTCATTTCTGGGAGATAGCACAATAAATTCCTGACCATGTGGCTGACCACTTCACCAAAAACACATCTTAAAGGATTAGTTCACTTCCAGAATAAAAAAATTCTGATAATTTACTCACCCCCTTCTTCAGTTGAAAAGAAAGGATATACTTTTTAACCACAAATGCTCATCCTGCACTAGTTTGACCTCACACATTACGTAGTCACACACACGTGACGTAGGCGGAAGTACCCACCCAGTGTTTAAAAAAGCGAACATGCAAAAAAGTCAAATGCCCTTTACAAAAAAAGGTAAAACAAAGTCGGACGATTTTGAAGTTGGATGAGAAAATGATGGAGATTAAATTTTTCACCCTACCCTACCTTTTAGAAGTACACAGACAAAGAACTAACCACGCATGACTTTTCCAACGTGATTACGCAATGCGTGAAGCCGTGGACACGCACCACAGAACTAGTGCAATATGAGCATTTGTTGTTAAAAAGTATATACATATTCCTTGGCTGGGATCATGTAGAGCCCTTTGAAGCTGCATTGAAACTGCAATTTGGACCTTCAACCCGTTGGCTCCCATTTAAGTCCACTAAATTGAGAATATTCCAGGAAAGTTTTACTCAAAAACCTTAATTACTTTTCAACTGAAGAAAGAAGCATTGAATCTTGGATGACATGGGGTGAGTAAATTGTCAGGAAATTTTTATTCTGGAAATGAACTAATCCTTTAACAGGGGTGAGACGTCTGCATATGTACACATACCAGGTTTTTCGAGCATATATCATCATAGATCATTAGCTCTGTTCCAAATGCTAGTTGACTTGTTAGTCTACATAAGCAGTTGACTTTTAAGACATGAAACCTCACTTTTGACTGAACTGGAACAATTGGAGAAATCCACAAAAGCAGCAACTCTGCAGAAAGACTGCTGGATGTAAAAGTATGACTCAAAACTGATCCCAGTAGGGTTAGCATATTGCTAAGCTTACTCTGGGGTGCCGTAGAAAGGACTTCTAAAACCCAGTAATGAGTAAGCATTTTTTAACTTCTGGACAACTTTTTTTTTTGTCGAGAGAACCAGATTGACTACCGGTTGACCTAAAACAGTGATGGGCGAACTTGGCCCTTCCAGGCCACTTTCCTGCAGAAATTTGATCCAACCCTGATATGACTCACCTGCCTGTATCCTTCTAGTAGTCTTGAAGACAATGATTAGCTTGTTCAGGTGTGTTTGATTTGGGCTGGAGCTGAACTCCGAAGGAAAGTGGCCTGGAAGGGCCAAGTTTGCCCACCCCGACCTAAAATATTACACCATCTGTGGAACACTCTATTAAATAAATACTCTAACAAGCATTAAAAAATCGAAATAATTTTTATTCAATATAATTGTTTTTTATCAGTATTGGTTAGAGTAAGAGGTTATCTTGGAAGCAAAATGTTGCTGCCTACTGTCTGCAATAACCTTTGTGTCAGTATACTTTTGTTGATTGAAAATGTTTTCTAGCTAGGCAGTTCACTATACTTTTGGAACAGAGCTTTTGTTTATTCTCTCTGTTCTTGGTTTCTTGACAGTCTTTCTGTTTTAACTAAAAGGGGATAACTTAACTAAAATACATGGGATAAATTAACATGGTTCTCTTTTTCTCACTGCTGTCCACTCTTTTCAGGTATCACACTTTGGTAGCACGCTATGGCCGCCTAGCCCCACTTGCAGAGGTGGATTTGCGCCCTCTTTGCCATGTCCAGGTAGAGGTGCGTTTTGGGGACCAGACAGAACCCCTAGAGCTCAGATTGGATCAGACAGTGGCAGACCTAAAGAAGCAGTTGAGGGCCATGGTCCAGCTACCTCCAAACAAGATACGTGTGTACTATATCGACCGGCAGCTTGGCTATGCACTAGAGCCTCAGGAGATGAAGTATGGAGCACGAGCACTTCATTCCTACAGTATACGAGATGGAGATGAAATCTTGGTGGTGCCCAAGACACAGTGACAGAAAAGAGAGCAACAACTGAGCACTGTTTGGAAAAAATGACTGGTTTCCAGAGTTATTGGAATGCCATCTTCCAATTAAGGCAATGTGAATTCTGTGAACAGAGCACAAATTAGCATGCCTTATGTTTAAGACTAAGAAAAACTGTCATTCTGGTTTTCCAGCATCTTCAATCTTATTTAAAAATGGTCCCTAAAAAGAGACATTGGATCAGGATTAAAAAGACCTTTTTAATTCCCACTGCTCTGCGGATGTATGTATACAAGACAAAAAAATGTGTGGACTTTTCTTGTTTTGTGTGTGTGAGACTGCTTCTCAGGAATTACCCCCAACCGCATACATGCCTCTACTCTAAAGATTATTTTACCATTTATTAAAGGTGCAGTATGGAATATTTGTCCCTCTAGCAGCTGAGGGGTAAAACTGCAAGTTACTAGCAGAGGAACATTATTTTGGGAAACATGTGAGTTGAGCTTCAGCTCAGCTCTTTAGCATGGATAAATCTGATGGTTTGAGAAGTACAGGTATACCAGTGTGCAAACATTTCATAAGGGCAAATGTCATTATCAATATCAAAACTGGCCCCCTCCTAAAAGAAAGAAGGAATCTAAAAAGACAGATATCCATGTCTTTTCAATGTCTTTTGAGCAGGTAACTGTCTTCCATTTTCGAATGATTCATTGAATTTATGTTGCTCATTAGTTTTACTTAATGTACCCAGCAAAGACAAATTACGTAAAAGTGACATTTCCTGCAAAATCGTAAAGTTTATAAACCATTATTTTCAATTTACCATTGTGAATCGGGGTAACATCTTCTGACATCTTGGCTAGAATTGAAAGATATCAAAATGACTGAATTCTAGGTAAAAAATATGTAGATGCAGACTGTGAATGCTTAGAGCAGGAGAGACAGATGCCTTAGGTCTTTTGGCTGCCTGTGCCCTTAACATAGTGTTAAGGCCGTGAGATGGGATGGCGGGATGGTGGTCTGGCGGGGGTTGGGGGCATAGAGAAAGTGAACCCTATACTCCAGCTGTAACACCAGCCACTTCTTTTCTGCTTGAATTACAACAGGGTCACATACAATCTTGAAGCCCTCTAAAGTTTACAGACTTTACATTCACAAATGCAGCTCCCCCTATTATGACCTCAGACTGACTGCGATCCCGTAGTCTCCTCTCTCACTGGTGGAAAGAGTCTTTGGATTATATAGGTGCCATAATCTCACTGATGTTTTAGACAGATCATGTGCTGTTAGATTTTAAATCTGCAGTTGATTATTATCATCCCTATTTTACAGAGAAGGAAAACCCAAGGGGACCAATAATAATGAAAATTAAGTTAATTAAATTTTTATTGAGTAGATATGCGTTTTGTTGGCTTATTATTTTAAAAAATGTGAATGTGGAATATATTTAATGATATATATATATCACTGATATATTTAATTTTGACTTTGACTTTTATTTATATTTTTTTCTTTTAAATCTTGACATATAACAGGTTTAAAGGAAATTGAAGATATTTTTGCTGTCATTTGATAAGCATGAAACATTAGGGGAACCCATACACAAACCTCATTTTGTCTGTTTTATAGCTTGCAAATGACTGTCAGTGTATTTTTTAAACACCTGTTCCCTTCCCAAAGAGAACAGTTTGTTAAACTTAAACCATGCCCTTTCTCAATATAAAACTAAATGGGTAATATAAATGTGTTGCACAGATTCATACTAATTTTAACATTCAGTCTTTGTGGACTTTTTTTTTAACCACAGTCAGCACATACCAGTCTATACATATAAGGAATTGGATTACCAGGGCTTGTCCTATTCATTCCCATACCATTTCCCTGCAGAATGGCTCCAATGTTGGAGTGACTGATATAGTATAGAGACTCCCTCTCTAGTTACCAAGCTGTCCCTATGAAACCCTATCCCAGCGGAAGGTGTTAACAGGGAGCTCAGAATCCATTAGGGGAGATTAGCTAAAGAGGTTATATATATTAGTGCTTTTGATGGGAAGAAGAGTCTGCATGGGTATTGTTGTGAGATATTTAGACAGCTTCGTTTCAGTGTAACCGCGTATGTCACACTGATGATCTGTTAATGTCTTCTCACCGAGAACTCCAGTTTCTGTTTGCACTTTAATCTGACTCTGTTATGCTTTAAAGTTCCATCGCTGTTTTAGTTGTGTCCTATTACTGGAAATTTAGCTTGAGTGTCATATTTTTATCCAAATCCTATGATTATACCATAATGTTGCCACATTTATTTACTCACTCCCTGTGTAATTTTACTCTTCACTGCTAATCGCAAAACCCCATAATGCCCCATTTGGATAATAATCCTGCACTATGCCAATGTCTCACTAGAAATGCATGTTTGCTTTTATTCTCATCTACAAACTGTAGTGTGTTTGCTTCCAGCATCCCATTTATCCCATCTTTCAGCAGTGCCTGTGTCTCTACAAGTTTCTCATTGCTCATATTTTGTTCTTATTGTGTTGTGGTTGTGGTGATGACACTTGATCCTCTCTGTTCTGCTCCCTAAGGACATCTGGCCTGTAAAACCAAAATGTTAACAGAGCAGGTGCTGACATCTTTACTTATTCCTGGGTCTGTATAATTGTGTTTTTCAGAGTGTAAAGAGGGCCATTGGCGCATGCCATGGATACCAATTCAGTGTTAATGATTATATGAACACTGATATGGAATATCGTTGTAAAAGTGTGTGATATGTGTTACAAGTAATGGTATTTACCATTATGTGAAATTCTGTTGAATGCCATATTGAAAAATGTTACAAATAAATAGCAGCCAAGGCTTTGCATGAAATTCTTTTAGACTTGATGCTCCCCCAAGCTGCAAAGGTAATGAAGTTTCTCTTTTTAAGGACATTGTTTTATTGTTAGTGGACATAACATTACATCTGACACGAACCATGTTTGATTGTACAGGTGCTGGTCATATAATTAGAATATCATCAAAAAGTTGATTTATTTCATTAATTCCATTCAAAAAGTGAAACTTGTATATTATATTCATTCATTACACACAGACTGATATATTTCAAATGTTTATTTCTATTAATTTTGATGATTATAACTGACAACTAAGGAAAATCCCAAATCTCAGAAAATTAGAATATAACTTAAGACCAATATAAAGAAAGGATTTTTAGAAATCTTGGCCAACTAAAAAGTATAAAAATGAAAAGTATGAGCATGTACAGCACTCAATACTTAGTTGGGGCTCCTTTTGCCTGAATTACTGCAGCAATGCGGCATGGCATGGAGTCAATCAGTCTGTGGCACTGCTCAGGTGATATGAGAGCCCAGGTTGCTCTGATAGTGGCCTTCAGCTCTTCTGCATTGTTGGGTCTGGCATATCCCATCTTCCTCTTCACAATACCCCATAGATTTTCTGTGGGGTTAAGGTCAGGTGAGTTTGCTGGCCAATTAAGAACAGGGATACCATGGTCCTTAAACCAGGTACTGGAAGCTTTGGCACTGTGTGCAGGTACCAAGTCCTGTTGGAAAATGAAATCTGCATCTCCATAAAGTTGATCAGCAGCAGGAAGCATGAAGTGCTCTAAAACCTCCTGGTATACGGCTACGTTGACCTTGGACCTCAAAAAACACAGTGGACCAACACCAGTAGATGACATGGCACAGCAAACCATCACTGACTGTGGTAACTTTACACTGGACCTCAAGAAATGTGGATTGTGTGCCTCTCCTCTCTTCCTCCAGACTCTGGGACCCTGATATCCAAAGGAAATGCAAAATTTACTTTCATCAGAGCACATAACTTTGGACTACTCAGCAGCAGTACTGTCCTTTTTAAAGCGAGACACTTCTGACGCTGTCTGTTGTTCAAGGGTGGCTTGACACAAGGAATGCGACAGCTGAAACCCATGTCTTGCATACGTCTTTGTGTAGTGGTTCTTGAAGCACTGACTCCAGCTGCAGTCCACTCTTTGTGAATCTCCCCCACATTTTTGAATGGGTTTTGGTTCACAATCCTCTCCAGGGTGCGGTATCCCTATTGCTTGTACACTTTTTTCTATCACATCTTTTCCTTCCCTTCGCCTCTCTATTAATGTGCTTGGACACAGAGCTCTGTGAACAGCCAGCCTCTTTTGCAATGACCTTTTGTGTCTTGCCCTCCTTGTGCAAGGTGTCAATGGTCATCTTTTGGACAACTGTCAATTCAGCAGTCTTCCCCATGATTGTGTAGCCTACAGAACTAGACTGAGAGACCATTTAAAGGCTTTGCAGGTGTTTTGAGTTAATTAACTGATGAGAGTGTGGCACCAGGTGTCTTAAATATTGAACCTTTTCACAATATTCTAATTTTCTGAGATACTGAATTTGGGATTTTCCTTAGTTGTCAGTTATAAACATCAAAATTAAAAGAAATAAACATTTGAACTATATCAGTCTGTGAATAAATATAATATACAAGTTCACTTTTTGAATGGAATTAGTGAAATAAATTACATTTTTGATGATATTCTAATTATATGACCAGCACCTGTATGTTGATATTAATGATGTTAACAGCAGAGGTCCCCCATGTTAGCTCCTCATTTATTTTGGCCCAGCTAATGAACTTGCAAAACTTGAGGGGTACAGCATAACAACCTTCATGGTATTTCTGATAAAGCTAACCATGCAACTGTTTACTTCACCAGGGTTTCCTTTGCCTATTGCCTTTTCTGTTTTTTGCTGTGCTTTCTTCTAATTATTCCTCTATTTTTGCCGTAGTTGTAGTTGTGTATTTTACCCAGCTCACACTAGGGACTAGCCACTGCAGAGACCTCACTAAGAGCCTATAAATGCTACCATCCAATTGGAGTCTATCCAGCCAGATCAACGCAACAGTTTGGCTGATAAAAAGCATCATGCCTAATTGGTTTCATCACATCCAGAAGTGCTGGCCTATCCCTGTCACCCCTACAGGTGAAAGCTACACGTGCCAAACCTGGCATCGCTGTCACACTCGTAGACTCGCGCACAGCTCTGTCCAACCAAGGCTTAAAACTTCCATCTCCTTAGCGGCCTTACAACTGGGCAGCATAACCTCCTAAAAGTGCAGCAGTAGACAGAGTTCACTGGTGGATCAGCAACACCGAGAGTTGTGCCAATCTGAGGGAAGAGGGACAAGGGGTTACCAGGGCATGAAAGCAGGGGTGGGATACAAAGACAAGGTCATACTGGGAGCTGCTAAGGGATTTGGTGTGTTTTGGATAGGTGGGGGTTTTAAGAAAGTTTTTTTATCACCTCACTCTGTAGCTAGAGCAAAAAGAACTGGCTGGGCAGATGGTAGCCTGATCTACCCTGTGCATCATAGAGAAAGGAATGCTGAAGGAGGCTCATTGTGTGGCCAGGAGGGGGAGATGTTTTCTGAGAAGGTTTCAGTTACCTTAAGGGGGCTTGACATTGTTGAGTAAAGGAAAGAAAATGAGGGCAAGGCAACTGTTTGGTATTGGATGCATCAAGGGGGTTTGGGTGAAAATTAAGATATTGGATGACCCAGCAGGGTCTAGTCCAGGGCCTTTTCCACCTTCCAGGGTCAGGCCTGATGGACCTACTGACAAGCAACTACAGTGTTAGTGCGTCCAACTATGCTTGAGTCCTTTCCCACGGAAATGGTTCGATGACTCCAAAGGTCCTTGTTGTACCCGATGACATTATGTTAATTCGGTCAGCCTGATTTGGATCTGCCAGGTTTGGTTGGCAGGTGGTTGATAGAGCTGACAGTTTGCGATTACATTTTATCAGACACTTGACTCCAATACCCAGACAGTGGAGTTAACGCTTATCGCCAAGCTCATAACCATCTCTTGTTTTTGGTGGGACTGAAACTGGTTGTAAAGATGCTGGATTGTCTCAATTTGGCTGACCTTTTCCACAACCACAACATTTCTGTCAACATGAAAAAGAATGAGGGACAAATATAAAGACAAGACACTGAATGATAAACCCTATTAGTAATCTCATTACAACCGTAGAGGGAGACGATTGTGAAAAGATAAAGATTGCTGTCTCCTCCTTGTCCTTACTCACTCTTTCTTTTTTCTGTATCTGGTCATTTCAGCACAAGATGATTCAATTGTCCAACAGTCAGCCTGGGACCACATTGCGCTCTTTGTCAAATTCTCTGTTTCTGTTGTGCACTAGTTTAGTTAAGAGTACGGGCTGCATTTGCACAACAAAGCAACAAGGTGTAAAGGAACCCTCCACTGGGATTGGATCTGGGGTCTGCGTCCGTCCAGTCGGCTTTCACACATCCTGCCCTCCTACAGTATCTAGTTACGTCCACTGTCCTCCTAGAAACAATGCTGAGTCTGACTCAGATCTCACTCCCATCTCCTTCCCAGACCCAATCACCGTGGATACACCAATGATTCCCCCCCTTGTCGTTATCTTGCCACCACATCTATGGAAATGAGCCCTATTTGGAGACCAACTCAGGGTTGAGTGAGCTGTTGCAAATGAGGCTGTCCTTAATTGGTGCAGGGAGCCCAGTAAGACAGGAGGGGGAGCACTGATTTACTCACACACGCACATACTTAAGAGTGTCCAAGTTGATTAATGTTAATGCGGTAACCCAAGCTCTTCTCCCTCTTTTCAGTCAAATAAAGCAATGTTTTTCTGCTGTGTTTCCTTTTGTAAATAAATGCCCCTAGGGTGGGCCATAGAGCCCCTGAAGAGATGCATTGGACTGTGCACTAGCTATGGAGAGGGCTGCTATCTAGGGAATTGGGGTTCAGTCCAAAGGCCTGACATTTTCTTCAGAAATCCTCTTTGTGCTTACAGCTCTAGTTTCAATATTTCCCTTTAGTTACTTACCAAACGCCACCCTTCACTGGTCCACAGCTCTAACCCCTTCTCTTATCCACTCTCTCTTTACCATTCTGCTCTTGTTCTTCGTTTTTCCCTCTTTTGAAAGTCTCAACCCCTCTCTCCATCTCCACCCCTCTCTTTCCCTCTCCTATCCTCCCCCTTCCCCAAAAACTGATATCAGATTAACTTTAACACTATCCCTGGTGCAAAAGGTAGCGCCTGCCTCTGATGCGTCTCCCTCCAGTAGAGCCATACAGGGAACACACACACTCACTCCTCCTCTGTCCTCTCGTTCTGGGATCACTTTCTCCAGACTTTTGCTCTTTGAAATCAAGCGTACCCTGAGGCACGGATTGGGCCGTGTTTGCCATTCTTGTCCTAGGCGGTCGTCCGGTGGAATTGGATCAACACAGAGCTCTGTGTGAGTGGAGGATTTAGGAGGGTTTTTCTGGGCAGTCTCCCCCTCCCTTTTCTGCATCCAAGAGCAGAGCCCCTCCGCTCTTGAGACTGCGTTGATGGTACCCACTTGGATGTGACTTAGAGGCTGATGCACAGGTGACGTGCTGAACTTCCGTCCTATGAAGGCAGGTGAGTGCTGAATTCTTAGTTGTGGTCTCTGAACTGGAGCTCTTGTGTTTTGTTCTTGTTTTGTTTAGTTTTGTTTTCTTATGACAAATTCACTCTCTTCCACTCCTTGTCACTTTCTCACAAGTGATGTTCAGGTGCTCTCTACCTCTATTACACCTCCCTTCCCTCTCTTTGTTTTGGAAACACTTTGTGCGTGAAAATGTAAATGATAGGCTTTAACTTCCAATCGGTAACTAAGTAATTTTGATAACATCTATCATTGGTATTAATGCCAGTCGTCAGACAGGCAGCTTGTTTGAGATCAGTTTCTGAGAGGTTAGCCAAATGAACTCTGCCAGTCTATGTAATGTGGTGTGAAGAGCAATGGATTTGCCTGTTGGCATCTCACACAGTATCTCATGGTTCACTTGGGAATCCCATCAAATGCCAGTTTTGTCTGTGCTGTGGTTTCATGACGGAAGATGTTATACAGGACATTGTCCAAAACAAATAGGCTCTATTCAGGAGACTGGATTTCCGTTATGTTGGAAGGTAGATATTCTTTCTCATTTGGCAATAGAAAGAAATGCTACACTTAAGACTGTGACTTAAGGATCCATTTCAAATTCAAGCAGCTTGAATTCATATTTACTGTTGTTTCCGTGCCAATTTGAGAATGTTATAATTAATGGCATCCTGATATTGTTTGCATTGCCATGTAATGTCATATTTCCTCTAGAAGAAAAAAAAACCTAGTAGTAACTTGATAATTTCTTGCATTTTTGAAATAGCTTAATTTAAGAATGATTTTTTAAGTTATGAAACTTTCTTTACTGTATGATAGTTTTATGCAACAGCGCAATGCTAAATTTAATTTGCTAACGCTGGATATTTATCTTGCTAGGCAAAGGCACAGATCATCCGATTGCTTTTCTAAGTTTTAAACATTGTATGAAATATGAAAAATTTAATTAGACTTACATTTGACAACATGTCCTGATTAATTGAGCTATGATGACATTGTGAGCTTTGGTTCGTTTTGTTAAGTGACATCTGACAATTCCTGATTTGTGATACTATGAAGAGCTTACATAATTAACAATAGGCAAGGCAATGTATTTTTTCCCTAATACAACTAAATTATATAACATTTTACTTTTCTTTCCATACACATGACATATAAGTTAATACTAAGACCTAATGCTAAGAATACTAGGACCCTTAAGACTAAATTATACTGGATGTATCAGTTTAATCGAGTTTTGGTTGCTATTGCCTACTATCTGTTTTGTTATTGCACTTTCTAAAAGGCATTTGGTCCTCCTCATTAAAATATAGGTCAACCTAAAACATTTCCAATTTAAAGTTTCCATCAGAATAATTTTTTATCCTTATTTCCATCATCTGATATTTGAGAGGTTGTCCATTTATTTTGGCACACTAAGGCTAGGTGAATCTAAAGGGAGTGAAACCCAAATTTCAGCCCCTCAGGGTTGCCGTAAAGACCCTGGCAACTCAAGCCTGCTAAATTAAACCCATTAACCTCACTATTCACAGCCTTTTCTCTGATGCCAACAAGTCATAACACATAAACACTTGGTAATGGACCCTTCAGACGATGGAGAGGAGCAAGGCAAGTTCTCCCAGCCGCAGGCTCATTGGCACTGTGGAGGCCTGGAACTGCATTACCATAGCCCACTCACACGGTAGTGCTGGAGAATGTGATCCCAACACATTGTTCCCTGTCACATAATAGAACCTTTTCAGCTCAGGGCGAACAGGCCCACCATGGAGAGGGAGAAAGGGGCAGAATGCCCTCATGGGAGACCTGGGAGACTGCTCTTTAAACCAGGGAAGATCGGAGAAAAATGTGTCTTGGCCTAGTTGTTTATTTCTTTAAATAGGTTTATTTTCGTGCTATTTTTCTTAATATTACAATATCAATGTTTTTTTTTTATCTTAAAATAACGTGTTTGGAGAGCTGGTGGCATTACAACACTTCTGTTTTGTGATGAATATTTCAATGTTTCTTAGGTGTTTAGGATGGTCAGAACAGGCACTTTAGTCTCTCTTCTCCAGCTCTTCAGCACCCTTGCTCCCAGAGGAGGTAAGTGATGTACTACCTACAAACTCACTCCTGCCTCCACAACACCTCACGAGCATAAGATGTAACAGTGATTAATGGACAAAAAGAGCCAAGGCACTGAATAAAGAGTCAAATAATAAGTAATGATGTCAAAAAGACCTTGAGATGTTAGAACCCAAAACCTTTTCCAAGTCTGTGTAAATGACTTCTTCATTCTGAAAAGTATTTTCAGATTTCAATAGGCATACAGCTTATGATGTACCACATCTATGCAAAAAGACACATCACTGAATTTAAGTATTTTAAATCCATTCTTCACAATCTGTCCAAACACACTCACAGGGCCAACTGTTTAATGCTTTTTAGCATTTCTTTGTAAACATTTCCTTTTCCTTTGCTTAGCTTTTTCTCAGGATACCCTCTACCCCTTTGGACCAGCTCACAGGGATTTAGAAACCCCTAAGATGGATGATGGCAGTTCTCCAGAGGTTCCACTACTAATTCCGTTCATATTCTTCAATGTGCCCTATAGGTCCCTTTATGTAAGTGTCCAAAATATGCAAGAGAACTGTGAGAAAAATCAGCCAAAATATCAATGTAACATCTTAGCTGTTCAATTCAGCAGTGAATTGTGTAACAGCACACCATCTTACATTTTCCAATAGGTCAACAATAATGGAGTGATCTCCTTCAACGTTCAGGTGAGTCAATTCACTCCAGAGGCTTTTCCCCTCAGTGACAGCCGTTCCTTCATTGCCCCTTTATGGGCTGACGTGCATAATGGTATCCGTGGGGATGTGTACTACCGTGAGACAACAGACCCAGAGACCCTGGAGAGGGCCACTCAGGATGTCAGAAAGTATTTCAAGAATATGGTGTCCTTCACTGCCAACTGGGTCTTCATTTCTACCTGGAATCAGGTCACCTTTTATGGAGGCAGCCAGACAACGCCGGTGAGCCAAAAAGAGTTTTATTTGCATGACCAATGTCAAAACTTTGCTAATGAGCAGCATGTACTGTGTGATCACCACAATAATCACCACCACAACAAAACCATTCTTTTTTCTTTTCAGGTAAATACATTTCAGGCAGTTTTGATCTCTGATGGACAAGCTTATTTTGCTATGTTTAACTATGGAGAGATCAGCTGGAGCACAGGCACAGCTAGTGGAGGAGACCCTCTTACGGGCCTGGGAGGAACCACAGCACAGGTAGGCTCATCATAAATTCTCATCTGTGATATAAGTTGTTACAGAGGTTGCTGTAGTTGTTACAGGGGTTCTGGTTCTTTGCATCAGATAGTTCCCTGGGAAATGTTTTCACCCTCTGAAAACTCACAACATAATTGATCTCTTTTTCTTTCTCTGCTATGATTGCGCTCTCCAGGCAGGTTTTAATGGTGGAGATGTCAGCCATTTCTTAAACCTTCCCGGATCACGCTCGAATGAAGTGGTCAACATTGAACGGACCACTAATGTTAACGTGCCAGGACGGTGGTTCTTCCGCATTGATGCTGACCAGATAGACCCAGCAAATGGCTGCGGCTACAGTGGTACAACAAAAACTATATAGTTATAGTTTTATAATGTTTTCTTGGTATTTGATACATTAAATTGATATTTTACTCCTATGTTAATTGTGTGCTCCTTGTTTATTTGCCATGTACACTTTTTATTCAACATGTTCTATTCATGGCCTATCTTACACTCTCTTCATGTTCTGTGTCTCCACAATCTTTTTTTTTCAGGGCGGTTTTACCGGCGTGGGGAGGTTTTCTGGTTACCAGACAAATGCACTCAACGATGCAGGTGTCTTGATCTGGATAATGAAGTCATCTGCCAAGAAACTCCATGTGGTCAGTTAGAAACCTGTGAACAGGTGGAAGGGGCTTACTACTGCCAGCCTACCCGTACCAGCACCTGTGTGGTGTTTGGAGACCCCCACTACCACACTTTCGATGGATTTCTTTATCATTTCCAGGTGCAGTACACCTGTGTTTTTTTTTTGTTTGTTTGTTTGTTTTTTGTTTTGTATAGAACTGTAGGCTAAAACGATGTGATTTCCTTGATCTCTCATCCAGGGCACTTGCTCATACCTGTTGGCTCGTCCATGCTGGGAAATGCCTGGTTTGCCCTTCTTCAGTGTGGAGGCCAAGAATGAGAACCGTGGTGTGACCACTGTGTCCTGGCTACGGGATGTGACAGTAGAGGTGTACAACCACCGTGTCACACTACCCAAAGGGACTCTGGGAACTGTGCAGGTCAGCTTTCTTCATGTTTCAGTCCTTTAAATTTAAAGCTGTTACTCCTACTAAACTGACCAACTGTGCAATCAGCATGAATAGCAGCCTAGTAGATTAAATTGTTCTTGCAGGACACAGGCAATATAACCTTTCTCAATGTCTTTCATTTTGTGTTTCTGTTGTTACAGGTGGATGGCTTGATAAAGACTCTCCCTGTTCAACTTCAACTAGGCGCTGTCAAGGTATACCAATCTGGCGTTGCTGTCGCTTTGGAAACAGACTTTGGTCTTTTGGTGACCTATGACGGATTGCACTACGCCTCCATCTCCCTCCCCAGCTCTTATTTCAACAACACTTGTGGTCTATGTGGTAACTACAACGATGACCCCGCAGATGACCCCGTGTTGCCAGATGGCTCTTTGGCAGAGAGTGTAGTGGAACTGGGTGGTAGCTGGCGAGCTGAGGACACAGATTTTCGTTGTACAGATGGCTGTGCCCAGAACTGTAGCATGTGTGAACCGGCAGCCGAAGCGTTTTACTTTCGCTCAGACTACTGTGGGCTGATCAATAAGACTGATGGGCCTTTCAGAGACTGCAGAGCTGTGGTAGACCCCACAGCATTTGTGTACAGCTGTGTTTATGATATGTGCAGCAATCGTGATAACATCACCACCCTGTGTCAGGCTATACAGGCATATGCACTTGCATGCCAGGCCTTGGGAGTCACTATACGACCCTGGAGATCACGCTCGTTCTGTGGTGAGTGATATCAGGTGTGACCTTAAGGTTAACTCTATGTCAATAAAGTCCAGACATCGTAGAGAGTTCTTTTAGAGGTTAAATCAAGTACACATTATTAAATCCTTTTCTCACTTTCTATCAAAGATACGTTCTTTCTATGTTTTCTTTTCCACTGATCTTGCATTTTTCCATTTGCCATCGGCTCTTAGCATTGACATGCCCTGAAAACAGCCACTACCAAGTCTGCACGAGTGCATGTCCTGCCTCCTGCTCCGACCTGACATCTCACCTCTACTGTACCCATCCATGCACTGAGGGCTGCCAGTGTGTCCAGGGCTATGTGCTGAGTGGCAGCCGTTGCGTCCGTCGCTCTGAGTGTGGATGTGAACGTGATGGTCTGTACTATGCCCTAAATGAGACCTTCTGGGCAGGGGAAGGGGGTGAGGTGGGTGAAGAATGCTCCCAGCGATGTGTGTGTGGCCCATCAGGTGAAGTAACATGCTTCAATGACTCTTGTGGTGAAGGCGAGGTGTGTGTAGCAGAAGATGGGTTGTTGGGATGTTACCCTCGTCGTGAAGCAGTATGTTCGCTGTCTCAGACTCAAATACTGGCTACGTTTGATGGGTCAACAATGCTGTTCCCTGATGAGAGCTCATTCTACCTGGTGAAGACTTTGGGACGCTTGCCTGCAAATGTTACATCAGTGGAGGTGAAGATTGGCAGGAAGCTGGTGAATAAGGGCCCTACATGGCTACGGCCAGTAGTCGTTAGGGTGGGACATTTGGAAGCACAGATAGGTGGCTCGGATTTTGACTTGATAAAGGTTTGTGGTGACTTTCATATCCTCTAATCTGCAAAAAAAAAGTTACAGTTCCTTTCTGTGAAAGACGAAAGATGTGAAGATACTTACTTGGGACACTTCACTATAGCAATATCATTACTTGTACAATAGCTTTGATTGTTACTCAATATATTCTCATATATTGTTCAGACCAAGTTATCTGATTGTATGACATGCTAATGATGTTGTAACTCTCATCTCCACCCAGGTCAACGGTGAACCAGCGATTCTTCCTTATGTCCATCCAGTGGAGTCTTTAATGATATACCGGTCCTCTGGTAATACCACGGTGATTGAGTGGAGTGGTTTAGTCCGCACCCGATACTCACGTCAGGGCCTGCTAAACATCACTCTCTCCACCCTCTTTTACAACACCACCTGTGGTCTTTGTGGTTTCTTCAACGGAGATCCAATTGATGACCTCCGTCTACCTAATGGAAGGCAGGCCGATACACCCGAACAGTTTATTGAAGGCTGGAGAGCCATTGCGGATGATCTGACATGCAATGGCGACTGTGAAGACTTGTATCGTATGTGTACAGATTTAAGGCTGTACCAGAGCCCGTGGCTGTGTGGAAACATCAATGACCCAGGAAACAGCTCGTTCCTGGCTTGCCACATAGCTGTTAATCCCTCTCCTTTCTTCAGGAACTGCCTCTACAACATGTGTGTGAAGGAAGGAAACCGTTCTGCCCTGTGTAACTCCCTCCAGGCATATGCTTCAGCTTGTCAGGATGCGCAGATCAACTTGGGAGCCTGGAGGAGTGCTACCAACTGCCGTAAGAGTGTTGGTTGTTTCTCTCTTTTATCATTTTCAGCACCTTCTATCCCTTTCCCTTAGTTTCCTTTTTCTTTCTTTCTTTAGCTCTTCCCTGCCCAGAAAACAGTCATTTCGATGAGTGTACATCTGCATGCCCTCTCACTTGCTCTAACTTGGATGATCCTGAGGAGCCATGCCCTCTACCCTGCTCAGAGGGCTGCCAGTGTGAAGAGGGATTTGTCCTCCGTGATGGCATCTGTGTGGCACGTAGCGACTGTGGCTGCTTCTACCTGGGCCGCCAGCTAGCCACCAATGAGACATTCTGGACAGACTGGGAGTGCCAGGAGCGCTGCTACTGCAACGGCACAGACAACAGTGTCTACTGCACCTTCTCACCCTGTCACCCAGAGGAGTACTGCCAGGAGAATGAAGAGCTGTTTTTCTGTCAGCCAAGGACAGTGGCCATGTGTGTTGTTGCTGGTTATGGACACGTTTTGCCATTTGGAGGTGTACCATTTGACATCCAGAGCAGCTGTACTCTTCGTCTGGCCACTA
The DNA here is from genome assembly GCF_018340385.1 of Cyprinus carpio. NCBI lineage: Eukaryota > Metazoa > Chordata > Actinopteri > Cypriniformes > Cyprinidae > Cyprinus > Cyprinus carpio. The sequence continues at coordinate 20,191,215 of NC_056601.1, forward strand.
CTGAGTGTGGAGAGGGGGACCAGGAAGGCTTTGGGGGACTAGACAGTGCAGAGACCGTTCTGGGAGGACTGCCCAGGTTCCAGTTTTCAGCTCGGAATGAAGAGAGAGACACAGGCCAGGCTATATGGGTGCGGGGATTTGTTCTGGAGGTCTATGGATATGAAATTGAGGTGTCACGAAGTTTCAAACACACAGTCATGGTAAGATTGTCCTGAGCTATGTGTTGAGATAATGAATAATATGAATCTTATGCTTTTGTTCAGTTTGTTTTAAACAGGTCCATGTCCCAGAATTGTAATTGGCATAAAACTCAATATGAATTTGAGTGGCACAAATAGCATGTTCATATTTGTGTGTACGGATGTGATCCAGCAGCCAAAGCTGATTTGGATCAGTACAAAATTCTACACCTGCACCTGCACAGCTACTGATATAATTTTTGTCCATTTGCATGAGTGGCAGATATTTTATAATCACAAGAATTCATCTGTAATTCTAGAATACCACATTTTGAAGATCAAACTCCTCATTTTTATGACACTAAGTTATTTTAATCAACCAGACAGAAGAGCTAAACAAAGCAGTACATTTTTTCAGATGAGGAATATAATATTTCAGCCAGCATCTGTTAGCACATTGGAGCAGATACAGAGGGAAACTTATAACTGAGTGATGTCTGGAATGAATTCACAACACCACTGAAAGATCTGAGGAACTTTAGATCAAATAAAGATTGAGGGAAGAAGAAAACCAAGTTAGCAAATGAGACACATAGGGAATCATCATGAAACTGGCTTTTGAATAGATAATATAGATAGATGATGAACAACAAATGGATAAAATGAGATTATATAAGACGCAAAGCCAGAAGATGAGACTGAAAGGGATGTATTATGTACTAAACAGTTTTGATTGCTATATTGAAACAAATGTCAATGTTTTACATTATTTATCTCTTTTAGGTGAATAAAGAGCGCCTGTATCTGCCTATAAAACTTGGTCCAGGGAAAGTTAACATCTACACCTTTGGTCTGCAGTTACTTGTGGAGACAGACTTTGGTCTGAAGGTGGAGTACAAATCAAAAGACATTTTGCAAACCACTTTTTGCTTGTAAAACACATTCTGTGCAACTTTACAGCATTATCCACCGTGTAAGCTAATACACAGTTAATATCTCTACAGGTGGCTTTTGATTGGAATACTTTACTGCTTCTGACTCTTCCTCGCAGTCTCTTTAATGCCACCTGTGGGCTCTGCCAAGGAATGCCCATTACTGGTCCCGCACTAAGTGTCACAGAGTGGGGCATGGCATGGGCAGAACGTGACACCTTCTGCCAAGTGGGTTGTGGGGACTCTTGCCCTCGCTGTGGATTGGCTGAGAGGGGCCTAGCTGCTGAGGTCCCCGCCCAAGTAACAGATGCTGTTGGTAACACTGACATGGATAACGGTAACCCAGGAAACCGTTTCCACCTTGCTGAAGGGTTGTATGTGTATGTCGAACCTGAGGCAGTGGGATTATGTGGACTCATTATAGACCGCGGAGGTGTGTTTGCACGCTGTCACAGCAAAGTGGCACCAGCATACTTCTACCAGAGCTGTCTGCAGGATACATGTGTAGATCAAAGTGCGAGAGAGACCATCTGTAATTGGCTACAGATTTATGCCAGTACCTGTCAGACACAAGGAGTGTCTGTCATTGGCTGGAGAAGTTCCACACCTTGTGGTGAGACATATTTTATGTTTATTTAAGTTTATTTACTCATATGTCACAATCTTGTTTTGCATAAAAATTAATGCTGCTTTCTAAGACATGCATCACAACTATTATTTCTTATACTTGAGGTTAGGGGTTTGTTCTATAGTAAATTGTGTGGATTATTAAGAGAGAGATGTGCAGTTAATTAATCAGAGAAAAAACATAGACTTGCAATGAAGGAGGATCTGGACTCGAGTTTAAAAAAAAATTGAATATCACAGAGACATGAGGGTGGCCACTTTTGACTTAGACCAGTAAACTGCCACTTAACCAGCCAAAATGCCCTAGCAATTTTGCATAAGCACCATGCACATTTTCTTCAGGAAATAATAGATTTGAAATTTTAGAAAGATTTATGAGGCTGCCTTGAAAAGTATTGTCATTTTCATGCATTTAGATGCAAATTGTTTGCACTTCTAGGGCTGACATGAAAACACTATTATAAAACCTCTTAATGCTTGGTGTTATGCTGGCTAACCACAAACCATGGCTTTATTTACAAATGTTCTGTTTTGCCAACATAAAAACTACAAGTCATTTTATCACAGTCAAAGCCCCGTGAATGCCACACATTCATATAAGCCCTTTACAGTGAAATGCAATACATCCTCCCCTTTACTTCTGGAGAAGCTCACCCATCCAATGAACTCTGTGTGTGCCCAGTGCTGTCGTGCCCCGTGAACAGCTACTATTCCAGCTGTATGATGCTGTGCCAGCCGCAATGTGCCCCTGCACGTGGACAGAGAGACTGTAACCAGTACTGTGTTGAGGGGTGCCAGTGTGATCAAGGCTATGTGCTCAACGGCAAGAGCTGTATCCTCAGTCAGAACTGTGGATGCTACACGGATGGTAAATACTATGAGGTAAGACAGCATGTCACAAAACTAGACAAAGCCAATACAAATAATAAAATAAACCAACACAATAACCCTATCTTAAAAGCATGCAGTACCAAAATACAATACCAATTTTTTATTATTATTTAACTGCCCCACTTTTTTTCTGTATCTAATCAGTTTACCAAGGAAACACATTTTAAAAGATTATTAAGAAATAAATAATAAGACTTAATTCATTATTAAGCATTTGTGATCCATAAAAGTTATAAGAGTGATAAAGGTAAAAAAAACTGAATTTAGTATTATCAATTATCAACCACCCTGGACACCCTAGAACCCAAAAATTAACACACTTTTGTATAAGTGTTTTCACTCTATTTTCTGTCTTTACCTAAGCAGTTGTTCTGGAACAGTGACTGCACTAAACGCTGTCAGTGTATTGGACGGAATCTGATTCAGTGCGACCCACGGCGATGCAAAGCAGAGGAGGAATGCGTCCTACGTCATGGTGTGCGAGGATGCTTTGCCCGACGTAATCAACACTGTGTGGCATCAGGCGGTGGCGTCTTCCGTACTTTTGATGGTGCCTTTCTGCGTTTACCTGCCTCATGCTCCTTTGTTCTTTCAACGATCTGTCATAAGCTGCCTGAGTTATCTTTTCAACTCATTGCCAATTTTGACAAGTGGAGTACACCCAACCTAACCACCATCTCCCATGCTTACCTCTACATCAACGAGGAGAACATTCTCATCTCCGGAAACACAGTTAAGGTAGGAACATCGAAATTATACTACAAAAAATGTTTTGGACATGACATCACTCAGGTGAAGTGGTCTAGAATTTCCTAGGAGAATTTAAAGGAGAAAACTGGTATTTGAGAATGAAAATTTCTCAACTCTGGCTCTTGAAGTCTACTCTCCTGCAGAGTTGAGCTCCAATCCTAATCAAACACACCTGAACAGGCTAATAAAGGTCTTCAGGAGGATTACTAAAATGTTATAAGCAGCTGAGTTTGATCAGGGTTGGAGCTACACTCTACAGCAGGGCTGGACAACTTCGGTCCTGGAGGGACCCTGTCCTGCAAAGTTTACTTCCAACCCTAATCAGCAACCCTCCAGGACCGAAGTTCCCCAGCCCTGCTCTACCGCTCTAAAGTGAAGATTGGAGCTAGCATTACAGGATGGATTTTGACATTTCTTTTTATATGTTGACTATGAAATTATTATGTAATGATTATGTAGCTAAACGCTAAGTGTTTTCCTCTTTTACCTCAGGTAAATGGTACGCCCGTGTCCGTACCTTTTGTCACTGGTCTAATGACACGTGTGTCCACATCAGAGGGATTCCTGGTGATCGACACTCCCCAGGACATCCAGGTGCGTTATAATCGATTCAACACCCTCAGCATTACAATGGGCCCACGGCTGCAGAACAAGGTGTGTGGACTGTGTGGGAACTTCAATGGCGACCCCACTGATGATTACATCACCTCTCGTGGAAAACCTGCCGTCAGTGCACTGGAGCTGGCTCAGAGCTGGAAAACCAACGGCATGCAGAACAGGTTTATATTCATCACTCATCTCGTTAGTTTCACCCTGTCCTCTTTTTGTTGCCACTCATTTTCTATCCTCCATTGCCTAACTTTTTCCTGTAGTTGTGATGAGACGCAGTATGTGGCCCTGGCTCAGTCCTGTGATAATACAGCAGTATCAGAGCTCCAGGGAGAAGACAACTGTCTGAAGCTCACAGATTTGAAAGGTTTCTTCCAGCCCTGCCACGGCCTGCTGGACCCTCACCCCTTCTACCAGTCTTGTTACATGGACGGCTGCTACAACCACCGCAAGGCCCAGGTGTGCGGCTCAATGGCAGCCTACGCTGAGGCCTGCCGCTCTTTCGGCACACTTACCACCAAGTGGATCGCCCAGGAGAACTGCTGTAAGAGGACGCTGCCACCTACTGGATAAGCACAGGCAGCACAGCTCAATTGTCATTTTTAGAAGTACATTTTACATGTATCTGGGAAATAAATGTAGATTTATTTTATTATTATTATTATTATTATTATTTATTTTATTATGATTTGTTCCAGCTTCCAAGACTATCACAAGTCATTTTCACAATTTTGACAAAATTTGATATTTTATTAGAAACATTCTGTGCTAACTTTGTAACTGGACCTGTCTTTAGCAGAATGGATCTATGACCCCTGTGCAGGAGAGATTTGCTCGAACAACACATGTGAGCAGGAGAATGGAGGAGATCTGTGTGGCTGCCCTGAGCTACCCAGCACTGAAATTAGTGAGTAAAAAAAGACATATTGTGGCAGAAATAAATATAAATCCTTTGTAGGGTCTCTTTGAAGTTCTTATAATCATTCATTATCAAACCCATTCACATTATCCTGTACTAGTTACCTTTTATTTTATATTGGCAGGCTAAGTGCTTAATTAAAAGGTCATATTATAAACTGGTATGAAATATTGAGAAAAGCCCTTATATCTTGTACCTTTTGACGTAGGTGAGGATGACATAATCCAGGCAGAGGTGACCTGTAAACACGCTCAGATGGAGGTTTCTATCTCTAAGTGCCGTCTGTTCCAGTTGGGCTTTGAGAGGGAAGACGTACGAATTAACGACCAGCACTGTGCTGGTATCGAGGGAGAGGATTTCATCTCCTTCCATATCAACAATACTAAGGGACATTGTGGCTCTATTGTACAGGTGAACAAATTCCTCCTTTCCCTAATTAACAATTGTTCAAGATCAGACGGTCTCGGTTTTTAGAGAGAGTGGAAAGTACTGGTTCTAGTAAAGAAAACGTACTGTGCCATTCACATCCATTTCCATACAGGTGAATACAGGCAAAGAAGTTTAGGTTTGGTGCACATCTGCACAAAGACATTAGAGCAATAGACCATCTAGGACCAGCTTAAGCAGGTTTAATATGTATTCATTTCACTATTGTCTGTGCCTCACAAACTAGTCATCTAACATCCTAAAATTGGCATTACACATTCATTATGTACATTTTTCTAAAGGGAATAGTTTTACCTTCTGAGAAACCAATTTTTTCCAGGCATTTTCTTGCAGATCCTACTGCTGCCTTGTGATGAGTTCAGTGAAGAGCCTTCCGATATGGTGGACGGAAAAGATGAAAATAATATTATTAATTTAATTTTTTGAGTCTAAATGGAAATGGTTCCATGTGATTGCAATGCATTATTTAAGAGTGTGTTAATTGCGTTTATGCTTATTTGAGTATTAAATCATCAGTTTGAACAGTTCATATTAACATTACAATGAGTCTCTCGTGTAGGTGACGTGCGCAAGCGGCCATTTATGAAGTGCGTCCCAAAACTTTTAAGCAGGAGTGCTTGCTTTTGCTTTAAAGTGCTGTGTAGTCAGCAAGTTAGGTTTTGGTGTAGATACAGTAATAGAGTTATTTTTAATCATTAAACCATCCATAATTCAAAATGAGCTTAAGTTAGTCTTATGCTTTGAAAAATATTACAAATTTTGAGGATAAAAAAAGTCCCATGCTCACTGGTCTGCTGTATAAGATTTTTAAATATTTCCTAATTTAGTTCTAAATTACTCAGGTTGGTACACAATAAATGTTAAAATTGCTTTCCAAATATGTTTTCAAGAAAGATCTTTTGCAACTAATCATTTAGACTTTAAGATATACAGCAGAAGATACTCTTTTTGCTTTTTGTAGTTACATTTTCATTGTTTGCATATTTGATGTGCTGTTTGCTGGGCTGAATATGTTATTCTCAGTGGAAAGGTAATTAAATTTACAGTAACTTTTATGTGTGTTTGTGTGTGTGTATTTGTGAGTCCAGTCAAATGGAACCCATATTATGTACAAGAACACGGTGTGGATCGAGAGTGTGAACAACACAGGGAATGTAGTGACACGTGATAAGACCATCAACGTGGAGTTTTCCTGTGCTTATGAGCTGGACATCAAGATCTCGCTGGAGACAGTATTGAAGCCAATGCTCAGGTCAGCTGTCACACATTAACCCCTTACAAAAAAACTAGCACAGTATTACATAGGTAATATTACAGTATATTATTCTTTGAAGTACAATAAATTTCCATGGTTATATATATATATATATATATATATATATATATATATATATGTACCTTACCCTAATATTTTGATATTTTTTATCTTTGTCAACAACCACATTTATTATAATAAAAAACAAACACAGCAGATAACATAATCTCATATTACATGCACAATGCACAGTTGGATGCACTACAAATGTGACAAATGATAAAGATAATAACCACTCTTTTTTTCTGCTGTCCACAGTGTAATAAACCTCACACTGCCGACCCAAGAGGGCAACTTCATCACAAAAATGGCCCTGTATAAGAACGCCTCATACCGGAATCCATACCGCGAGGGAGAAGTGGTGCTGAGCACCAGGGACATTCTGTTTGTGGGGGTGTTTGTAGAAGGAGCAGATGATAAACAGCTTATTCTCATTGTTAACATGTGCTGGGCTACACCATCTCGTTTCAGCAGCGATCGCCTTCGTTACATTATCATAGAGAGAGGGTAAGAAAATAGCATATAAAAAAATGATTTCAGTCCATATTTAACATAACATATAAAAAATACTGTTCAGAAGAGAACTGCACACCCATACACATAGCAATGAGTCTACAGCTCTCACATAGCATAACTGTAATTCCAGGTGTCCTAACATCAAGGATAACACTATAGGCATGGCTGAGAATGGCGTGTCCCTCACCTGCCGCTTCCACGTCACTGTCTTTAAGTTCATTGGTGATTACGATGAGGTGCATTTGCACTGCGACGTCTCTCTGTGTGACTCAGAGACCAACGCTTGCAAAGTGGTGAGAGCCTGTACACACACACGCATCGACAAACACCTTTTTTATTTTATTTTTAGTCGTTTTGCCATTTAAAACAATAGTGACAATGGTACAGGCCAGGGGGTTGGTTCATAATGTGCCACTAAAACATGTCTTGAAATGAAAAATACAATGTAGATATGATTCGCTTGTTCATCTCTCCATCAGTCATCTTGGAGAACTGCTTCTTTTGGATTTGTAATCACCTTTTGCTTTTACAGAATTGCCCTCATAACAAACGAAGTTATATGGATTACAGTCAGCATAAAGAACAGATCCTGTCAGTGGGACCAATCAGAAGAAGAGGTTGGCCTACGGAGTATATTTTAGATTTATGCATGAGTGCATGTCCTGAGAGTGTGTGTATGTGTGCGGAATGTGTGTGTAGTTTAATAGTGGAGGCAATATGATGTGGGTGTATAATTGGGTGTTTTGTGTATGTGCATATTAGCAAGGTGATTACAGCTATAACAGTGTGTGTGTATGTGTGTTTTAGATTTAGACTGGTGTGAAGAGGGTAATGGTGGCTGTGAGCAGATCTGCACTAGTCAAGTAACAGGCGCTGTGTGTAGCTGTGTGACAGGAATGCTGCAAAGAGATGGGAAGAGCTGCCGAGGTGAAATACAAATACACACACACATGGGGTGTTTTACATTCTTTAAATTGGCGGACATTGCCGAAAGTGGTGTGCTACAAACAATAAAACATCCCAGGGCTGTATTATGAATTATTAGCACTCTTGGAACACAGCATTATTGAATGTGTGACATTGATTTTATGCAACAGTTTAAAAAAACATTAACTTAATTAAACCTACATTTTAGACACAATATTGCCAATTGTATTTTTGGTCCACTAAGGAAAATAGTTTCAGACAAATCACAGCAATGCAGTGCTTATGCATTTTTGTGGGCCAACCCGAGAGTTAGAATCACACTAGCTCTGTTAACAAAAAGCCAGTGGGATTTTTTAACTGCAGAAAATCATTTATTGCAGAAAAGCAGCTCTGTGACACATTTCGTTCGTTATCATGACCTTCACAAATTAATGCAACTTTTATGAATTTGAAGCCTAAATACAATCTCCAAAAGTTAAAAGCTAAGTCTGAGTTAGAATAGCTTGCAAAAATGTGAGTATAAACACAACAAGGCTGTGAAAGCAAACTAGTGAGTAGATGAGTTTACCTGTTTTGCATGATGCCATTTAATGTCCCTAACAACCTGTATAGTCCCATTTAGCAACTTGTTAGCAACTGCAAGAAAAAGCTTTTAAAAATCAAAGTTGGTATTATTGATGTATTTTATAAAAAAAAAAAAAAAAAAAAAAAAAAATACCCATTGAAGTTGGGACGATGAAACCAGATTTGCTAAAATGCTAACTTGTTTCCAGGGTTTGGTCTTCAAAAATAATTTTTCCCTGCAGCACTCTATTACTGTAACAAAGGATATCAAACTGTGGCCCACAGTACTATGAGTTGCATCAGCTACAATAAGTTACACCCACTACAAAAAACTACAAAAAGAAATGTCTTTTAAGATTTGAACACATTTCACATATAAAAACAAAAATTACTGAACTTGAAAATATGTAATGTGAAGTAGTAGATCCAATCAGAACCATTTTTTGTATGTTTCTTCATGTTTCTTTACCAGAGATTTGTTGTTTAACTGCTGTACATATATGTCCATTTATAATTTTTGTTCTTCACATTTTCCATTTATAATAAATGTCAGTGTTGTCATCAGACACTCTTGTAAACTACACTTGCACAAATATATGCTCTGCATATTAAATGTCAGCAGCGGCATCCGTTGACGTCCTGTTTCTCTGTAACAACGTAAAGCTTGTGCATTCTTCATGACTTCGCTCAAACTGTAAACTCCTTGACCCTCTGTTCTCATGAATCTCTCTTCTCATTTTCTCTTTCTTAACAGTCACCAGTATGAGTACTGACCTTCAACCCCTGCTTCTTCTGGCAGCTGTTGTTGTAAGCGTCAACATCTTTCTGCAAACACACACCTCAGTTTTTTTCTCTTAACACACACCAAGCAAGGTCAAGGGAGACAGAGGCGTATACAGACAAAAGGGAGGAGAAAAGAAAAGCAAAAAGGAGCCAGTGAGGGGATATGCATGTGATGCATCAGCAGTCCTGCAGTGAGGACCACCTCTGAGCAGTTCCCTTCATCGAAGTGAAAACTGTGATCAAATGCAACCAAGTGATCCTTCACCAGCTGGATATCTCAGACATAAACAACGTGCCTCAGTCCAATATAATAACCTGACACCCTTCAGACCCTGAAAAATCCCAGATCTTTTCTTTGGCACAACATCTAAATGCCAGAAAAAAATCAAACTTTCACTTTGAAACGTAGTATTAGAAAGACATCTACTGAATATTTCACAGCCACTAATTACAGATTAGCAAGCGTTACTTATTAGATGATGAATTCTCGTGAAAAATCACTGAAACGTGAAAGCACGTGTTGCAAGAATGGATGATAATTCGCAACACCAGTAATGTTGTAATGTTTTTGATTTAGTTGATTTGATGAAATGAATACCCTCTACTGCTCTAATTCTCAATATGCCATTTTGTTTCTTATTTAAACTCCTTTTTTGCCATACTGAAGTATTGCTGAGATCAAAATGCCAATCAGCATTTGTATTGCTTTGTATTCCTGCAAATGCAAATGAGTGCATAGTGTTTGGTACCAACACACAAATGTTCTTGAGTAGTCAACTTTTCAAGCATCACTTATTTAAGCTGTATATAGCAGGCTATGTTTGATGGATGTGAACACTTTTGTCCTGTACTATAAATACTCAATGTACTGTATGAATCACTGACATAAAGTGAATTGTTAGAGTCATCAACTCCATTTGCAATTTAATCTGGCAATATCACTCATACTTCATGGTGATGATGATATTAATGGAAGATTCAAGGACTGTTTCTAATCACTTTGCTCATGACACCACAGAACTGAATTATTCTGCATTTCCTGTAGGTTTGGGACTGCCATAAACCATTGTTAACGTATGTAGTCAGCTGTTTGGTGACCAAACCCTTGATGTCCATAATTACTGTAACAATGTTTTCTTATTCTAGGGTTTTTTTGTTTTGTTTCGTATCTTATATGATTTATTTGAGAATAAAGTGAGCAATTCACATTGATTCTAATTCTATTCATAGTGCATTAGTCATGGCTTCTGCAGCAAGCCAAAGATAGAGAACGTGCGCGCGCGCAGAGAGAGAGAACTAACGATCCGCGTTGCTATGGCGACCGCTTGGGAGGCGGTTCCTTTAATCCTGACTTGAGAAAAGCACAAATATCCGAGCAGGACTCTGTGCTGGTATGCTGCCACTCCAACCAACTGATCGAGTGCGTAATGCTGAGCCAGTGCCGTACGATTTTCTGCTGAATCTTGAAGTAGCGCGTGGTATTTAGAAAAATCCAGGAATATTTTGCTGGTCACTCGGGAGGATGAACTGGAATTCCGCTGGTAAGCATCTTAAAGGTTATTCTGGGGGAGGCTCTTGCGCAGGATTAAACGTGACATAATTTACCCTTATTAGCTAAGCTTCTATTACCGATCATAGCGTTTATGCAATTTAACGAGACCACCAGCCGTTTTCAGTGGCAGTTTTCCACAGTCAGCGTTAATGAGTGGGCAGTGAATGCAGTGTTTATAGTAACTGCTGTATCCTACAGTAACAGTCTCTGTTTGACTCACGCTCAGATTGCGTCCACTGCTTTAATAGGTAGCAGTGCATTAGTTAATTACTCAGAGCTTAGGCAATGCGCATTCCTCCATTCCTCTTCCCTCACTTCTTTACATCACTACAAACACTCTCTTCGTCATTACCATCGTCATCGTCGTCGTCATCATCATATTCTACTTCTATTTCATTTTTACCCTCATCTTCATTGTCATTATCATATTCATTCATTTTTTTCATAATTTTCTTCTTCGTCATTTTAATTGTCTTAACTGTCATTTTCTTTCAATTCCAAGTAAAAAAAAAAATTATGTTTTTAGACACCATGGTAATTAATTTTTTTTTACCTTAAGGTATCAATCTGATATCATCATTACCATCTGATACTATCTTTTTTGTTTGTTTGTTTTTCCAGTTTTTAAAGTAGCCTATTATTATATTTATAATTATGAAACTCTACAGTAAGTTTTAATATTATGGAAGGGTTAGGTTTTATGTCATGAAAGATTAGGGTTGGGTTCAGGGTTTAGAGTAGCTATAACCAACATACTGTTAGGTCTGCATTTGACTGTATTATTTATTGTATGTTGCAGCTGTTATTTCATACTTCATCGGCTGTGAAAGCAATGTAATTTTGCTTTACAAACTTTTTATACATAAACAAATAAATAAAATAAATGTACTTCAGATAATTATCCACCCAGCCATGTTTTTCTTTACAGGAGATGTAACAAATAGTAGCAGTGAGTAGTAACTAGACGTAGACCCTTCTCAAATTTTTGCTTGTGAAAATATCTTTTTTTTTTAAGTTTATTTATAGGAAGTGCCTTTGTTCAAGTTCTCACAGAGAAGTCGTGACTTCAGTCATTTCTAGAAGGCTGTGGTGGTCTTTGAAAGATCCTCTTCTTCTTCTGCATTTCTCTTTTTGTCCAACAAAACTCAACTAACTTTTCAATTATAGCACTCATCATCAACATTTTGAGTATCAGTGTACATTACCTGCTAGTAATTCTAGTTGACTGTTGTCCTACTTCCACACAACTGATCCTGTAAGATGAGACAAGTCACGTTTATTACGTTGTCTTTGTGTTTGCATGAGCAAGAGTTTCTGTTATATTCTAATACAGATTATTTGCTGAGACTGAAAATTTAACACGCAGTCTCTAATAAGTATTAGTCTCATGTGCTTCAGCTTTGTTTCTAGCAGACTTTATTTGTTTTTTGTTACAGTTTGGCTCTCTCTACCTTGGGGCTGATTTCGCTTCACATCTTGATCATGTCTCCAGTCTACTCACCCCCCAAATACACCACTGGCTCCACCCTCTTAAGTCCATACAGTTCCTATGACCCCTACGATCCCACGCTGGGATATATTGTCCGAGGTCAACCTCAGCTTTCCAGGTATGCTCCTTCCACCTCCCGCTACCTGAACCCCAGCCCTTGCCTCGCCCAAGGCGTCCTGTTCTTTCCCCAGGAGCCTGAACGTGGGCGAGCTACACCCCATTCAGAGCCCCACATCGGCCGCCGGAGTGAAAGCTACAGTAGGATGCAGGTTAAAGGTCAGATTCCCCGAATTAATGGGCCAAGGGGCCGGTCACCGTCAAGGACTGGATATAGCTGCACATCACCCCTGTCCAGGCAGCGCAGGTCGGTCAGTCAGTCAGACCTGATGCGGGAGCTGGCCACACTGGAGATCTGTGACCAAGGAGCAGTGGAGAGAGGAGTGTACACAGTCAAAGAGAGCACGATCAGAGGACGAACAGATTACTCAGGGCCTCTCTGCTGGAGCTCAGAGGTGAGTTTGATAATAGAGGTACTCAGAGGTACTTTGACAATAAATATGTTTAAAAAGAATTCTGAGAATCAGAATCTATCTGTATTCATTGTTAAGATGAGCCAAATGTTTTTTCTGCTTCTGTGGCCATGAGATTGTTGGTAAGCATTGTCAAAATTATAATATAAAAGTCTTTGACCCCATCCCCCCCCCCCCCCCCAAAAGGACTGACAAAAATCAAGGTTACAGAGCGGCGCTTACAACAGAAGTAAATTGAGACAATTTTTGTATTTTTCAGTAAAATGAAAGTGTTATTTAAACTGTAGAGCTGTTTTACATTTTACAGTCATTTCAAAATGTCAAATCAAACACATAACAGGTCATTTTTACATAATCCTGAAGACTGTAGTCAGATTTTTTTTAGATATGGAGCTAAACTCTAGTTTGTGGAGTTGCATTGTCTTGGCGACAAAATTGTAAGATTATACCGAGACTAGTAGTCCTGTAATACTCAGATTTATTCACTAGAGTGCGCCGCCTTCCTCTTTTAATTAAAGACACACAAACAAAATAAAAAAAAAAAAAGTGACGTGACATTCAGCCAAGTATGGTGACCCATACTCAGAATTCGTGCTCTGCATTTAACCCATCCGAAGTGCACACACACAGAGCAGTGAACACACACACACACTGTGAACACACACCCGGAGCAGTGGGCAGCCATTTTTATGCTGCGGCGCCCGGGGAGCAGTTGGGGGTTCGATGCCTTGCTCAAGGTGCACCTAAGTCATGGTATTGAAGGTGGAGAGAGAACTGTACATGCACTCCCCCCACCCACAATTCCTGCCGGCCGAGACTCGAACTCACAAACTGTATTTAGAGGGCCACAGAGCTTTGATAATAATCTAATAACAACAATAAAAAAAAAAAACAACAAATAAAGCTGTATTTATAGGGCCACAGAGCTTTGATAATAGGTTAAGATGAGATATATGATACACAAATATTATCCAAAAAAAAAAAAAACAACAACAAAAGAATCTATGCCTGCATTGTAGTACATTGCATTACATTACAACTGGTTTTGTGCAGTTGGCTGAGATAATTCATTTATGAGCTGACATTATGCCACATTGATTGCTAGTCGATTGCTCTCATAGTGTGCCAGAGGTCTGTACAGTGCTGAATATAATTACTTGTTCACAGTAGCAGCCCTGTATATCAGCACAATTTCATGTTGTTAGCTTGGACTTTGTCATTGTCAGGTCTATAGCGTATGATCAGCCAAAATCCAGGCGTTATAAAAATGTGCAGTACCAGGTGCAATTCTGCTCAGAACTCTGACTTAAGCTTATTTGTGTTCCCGTTCTCCTCCTGTCCTAACAGTGTGACATAACTAGATGCTTTGAAATTTAATCTCACCATTTATTATGCATTATTCAAACATCAGTAAAGATTACTGTGCCAGAATGCATGTTTTTGTTTTCCTTTCTCTTCTCCTTCATTCCACTCCCATGGTCTTGTGGTGCTGGGAGAGGCCATGAAAGAGATGAAGTGGTGTCTTTATGATCTGCCTTAACTCTAAAGATTTTATGCTTGGCATGTGTGTTTAGGTTACATAAGTCTCTACAATCAGGTTTAAAGATATTGCAAGTGCTGGAGTACTTGTACAGAGAGATAAGTAACAGTGTTTAGTGTTCAGTGTCATATTAAGTCCATTATAATGATGGATTATTTGCATTATCTTTATTTCATCATAGTTTACAACTTTTTGATTGTAAATGAGTTAATAAATTATTCTAAGATCACAGATGCAGTTCTGCATGCTCTCTTTCATACTCTGTATTTTGCAGATTTCACTGAAAAATCAGTGGAAAATGTGGTTACCTACTTCTAACTGATCTGGACTGTGTTTCCCAAAAGCATCATAAGACTAAGTGCATCGTAAACCCATTGCCACCAATGGAGCTGCGATCAGCTTAGGCTTACGATGCTTCTGGGAAACGCAGCCCTGATCCATACTACTTTCATTGATATAACATTACTTGATTTATTGCAGTCACTAGTCAGGTTTAGTCATATTAAATACATTTACTTGACTAAAGCCAGTTAATAAACCATATTGGCATCTTATAACTTTCATTACAGTTTTTTCAACTGCTTACACACTTTTTCAAAACTTTGCCAATTTTTTTCAAAACTTTACACACAATTCCAAGAATTGCACACACAGAATGCAAAATGCCTCACATCTCTTGCAAAATGAAGCACTGCATTCAAAATATCACAAACACATGTCAAAAGCAAACATTTGCAAACCCCTTTGCCATAATATTAATTCCTGTTAGATTTTTGTGTTACGTAGAGAATTGTGTTTTGTGTTTTGCAAAAAGTGTTTTATAAAATTGAAAACTGAGTCAAAGGCAGAGAATTAGTGTATGGTTTTGCAGATTTGGTGTGTAGTTCTGGTGTTTGAGTGTCAGGTTTTAGAAATCGTGTAACAAGTAAAGATTTTGTGTGTAAGCAGTAGAAAAAAAACTAAGTAATATAAAGTTAATATACTCTGCTTGAACTCAAAATACTTGTACATAGGGCATTGATTGCACATGATCACACAAAGAAAGACACACAAAACACCATGAGGGTAACACACATGACACTAAAATAATACCATAAAAATTAACTGAATAACATCAAATGTAACACAAAACACCCTAATGTAGATTACCGGTTACAAAAATAAGAAATAAGACCAAAACTATTCCTATAGTTATTATAATGGTTTGTCATGTGTCACACAATGGCTTCTGAGAATGTCCTTTTAGTGTTTTTATAATAAACAATTTGGTAATTCATAATTTTTACTTGCTAAAACCATAAATCTGAAAGTATTTTACAGTAAAATTACACATAATGTGATATTAAACCATTTACAAATATAATATATATTTATATATATATAATATATGACACATTAAACCAATTAAAAGGTTTTTAGTGTAACCTTTTCTGATTTTTTTCTGTAAAAAGTACTGTACAGTGTAGATGTTACCACATAAAGTACATTTTTAAAGGGACAGTTTACCCCAGAATGATAGTTCTATAATAATTTACTCACCTTCATGCTGTTCCAAACCTGTATGGCTTTTGTGGAACACAAAAAAACATATTTAAAAAAATATATATTGATTGATTGATATAATAAAAGTCAGTGTAGTCCAGTGTTGTTCAATTGAAACATGTTTGGATGAACTATCGCTTTTTGCACAAAAAGTTTCACAAACAAACAGTATTACACAACAGTTTACTGATGTTTCAAAAAATGCCAAATCTAGAACCATAAGACCTTCATCATAAGCATTCACACAAACAAATCTCTGACTATTAAAGAAAAACACTTATGTTAGGGAGATGGAATATTTGTTTAGCTATTTGTACTGTATGGCTTGAAAGTCATGTCACTGAGCTGCTGATGTGATTCATTTCTAATTTTGTTCTTGATGCATAGTTTCTGAAGAAAATGTAGTCAGACTTCAATTAAGGGTTTGCACTATGACATCAGGAGAAAGGTGGAGTGCAAGAGAGAAAGGGAGTGAGTGCTTAAGTAGATCATAGTTAAATAATTGGGAGAGTCTCATACTGATGCAACTCCTTTTTACTCGCCCACATCAATTCAAAGCATGTGGTAGGTTCAGGATATAAGTATTTGTACACACACATCACATGCACAGACAGAAGATAAATTCCTATACAAACCATGAAACTCTCAACAATACATCTGTGGTGTGTGGTGTCAAATTGCATGAGAACATATCTTCTGTCCTGCATTCCAAATCCCTCTGTCACATACGAATCACCTCCTGGGATCTGTGCCGATCTCTCACCATGACAACCAAACATGTCTGCACAAGTCACCAGAATGAGTTGACTCTTCTTGTGAGCTTAATAAAAGCTGTTAGTAGTATACCAGAGAATATTAAGTTGCCTGGGCGTTGCTATGTGAATAAAGTTTGCAGATTCTTGCGTGGCAGAAACAATGATCTTTGTCCTGTCTAAGATCCACTAGTTGATCTCTAGATTGAAACCTGTCAAGAACAGATAATACCTGGGCCATGTTTCAATGCAAGATCAAAAGAAAGAAATAGGAATTATATTACACAAAAATAACATAACGCCTGTATTTAGAATCATTAAGTGCTTAAATGTCATAAAAATGATGTCACAATGTAAACAATATTAATGGTCTTCAAAAGGCTTGGCTTATGTACACACACTACTGTTCAAAATGGGATCAGTTTTTTTATTTTTTATTCAGCAATAACGCATTAAACTGATCAAAAGCGACAGCAAAAACCTTTTGTTGATACAAAAAATATATTCCAAATAAATGCTGAATTCTTTTTAATTTAATATTTATCAAAAAGAAAAAAATATCATGGTTTCCAAAAAACATATTAAACAGCAGAACCATTTTTAACATTGATAATAATAAGAAATGTTTCCTGAACAGCAAATCAGCATGTTAGAATGATTTCTGAAGGATCATGTGACACTGAAGACTGGAGTAATGATGTTGCAAATTCAGCTTTGCCATCACAGGACTAAATTATATTTTAGAATATATCAAAATAGAAAACAGTCATAATAATATTTAACAACTATATATATAATGCAGGCTTGGTGTGCATAAGAGATTTCATTCATAGACATTTTTTAAAATCTTAATCTCAATCTCAATATGAACTCAAACATTTTCATTAAATCCCAATTTTAATGTTTATTTTATTGCTGCAGCTCTGTATGTGAACAACTGTCTTATTTGTGACTTTTTTTTATAATTTTCCATTTTAGGAGGAACATTTGAGACAGATTAGATACATAAAATATTACCGAGAGTTCCATTACTGTATGTCTCCCGAGCTCTGTGGAAAGCTATTAAATTTTCCTTTGGGTATTTCTGCTATTAATGAACGGCTCTAGACTAGACTGTTTTACTGCCTTTGATGTTTAATGGAAATGTACTGAATTTCGCAGAAAGCTTGTTGCACAGAACTCATGTTGAACAAAAGTCAGTGAAAGTCACTGACCCATTACTTCCTCTACATTTTTTTTAACCTACAGAAATTTACTATACTTATAAGTTTTATTTTCCAAAATGTGACAACTGGAAGCTTATTACAACAATTATGATTGCCTCAGCTCTCTGTGGCATTAAGTTGGCTCCATTATTAGCAGAGCAGAGGTCATATTATAAGTAAAGGTTTTGTCAGAAGGATTTTAGTAATGAATGACTAAAATTTTGCACATTTACAATTTGGAGGACTGTAAAGCAGTAAAGATCATGCTTATTACTCATGGCCCAGATAAGATGCTTTATTGCCAGACCGATCAACTTCGTACTTTCATCTAAATTAGTGTCAAAGGCCATTTGGCTTATTTTGGCCCGCAGTAAGAGCAGGTCTGGGGCCAGCTGTGTACTTGGCCTGGTATGAGCCATTTGAAGTGACAGCGCGAGACTTCCCCTGATAAATTCCAGAGACAATATGACTTCATATAGGCTGCACAAGCCGAGGGGAAGCCATGGCTTCAATCACGCAGGCTTCCTACAAATTAAGCCCTACTTAAAGTTCTACAAAATGCCACATTAAATGCCCATAATTAGATTTGATGATCATGTGCATCTCCATGCTTGAGAATTCTTCACCACATGACTTTATAGGCATATAATTAGGCTTCAAATTCAGTGTAAAATGTAAACCGATTACCATTTGGGTTAAACCTTAGCAAGATGTCTTCAGGGGAATCAGAAGAGTCAGTGCTGTCAGATTCATGTCATTTTACAATCACACAAATACAATGCAAGATTGTGTTTCCTGTCTAAGCTTTGATTGGCTCAGCCGAAGGGATGTGAAGAGGCAATCTGGAGATCCTGAGATCCTGTGATGAGGAGTTCATACTCACTCACCCACATTCCACACGATGTAATGGCTCTCTGTACTCTCTGGCCTGCGCTATAGAACATACATGCCAGATTCCTGACATGCCATGTATCTGGATGACTCTAGTTAAGAGCATGTGTGCATACAGTTCTGCATTTTTGTTGATTTGCTCATCTGGTTGCATATGTTGAGCAACAAGTCAGTTCCATTTGTTGATCAGTCATACCTGAAAATATATGTAAAGGCCTGAATAGAACTGTACCCTTATATGATTCAAAGTACAATGTTAGAAGAGTCACTGTCATTTCTATAAAGTAAAAAAAAAGTAAAAAAAAAAAACATTGTTCACTGGGCCACATTTCTAGGGATACACCAAATATTGGTATTTTATATGTTATCGGCCAGTATTAGAGTTTTTTTTTTCATACTCTCTATACTGTATATCAGATGATATTGGATTTTTAAAGAGGTCATGACATACCCTATTTATTATTTCAATATGTTCCTTGAGGTTCACTTATAACATTAGTAAAAAACAATTTAGACATCAAATCTTTTTTGAAAATGATTATGATTTTCAACCCAAATTCTGAGCCTCTGGTTTTAGTGTTGCACCTCCTTCATGACTTGTCAGCAAACTGCAGTGTTATGTTATGATTGGCTAACATCACTGCAAAAAGCATCAACACCCCCCTCTATTGCATAAGAGTTGACGTTTTGAAATAATAATATATAAATATTAAATGGCAGACAAATCATTGTGGAATTGCTTCCTCACACTTTGCGATATGGCTGCTGTCAGATCCAATACAGCCTGCACTACTTCATTCAGCCTGCACTACATCATCAAGAAAAGTTTCTTTGCAAATGATTATAAAACTACAATGAAATGTTCAGAACAAACATAATCCTCCAGAGTTATCCAGGGTTTCACATATAAAGAATTCCAGCCTTTAGGTGATTAACTAATCACCCAGAACACCCTAGCATCTTGACAATGCTTAAGAAAATATAAACTCACCCAACCCAAGCTCATTATGGCACTGTATCGGGTGAGCCATCAAGCAAGTTTTCTATGTCAGAAAAGCCATTCATATGAAGCTGGTTTTGTGATGCAGCTGTCAAAATTGTATAGGATTCACAAATCATGTGTTTGAAGTCATAACAGTATTGTGGACAAAACCACACAAAAATAAGTCTATTAATTAATTTATAATATGCCCTGTTATCGTAAAGAAAAGGAGAAATGTGTGAAAAGAAAGTTGTTGGTGTTTTAGTACCACTAGTGTTTATTTATAGCTTGAAACTGCAATGAATAGTATATATAGGTACGTTTTTGGAGTTAATTACAAACAGTGGATTACAAAATTGCTCGCATCTTGGCCTTTCCATGATGAAGAACATTTCATATAAAAAAAAAAAAAAAATATATATATATATATATATATATATATATATATATATATATATATATAGATATAGATATAGATATAGATATATATAATCAACACATTTTACAATGCATATTTTAAATCTGTTCCGAAGAATTCTCCACTTTTTCTCTCACAGTTCTTGCAGAAATGTAAAGAGTGCAGATTCTGTGTGAACTTTGTAATATATTAGGCAATACAACTTTGGTGATTCTCTGCATACTATCTGCTCTTAAGTCACTTGTTATCTTTTGACGTCTATCATATCATATCATTTCATGGGAGAAACACCCTTGAAATATGACCCTCTAAACTGATGATTTCGTGAAAGATAGGTATGCATGTATCCACCTCCAGGCCACACTTAGTGCACAGTAAGGTGCTTTAGTTTGCCATTGCATAGGGCTCTACCTTCCCAGAGGTAACAAACACCTAATGGCACAGGATTAATTAGCCCCCTTGAGTAAACACTTCCGTTGAGTCAGCACACAAGTGGCTTAAGGATTGAGGGAGTATTTTGTATGTCAGTGTGTATTTTTCTATGAAAAAACAGCTGATATCTGTAAGGTCCACACGATTTAGCCCAATGGAGGTATCCAATGGTGGATGTAGGTTACCTGCGTGTTCGGTCTTTTCGGCGCACAAAGTTATTTAATTTAAGTTAAACTCTAATCTGACTCCATTTTATTATCTAATCTGACTTCATTTATTATGACCTCAAATTTAGATTGTCAAATGAATTGGTTGTTCGGCCATTTATAATTATTATTATTCTGACATTCGATTATTCTTTTTAACTCTTTACTTTATATTTACTTGTTCATTAGGAATCTATGTCGCTCAGAGTGCCTCACGTCGGCAGTTTTATGTGGGCACCACGAGTTTTGAGCGTTGTGTATGTGTGTGCGCGCACGCACGCGTGTGTTTGTGTGTGAGAGAGAGAGAGAGAGATAGGGTCACACAGTGGAGTCAGCTGTCTTAACCGTCCGTGGCTTGTGTACTGCAAACACATAGGAGCTTCATCACTGTGTCTGTCACACGACTCTGTTCCCCTTTAAGCCTTGAACTGATGGTAAAACTGAAGACATTATTAACTGTCTTTACATTTATTTTGAAAGATGAAGCTCGCAATTATGGAAAGGGGCATTACATGATGAGTGCTTGCGGTGTTTGGCCAATCACAATGCACTGGGTCAGTTGGCCAATCAGAGCAGACTGCGCTTGTCAGAAGGAGGGACTTTGTATAAAAAAAAACCATAGAGAGAGGCGGGGCATAGAGGACCTACAATAATGTACAGTTTTTGAAAAATAATGTGTTTTTTGAACATTAAAGCATGTCAACATATTCTGTTACACCAAATACACAAAATAATGATCTTTAAAAAGCATCATATGACCCCTTTAATAGGTCGCCCATGCTTACCATTCTTTAAATAGTAGTTCTGTTTAGCCCCCTACAGTTACCCATGTACAACTTTAATTAAAGCTGAGACAATAACCAGTGGTTATGACCAGTATTATGACTAGACCCCCATAGTTAATGCAACTGAGTACAATTAAACTAAAGTCAAGCAGTTAGTCAGAAATCTAGAATCTCACCTGATGTGCTCCATGCTCCATCTAACTTGAGATCTAGTATGCACTTAACCCTGGACACAGATTTGCAGAAACATACAGTACGCCTTCTCTTAATCTACTTGAGAAAATAATTTCAGTGTAAGTCAGAATTCAAATGTAACAATTTATTATCAAACAGGTAAATATGTATTACGCCAATTACATCAAATCATATCAATACAAAACATCACTTTCTCAAAGATAAATCTAAGAGTAAAAAATGCATACCTGACCTTAGAAATAAAATATTAAGTATAGAAAAAAAAAACACCACACTACAGGCTTTCTGGCTACAGAATCGCCCTGATCTTCTTGTAAGATTTCCTTACTAGTACTCAGTTCAAGACCAACATCCCCCGAAATGGAGACAGGAACTAACAATTGGAATTTGTATTGATCGAGTTCACACCTTTTGGGACAAAAGGTAATTTTGCATGAAAAGCAGTGAGCAAAATATCTCTAAACTCTTAGGATCTGTATTACCTTTTAGTTTACTTCTTGTAAGAATGAGACCATTGTACCAGATGCACAGAGACAATTCAAATGATACCAAACATGACTGTAAATATCACCTGCATTCATGTAGAACATTATATTATACTTTTGAGCATTCTGAGTGAGCTGAATGAAAGGAAGGATGGGTGAGGGGAAGGAAGAAGATGAGAAGGAACTAATGCATACTGTAAGTGAGAGAGATGCTTTTTCACATTTTTCTCAGTGAGATGTGGAAACAGATGTCTGTATTTGAATACACTTTGAGTGTATTGTCCGTCTCAGAAGATCAAAATATCTTTGTAATAATGATTGACTTAGGGCATGATGGCTTTTTTTTTATTAGGGAAATTTCTGATTGCCTGCTTTATTTGTAATGAATATATACAGACCTGGATTTTCTAGGAACCTCAGACTTGGTTATGCAACAAACATGCCAACTAAGCCATCTCAGATTGCTCTGATAACATCAACATTTGACCTGTCACCAACCTATTGTCTCTGCCACAAACAGCTGTGTCTCTGTTATCATTTCAGATTAATGATGTGACTAATTTGCCCCTATTTTCAGGCTTCACAGGTAACAGTACTCATGCCTATAGGGCAGATTCAGGAAAAGTCACTGACTAGAAATCATGATTTAACTAAGATTACATGGGATATAGAATGGACTGTGTTTTTACTTATACTCTCAGCACACACTGCGGTTGACATGGTGATGATATAATGTCCAGAGGGAACTAGAGGAAACATCAGAGACATGGGAAAGAAAAGCAGCAACAAGAGCCGTTGCTAGAGTTACTTTAGAACACAGTTGTGCACTCATGTGCTTCTTTTGCTTGTAAGCCTTTGAGTCTTTTTAAGTTTTTGGGCTTTAAGTCTATTTGCGTTCCCATAGCAGATACAAGGGTACACAATTTTTCTGGCTGTCTCAGTGTCCACTGTCCCACATATACTCACCATTCTCTGTAATTCCTCTTATAACTCCAGCTGTCACTGAAAAACCTTTGATCCTCATGAAAACAGTGTTTGAATACAATGTGAAAAGTCATCCACACAGTCATATCTCAGTTAAAGGGGAAATATGCCTTTTCTACATATAAGAATATACAGTATAGTACATAAATATAGTTTTAAAATATTAACCAGCCAGTTACAATGCTTTTTTTGGGAAAACAGACAAAGCTTGATAACAGACCCAAACAAATCAATTTGAAAAAAAAAAAAAAAAAAACCTATGCAGACTCATATGCAAAATTGGGTTGTCTATTACTCAGCAATCATCTACACATCTCCAGCCCTTTGTATATTTATTGTACAGTTTGGCTTTTTTAATAAATACAACACCATTTTTTTCCAGCTCCATTCACACATTTTACCACTTTTTTTTTTAATCAATTCTAGAAAATTCTGCAAATATTTTTATTCTGAAAATCAACAAAGAAAATGCCTCACAGTAAAGCCCACAGATTCTGCCCAGGCATGTGTCACGCCCTCTTTATATAACTAATAACTATCGGCTTTGTGGCTAAAAATAACAAAGAAGGTATAACAATAAACTTTCTGTTTAAAGCTCAAAACTATTCTAGTAAATCCTCTGACTATTACACACTTCTCACATGATACTGTTTATATTCTACAAGATAGCAGAACCGGCACATTATTTTTAAAACACACTGAACCTGTTTAAATGCAAACATATACTATATTAATGGGAATATATTGGTGATTCTTTGAATTCCTGATGAATGCATTATGTAAGCACATTACCCAATCTCAATACATCAGGATTGCACATGTTTGTTGCAGAGAAGGCAATGCTGGAGTGCATTGCGATGGGCTTGTGAAAAACCAATTTAAGATTGCTGATAATGCAAGTGAAATGATTATAAATAAATATCAAAGATATTTCATTCCACACTGAAAATTATACTTATAAATACTTCAGTGTAAGTGCAATTGGCTTATTTTATGTAATATTAGTGTCCCATGTATTTTTATACTCATTAGAGTATCACACAGATGAAATTTGAGACTTGAAATATATTGTGACTCAAATCTCCCATGCTGAGCACTATTTGCATTAGGTGTTTGCAAATCTTAGTATATTTGGAATATTTAAAATATAGAAATCTGTGGCTTTTATATTTTTTCTATATTTTATAAAATTGTACCTTGAAATCAACAGGAAATACAGCATTGATTGCTGTTCTTAGACTTCCACGAGGTCTACCTGGATCAAGCCCCCCAACAGTTTTTCCACTCATGACTGTGAACATTTCATTAGCGATAAGTAAACACTCTCTGCCAAACCTGCTCTCTTTTCATGCATTTATTCATTGGTCAGTTCAACATTAGCAGTTACTCATTTGCCCGGCACATGTCCCTGCAATTGCTTGCCTTGGGCTGATAGTAAAAGACCTTAATATTATGTAATTGTGGCTGAAACAGCCTAGGATTTCCTTTCTAAACCCAGCTGCAGTTAAGCAGCGGTTTGGAACACAGCCGCCTGTATGACTCTTCAACAGTTGTGAATGTCATAATTTTCTGTGTGCAGTGGTTTTAGAGTGGTATTTTAAATTACTGTTGCATGTATCATATAACTCAGGTGGACATTTTTGGCCTTTTGGGTCATATCTAGGTATTCCATCCATAAAGGTGTGTGTCAAATTAAAAGTAGTTCAACTTTGAAAGAGGTCTTTCAACACCACTGCATTATATTGTTCAGTCTAGCTGTGTCCGAATGTAACATGTGTTGTAAGTCTAAAAGCTATTCTGGCTGGCTGTAGCGTAGCAGTTTAATGGCCTTACCCACTGTTGTTTTCATGCCACTGAAAGAATGTTGCCCTGGTAGGTGACTCAGGCTTTGTTTCATGGAACTCAAACAGGCTCTAATGACCTTGTTAGTGCTGCTTGCTAAGGCTGAACTGAACAAACACACAAGTATTGCACTTCAGCTTGTACCTCGTCCCTCACCATTTGTGCTGTGCACATGATTGACACCTCAAATCATATGGCTGGTTGAGAAGTGGTGGACCAGTACTTTCCAGAGTTGCACTTCCACTTAGCATATGATAAAATAGGTCAAAACCTCACAGACTTACACTGAAGCCATATCAGACTCAGAGAGAGATAGAAAAGCATTTATATAGTGGACTGCTTATGTATAGCGGCTTATAGAAACAGCTGCTAATAAGGCATCTACATATACATATATTTCTGGTCAAAACTTTTGTATGTGTAAAGACTCTATGTTTATTCGTGTGCACTCAGAATAGCAACGAAATGTTGTGCTTTTGTAAAACAATTGAAACAAACATGATGCGCTTTCTGCCGTCTTGGACTCTGTGAACTTGAGCACGTCACTTCAAAACTCCGTGGATGCTTGCCTTATTACAGACATGATATAAAAAATATATATATCTATAGAGAGTGAAACTTTTAAATGAACCAATTTAAACAGAAAACAATATTCTCACATTATGTAATCCGTATGAAACATGCATACAGGTGCTGCGGAGATGAGTCACTGTCGAAGACTTCATCTCTTAAACAGAAAACAGAAAGCACTAGTGTAACAATAAATTACAACGTTACAATAAATTAAAACGTTAATGCAGTGTACTTACTGTTTTTCCCTAGCAAATTCATAATTATTATATTTGCCAGTGTGCTGTGGCAAGCCTTTTTTTGCGTGCGCTTGAGCGCTTATTAGGCTATGTAGGCATTCAAAGGGTCATTATTATATTATTTATATGGTTTATTAATAAAAGTGCAACTAATAGTCGACTAATGCTTAAAATTAACGACTTCTACTCGACCAGAAAAATCTTTAGTTGATGGCAGCCCTAATGCATATTTACTAATTGTTTATAAGAAATATACATGTAAGAGGCCGGCGATTAGCTGAACATATACTTGTATAATTAGTGACACTTAGCCTGCATTTTAAAATCTTTATTTGAATGTGGCAATTAACATTTATATTTTTAAACCTTTATTTGAATATGGCAACATAATATTGCGCTCTACAATATTTCTATGAATAAATCTCTGACAGAGACTATCAGCCAATCACCGTGTGCATAGTTAGTAAGTATGCTGACATCATCCATAGCAACGAGGCCAACCCCGCCCTTACTCTTAGCTTAAGACTTCTCTATATTCCTATTCTATAAGTTTGTCTCAGCAGCTCTGTGAATAGGTTTTAAGAGAAAACTCTTAGCTAAAAACTTTTACTGCTGTTTAGGAGGACTCTTAGTGGTAAGATAAAATGTTTTATGAATACGGGCCCAGATGACTAAACAAAGTGAAAACACAACAAAAGGTCGATGACTGTGACACCTGTCTGCCTGCTCTTCTGTCTCTGCTCTGTAGATGTGCAATGACTATGGAACAAAGGAGTATTGCTGTAAATAAAGGCATGCACTCTAAAAAAAAAAAATTCAGTATTTCTGTATTTATTTTTTACAGGTGTTTTACCAGTATTTTGAATTTTACTCTTCACTGTATTGTGTTTTAGAGTTTAATTAAATTAATGGATAATGTGTGTAATGAGCTGCCAGTACTTTTTCTGGTATTTGAAAAATGTTTGAAGTACAACACACCTTTGCCTCACCTCACCTAACCACTGGTGACCTTTTTATAGCTGAGAGAAATTATTATTTTTAGTTTTGCTTATATAAATTACTTCAAAATTTTGCTGTTTATTTGTCCTAGATGAATGTATTTGGGAATAAAGCACTATGCGTAAACTAGACCATGCACATGAAGTCTAAAATGGGATTGTAAAGAGTTAATGCAATAGTTTTCCATCAACCATTTGAGTTAATAACCAATCATGTTTTACAGCACACTATTCATGCATGAGTAGAACTCAAGAGAGGATTTCAGTAGAAACATGCTGGCCATGATCCTATACTGTTGGCCAGGAGCCATTTGCAAGATATGCAGATTGATAATGCTTTAAGGGTTGCATGCATTCTGAGAATGGGAGAAGGGTCAGTTCTGGCTTAGCTTTCCTGGATGCCACAAATGTGTTACATGGTACTATGAATTCATTAACCAGCAGCAGCACCAATCAGCACCAATCTCAATACACCTCATTACAATATATGTAGAAATACATATAGAAGTCATAATAGTTCTGAGAAGTCAGATTTCCATTATAAATGGGAACCATTTCTAATGAAGAAGAAGCTAAGAATGTGAGTTTGTGCATTGCTGAAGAGAGTCTTATGATAGTGATATCTTATGTGACCCGTTGTGCATACCAGGGGACCTTCAGTGCTCAAGCTACATGTAGTCATTGTCATCTGACCTGCACACACATGTGCATATTCTGCATACTGTACATTTCAAAATCCATGACACACAAAATGCTCATGGAACACAGCTGTGTAAGTATGGCTTGTTATACAGAGGTCACAGCAATGTTGCTCACCCTAAATGACACTGTGAGGTGTTTTTGGTCAAAATGATCTCATAGGATTTTTTATTATATATAAAACAAGAAGTTCAGAGCACTGTTTAACTATGCACAGTATAGTATATAGAAGGAAGTCATTAAAACATAAAAAGCTGATTCGAAAGTATAAGGAAGTCATTAAAGGACAGTTTTGTAGGTCATGATGTCCAACAGCAAATTGTGGTGCTGAAGATTGCAATTGCGAATTAGATTGTAAATGTTCTCAAGAGAATGTAGGTGGAGTATGCAGGTGCAAAAACCACAGCAGCAATGCTAGGGAGTTGTGGGTGTTAACCAGGGCATTGCTCGGGTAGGAGAATTGGTGGTTGAGAACTAGCTTAGTTAAAAAAAGTTGGTCACACTTTATTTTAAGGTCCAATTCACCATTAACAAAACATTAACTACGACTTTTGCCTCAATAAACTCCTAATTTGGTGCTTATTAATAGTAAGGTAGTTGTTAAGTTCAGGTATTAGGGATGTAGAATATGGTCGTGCAGAATGTGCATAAATAAACGTGCATAAATAAGCACTAATAAACAGCCAATAAGTAAATAATAGGCATGCTAATAAGCAACTAGTTAACAGTGAGAATTGGTTCCTATACCAAAGTGTTACCAAAATGTCCACCCCTAAATCTCTTTTAAAAATTAGTTTTGTCAATAATGTGCCACTCATCTATTTATTTAGATTTTTTCATACAGTGGCTTGAATACATTTTTAAATGGCATAAAGTCAAAAATGGTCAAGGTGATACAATTATGCTGACTTCTGATGTCATGATGAAAAGCAAACTTAATAATTAGTTGGCCATATTCTTTTTTTACATAGAAAAAGAAAAATACTTCTAAAAATACTAATACTGACATAAACTGTTTTAGTCATGTGGACTAACCAAAATTTAGAAACGTAATGGAAATGCAAAATGAATCAGGAAATGATATCAGAGAGAGTACCCCTGAAAACCGCATGATTCTATATAGCAGGTGAACTGTACGGTATGAAAACAGAATAGTATTCGAATTCACAGTATCCATTAAATTTCCATTGAGATTCTGAAATGTGCATCATGAGGCCACACGAGAGGCTACATAAATGGCAGTGAAGTGATGCAACTGACACTTGCAGGTCACATGACAATGACAACATTGTACATCCGGATTACATGCATAATATACATATTCATACTATACAGAACATACTCATTTAACGGTAAGTACTTATTCAAAAGACGTTTCTGAGAGTAAACCGTATCTTGTTTTTATTTCTATTGTTAAAATGTATTAAAAATGTATATATGATAATATTATATAATATATTAAAATAATTATTAATATATGTACATGATTAAAAGTGTTTCAAAAACATAATAAAATTAAGAACTTTTAATCCATATTTCACATTTGAACGTGGAATTTTTCACATTTTAATCCATATTTTTAATTTTTTTCCCCCTTTTTTCTCACTTAGCCAGGCGTGTGTGTTGTATTATTATATTTAAAGCAATGAGTTGTGCTGCTCTGCCTGTTGCGTGTCGTGGAGTGCACTGTTTGAATAATTTAGAGGTCACTGTGCTGTTTTTGCGTGTTGTGATGTGTCTGTGTGTGTTGTGGGTGTGTACTGGAAGCGTTTAGAGGTCAGTGTGATGTTTAGGTCTATTTTTGACTGGCGGGTTCAGAATGAGTCACTGCAGTGGTTCTGGTGACATCAGTCCGTCTGCGTCGAGGACTGTTGCTTATTATAGACTCAGATGTTTCTATAAGATGTTACTGCAGATGTTCTACTAAGATGTTTTGTGAACAGTGGCAGAATTGAGAGGATATGTTTCTCTCTCTTGGTATCTTTCCACCAACACTAGCACTCTTCTGTGCTGACTTGACACTTTATCTACTAACTTGCTTAAAGTGTCTTCAGGACCTCTGACAGTTAATAATTAAATAAGAGGCTATTTACCAAGAATATACTGCTGTTAAACAAGGGCTCACTCCCAATTATTCTCATTCTTTTTGGGCTTAAATCCTCCAACATGCCAGGCTCCACTGGTTGGTTCCCTGAGAGCAGTGACCCATGTGCCAGTCTCGCTGTGGAGGCCTGTTGTGCAACCGCCCTGCATGCTGATTAGCTCAGTTATGTAAACACTAGTCATTCATGGCTTGTGTACTGCTTTTGTAGGGTAAATACTTGTGCAAGGCATTTAATTTCAGTCCAGATAGGCGTTTTTTGCTCTTTTCCTGCCCTATTAATGTTTTAATAACAAATGACAGGAAGCATTTCTTATTTAGATTCTGTGGACCACTGAAGAATGTGTTATATGTCTCAGAAAGAGAAATGTCTCAGAAAAATGAAAAATAAATAAAATAAAATAAAAAAATAGGGCTAAACCCAAATGAATATAATTCAAAGACATTTCATTTATTATTGTGTAATATTTAATTTAATTTATTGATACATAATATTATATTGTAAATCATTTTGTTTCCATGTCATCAAAAATAAGCTTATCACTGGCTTAAAGTCCACAGCAATAGTCTACATTTTGCAGTCATGTTGTCAATCTTTTTACATTAATCTAGAAAAGTGACTTTATATACTTTTATTGTGTGAGAAAGAAAATAAACACAACTTAAAAAATAGAAAAATAAAATGTGAAAAATTACAGTTGTAATGTGAATTTTAGAGTGAAACACACACATACACACACATACACATACACACACACACACAAACACACACACACATATATATAATAATGTACATCCAGCCGGTTGTTCTCACAGAATAAACCCCGACAGGGTGATCAGGACCCTGACGCGACCCTGACGCTACTTGACACATAAGTAAATAATAAGATGCAAAATATTGATTTGAGTTGAAATATTTGAACGTAAAGCTTCCGTATAGAGAGCAGTTGTGAGTAAGCGGCAAATTCAAACCAAACGGACATTTAAGGGAAACAGTGCAGGCAAACCATTTATTACACAACATTTCACCACAAAATAATTAAGGCAATTAAAGAATTAAGACAAAAATGTTTTAAAACCTTACCTGTTTGTTAGTTCTCTTAGCAGTCCCTCCAGGATTTTGCGATTGCTGAATTTATCGCAAAATCAAGCAAACTCCAAAATTTTAGCAAAAGCTCGTACATTTTCGTAGTTGCCGCAAATTTTCAGCAGAATTTGGCCTTAGACACGTCCCGTGACATCATCACAATATGCATTCAGTCAAAGAAAGGTTGTTTCTCAGTTCCAAAAATGGAATGAACAGCCTTGCGTTCTCATCATGACCAATTTACAATTTCCGAAAGCGGAACGAATCAGCCCTACTAATTTGGGCTACGCAGCGCAGACCGTTTATCTGCTCGAGCGGGAGCCACAGGCTGATCTCGTTCACACGACACTGATAAAGCTGATATCAGAACAAAAGCCACTGATGAGGAAACCAGGTAAAACAATGTTCAATAAACACAAATCTCCAACAGTTCACCATGGATTTAACAGTAAAACTACAGGAACAACTTGTGACAGAAATGGCCTAATGTTTTAGTGTTTTTAAATGCTTCACACAACTTTCCCTAGCACTTCAAAGCTTTAAGTATTACCAAATTTGAAAGACAATATTAATTCAACCATAATTTTTCACCCTTCATAGGTTTCTCCCATGTATAAAACTAAAAGTTTCACAATGTAGGAAAGCAAGCAATTATTTAAAAATAAAAAAGCTATTAAATGACCACTAGTAGATGGCTGCAGAGAAGTACTTATAGGCAATTTCCACTCATATTTTTGTATTTATTAAATTATATTTAGACATTATGAGTGACAATAATAAAAGTACATTTTATCAGATGTAATATACTTATTACGTCTGTAAGACGTCTGCTAAAGATCTGGGAATCATCTTCTGTGTAATCTGATAAACGTCTCAGAAGCAGTTTTACATGCATTCTAATAAATGTCTATTTGACATCTGACAGGAAACATCTTAGAGACATATTGCAGATGAATAAGCACTCTTAAAAATACATCTTGCATATGTAAATGCAGACATTAGATGTCTCCGAGATGTACATCTGTTATTAGGGTGAGTGCTTTACTGTCAGGTGCTGGTGCCACCTTCTGTAGAACTAAATGGCACTGGTGCTGGTGTCGTCGAATGTTAGTCTGGAGACCTACAGTGGTTCTCGAAGTCAGAAAAGTCATAACAGTGATAGAAGAATGTTGTCTGTGGTATATTTTCACTGCAAAACAGTAAGAAATGCTGCAAATATTGCAAATTTTGAGAAAAGCCGCAGCAAAATCAGTCATTTTAGGCCGCAAAAATCTGAAAAAAGTTCCACAAAATCCTGGAGGGACTTTCTTATAATCCATTACAGCTTACAAAACAATTGTAGCAAAATGGCAGCAGCTGCGTTTGTATGAAACGAGAGCAAGTCCACGATACCAGGATGACATAATTAAACAATTGTACACCATTTTGAATCAAGTTTTAATATTTTATTAGCTAAACAAACACAAAGCTTCCACCAAGAAAAAAAATAGTTCAAGCAAGAGTACAGTGCAGACTGCTGTTGCCTGGATGAGCCTGTGTTATTAGCTTTTACAGGTTGCTATCCAGGGATGACATACCTCGGAATGTCACGACTGACCAAACAGAATCAAGTATTCCACAGAGCCGTGTAATATATATATATATATATATATATATATAGGTCCTTCTCAAAAAATTAGAATATTGTGAAAAAGTTCATTATTTACCATAATGTAATGATAAAAATTAAACTTTCATATATTTTAGATTCATTGCACACCAACTGAAATATTTCAGGTCTTTTATTGTTTTAATACTGATGATTTTGGCATACAGCTCATGAAAACCCAAAATTCCTATCTCAAAAATTTAGCATATTTCATCCGACCAATAAAAGAAAAGTGTTTTTAATACAAAAAAAGTCAACATTCAAATAATTATGTTCAGTTATGCAATCAATACTTGGTCGGGAATCCTTTTGCAGAAATGACTGCTTCAATGCGGCGTGGCATGGAGGCAATCAGCCTGTGGCACTGTTGAGGTGTTATGGAGGCCCAGGATGCTTCGATAGCGGCCTTAAGCTCATCCAGAGTGTTGGGTCTTGCGTCTCTCAACTTTCTCTTCACAATATCCCACAGATTCTCTATGGGGTTCAGGTCAGGAGAGTTGGCAGGCCAACTGAGCACAGTATAATACCATGGTCAGTAAACCATTTAACAGTGGTTTTGGGCACTGTGAGCAGGTGCCAGGTCGTGCTGAAAAACGAAATCTTCATCTCCATAAAGCTTTTCAGCAGATGGAAGCATGAAGTGCTCCAAAATCTCCTGATAGCTAGCTGCATTGACCCTGCCCTTGATAAAACACAGTGGACCAACACCAGCAGCTGACATGGCACCCCAGACCATCACTGACTGTGGGTACTTGACACTGGACTTCAGGCATTTTGGCATTTCCTTCTCCCCAGTCTTCCTCCAGACTCTGGCACCTTGATTTCCGAATGACATGCAAAATTTGCTTTCATCCGAAAAAAGTACTTTGGACCACTGAGCAACAGTCCAGTGCTTCTTCTCTGTAGCCCAGGTCAGGCGCTTCTGCCGCTGTTTCTGGTTCAAAAGCACACGCCTGTGCACGGTGGCTCTGGATGTTTCTACTCCAGACTCAGTCCACTGCTTCCGCAGGTCCCCCAAGGTCTGGAATCGGTCCTTCTCCACAATCTTCCTCAGGGTCCGGTCACCTCTTCTCGTTGTGCAGCGTTTTTTTGCCACACTTTTTCCTTCCCACAGACTTCCCACTGAGGTGCCTTGATACAGCACTCTGGGAACAGCCTATTTGTTCAGAAATTTTTTTCTGTGTCTTACCCTCTCGCTTGAGGGTGTCAATGATGGCCTTCTGGACAGCAGTCAGGTCGGCAGTCTTACCCATGATTGCGGTTTTGAGTAATGAACCAGGCTGGGAGTTTTTAAAAGCCTCAGGAATCTTTTGCAGGTGTTTAGAGTTAATTAGTTGATTCAGATGATTAGGTTAATAGCTCGTTTAGAGAACCTTTTCATGATATGCTAATTTTTTGAGATAGGAAATTTTGGGTTTTTATGAGCTGTATGCCAAAATCATCAGTATTAAAACAATAAAAGACCTGAAATATTTCAGTTGGTGTGCAATGAATCTAAAATATATGAAAGTTTAATTTTTATCATTACATTATGGAAAAATAATGAACTTTTTCCAAATATGCTAATTTTTTGAGAAGGAACTGTATATATATATATACACACACACACACACACACAAACAATGTGGAAAGGAACCTTGGGAAGGTTACTTTGGAAATATAATAGGTTAAAGATTACTTGTTACAATATATTAAATGTAATAGGTATTGTAACTATTTCAATTACTTTATTCACATAATGTAACTGACTACATTTGACTACTTTTTTATTACTTTTCTAAATTTCTAAAGAATGTTGAAAATCTTTTTTGAAAATTAAATTGAAAAAATTTTCAATTATTTAAACTAGGCAGGGTTAACTTTTCAGTAGTACTCAGTACTGATTACTGTCAGACTTTCAAAATCCTTTGGATTATAATAATTAAGATTATAATAATTACATTTTAAACCACAGCCACTACAAAATCAGACTTTAGCACCTATTTTTACTTTGAGATTATTCTAAGGTTAAATACAGATTTAAAATCATAATGAGAAATAGTGTAACAGCTATGATACTATTTTTGAAATCAAATCTTTTTATAGTTATGACAGGAAACACTGGCATATAGCAATTTATAATGTTTGTGTGTATAACTGTTTAACTGCATGCCATCGCCAACGATGTATGAAGTGATATTAGGTATTAGGCCGTGGATGATTGGAAGAAAGTGGCCGGTTCTGACGAATCAAGATTCCTAGTGCATTATGTCGACAACTGAGCGCGGATACACCGATTACCAGCAGAGTCTACGGCACCTGGATGCACTGTGGGGAAGTGCTGTGGTCAATGTTTTCTTGGGACACTTCAGGCCCCATTATCTTAATAGCACAATTCTTGACAGGTATCTGAACATTGTTGTGGACCAATTGCACCTATTCATGGAGACTGTGTTTCCTGCCAGTGTTGGCCATTACCAACAGGATATTGCGCCATGCCACACTGCCAGAATTGTCAAGGAGTGGTGCGAGGAACATGATGTTGAATTTCTGTTAATGCCTTGGCCTCCAGTTTCACCCAGTCGAACATTTATAGTTTGACTTGGAAAAGTGGGTTCCTGTTACATCACCACCACCACAGTTTACGGGAACTGGAGGACCTGCTGCTGACATTATGATACCAGATACTCCAGGAGACCAGATATTGCTACATCGCCACTGTTTTGTGGGCTAAAGGAGATCCTACAGGTTGTTAGATAGGTGGTCATAATGTTATATATATATATAACTGGCCATTTTATTAGGTACACTTTGCTAGTACCGGGTTGGACCCCCTTTTGTCTTCAGAACTGCCTTAATTCTTCATGGCATAGATTCAACAAGGTGTTGGAAACATTCCTCAGAGATTTTGGTCCATATCAACATGATAGCATCACACAGTTGCTGCAGATTTGTCAGCTGCACATCCATGATGAGAATCTCCCGTTCCACCACATCTCAAAGCTGCTCTATTGGATTGAGATCTGGTGACTGTGGAGGCCATTTGAGTAAAGTGAACTCATTGTCATGTTCAGGAAACCAGTCTGAGATGATTTGAGCTTTGTGACATGGTGCATTATCCTGCCATGACAAGATGGGTACACTGTACTAAAGAGATGGACATGGTCAGCACCAATACTCAGGTAGGCTGTGGTGTGCCAAGAAAATATCCCCTACACCATTACACCACCAGCAGCAGCCAGAACCATTGAGACAAGACAGGATGGATCCATGTTTTCATGTTCTTTATGCCAAATTCTGCCCCTACCATCTGAATGTCGCAGCAGAAATCGAGACTCATCAGATCAGGCAACGTTTTTCCAATCTTCTATTTTCCAATTTTGGTGAGCCTGTATGAATTGTAGCCTCCGTTTCCTGTTCTTAGCTGACAGGAGCGGCACCCGGTGTGGTCTTCTGCTGCTGTAGTCCATCTGCTTCAGGTTTTGACATGTTGTGTGTTCAGAGATGGTATTCTGCATACCTTGGTTGTAACGAGTGGTTATTTGAGTTACTGTTGCCTTTCTATCATCTCTAACCAGTCTGCCCATTCTCCTCTGACCTCTGACATCAACAAGGCGTTTTCGTCCACACAACTGCCGCTCACTGGACATTTTCTCTTTTTTGGACCATTTTTGTAAACCCTAGAGATGATTGTGCATGAAAATCCCAGTAGATTAGCAGTTTTTGATATACTCAGACCAGCCCGTCTGGCACCAACAACCATTCCACGTTCAAAGTCACTTAAATCCCCTTTCTTCCCCATTCTGATGCTCGGTTTGAACTTCAGCAAGTCATCTTCACCACATCTACTGTAGATGCCTAAGTGCATTGAGATGCTGCCATGTAATTGGCTGATTAGCAATTTGTGTTACAAAGCAATTGAATAGGTGTACCTAAAGTGGCTTGTGAGAGTATTTACATACAACAATACTGTTTGTAATGTTAATGATTCTAAAAAAAAATTTTTTTTATCAAATTGTATTTTTAAATGGGTCATATGATGCAATTTCAAGTTTTCCTTCCTCTTTGGAGTGTTACAAACTGTTTGTAAATAGATAAGATCCTTAAAGTTGCAAAGACTAAAGGACTAAAACCCAAAGAGATATTCTTTATAAAAGTTAAGATTTGTCCATGCCCTCCTAAAATGCCTCGTTTAAGTACGCCCCCACATGTCTACGTCATGATGTGGGAAGATTTGCATACTTTGTTTGGCCTTCCAAAAGAGGGCACAACTAGAAATCAGGGGTTAAGTTGTATAAATAACACTGTTCCAGAACAGTTCAAAATATCTGTTTGTGTGCAACGCATTTTACTGAGACCTGTTTCTTGAACCTGGGAGAGTAGACTACAATGCCGCCTTTCTGACTCACAGCCCGTAAGTACGTTTTCATATGTAAACGATTTGTCGCTGATGATTCAAATGCGAGTTTTGAGCAGTGTAGAGTAGTGCTTGTTTGTTGTTGTTTCTCCAATCACAAATGCAGACATGGTTTTATGTTTACATGGCGCGATGCAACGCAATGCTTAAAAAGACAATATTATATAATAATTATGTCCCCACTGGATGCAACAAATGCCTCGTTTGTAATGGGTTTTATTGGTTTTGACTCGTCGCAACGGGACATGTCATCACAGTATGTTAAGGGGCGTAACATTTCCATCAAACGCTTAAAGAATTCGGCCAATCACAATGCACTGGATAGCTAGTCAATCAGAGCACACCTCGCTTTCTCAGAACAATGAGCTTCGTAAAAATCAACGTGTTTCAGAAAGGCGGGGCATAGGGGAGAAACGATAATGTACAGTATGTGGAAAATGTGTTTTTTGAACCTTAAAACGCATAAATACATTGCATTACACCAAATATACAAAATAATTTACTTTTTTAGCATCATCATATGACCCCTTTAGACTTCTTTTTTGCTTTTGATTTTGGGGTGCAATTGGACGTGGAGAGGTTTTCATGAGATTGACCCACAGAATAAATCTGAATCTGTAATAGTCAGAGGGAGTTACTGTATGCGTAGATGCCCTCTGTAGTGATTGTGTGTGCTCTCTGAAGGCACACTCTACTTTTGTGCTCATGGTGTCACTCTGGTTTGTTTATATAGAGACCTGTTATTCAGATCTCTTCCAAATAGAAAGCCCCTCTAATTCGTTTTGAGTGTGTCTCTCTCACATAGGCACATCTGTTAGTTGTGGCAGCGAGATGGTGATGCTTTGGCGTGTCCATCACTGATGATGTGGATTGTGGCGGGCATGAATATAAGGCTCAGCACACAGCTTCAAACTGCTCTTATATAAGCTTGATTCAGAGTGTGTTTCATAAGATGAATCCCTTTATTTGCACAGAATTGGCCAGCTCTGCCATTCTTTAGATGGTGCTTACATAATAGGCTGGTGAAAAGACACAGGAGAGCTTTAGAGAAACACCACTAGGGCTTTTGCAATTGTTCCCACACAGATTTCCCTGCAGCTGCTTCTGGGTCACTGGTCTGCTGGGCCTTTTAGTGTGGAGCAATGTAGGGTGAGGTAATAGGGTCACTGGAGGATAGATTTAGTGTAATGTTAGTAACAGTATTGAGTCTTGATGCTACACAACCACGTCACATAAAACTTAGAAAAGAACATTTATTTATTTTTTATTTTTTTATTTGTATACAAGAAAATATTGAAATGCTTAATATAATATAATATAATATAATATAATATAATATAATATAATATAATATAATATAATATAATATAATATAATATAATATAATATAATATAATATATTTCCACAGAGGCAAATAATGCTAAAGTAAACAAAAATTAAATAAGAATAAATACCTTGAAAAGAACAAAGAATTTGAAAGCTTTTTTGTAAGGAACTGTACATTTAATTCAGATATTCTTGTTGGCTAGGGGCAGTGAATGACTCCTTCTTCAACATCTGACTGTAAACTTTGTAATCCTTTGGCTATCTAAAGAATAACTTGAACAGGGAAGCTTTATGCATGTGGAAAGGAATGGCCTACAGTGCAAAGAACTGTAATTAGTCTTATTTCAGCCTGTGAGCTGGTAATACACTGAGGCCGAACTGGTAGAAAAAATATATGAGAAATTATGCAAAAACAGAACATGTTTTTCAGAAAAAAAGAGCCACTGTGTATTTATTTAAATCAGGATTTTTCTTAGCTGTGTTTAGGGGCATCGATAGATCCTATATACTGCTGTACTCTAATAAAATATCACAGAGAAACCTGTGTCAGTGGAGATTACCGTATAGCTACTTGAGAATATTTTTTTCTGCTAAAATTTCAGCTGTTTAAAATCAGAACCAGT
Source organism: Cyprinus carpio (assembly GCF_018340385.1). Classification (NCBI taxonomy): domain Eukaryota; kingdom Metazoa; phylum Chordata; class Actinopteri; order Cypriniformes; family Cyprinidae; genus Cyprinus; species Cyprinus carpio. The sequence continues at coordinate 20,230,192 of NC_056601.1, forward strand.
GATGCTAGATTTCGCAAATGAATCATTCTTTTGATCTAAACATTCAAACAGGTTTGCAAAAACTATGAAATTCTTTACGATTCATTTTGATTCATTGGCACAGTTCACTTGTGCGGTTTTTTTTCACACCATAATTGTAACAAAAAACAAAAAGAGTGCTGGAGGTGGATATTTACCTACAGTACTTCTATTTTTTTCAACGATGAAGCAGCTCTTTATTGCAATGTGCATCTTGTGAAAATTAATTTAAGAACATTTAAATGTGGGCGCACATTTGAGTACTGATAAAGGCCTCAGGTTGTCTTCATATGCAGCTAATTATGTCAATTGTTATTTCAGTAAAAGAGATCAAGATTTATAATTTTTTAATTTCATCTTGGTGCTCTGTTCAGGTTTTATGTAATCTTTTTTGCATTTTATATAGAATTGGTGTCTGTGATTACAGTTTTGACAGCTGTTTCATGCATGTTGACTTTGTGAAGTTCTCTGTGGTTGTTTTTTAGAAACAGGGACTCCGATGTGAATATTGCTGCAGTACTTCTGTGTTGTTTGGACACAGTCCTTCAAATGTTCGACAGTCTCTATTATTCACTTTCAGTTTTCAACCTCTGTTATTCATCTCTGATGAAGTCTTGCCATGCTTGGTGTACGCAGTACGCAGTCATTGTAAAGACTTATTAAAACACCAATCAATTAGGCTGCTAAGGTTCCAGATGCTTCTGGTAAACAGGCTCTCATGATTATTGCTTTTTGGAGGCCTGAGAAATCATCAATTTTCTAAACGCAGCTAAACACAATTGTACTACACTGATATAAGAATATAGATAATGAAAAGATGAATAAAACATAATTGTGATATTTTTTTCTCCCTCTAGCTAAATGACATGAACCCCTATGCGGCTTTACATTATTTTGTCCAGCTCCTGTGAATAGCTGTGTATGAATACGTCTACATAGTACATCAATACAGGTTTCAAGTGAAATGTTACATAAATATAAATAAATACATACATGGACATTCTCTGGTTGTGTGTCCAGTGTTGCTGTCACAGATGAATGGGAAGGTCTTGTCCTCTGCTGGGTGACGTCAGGAGAGCATGAGGCGTTTGGTGACGTATCCCTCGTGCCGAGGGGGCGTGCGCTCGCGCGAGTAAAAGCAAACAGCACACGGACTTTTCCATTATTCCTCTGCTGGTATCTGACGCTCAGAGCTCGCGCTGCTGACCGAACGAACCGCTGTAGAGAGCATTTAAACGCGCGTCGCTTTAGTTCTGTTCTCTGTCTTTTTATTTGTTGCTTTATTTATTGTATGCCACCTGCGCGATTCGTCCGCATTATTCGTGAATGTAAAGCTCTCGTGAGTCCAAGGACATAGACTGAGCATACTGCATGACAAGAATATCACCTGAGGAATACAATAAGGGACAGTCCGAGAGACTGCATTACAAGAGGACCTTTACTGATACGCAGAAATACAGTGGCTTTGGTGCTGTCGAGTCACATTTAGACATTGCGCCGTTTATTCAGCTAGTTTTCTCCAGTCGTAATGCCGAGTATACGACAGTCGTACACGGTCACTGTCCCAGAGGAGCCGCCGGCGTCAGCTTTCCCCTTCATCAAGCAGGATATGCGCAGAAAAAGTCCGACGATGTCTCGCTCTATGCTGGTGTCCACATTTGTGGGGCTTCTCATTAACCAGGCTAAGGTAAGCCTAACTCACAGCTCATAAGATAACTCATTTTTTTTGTGCATACTGCGTTTAAAATAGAGGTGAAACTCGTTTCCAGCAGAGGAAATATTTTGAAATATGAACGTTTAATATAGTGTGACTATAGCACAGACACACTCATATAGCCTACGCCTCATTGCTTTGTAGTCATGCAGACTATTACTTAACTCGTCAGCTTTTTTCTCAATCAATTACTAGACCGTTGTTTGGAAGCAGATTAACAGTAAATCACTGTGATTCAGGTCCAGCTCTGATTTGCTACTTTTCTGGTCCATGAATATCAATAGGCTTCGACACACAAAAATAAATATTGCTGGGTCTTGTTGAACTTGGAAGTTGCGAGAAAGGTCGCGTCCTCACAATAATTAGTTTTTGTTATTGTTTATTCTAGGAAATGGTTATGTAGGCGATACATAGCTGTTTCATAATTTAAAAAACTCGATTAATTATATCATAATTTGATTGAGGTGAGTTAAGAGTTGCAGTGCTGAAAAACATGTTTTAGTCCCAATGATGTGCGATTAATTTAAGACGTACCCTACCCGAACGTACCCTTCTAAAAAGAAAGTTATGTTGATCATTTCAGTCCCTTAGATACAGTTTTAGACACTATATGGAATTTCTTCTTTATTGATATATCCACAGTAGTTGTTTTTAAGGTTTAGGCTACCTTTTAGGGACCAAATCCAAATGTAGCATTTGAAGGGGCATTCAGGCGAACCTGTACCCCGACAGCGTCCAGACCTCCAAACAAGCAGATGTAACGTTACAGATGTTGCTGTCTCTGACCTTGCCAAGTGACCAGTTTTCTCGCGTCAGCTTTTACTTCAGCGTGTTTTCAAACTCTTAATGCTGCTTCATAATGGGAGCTTTACGTTTGACGCATCATTATTACGGCCTGTAATATATATATAAATATATATAGGTACATTCGACTGTTACGTAACGCAGGACATCGTCTAGTTGCGTTTAAAGCCGCTGGCTTTAGATTGAGCGATTGACGCCATCTACCTGCGCAGCTGCTGCGTCGCGCTGAGCAGTGAGTAGGCAGCGCATTACTCACGAGAGAAGCCAGGGTAGCTACAATTAAGCAGTGCTAATTAGTGTGTAAATTAATACGATACTGAATCATCTATGATGTAGTTCAGGCCACATAATGATATAACTAGAGGCATGTCACCACCTCGTTGTGCATTGTTCGCTGGTTGATCTTTCTAAATTACACCTTTGGGCCATATTTAGCCTATAAAGGCAAACTTTTAGGATGACGTCTGATTTTATGTGTCAGATTTGTGCTGAACTACACATTCATAGTAAGATGACCCTTGATACTGAACTAGATTTCATACATTAAACAAATGTTGTAGTGTATGCCAAGGACCCCCACATGCTGATCCCCTTTTTCAATTAGAATGAAAGCTATATATTTTTATGAATAAAAAATAGCATTACTTATTATATATTTACATTTTATTAACTGCTGGATGTAAAATAGTACTATAAATTAGTTATTTGTACTTTTGAAAAGAAATACTATTCCAAAGCAACCTGGCAACATAACTCTAAAAGTGGGTTGGAAGGAAACCTAGAAATAAAGCAATTATATGAATAGCAATTATTTTATTTATATATAATTTTAATAGCTGCAAACATATTAATAATGATGGATCTCACGATATCCAAGCAGTCTTAGGTTAAATATGGAATACCAGAAAAGAAACAGTTAATGGTAGCTATTTACACAACAAGAATAATCCATTACACTAAGAATCCATCTGTGGCTTTTAATGATGGGAATACTATTTGCAGTAGTTTACAGCAACACAATTCAAAGGGCATGACATCAATTATTGGAGTGGTTGATAACCACATTTCCCAGTGTAACCAGTGTTTGTTATGCAACAAAGAAACAATCAGAGCATCAGTAATATTCAGGGAGAAATGGACTCCTAAGCAGTGCGTTTCTGAAGGAATGCATCTTATCGGTGTATCTAGGTGATTACGTTCCAAGAATCGCTAAAGGTCCTTTTCATCACATGCTTGTGACCTTGCACAAACTCTCTATATCCCGCCCATCAACATTGTAAATCATTATCAAGATAACAGTGTAATGAACTCTCGAGGCTTATCATCAACATTGATGGTGGAGTTAGTGCTACGCCAACCAGATGTCCCATTTCTGAACAGACAGTTTCTTTCAGGTGTCCCAAGTTGTCCCGAATGTGTCCTTTATTTTACAACAGTAGATGTACTGAAACATAGGATAAATTTCAGCTGCTATAAACTGTTTACAAATGTGTCTAAAATAATCAAGCACACAAATGAAGGAGGTTGAATAGATACATAAATGCACATCGAGGTATAAAAGAGCCGAGTCTTAGGAGTCTTCTTGAATAAACTTCTTGTGTCTCATGTGACCAGCCTTTTGGCAGAAGAGCACATAGAGTTCTTATGCTGGTGACAGCCGTGGCTTCCAGAAACTAATGTCAGGACACAGTGTTCTTACAGTACTCACTTGCTTTCAACTCGCGCCAGCCAATTAGCTCACGGCTCTCAGAAGATCTTTGAAGAGACAGCCAGTGTGAGATCCTGCTGTCCTCTGGTTACCCAATCGCTTTTGAGGCAGAACTCCCTATGCTTGCCGTACCCATGGCTGCTGCTGGGTGCTGGCTGTTGTCATACCAGTCTGTTTGGTTTAAGTGCTGGGTGTGAAAGCCAGAGACCGGCTCAGCAGCAGAGTAAGGCCTTGGACCATCTGTTCCCCTTCTCTCATCTTCTTTGGGGAAGAAAAATCTCATCAGATGTTTGGATGAATATATGAATAACAGAAAAACTCCCGGGATAACTCGCAGCTGAACATGTTTGAACCTGATGTGTCTACTCTCAGAGGTGCTAATAGAAGGTGTTTGATTAGTGCACTTCATAACTTTTAATTGAAGTGTATTCTGATTGGTTCCTTATAAAAACACACCCTGACATTGATGGTATATCATGGTACTAAATGATTACCATATTACTTTAAGAGACTATATATATATATATATATATATATATATATATATATATATATATATATAATCTGCTTGGCAGATGTATGGCACTCCCCTGCATGTGTAGTGTGTGAATGTGTGTCTGAATTGTTATTGACCTTTTAGATATGATACAATTAGAGTACAATTTGTGACACACTCAACATGCTGTATCTCTAATATCTCATGCTGTCCTGTGACTCATCTGTAGAGAGCATACTGATAACAAAATTCGTAGTTTTTGATATATTTCAAGCAGAGTTATTTTAGTATTTTATTTTATTTTATTGCTCATTTTATTTATTATTATATCATTTATTAATATTTTGAATTAAATTTTTGTATTTATATATTTATTTTAATTAAGTTAGCAGCCAAGGCAACATTTCAAAAGTTTTTAAGTGTAGGTCTTTCCTCTAGCATTTACAATATTGTATTATATTATTATTGTATTTCAGCTTTAATTTCATTTAAAAATAGTTTAACAACACAAACACGGATTTCAAAGCTGCTTAACACCCACCAGCAACTTGTTTTCAATTTTCTCAAACACATTAAAATCACTTGTCCAAGGGGATGTTTGAAACTTCGTTGAGTTCTTTCGAGCATCACAGACACCATTGTAAAACCACATAGTTAACACTGCAATCAGTGAATGACGCACATGAAAATGAGCGCTGCTATTCCAGGCCTTGATATCACTGTGTGTCAGTTTCATCCGTGAGATTCATACTGAGAAACCTCTGACGCATTGTCCATGTTCTCTGGAGCCATCCGTCTTATGTCATGGTCAACAGGCTGAGCACTTATGTCGAGAATATCAAACGTGTGAAATCATAATCATCAATCCCAGCTGTCGGAATTTGTTGAAATGCAAGATTTTAATATATCACTTACAGTAATAACTGACCTATCACTGATGGTTCATCCCTAGTTGAATAAATTGCTAAGTTGTTTTTGTTGTGGTGTGGCAGATGGGCATCATTTGTTTGTGTCAAGTCTTCAACAGCAGGGGTCTCTGTCTAAATCTGCTAACATGCCACTTAATAACCCAGAGAGAACGTTTTGGTCAGCTCACACACATTGTTCTCTAAACATAATACATAATGCAACACAGATATGTACAGTATGCTATTATGTAATTTTCTATAATTAGAAACATTTTTTGTGCCATGCATGGAATTAAAATCCCTTTCTAGAAACTCCCTTCTTAAACATGCACTTTCACTTCACTGTCAGTATCGGTGACAAACAAATGATATGGCCTGAGTGAGTCATGTGCTTTAGTCATATTTGAATTTATTAAAACGTTTTTTTGTATGACTCTAAATTGCCATTGGATTCAAAGGTCACTCTATTTCTTCCCTTTCTTTTATAGAACTCAAAGAATGCTCAGGGTCTGGTCGGCCTCAGGAATCTGGGAAATACTGTAAGTATTTCTAAGAAAATCATCTATCGTTTGATTTATAGTTCATACAAAAATGAAAATTCTGTCAAGGGTCACTCACCCTTATGTTGAGGCAGACTTCTTTCAAAAAGACTCTTTCAAAAGGACTGCAGACTATGTATGCTGAGTAATCATCTCATTCTCCCTTTTTTCAAATGTTTCTTTGCAGTGTTTCATGAACTCCGTTCTGCAGTGTCTGAGCAACACTCATGACCTGAGGGACTACTGTCTGCGTAACTCGCACCGCACTGACCTCAACAACAACTGCAGGGCCAAAGCTGCGCTGATGGAGGGTAAGAGACAGCTTACCAGTTCATATAGTAGCACATTCCTTTTATCATACATACCAGACAGACTTTGGGCCTGTGTCTTAGTCATATGCCTCCAAATGTGTGTGTGTTTTTTATTTCAGAGTTTGCCAAGCTCACTCAGACTCTTTGGACATCAGCTAGCAGTGAGGCCATCAGCCCTTCTGACTTCAAAATGCAGATTCAGAAATATGCTCCTCGATTTGTTGGTTACAAGTAAGTTACAGCTACAGTAAAAGCTTTTGTAGACTACTTGTATTCTTTAATATGTAGTTTTGAACCAGCTGAAACTGACTTCTCTGTTCGGTCCTGTAGTCAGCAGGATGCTCAGGAGTTCTTGCGGTTTCTGCTGGATGGGCTTCATAATGAAGTAAACAGAGTAACAGTGAAACCCAGATCCCTCATGGAGGACTTTGATCACCTCTCGTAAGTAAATGCACCGGTTTGTTCTAAAAACCTACTTAGGTGTTCAAAAGTTTAGAGTCGGTAGTATTTTTTAAAAAGAAATTACTGTCATTCAGCAAGGAAGCATTAAACTGATCAAAAGTGACAGGAAAGACATTTATAATGTTATGCAAGATTTCGATTTGATTTATTTGACCTCAGGAATAAATTACATATTAAAACATATTAAAAAAAGAAAATCCCTATTTTAATTTGTAGCAGTGTTTGATAGTATCACTGTTTTTACTGATTTTTTAAATCAAAAATATTACAAAATCCTACCGACCCCAAACTTGTGAAAAGTTGTGCTTATTTCATACAGTACCAAAAATATGATGTGCTGATTGATGTAACAGATGAATCACCTGTAGTGTGTGGTTCAACTGTTGCAATCTGACAGAAATAGTTAGCAGTCTGACTGGGGTCTTAAACTAAGTGTGTTTTATCTACAGGGACGACGAAAAAGGCAAGAGAATGTGGAACAAGTACCTGGAGAGTGAGGACAGCAAAGTAGTCGGTGAGTTGACCTGCTATATTAACACCAGCTACAGTCTCGCTCGCTGTGTGTTTGTCTGTCTTCACTGCTCCAAATATAAAGTGCTAATGTCTTTTTTTTTTGCAGATCTGTTTGTTGGTCAGTTGAAAAGCTCTCTGACGTGTAGCGAGTGTGGATTCTGCTCAACAGTGTTTAATCCATTCTGGGACCTGTCCCTGCCTATCGCTAAGGTTAATATGAAGACTGATGCATTCAAATACACGCTTACATGACAGCATGTTTGTGTTATTGTGCATGCTTGATGTTGTTGTTTTTTTTCCTCAGACTTCAGGAGAAGTGAGTTTAATGGATTGCCTTCGACTTTTCACCAAGGAAGATGTATTAGATGGGAATGAGAGACCAGTAAGTATATCTATCTATCTATCTATCTATCTATCTATCTATCTATCTATCTATCTATCTATCTATCTATCTATCTATCATATAGATATATATATATGTTTAGACATATCCTAATGGCCTTTTTTTCTGCAGACATGCCACAGATGTAAAACAAGACGGAAATGCACAAAAAAATTCACCATTCAGAAATTTCCAAAAATCTTGGTGCTTCGTATCCTTTTTGAGCAAATCTTGCTTTAAAAGAACTGCATTTTAATTCAAGTTAATTCTAATTTACCAATGTGTATTGATGGATTAAATATGTAACACTGGTAAAATGCTGTGTATTTGTTTGCCCTTGACTCTCGAACTATCTCAGATCTGAAGCGTTTCTCTGAGTGTCGAGTCAGAACCAGCAAACTCTCCACCTTTGTAAACTTCCCCCTCAAAGAGCTGGACCTCAGGGAATTTGCCTCTGATAACAGCGGTAGGTTCTGCAGTGTCATTCATTACATCTGTATTCTGTGCAGTAGTTTGAGCAATGCGGATTTTACTGTAGCTCCATGATAATTGTGTTTAATTGCTATTGTTTCTCTTCTCTCTTCACAGTAAATGCGGTCTATAATCTGTATGCTGTGTCCAATCACACTGGTACATCTTTGGGTGGTCATTACACAGCATATTGCCGCAATCCCTGCACAGGAGAATGGTACACGTACAACGACTCCAGGTAAATAAACATAACCATTTAGTATAAAAAACAGTTTGTGGAGTAATATTATAACTATAAGTGTTTGCATTACTTTTTAAATCTTAGTTTACAATATTATAGGCTATGATGTAGTTAGTATGTACTGTGGCTCCAAAAAGTAGTTGGACATTTAAGCCATTTTATAAGTCTTTAAATGGGGTCTTCAGCTTTTGGGTTGATATTTCTATTATATTATATTTTATTACATTACTTTACATTATATTTTATATATATAAAGAGAGAGAGAGCGAGAGAGAGAGTATTCTGCCGTCAGATGCAGAAACCTCTGTTTTGTTGAAATTTTCTTCTAAAATGAGCAGTTTTCTCAGGCTCCTATATTTATGTTCATATGTGACCCTGGACCACAAAACCAGTCTCAAGTCTCTGGGGTATATTTACAGCAATAGCCAACAATACATTGTATGGGTCAAAATGATCCATTTTTCTTTTATGCCAAAAATCATTAGGATATTAAGTAAAGATCATGTTCCATTAAGATATTTTGTAAAATTCCTAACATAAATATATCAAAACTTAATTTTTGATTAGTAATATGCATAGCTAAGAACTTAATTTGGACAACTTTATAGACGATATTCTCAATATTTTGATTTTTTTGCACCCTCAGATTCCAGACTTTCAAATAGTTGGTTTGGTAGGCCAAATATTGTCCTATCCTAACAAACCATACATCAATGAACGGTATTTATTTGAAATATATAAATTTATATAAAAGTATATAAATTAAAATACATAAGGTTCTTTACTGTCACTAATTAATTGAATTCATCCTCGCTGAATAAGATGTATTAAAAGTGTTCATTCCTTTAAAAAAAAATCTTACTGAACAGTAGTGTACATTTACAGTGTTGTAGGATACATTGTTTAGTAGTCTGTGCTATTTTTCCTTACGTGTCAAATGTTTGTGTTTGTAGATGCTGACGCTGAGCCTTTGTTTAGCTTACGTCTCATTTCTGTCTGTATTTCAGAGTGAGCCCCATGTCATCCAGCCAGGTGCGCAGCAGCGATGCATATGTGCTGTTCTACGAATCTGCGACCTCTTCACGCTTGTGATTACGCCTGAAACGGACAAGCCTTGGATAAAATAAACCCTTTGCTGCTGTTGAACTAAATCATGGTCAGTGTCTACATGCTTGCAGGACCGTGGGATTTTATCCCAGGCCTTTTAACCAAGGCCAAACACATACTGGAACTGAATTATGGCTGTGACCTATGAAGTGGAATGAAGCCTGGGATGAAAGTTTAACCCAAGCCCAGATTGAGCTTCACAAGTAAGGGCTCCTCCATCCATCACTCCCCCTTTGAAAGAGGCTGCTGCACCGGGGATGGATTTAACAAACTGAAACGGACAGAGACAGAGGAACATGAACTACTACCTCTCTTGAATGAGCAGGACTGTGTGTGTGTGTGTATTTGTGTGTGTACGAGTCAGTCTCCAGACTGATACTGTAGGACTCTATGCACTGTGTAACTGGAGCCGTCCGGCTCTACAGACAGTCACCACGACTCAAACATGCCCCATCCCTTATTTAATTTATTAACATGAGTTCAATGTTTTACTTAATTTCAAGCTAATTGCTACAAATTTAAAAAAGAGGTCATCTTGCTGAGGGACCATGTAGGTCATATGTGTAAATGATGCTTGGATTGCTCAATGGATTGTTTACTATTTCGAACAGATATGTTCCTTCAAGATAAGTCTCCGCTTTGCTTGATTTGCTGATTTTCAACAGAATATGCATATGGGAAGGGCTAAGTTTTATGCTAATGTATGACTGTGCCCCTTCCAAAAACCCTCACCATTACAGAGAAGATTGTATGACTGCCCCCTGGTGGCTGGAAGTTGTAAAACCCAAAAGAAAAACTGGACCTTTTTCACAGACCAGAATGATAGGTTTCCACCATTTTTTATTCACACCACGAATCTAGCAAAGAGGATGATTCTAATATAACGGCTGAGCGAGTGAAAATATTTCTCTTTGACAACTTTCTCTTTTCTGACCAACATCATCTATGTTATTCTCTTTTGGAAAGTCATAGAAGTACTATCATGGATTATTCATTTGCAGTTGGAGCAAATTGGAAAATAAAAAATATACTTGTTGCATTTTCTATTCAGAGCATACCAAACTATGGCTTCTGAAATGTGAAAAGGGTCCATCTCCAGAAGAATATAAAGTATTCCCTCTTTAGGTGTTTGTGGAATAAATATTTTCCTGCAGGGGCAATATATTTGAAAGAGGCCTTATGTTTTTCTCATTCTGTCAGGGACTACAATATTCAGTTTAATTTGGGGATGAGTCTTTATCAAATAAGAAGCCACCAGGAGGGTTATGTATGTGTGTGTGTGTGCGCGAGCCTTTATGTATTATTTCTCTATTTATGATGTGAATGTTGTGAATGTAGCTTATCATTGTGCTTGAACCAGGCAATGTTTTTTCTACAGAAAGATTTTAAGTGAGTGGTAATTATTTTGTGTCAGAAATGTGACTGTAGTGTACCGCATATCAAGAGCTCTTGGCTTTTTAAAAGAAGTGAATATGAATAAAAGCTAATGTCTACAGAAGTCATTGTGAATTGTCTGCATTACTACATTAGAGTGTATGTAGTGATTATGAACTCTCTCTCTCTCTCTCTCTCTCTCTCTCTATATATATATATATATATATATATATACACACACACACACACTTGTCCTGTACACCTATTTCTTTCACATAGATGCTGTTCTTCCTATTTAAGAATTATAAGAATTCTCACAGATTCAACAAAAATATTAAGAAGCACAACTGTTTTTAACATTGATAAAAACATAAAAGTAATGTTTCTTGAGCACCAACACAGCATATTAGAATGATTTTTGAAGGATGTGACACTGAAGACTGGAGTAATGACTGTAGAATGAGCTGAATGAAAATTCAGCTGTAATATCACAGTAATTAATAAGAGTTTTTTTTTATTATTAGGATTTTTTATTATTATTATTATTATTATTATTGTTATTATTCTATGTATATTAAAGGGCTAAATAAAGTCGAATAAATTTGGCATAGCTCATTTCCATGCTCTGTACCGTTTACGGTCACTAGAGGGTGACATTAGCCCTCTCTTCTTCACTTACACACACTAATGCTCCTGGTCACCACCCTCTTCACAATGACTCGTAAGTGGAGAAACTCACATCTTACTTATTGTGGCACTGAGTTTATTAGTGCCACAGGTCATTAGTGTGTGTGTGTGTGTGTGTGTGTGTGTGTGAGAGAGAGAGAGAGAGAGAGAGTCTTAGAGCAGTCAGAGAAGCTCTCAGTAGAAGCAATTAATAGGCTAGATCAGGGGTGTCAAACTCAATTCCTGGAGGGCCAGAGCCCTGCAGAATTATGTTCCAACCCTGTTTCAACACCCATACCATGTAGTTTTCAAATAAGCCTGAAGGACTTGATTAGTTGGATCAGGTGTGTTTATTTAGGGTTAAATATAAACTCTGCAGGGATCCGACCCTCCAGGAATTGAGTTTGACACCCCTGGGCTACATCTTTATTGGAATATACCTGTACATAAAGGAGGACCTCAAATCCCTGTATATACACCACTGTTTTTCAGTAACAAACTTAAACTTTAATGTCCTTAGACAGTACCTTTGTGTATGTGTGTGTGTGCTTTTAGTGACTTTGCAGATTAGGTTTCCAGGCTAAGACAGAAGATCTGTTTGAGAAGAACTCAGTTTGTGAGAAGAAGGAGAGAATTATCTCTCTTCTGCTGGCTGACTGTGCCACTAGTAAAACAAGCCTCCTTTCAGCGGTAGTAACAAACTGCTTTTACCCAGCTGCCCTTTCCTTAACCCGTACCCTTAAAGCATACTCTTTCATCTCTGATCTTGACGCCGTCAGTCCAGACTAACGTTTACACATCAGTCAGAGAGGTCTTGTAACACTGACAAGAGCAAATATCACACCGGGTGGTGCTGATTAATTATGCCCTTAGAATTATACCATAGATTCATATAGGCTACAGTGGCTACACAGGTCTATGAATGTTATTGTTTTTAACATTTCAAATCAACTGGTATTTATTTTCTACAACTAGAACAGGCACATTTTTCTAGTGAAACATTTCAAAGAATATGATAGCCTACATATACTAATTTCTTAGTATTTTGACACTTTCTGGTTGCCAAATGTTGGTGAACCAGGTTCATACTTAATGTGAGAATCTACACCTGTGATTACTCTGACACTTGTATGAACTTGAGGAGAACTTCATACATATGCTGTGTCCCAATGTGCCTACTTATACTACGCCCTTAAAGTATTACTTTTTTGGTTAAGAAAAAGTACACACTTTTGAGTGTGAATTAGAAGAGTAGACAAGCTTTGAGACATACTGTAACGTCTTACAATTGCGTCTTTAACGGACCGCTCTGTCGCATAGTTAAAACTGGCCTGTCAATCATCTTTTCACAGTTAACATCCTCCACATTTAATTTCATTTAACTTCCATATTCGGAGAGAAAAGAAGTAGCACGTTGATCTGCGAGCCGTGGGTCTTCATGCAGAGAACTCTGCTCATATTTTCTGCATAATGATGCATTTAAAAATTTAAGATTTTTTTTTTTAACCTCTCTACTCTCATGCATCCACCATGTTTGTAGTTTTTTTAATGATTTTTATTTGTGGTTGTAGTTCTTAACCGAATCATTCGTCAAAGCGCAATGGATTGTGGACAATATTAGCCATTAGAGTGTGCACGGATCCACGCTTCAAAAATCGACCTGAAATAGTAGACCATCCAGGGACTTTTGGCATACTCTTTTAAACATTTTATCCCTTGGGACACACTTAGCAGGGATAGTTGGTTACTTGGTTAACCCTCACATTGTGTTCCTGGAGAGGGCTCTTTCTTTCTTTCTTTTGTAACACCTTCTCAATTTTTTTTTCACTTTTCCCCACACCGATACACTTTCTTAGTGTTGCAGTTCAGAGCCAACTGATGACTATCTCTGTCTGTATCTTCCTGTTCATTCAGAGATGCACAGCATGTGGGATTAAACTGGATAGTGTTTATAAAGCGGTTGCTGGAGGGAGGGATAAATATTTGATGTGCTGTTCTGTTTTGATAGCGAGAGAGATAGAGCGCTCTTTCACCTGCTGTGTGACTGTATCCTTCCTTCTATGTGCTGTTTCTATCAGTTCGTTCAAAGATTAACTCATAAATTCTGTGGTTACATACACAAATACATAACAACCAATGCTTTGTGGTTTCCCAGAATACATTATTGCTTATGTTTACATAAAGAAAATACAGGCATATCATAAACGACACCACAGTATGTCTGTGCCAACTCATCGCTGCTCATAGCCATGTCATAAAATAATAACTTTGCAAAAACAGAGACTATATGTAGATTATTATTAATGAGAAATACAGTATTTCAACATGAAGACAATGTGCTGTTGTTGTTTTGAAATAGCACAAATATAAAACAAAATACAAAACTGTTCAAAAGAAGTATTGTGACCCTTTGCGGAAGTCAAACATTAGTGGATCTTGTTCATAATTAATATGATGAACTAAACCTGTGAACTAGTGGAGAAATGTCTTCACTCATGTCAAAAATGGCTCAGAAAAGAGTTACCACTCCCATTGTCCATCAACATGTTCATGTCAGAGCTATTATAATGATTTTTTGTACCATTTTGTCAGTTGACACAGAGCTACATAAAAAAATTAATGTTAATCAGATGATTATGGTTTGATGAAATACAGTTGGTTCAGATATAGTCAAATTAGCCACCCAGTTTGCCAGTGTACTTCAGTCCAGCATATATCCCTCCGCCTAGACAGAGCAAGAAATATGATAACATTTACAGTTCCAATTTTTATCATTTAAATGTTGACAATGCAATAAGTAGTTTGATTACAGGCATTTTATTAGTTTGTAGTTATTAATAGATATGAAAATCAGCTTGCCATCTGCTATATATTTGCTATAACATAATATTGGCGTTACATAATATAAAGTACATAATGATATGTCATGTTTGTGTACATTAGCCCTGAAATATAAAGCTAGGTGTTTTTCCCCTCCCAAACAGTAACCATGAGCCAAAACAAACCAAATACAAGGTAAAAGTTACTGGTTCCTTATATGACTTTGTTTGGTAGTTCAGCAATACAGTTTTACTGAAACATTTTCAAACAACTGTTTTGTTTATAATGTTTAGAATTAATAAAGAGGTCTTTATTCTGGTTTAAAAAGTTTTAAAAAAAATTTTGTACCTAAAGGTTTTTTTTTTTTTTTGCTGCTGCTGTTTATTACAGTGATTGATTTAACTCACTCAGAGAGTGGGACTTTGTCCTTGCATTTTAATTTTAATCAATACATAAACTGGATAAGAAATTCAAGATAATTAGTATGGAATTTTAATAACTGTTTTTAAAGCCATATGCATATTTGTTTTTATTATATTAATAGATAACAGACATCGTGAAGTACAGCTCTACTCATATGTAGTATATTTTCGCATATATACAAATTGCCTTAGTCTCAAATCTTACTTGAAATTTATATAAAGTAATGAACTAATTTCTGAAGGTATTCATGACATTTTAGATAAGAACTCATCACATATGCATACAGAGCATGAATATTAACTCTCTCAATATAGGTATGATTCACATGCAGTATGAGCTTAAACTGAGAATCATGTTCTTTAATGGATTTAAAAAGGACAGTCTCTCATTTTAAGTCCCAAATCTATTGTTGCATTTAGGAGAATGGATTTAAAATCTTACACAGGCATAGTGTATAAATAAATTAGAAAGTGTTAAATGCAAACATTCATTAACTACGTACCCAGAGCTGCCACCCCAGCGATGGATCCTACAGCTATACCTGCGATCTCCCCTGATGTTAAACCTTGCGGGTCTTCAGAAGGTTCACTGACAGAGCTGTTGGTCTGAACCGGTGTAGTGACCGGATCCATGGATGTGGATGAAGAAGACTGGCTTGCGTGTGTAGAGTCAGACTCAGCGCTCACAGTCGTCACTGATGTATCTTCAGTCAACTGCGTATCAGTAGTAGTGTTTGTACTGAAGACCACTGAAAAAAACAAGGAACAATCAAGAGTTCTACTGTATATAGTACATATTATCAGCTGGCTGTGTTGCTCAGTTATCTCTGAAATATCTTATGTCTCAATAAATAACACTTACAATTCACAAAATTACCATACCTAAATGCAGCAGGATCAGAAAGATAAGGGTGTTTCTATACATGGCTCAGATATTAATCACCAAACATCAACTCAGAGAGCGACTGGAATTATCAATCTTCTAAAAAAAAAAAAAAACATATTTTTAGAAAAATTGTGTTATTTAAACTGAATTAGGTTTTGAACAGTGGAGGAAGACAATTGTAAAAACTTTAATAAAACAAAAAATAAAACAATGCATTAATATAATTCTTACAATTCTATACAGTAACAAAAACAAGTTTTTGTTACTGTATAGGGAAACTACATTTACAAAAGAAAATGAAAGTATTCAAGTCAATTGCAGATATACTGTAAACATATATTGTTTTAGACAAAATTACAGTACTGACCTGTTCAGAATGTGATATCTTGGCACTTTCACTCTCCACTTTTATACCATCTTTCATGTCGGATTTCCTATATATTACAAACAGGATCCCTAGAACAACCCACCAGATCTGTATACTGAAATTACATTGACGCACCATTTTATGAGGGTGAAGTGATAAAAAAGCTCCATCTCCATGGATTTATTGCTCACAAATTACCCGTGTGGATATAATAGGTCATTATCACAGGTCTGAATATGTCACCATTCATGCCATGGTATTTTCTGTAATGTCGAAATAATCAGATGCTCTCTACATTGAGTTAATGATAATGTTTGTCTGTCCATCTATAAGCCCGTAAATGACAAAAGATAATATCAATAAAAACTGAGTATTGGGGAAAAGCAATAGGCTACAGAAATGCAAAAATAAAGGTTTATGTAACAAAGAATTATTTAGCATGTAAAATAGTATTAATAATATTCCAGAAAATACACGCTACCAATACATATGATTAAAGGAAGCTATTAAAAGTAAACTTAATATTAATACTTTAGTGAACCATAATCATGAACTCTATGAAAAAAGTAATTCTTTACCTCAAATCAAATTTTCATGAATTTATAATATCTTAGCCTCCAATGAAACCATAAGTTCTTTGCCTATAAACAAATGGAATAATGATATCCACTGTGAATATACATATAAAATACGTATAAACGTATACACGTATATAAAAGTATACATATAAACATATAAAACTTATTTTTGCCAGTTATACCAGAATACATCTGATACAATATAAAATACTATATTGAGTACATACCACAAAAAGTCAACTGTCTCTTTTGGGCTTTGTCATTATTAACATGTACATACTGCATAAATAGTTCAGATAATTATATCCATTCCTTCCGGAGTTGTAAAGAAATTCTGGTCAGAAGTTCAATGTTCACTAGAAGCGATCCTAGATATTAATCTTCTGCTATCACCCTCAATGTTTCTGTTGGGAGATTTTTCATCCATTAACTCTTCACAAGAACAAAAACATCTATCTTTACCTAATCCATACTGGCAAAAAAAAGTAATCCTATTAAACTGGAAGGATAGAACCAAAATATCTATTACCCATTGGTACACACTTTAACACCTGAGAAAATGACTGCCTCACTTAGAAATTATTAGCAAAAATCTTTAAAGTAGACATAATGTCAGGTCTGGAGATGTTTCAGTGTAGTCCAATAGAAAAAATTCTGTTATGGGGTTATAATTCACTTAAATGGCTTCAAGTCTGAAGAAATTTTGTTGAGTTCACATAATTAAGTTACTATATGACTTGGCTTGCGAGGACTGGTTAGTTCCTAGATCATAGTTACTGGACTGGGAAAACTGTGGAGCAGTGGCGTGGAAAGGTACAAGGATCAGTTGTAATTGGTCCCTGTGAGAGGAAACTATGTCCTGGGGACTGAAGTGTTGAAGTCACACTCTCGTCTTTCCTAGATCAGCATGAATGGGCAGCTAAGGAGTGGGGGTTGGTGGGACAGATGGATTAGGATTGTGTAGGCTGTTTGGGAACAAAGGCTCTCCTGTATGTGTACCCAGCACAGGGTGATCACTTGTAGCCCCCACAATTCCTAAAGTTAGTGATCCTAAAGCCTTTATGCTTGCTTTTTGTCTCTTTCCACGAAGATATAGACAACAAACATAGCCTACATATTCACAAGTTTTAAAAAGCTCATTAATCCAAGCTTTTGAAAAGACATTTTTATATTCAAGACATATAAAAAAAACAAGCTAAAAGACTCTTGAGGAAAGACTCTCACTGACATTTTAATCAGAATGGATTTGGGGTTATTAACGGTGAAGCACCTAGATGGCGCTGTTGTGCGGCTGCAGTGTGAGCGAGAGGAGTCTCTCCGTTTGGGAAGTTTGACTCGTTTCCGAATTTATTCAAACAGTTCGTTCACAAAAAGATTCAGTCTTTAGTCATCACGTTTTTCTGAGTCAGCATATCAGCATGGCATAATGCTACAAAAACGTTTCAGTAAGCTCATTTTGATGTTTGAGTCATTAACCTTGTAGATTTTAACTGAATCTAAAGTAGCCTACTAGCCTTATATCTCAGTATTTTAATTAGCATTAGTCTATTCTCTAAAATTACTTATAAAACCTTTCAGGTAGAATTTTTCATTGACGTAGCCTATGTTGGTTCTTGATAAATTCTTCATCAGTGTTTGAAAGCGAAATCTCTCTATTTACAAAGAATTTGTTTATAACTATTTTAAATTGTGTTAAGTTTACGTAAACAGATCTGCCGATTTGCTGGGGAAATAGACTTTAATTTATTGGAAGATGCAAGAAAAGAACCCAATTTGTTCATTTGTATGGTGTGCCCTGCCTTATTGATAGAAATATTCATTTGTAAATATAAATGCCGTGATAAACGTATTCTGTCTATCATGTTCAATAAAAAGAAAACCGCTCAGTCCGCTTCGTGAACGAATCAGTTTGGTAAACCGGTTCAAATGATTCATTATAAAGATTCGGCTCAAAAGAACGATTCGTTCACGATTCGGACATACTGTTCTCCCACTCAGGAATGAGCAACGCTCGCCGAGCAGCGGATGTGCGCCTGGTCTCGACAGCTATGTTAATCGTTCCTGCGCACGCTATGCATGTAACTTCGCATTAATGACAAGCTGATAACGCATGCCGATTCGGTTCACGAAGCGTAACATGTAACAGAATACTCGCTGTTCCCGGCTCGAGTGAAGAGCAATCAATCACCGGACACCTCCACCGTTATTCGGTGTGTGTGTACAGGACAGTGAGCGCTGCTGAGGCAAGAGAACCGCTGCTCTAATGCTACCCTGACCACACCGACTCAGCGCTGCTATTTGAACACGGTATCGTGTTTTCGACCAAACATCAGATCAGGTTTTACAGCGGGACAAGATGTTGCAAGTGTTGGTTTGCGGCGTTGTGGTCTTCCCCGGTCTCTTCTTCACTTTTAGAAAAGTGCTCCCGTCCATTTTCAAGCAGTGGACAGATGCAGACGTCGTGCTGGTCAGCGAGAGGTGAGTTTGCTGACAGCTCTTGTGTTATCATTTGCTAGTTTACTGCTGTTTAGTAGCAAAACGAGTTTCATTCTGTCTGGTTGAAACATCAGAATATAGTGTACACATTTAATATCATTCACATAAAATAAACTCTTTTGCTTCTGTGGTGAATGTTAACACCTTAATAGAAACCGTTATACCAGCTGTTAAAATCCCTCTACAGTGTTTGCATCTTGGGGCATCACTGTCCCAGGGACCCCCAAACAGACTCTCAGTCAACCAGGGACCTCCATATAAAAATATTTACTAACATTATTATCATTCCCTTGTATAATGTATCTGTCCAGGACCTTCTTGGACGCTCTGCATGTACCTAATTGGCCTTGTAACACTTATCAGTTAGATTGATTTAGTTAAATGTTGTGGCTTTGAGTGTTTAGGGGCTCAATTATGTTTCTAATCGGTTCTGTTCATGTTATCCTATATTCAGCTGATCTCATGACCTTAATCACTCCCTCATTAATTCAGCCATGGACAGCTCATGCAGAATGACCATTCACTGACCAGCGTTGTACTGCCCTCTTCTATATTTCCACAGATTAAGGTTATGCAAACATGACAAGTGAAATATGTGTTTAATGATTTGGACTGATCTTGAAATCCAATAGATCCAAACAAATCTGGGTAATAAACCCAGTACACAAAGTCAACCCTTTAACCACTGAGATGTTTTCAAACTCAGCATCTGCACTGAAACTAACTAATCATTATTTAAATTTGCAAAGGAACCTTGAGGGGAACCTTTATCTGTGGTCATCCATACATGCACGTTTTTGCAGATAAGCAGTTTCAGATCCGTTCTGGGCGGGTTCAACATAAATTGTCATTGACAGTGCTTGTCTTGTGGGGCAGAATATTACAAGTATTTTTATTTCTTTTTGAAGCGGCTGTTGATGTGGTTTGTAACCTAGCTATATGAAACAAATTTCACATCCATAGTTAAATCCACAATTTTATTGTCTGAGTTATTGTTGCAATTGGAAAATGTTGTTGAACCTAATCCCTCAGTTCTTAGTTTGTTTCTGCTTTGCTAAGGGCAATTGTTTGCAATGTCCATAATCCCAGCTAATACCTTTGGTTTGCTTCAGATCTCTTTGCTTTTTATATGCAATCTTTCTTTTTGCAGTGTTTTGTGTTTTATGAGATAAAATTCTATCATTGTTTCTGGTGTTTCTATGGAGGTCAGTTGATATTATGGCTAAACGAAATATTTTGTTAAAATTTTGTTTCAATCTTCCACTGAGTTCCTGTTGTGGTAGATTCTCCCAAACCAATGCAGCTATGTCAATCACCAAAAAGTCAAACACCAAAAAAGATAGAGTCCTGTTCTCTTGATTCAGAATGAGCTCTTCACATTCCTTCTCTTCCAAGAAAACCAACATATGGACTCAGCACAAAGGTTACAGAAAGAGGCTGTTTTTCGATTCAATATATTTTCACAGACAGTTTGAGGAAGCCATAAGATAAAATAGCTAGGAAAATCAATATCCAATCCATGACAAAAAAGAACAGCTGCATCAACGAAGGGAGTTTGTTCTCTGTCCTTGTATATCAGAAAAGATAATAGATTGCATAAAATTGAGTGTTGGCCCAAACTCTTGTCATGTTTCTTGACATGTTGTTCTCTTAATAAGAGTTATTGATTGATCAACATGATCCAGTGGACACTGAGTAGTTGGTGAGGGATGGTGATCAGCAGCAACAAGGTGTATTGTGTAGTTAACACAAGATAGTATACATGGACATGTGGATTGATGGATGGGTAGTTGATCTGTGATCTTGATGATATTTAGAAGATGTGCTGAAGTCCTCCACTCAGTGAAGAGGATGAAGGCTGTTGGAGGAGTGATCATGAAGTAACACAGACTCTGGACTTTTACAATGAAGCATCAGTATTCTGAGTGTGTGTACATGCTAGAATGAGGCAACTGATCACTGAATCACTAATGGTTTTTTATCACTCTCTGTGGCCATCCAGACTGTAATGAAGCCAGCTTGTTGGTTTCCATCATTTTATGTGTCAGAACATAGATTTTCTGTCACAGCACTGGGTAAGAATATTAAAAAGAGCACAATTCATGAGCGTAAAACTTTTAACAGAATCTTGTAAAAGCAGACAGAATGTCCATTATCTCATAATGTAACCAATATCTTGATGGTAGCTTATATGACATACAACGATTACAAAAAATATATTACTGTTTCCACAAAAATATTAAGCAGCAAAAATGTTTTCAACATTGATAATATTAAGAAATGTTTGTAGAGCAGCAAATCAGCATATTAGAGTGATTTTTGAAGGATCATGTGCCACTGAAAACTGCTGAAAATTCAGCTTTGTCATCACAGGAATAAAATACATTTTAAAATATATTAAAATAGAAAACTGTTATTTTAAATTGTAATAATATTTCACAAGATTACTGATTTATTTCATTTTTGCCTATAGCAGCCTATAGGCAAAATACTTCTTTCAAAAACTTTAAATGTACCTAAAATGTTTCAACGGTTTTTCTATTCTATTTTCATTTAAAACTGGAAGTCTAGACAGGACGTATTGAAGGGTGAAACTGTAAATGTGTGTGCTAACTGAAACTTTCTCTAGCATGACTTGATTGGATTAACAATGCAAACATGATTTTTAGACATTTAACAACAGGGTGCCCTGCATCTGGAAGGAGACAACCCCTGCTTTTGGAGTTTTTTTTGTTTGTTTAAACTCTAATCAAACACAGCTGAACCACAGCTGGTTTTGGGATTCGCTTTAAAATGACAGACAGGCATATTGTCGTAGCATGCTTGAAATCAAAAACTGCACAGAGAATAGGAGGAAGACAACTAGAAAAATAAGGGGCCGTTTACACAACAACATTTTAATCCAAAAACAGGAAAGTTTTTAACTGTTCATTTTGACTGTTCTTTTACATGACAACGGCGTTTTGGGGACTGAAAACGCATATTTTTGAAAACGGGTTTCAAAGTGCAAGTTTTTGAAAATGGCACCATTGTCGTTTCCATGTGAACACCCAATACGGGAATCTTTGAAAACGGTGACGTCATGTGTGTGCGTAGTACGTGTTAGGTATGCAAAAGTGCAGTATATGTGTTGATTTTAAGGGCAAGATCGAACAAACATACACAAAAATGGCAGAGTGTATGGTACTGTTGTTGCTGCTCAAGAGTTTGCTAACGCTTCTTCAACAAAGTGTGGATTTACTTCACCAATATTACAACCATATACATATACATCATATAATCGCCACTTCCCTACAGGTACTGTTTACTAACAAGGTGACAGCGCCAACTACTGGCCTGGCATACGTAATACAGCGTTTTTTGTCCGTTTTCGTGGATATGTGTAAGCGGGAATAATTTTGAAAACGTTGTCGTGCATAGGTGAAACTTTTTAAAAAACGCAAGGGAAAAACTTCTCTGTTTCTGACTACATCGTTGTCGTGTAAACATAGCCTGAGAGGAATTGCAATGTTCAAGGCCACTGCATTGCTTACCAATCAGTCAGTGGCTTAACAGACAGTGGTTTTGTATGAAAGTAAACCAGGTTTGATTGGTTGGAATTGCCTTTATATTCCAAATATATATAAACAGTAGGGTTTATATATTTTTTCCCTGTTAGTCACTAAGAGGTAGAATTGTTTTGATGCCATAAGCTAATTTGTGATTTTACTGTGGCTCCAAAGTGAAAAAAAGAACCTTGTACCGGCTGTCAATAAGCAAGTATGGCAGATTTCAAATGGCTCACCTGTTGGGGTCCTGTAGTGAAACAAGTGCCTTTGAATGCTAATGCTAATGGATAGCTATATATAGGAGATCTATTTAGGTATTATAGATCTCCTTGTTCCTACCTCTGGATACTGACTGTTAAGGTAGCATTTTATGCTATCACACATAGCTTAGTCCAGGGGTAGGCAACGTCGGTCCTGTAGTGCCGATGTCCTGCAGAGTTTAGATCTAACCCTGAAGAAAAAAAACTTACTTGTCTGTAGCCTTAGTAATCATGAAGACCTTGATTAGCTTGTTTAGGTGTGTTCGATTAGAGTTAGAGCAAAACTCTGCAGGACATCGGCGCTCCAGGACGGACGTTGCCTACCTCTGGCTTAGTCTATATGAAAACAAAAATAACAACTTTATTCAACAATTCCTCTTCTCTGTGTCTCTCCAAATCAGCATAGCGCCATTTTGGCAAATCTGGCAGATGGCGTATACTCATCTGTGTCAGCCGCCTGCGGACTGCTCAGATTTCCAAAAATGGTGCTACGCTGATTTTGCGGTGGAGTAACCCTTTAATTGACATGTGACAACACCCGTAATACCATGATGGGGGTGGGCAAGTGGGGGTGGGCAAGTGATGTAACCGTTGTTGTGGTTTAACACACTGTCATGATGGGGGTCACTATCATTCGCTTTTAAGTAGCTTGTAAAAGCAATATGCACATTTTACGTTCACTTTCAAATTAGCGGCAATTCGCAACTCGCAACAACAAAATACAAAGTCAAAGGAAGTTTATTAACAAAACAAATAAAAATATGACATGCTATATGCCTAATATAAAATAACAAATAACTTACACAAAGTTTAAATAGGTATACAAGACTGACAATCAGTAAACACTATGTTTATTAGAAAAACGAATAAGAAAGCTTGGAGACACGGCATAGGCTCCACCTCGATGTAAAATAAAATAAATAAATTACACAAAGTTGAAATAAAGTAAAGATCAGCAAACACTGTTGAACCAAATAAATAAGAAACAAACGTTTAAAAAAACTTTCAAAATCACCTAAGATAAACGGCAAAAGTCAACAGGCTTTTCAAAATCCAAAATATTGCCAAACAGGCGCTTTTGCATTTCGTTTTAAAACTAAATGATCCGCTATCATCTTGTCTTTCTCACTCTTCTTGTCACTCAGCTCGACTCACTGTCCTCACGTGATGTGATGCGACTGTCGTTCGGCACGCTGCGTTGATCAGCTGTGTTCAGTTTTTAACAGTAGTGTCTGTTCTCTAACTGAACTAAATGATTTTTCTTACTATGAAAAAATTAAAACTACGGTGGGGACAGTGCCACGGTGGGCAAGTGATGTAACCGTTGTTGTGGCTTAACACACTGTCAACACAGACTATTGCAGCAAGACTAGCATCCATCTATTGTGAAAGGCATTGCCTTAACTGAAACTAAAACCATAAAAAACATTTTCATTACTTGAAAAAAAAAAACATTAACTGAAATAAAATAAAATAAATTATAAACACATATTATTTCAGCTATAATTGCCAAAAAATTTCAATTTTTTTAGTGATTTCTCTGAGATGTTACATGTCACAGTTTTAAGTCTGGATGTCCTGTAAAGAGCACATTCAGAGCTTTTCAGAGATATCAAATGATTGGAGGTTTGACTATAACCACACCCTCTCCTTGGTCTTTAAAAATGGCTGACATTAATTTAGTGATCAAATTTATGGAAATATGATAATATTGTGTAATGATCATTTAAATATGACACATTTTCAAATTGTTTAAATCAAACTGCATGAATCAACATCTCAGGAAATTGTTATGGGGTTTCAGGTCAAAGTGTGACTTTCTGTTACAAAACAGGGCATCGATTTCATACATGTCCACTGTAGAGGCACACCAGGACTTAAAGCTTAATACTTAATATTACATAGGCCTACTATTATGAAAATCTTGCCAATTATTACTCCCATTATTACACTTATTTTTTTTTAATTCTGTGTTGCCCTAAAAACACATTAATATGCAAATTAGATAGTTTATAGATACATTGGTCGGCAACAGGCGGCAAAACTGGCCCGCCAGCAATAATATCTGGCCCACGCCCGCAGCCAGATTATTTTGATAGCGGCTGGTTCTGAAATAGATCTGTCATGACAGCACCAGTTACTCACATCAGAGTATGTGAGCGGAGCGGTGTGATTTTGACTGGAGCGAAGAGCAGATTTTTTAAAAAGTCGTTGTGGTTTTCACTTTCTCCAAGAGTGCTCCACCACCGCTCCATCACGAGGATAATTCATGCCAACAGCCCGTAATATAACTGCATGTTTATCTAGAATTCACATGTTAAACATATTTAGCTAGCTTGATAGAGAAGGATCACTCAAATCAGAAAGTATGTGATATCTATGATGATGGCAGTGGACATGAGTGGGAAGTTATAGTTCAAGGATACTGAATATTTTTAGCTGAAAGCATGATTTAAACAAGTAATACAAGACTTATTTACACGCAATCAGTCTCTCAATAATGCATTCAAACAAATGTAATCTTACAGTGCTACTTCATCTGTATCCGATTTTGTATGAGCAGAAATCTGTAATAAATGCGTCGATCTGTAGGTAAAATAACTGACAAAAACGTACTGTTATTTTCATCACAAACAAAAGTTTTACCTTTTAATGCCGACAACCATGTTATTAGCTTGTCACTTTGAAACTCTCTTGTTATTTTATTTATTTGTTTTTTTAATATATGTTATGAACAGAACTGTGATATTTCAAACAAACTGAAATACTGTGGACACAGAGCGGTGTTTCTGACATTAGTGAGTGGGAGTGGAGCGGGAATGCAGGATTTTTTCACCCGGCTCCGCTCCACTCCGCTGACTGCAACGTGCGCACCTTCCCAAATGGACGAGACTTTTATACTTGTCGCGTTCGCCGTTGTACTATTCTTTGAAACGACAGGGGGCGACGATGAGTAATTTTCCTCTAAAACCATTGGGAATCACCAGTGTGAAGTCATTTGCTGGGACAAGGCTTCTCACATGATGAGTGGGTTGATGAATTAATAATTTCTTTATGTACAAACTGATTAAAATAATCTTAAAGGTGCTGTATGTAGGATTGACAGCGAGTGGTTGAACTAGGTATTGCAGTTCAAATTCAAAATATTGGAGAGGTTTTTTTACACCAGGCCCCTCCTCCTCAGACTTGACACACACGCAGGTTGCCAGATTGACAACACCAACAAGAATGAGTGCACTTGTCGATGAATAAAATGAAATACGCTGTGTTTTCCCCATCTGGAGAAATACAATTGGGTAAACTGGCAGTGGGTGGGTTTCACAAACCAAAACAAAGATCTGCATTCCAGCCCTGAACGCAAATTTTCAAAGGAGAATAACTGACTGTAGCATTGTTTTTCAGATAAACAAGTATGTTAACTTAGCACGTTTCTTAAATATCTGCAAACATATTATGGTATTTTTATGGTATGCTTTAGTAGAGTCAAAAACGTACATACAGCACCTTTAAGCTTTTGGGTTTATTTCGCAACAAACACAAGACAACTTTAAGCAAATAGTGTATAAATAGTGTATACATTAATTCTAATTATATTTTTATACAATAAATCAGTCTGGTGTGGGAAATGGTGAACACGGATTGGAGTGATTATTAAATGCACAGAGCGCGGAGGGGAAATTGTTGCCACTCCACTCACATACTCTGCCGGACACCGCCACACAAATGACACAAATGTAGCTTTTTGTTAATGACTGTCCTCCTACAGGGTTTAACACAGAGTAACCACTCGCTACCAGATACAAAAGACACTGTAACAGTCTGTCACAGGCAATCATCAATTTCATCAATTAATTTCTTAAATCATCCTTTGACTATGTTCTGGCCTGTCATCTAGTGGCGAAAATGTTTTTTTGGCCCAATGCCAAACTTACTTGCTGACCCCCGTTGTATACATTGGGACAATCCTAAAATGGCCATTTTACACACATTTTGCATAAAGAAGATGGTATATCAAACACATTAGAATATTAAAATATGGTTGTGAGATTTTGTTGGTGTTTGACATATTGTATGTATATTGTATGTGTATATATTGTATTTACAAAGAAAAGCACGGAGTAAATCAGTTTGCTTTAAAATGACTTGTGTTGTAAGTTATACCAAGTTAGACCTTGATCACAAGAAGCAGAATTAAGTATATGTTGACTACTTTTTTGTTTTATATATGTATGATATTTGGACACATGTATGTCATGCCAGCCACCCCTAAAGCTACACAAAAGAAGCATTTTCTTCTCCTCCCTTTTAGCTTTCTTTCTGAGCTTAGTGTAAGAGCAAAAGGGAGAGAGAGGGGGATACAAAGAGTGGATTGTGTGAAATGGGTCTTGTGACAGTATTCAGGCAGCAAGGCTCCAAGGATGGAGGGATGTGGGGAGCAGAGCAGAGCACTGTGCGTGTGTGTGTGTTTGTTAAGGGAAGCGCTTATCTAGTGGCCAACTCAGGCGTAAGTTGTCAGGCCGAGGTCATGTGACCACCGTTGTCATGACGAGCAAGCGTCACCCCGTGTACAATGCTCAGCCGTGCAGTTCACCAGACAGTCAGAGGCTTAGACTGAGCTCTACACTTACACATCCTTTCATTCTGCTTTCACAGCCCTAATATTGTGCTTTATAACAACTACAATAAACTTTGGAATCGCATTTTTTTTCAACATCAAGGTATTATATTAAAAACTCATCAAAATTACACTTCAAAGTTGTAAATAAAACAAAGTTTTCAGTCTTTCTTTTAAAAAAATTTACATTTAACTTAATGTATTACTTGCTATTTCTTTGTAATTATTTGTGAAATTTACTAGCAATTTCTGAGTCAAAATTGTTTCACCACCAAATATTTTTCAATATAGCTCACATATAAATGCTTATTCAACAAATAACTCTCTAAAAGTAATCTATTACTTTTTTTAAACATCAAGCTGTTATATAATATTACATTATATTAGAAAGATTGTTGGTAAAATAAAACTTTCATTCAAATTATACAGCATATTAATAAATCAATTTAATCATAATTACACAACATATAACTTAGTAAGATAAGCCCCCAAATGAACATAATTAAAAGACTTTACATAATTGTGGAAGTGGTTTTAAAGGTTAGAATTTTGTTATATACGGTAGTCTTTATTTCCATTTCCATTTGTAATCTCTAATTTTTGCACTCACTATTCTAATTCTATTTAAAAAAAAAAAACATCTAACTACCTTTCTAATCTTTTTGTATTCTATCTATTTTCTTTTCATTTATTATACAATTATAAATAAAGACCTCGAACACTAGCTTGCTCTATTTTTTTTTCTATTCTATCTGTTTTTCTTTTTATTTATTATATTATTTTTACAGCCCTTGCTACGTATACTGCGTTTAGGCTAACTGAGACGTGTTATAGCACTTATATATCATTGCTCTTTTGTTGTTTTTGATTGCTTCCATTGTCCTCATTTGTAAATCGCTTTGGATAAAAGCATCTGCTAAATGACTAAATGTAAATGTAATGTAATCTGCAAATGATATATTTAAGCCACACAAGATTTTAGTTAAATGGAAGAAAACAAGATACAGTTTTATTAAAAATGAGAGAGAAAAATCTTTTGCAGTTTTGCTTCTCAGACAGGTAGTTTTCTTTTTTAGTTTATTTAAACAGGACAGATACAAAAACAAGGAACTGGTGAAGAGCAGGATACCATATAGGACTGTAGTATTTAACCAGCTTTTTAAATCCTGTTCACCAGTATACTATGAGCATCTTCAGAGTATAGACCCAAGAGAAAATTACACACCATCAGTCAGCATGGAAAGAGATATCATGTGACCTCTGACTATTATTAATGAAACAAGCTCAAATATTTGCTATATTTGCTATATATTGCTAATGGTTACTGTCTGTTCAAATGTGCATGTTTAATTAACTTAATTTAAAATGAATAAAATATGAACTGTTCTGATTTTGAGATCCATCTTTTCACATTGAGGACAACTGAGGGACTCATGCAACTATTACAGAAGGTTCAAACTCTCACTGATGCTCCAGAATGAAAAACAATGCATTAAGAGCCGGGGGGTGAAAACTTTTTGAATTTGAAGATCAGGGTAATTTCAGCTTATTTTGTCAAACATGTAAGTATCTTCTGTAGCTTCTGAAGGGAAGTACTAAATGAAAAAAAAGAAAATTTACCAGTTTACCAAATGTTCACCATTCATTAATGTAGTCTATGCTAGCATGCACATTTGAACAGACGGTAACCATTAGCAAAAAGATATTTAGGCAAAATAAGCAAAATGTACACATCTTCATTCTGTTCAAAAGTTTTCACCCCCCGGCTCTTCATGCATTATTTTTCCTTCTGGAGCATCAGTGAATGTTTGAACCTTCTGTAATAGTTGCATATGAGTCCCTCAGTCAGTATTAAGAATCAAGTGTATGTAAACTTTTGAACAGGGTCATTTTTATCAATTCAGCTATTATTTTCTCTTGTGGACTATATGTAAACATCTTTTATGTGAAATATCTTATTCAGGTCAGTACTAAATAAACAATATTTTTGCATTTTGTACGATCCCTCTCTTTTTTCTAAAATAATGAACATTTTGCAGATTCTGCAAGGTGTATGTAAACTTTTGACTTCAACTGTATACACTGAGATTGTTGAACCTCCAATAACTCTCCTTGACGTGACATTTAGTTACAGTTTCAAATGATTGTCCAAGTGAATGATATATTCATGAAAGGAACCTTATAAAGGTTATTTTTTTAATTGTATATGTTCTTTTTTCACATTACATGAAAATAAATGATATATTGATTATAGTTTCTAGGGTGAAAATATCTAAAATAATAAGGTAGGCGTTAACCTGCATGAATTTGTCTTCTCTTTCTCTTAAAGGCTGGTGTCATCCATTCACGCTGTTATGGCCACCACAGCTGGCATCGTCGTGGTGTCCTCGTGCAAAGGCAATGTGATTATGGACCGGTAAGTTGGCCAACCCTTGACGCACCTTTCACAGTGCACCAATGAGACACTTTTCTGCAGCAAAGGACCATATTCTGCATCTTTGCAAATAGCCTTGGTATAAAGGTAATGATAAAACAGATCCAGATCCATCACAGCCTGGAAACTGACTGGCCAACATAGAGTTCACGTCATGCTAAAAATCACAGTATAGTGAGGAGAAAACACCTGTACATAAAGGCATATATATTGTGTATATGATTGTGCCTTTAATAGAAATAAGGTGCCTGTCAAACATTAGTATTTATTTCAGCAACCAATTACAATTAAATTCTACACTAACGTTCAAAAGTTTAGGGTTAGTACGATTAATTAATAGTTTTATGCAGCTAGGTTGTATTAAATTTATGCAAAAGTGACAGTAAAAGTGAGTTTTATAATGCTACAAATGTTTTTTATTTCTCTATACTTTTTATTCATCAAAGAATCCTAAAGAAATGTGTCATGGTTTCCACAAAAATATTAGGCAGCACAACTGGTTTCAACACTGATGATAAAAAGAAATGTTTCTTTCACCAAATCATCATATTAACATTATTTATAGTGCTGAGCAATCATTAATCGCAATTAATTGTGTCAAAAATAAAAGTTTTTACTTTTACTTTTTACTTAGTACTGTGTATATTTATTATGTATATTAATTAATTAATTTATTTATAATATACACACACACACACACACACACACACACACACATATATATATATATATATATATATATATACAATTTTATTTAATATATAAACATAACATTTGTCGTAAATATCTTTATCTTAAGTATAATAAATTTAAAAACAATTATTTTAAATTGTAATAATATATCACAATATTACTGTTTTTTCTGTATTTTTGATCAAATAAATGCAGGCTTGATGAGCAGAAGAAACTTCTTTCAAAAACATTAAAAATAGTAATGTTTCCAAACTTTTGGTCTGTACTGTTCATAATAAATATACACAGTACACACACATATTTTATGTACCAAAAAACTTTTATTTTGGATAAGATTAATCGCGATTAATCATTGCCCAGCAATTTTAATATTTTCCACATATATATATATATATATATATATATATATATATATATATATATATATATATATATATATATATATGAAAAATATTAAAATACAATCTTAAATGGTAATGATATTTCCCAATATAACTGTTTTCACTGTATCAAATAAATGGAGCCTTGGTAAACGTAAGAGACTTCTCTAAAACAAACAAACAAACAAACAAAAAAAAATCTCACCAATACCAAAATTCTATTCTCATAATTTATGAAAATACAGCATACATTACAAAATAAGAAATCAGCTTAAATCCTCTTGCTCTTAAGCATCACTACAGTACGTAAACAATTTGATCTTCAAAATGGTGCAATGCCACTTTAAGAAGGAGGTCATTTAGACCTTACCTGCCCATGCCTTTCGTCATCTCAGTGGCCAATCACAACAGCCTCGAGGGTAAAAGTGCATACCTCTGTTTCTATGCCACATCTGCTGACCCCTTTGGCTCCGCCCCTACCCCAAGGACACAGAGAGGAGGAGATTAGGTACACAGAGTCCCAGGGCAACAGCTGTTATCTTCCTCTCTCTGCCCTTCCCTGGCACTAGAATGACACCTGCAATTTCAGCCCCTGCCACCTGTTCGTGTGGGATGGGGGAAATGTGTGCGTGTGTTTATGGCGTAACAGGGTAATCCACAGAAGGCACTTGCCAGGCAGGCCTAGAGAAAACTCCCAACCTCCCTGTTAATCCCCCAGAGGCTTAATACTTGGCTTGAGCACATGCGCAGCAGTGATCCTGAGTGACAAGGAGCATCCAATGACACTGTGAGTGTTAAAGGAATAGTTCACTCAAAAATTAGAGTTATGTCATCATTTACTCGCCCACATATTTCACAGGATGCCCTAGCTGCTGTTTTTCACACAATGGAAGTGGATGGAAATTACAGAATGATGTTTGCATTTACCTTTCACTTTATTTATATAGAAAAGAGCAGTTTGTACATTTGTTTGGGGTCAATAAGATTTTTTTAAATGGTTTTTGAATGAAGTGTCTTATGCTCATCAAGGCTGATGAAAAATGCAGTAAAAATAGAAATATTGTGAAATATTATTACAATTTAAAATAACGTTTTCTATTTTAATATATTTTAAAATGTAATTTATTCCTTCTTCAACTGATATGCTGATTTGGACACATCTTATTATCAATGTTGAAAATAGTTGTGCAGCTTAATGTTTTAGTAGAAACCATGATACATGTTTTCAGGATTTTATTTGATGAATTTGATGAAGTTCAAATCAACTGCATATATTGGAAATAGAAATCTTTTGTAATTTTTTTACTTTCACAAATAAACAATTTAAAAAAACCACACACAAAAAAACAAACAAACATTTTAAAACACCACACACACACACACACACACACACACACACACACACACACACACACACACACACACACACACACACACACAAAAAAACAATTGTACTAAACAATTACCCCAAACTTTTGAACAGTAGCATACATGGGAGGGACATGGGATTAGGATGTGATGTAAGGCAGAAAGAAAAAAGAATACAAAAAAATCACCATAAAAATATAATTGTACTAAATTGTGCTGTATATTTGAAGTCTTCTGAAGCTTTAATGCATACTGTTAATTGACAAGTGTGTATGTTCACTGATTGCGCATGGCCAGGGCTTCATGTACTTACTTTTTTTTTTACTTTTAGTTTGTGCATATGTGAAACTTACATTTACCATATAATTGATGTACATCCTGTGTGTGGTGTGTATGAACAGTATAGAGATGTTCCAGGTCAGTGTAGCCATAAGCTCTCTCTGTGATTAAACAATTCAGCACTAATCACACATGCAAAGTCTGTGGATCAGTGTGACTTTGTATTACAAAGTATTATTTTAATATTTTATCAATTTATTAAAAGATTTTTAAATATTTTTACATAATACATATTTTGTTAAAGCAAAATTTTAAGCAGCACAACTGATGAATAGAAAGTTCAAAACAACTTTTTTTTTGCAATAGAAATATTTTGTATCAGTGTAAAATCTTTACTGTAACTCTTGATCAATTTAATGCATACTTGCTGAATAAAAGAGACAAAAGAAAAAAAAACTTTCTGACCCCAAACGTTTGAACTGTAATGTTCTATAATGTTATAGTTTTTTACAAGATGAAAACAAAACTGTCTGAAATCACTCCACACATGATTTGTTCACCTGTTCTGTTCGTCTTCTGTTCCAGACACTGGCTGACCACCTATTTTGTCATTTGGTATGGCGTTCCCTACATGTCATATGACATCTTCGCCATGTACCTCAGCCATTACTATCGCTTCCGGGTCAAAGATCACAAGGACTATAAAAGCCACTCTCTACGAACCGTCAACTCATTTGTGAGGAAAGAGTTCCTGCTGGTCCTCCATCACATTGCACTACTCACCATCCTACTGCCTGTGACTTTGGTGAGAGAGAGAAAAAGTAGAGAGGACAGATATATAGGATGAGTGATATGACAGTCAATAATATGATGGGAGAGAGTAATGGGCCTTCTCAAATAACCACCTCCACCTACAGTCAGGACCAAGTGGTAGGGAATGTAAAAAGGGGGATGCAGTGCTTTTGTGTTCGTTAAGTACTTGATGCGTGAGAAACAATTACCTAAATAGCAGCTGTTACACTGCCAGAGTACATGCAGTGGAACACACACACATACACACGCACACTGGTGGAAACCTGGTCTTTTGTTTGGTGTCTCTGGGCTGTCAGTGGTTGTAAGAGATCACTTTACCTACGCTTCCATTATTCACACACAGCTGCTACTCGGATACCACCTCACACACACACACACACACACACACACACACACACACACACACACACACACACACACACACACACACACTCTGCTTTGTGCTCCTGTTCCACAAAATAACCCATGAAACAAAGTCACAAACACAGACAAACAGATTTTGACGTGTGTGCTAATAACCCAAAGAAAGACGAAGCCCCAGACCACCACAACAAAACATCTGGCTGTCCCGCGAGTTATACAAGATCTATAACATTTCACACATTTTTGAAATGTACATTAGCTAATACATTACCTTACAGTAACATTTAGTAGGGTATTTTGCATGGGAAAAGAGGATATATAGACAAATAAAGTATAGAAAAATATTATAGAAGCTATAGACTCAGTTTGCAAATCCCTCCAAACAGTGTGGTTTAGATTACACTGCAGGTTAGCTGAAAGGAATTACACACCATATCCACCGCTGTGTATCATATCACATATATGTGGATCATTCACAAAACTAGTCATAGAGTAATTCCTACACATCTTCTGGGTCTGCAAGAACCATTCTGTACATCTTGTCTAGTGTAATTTTTTTGTTTGCTCATGAGGGTCTGTTTCACTTGTTTGTCTTTTAGTTTAGTATTGCCTATAATTTACAACTATACTGTAGCCTTATTTGAATGGTTTAACTGTTTGAATGACTTCAACCTAATATGATCAGAAGAGCACTGACTAGGAGGTGTGAGTTATGATGTAAAGTGCCAGGTTTGTCACTAGGGCTGTAAATATTTCATTGACAATGATTCATTTAGATTACAATTCTTTAATATTAAGTGTAATGATTTATGATGAAATCTAATATATGGTGATAATTTAGATATTTTTATTGGCTTATTTTTTTCTATTTTTAGGATTTTGTTTATATTTCTAGAATTATATTGAGTATCTGTATTTTGGATTTCTGGATTTTTACTGAAAAAGATTAATTTTATTTTGGGAGAAAAGGCAGTATACTACTGTTCAAAAGTGTGGGGTCAGTAAATTATTATTATTTTTTTTTTCATTATTAATCCTCAAAAAACATTCCTCAATCATTTATAATAATAATAATAATAATTCTAGAGCACCAAAATCAACATATTAGAATGATTTCTAAAGGATTTTTTTTGTGACACTGAAGGCTGGAGTAATGATGCTAAAAATTCAGCTTTGCATCACAGGAATAAAATAACTTTTGAAATATATTAAATTAGAAAACAGTTATTTTGAATTGTAATAATATTTTATAAAAGTACAATTTGTATTGTATTTTTGATCAAATAAATGCAGCTTTGGTGAGCATAAGAGACTTTATAAAAAAATGACCCCATTTGAACTGTTGTGTACATTGGGTTTTATTGTTGAAATTCTCAGTTATTAAATTCCATAATCTGTTTATTCCATAGACTGATGGATTGCATATTTACATCCTTGTTGTTCACACTGGTGGAATGTGTGAGCGCGCGCATGTTTGTGCTGACTGTGTTTTTTGCTCTCTCTGTGTACATCAGTTCTTCAGGAAGGACCAGGGTGATTACTTCATTGGCTGTCTCTTCCTCACAGAGCTCAGCACTCCTTTTGTTTCACTGGGCAAAATCCTCATTCAGGTAACACAAGAGTGTGTATTTTACTCAGCAGTCCTTCATAGTGCTGTTCCTGCCAGCTTGACAGAGGAGCTGCCAGTCAACACTTTTCGTGTTTCCTTTAGTCAAGATAAATGTGTGTTAAATGCAGAGATGTTTGGTACTCTGTCAGAGTAGTGTTCCTGCTTTAAAGTGAAAATCCATCGCTAATACTTGCTTATGTTTCTGCTGTTGTTTTCCCACCAAAAATGGTCACATCTTTAATGACAATCCTGGAACATTTTGACTGGAGAAAGTGATAATAATAATTAAGAATTTGACATTTTTTCATGTATTGCACCCTGGGACATTGAAAAATGTAAATCCTCTTAATGTTTTAACATTTTTTCCCCGGGAGTGTTTAATGTACATCATTTTTTAATAGAAAACTTTTGTAAGATTGTAATTTATTTACTGTCAATCACTGAAAAAAATGACCCCGATGGCAGTGTATGTCCCTGCTAAATGGAGCATTCTCTGTGCACACTTATTTTCCATTCTCTGTACTTTTCCAAATAACTCTTTTTGTGCTGATTCTTGGTTTCTGCTTATTGGGAGTGATTAAGTGAAATTGCTTTCAGACATTATCTTTTATATTCTTACACATGCCCCCTTTTGGTAGTCATGGGTATTGCATATTAAAGCAGTCCCAGCATCTGTAGTTGTAGTGACAAAATATCATAAGTCTGATCCACTTTGGAGTTTTTTTCTGACAAAGAACAACTAAGCAGGATGAAACTGACATGTGAAGGGATCAATCACAATTTAAATTGTTGAGAAATGCTTTGAAGGCCTTTAACCCGAAATTGAAAATTCTATCATCATTTACTCACCCTTTGTTGTTCCAAACCTGTATGATGTTTGGGTGATCCTTGAAACACAAATCTAAATATTTTTTAATGAAACCGGAGAGGTTTCTGTCCCTCCATTGAAAGTCCAGGTAACCAAAACTTAGAAGATCTAAAAAGATTATAAAGGCATCGTAAAATGATGAACAGATTTAATTAAGTCTTTTGTTCAGATTTAAACATTGATCAATGCACACACAAGGACAGAGCACGTTTGCATGTGCAATGCATGAGAACCAATGAGTTGTGAAGTTTCCATGTTTACCATATGTGATGTATTCCATGTATATTAATAAGTAAAAGCCTAAGGTGTTTGTTATATAGAGCAATTGTATGTCTTCACAAGACTTGGATTAAACTGCTCGATTCATGTGGATTTGTTTTACGATGCCTTTATGACCTTTTTGGGTCTTCAGTCATTCAGTTACCTGGACTTTCAATGGAGGTACAGAAAGATCTCCTAATTTGTGTTTCAACTAAATTCTTATGGATTTGGAACAAACTTGCTATGAGTAAATTATGACAGAATGTTTATTTTTGGGGAAACTATCTCTATAAAATTACCCCTGTTTTGCCCCCATTTTCTAATCTTTTTTTCCTCTTCCTCTCATTGTTCTGTGTTGACTCTCTTCCTGTAGCTGGGGATGCAGGACTGCTGGCTGCACAAGGTTAATGGTGGCATGGTGCTGCTGAGTTTCTTCATGTGCCGCATTGCACTCTTCCCCTACATGTACTGGGCCTACGGCTCCCACTACGGCATCCCGCTCTACAGCGTTCCCTTCCATCTCCCGCTCTCCACCAGCCTGGGAAACCTCTGCATCCTGGCACCGCAGGTCTACTGGTTCGTCCTCCTCTGCCGTAAAGGCTACCGACTCTACAGGCGGCAACGGGATGCACAAAACCAGGCCTCTCCACTGTCCTCTCCTCAGCCAGTCTCAGATATCTCCAAGGCTGATTAGTGAAGGTCTGTCTTTATCTAGAACAAACAATCAACAGACATCACAGCTGAAGGCTACGGCACTGCATCTGCTACTGTTACAGTACAATCAAGATTTCATATTAGAAATACCCTTATTACTCCTCTTCACTTTACTCCATTCCATGTGCACACTCACTTTCACACACTCGCCCGTTAAAATGGCACTTCACTGGATTTACTGCAGTGACTTCTAAGGAGCATCTTCTAGGTCAGTTATTGAGGGCTGTGACCCTCTTTTCCTTCTCTGATTGGAGGATCTGTTACAGTTTGGACTGGTGTCTTTGAATGTCATTGGAATTATCTGTTACTTTTTTATCTGTTATTTTTGTTTTTTTCCCATATGAAATGCTGACGTACAAAAATACACTGGTTTAAACTAGGGAATTTATTATGTGAGTGGCACGGCCGTCATGATAAATTCATTGAATTAAACCCACAGCATTTCAGATCACATCCCACTCGGTGCAAAGCTTCCATCACGTGGTAAGCATTTCCATGGCTGCAGTGCTGCTGTTCTTGTTTACAGCTCATTAGAGTTCTGTGAATGTGTTTGCACACACACTGCCCTGCTGTGACTGTTTACACTTCTCTACCACACACCGCCCTTTACACTCTGGAGTCTGCTAATGAATTCTGCTTCACTTCTTTGGGCATTTTGAGCATCCGAAGTCCTCCCATCCACATGGGGGCAGTAGACAGTCGGTCCTTATGTTTACATGGCATAGACAGGACTCGAGTCTATAGTGGGATGAGGTCTTTGCAGGGTACAAAGAACAAGCACATAACGCTTGACATATCTTTTAGGCCACATAATGCCAGAGGGCATCTCCAGTCAGTAGTCAAAGCAATAACATGGGGATTCAAGGCAAGGAGAGCCCATGTGAACACATGGGTAAATATAGAAAAGCTGCATTACAGCCTACTCTGAAAGCACGTAGAAAGGATTAATTCTAAGTTCCTACAGTCTTAAGAAGGAGGAAAATATCAGGCAATTTTACATTTGAGATTTTCATGTGTAGAAAAGTCATCAGAAGTCTTTAAAATTCATAATTTCTGTAGTCAGTATCATTTCTGTTGCTCTTCGGCTGAATATTTTTTTGAT
This sequence comes from Cyprinus carpio, assembly GCF_018340385.1. NCBI lineage: Eukaryota > Metazoa > Chordata > Actinopteri > Cypriniformes > Cyprinidae > Cyprinus > Cyprinus carpio. The sequence continues at coordinate 20,268,782 of NC_056601.1, forward strand.
AGACACTTTTTATGATTGCAGTCTACTGAATAATTTCTAGAAAATTGTATCCAGAAAAGTCGCTTTGAAAGATTTCGGAACCCTGGTAATTGTGTTTTTGGGTGTGAAGTGTGAAATGCTCTTGATATGGGGCTTGAATTTTTATGTCCTATTAACTGAGCCTACAGTTTGAGTTGTAAATAAATTAGATTTAATTCTACATTGATGAATATTGCTGTATAAAAGAGTGATTTGCTGTTGCCTAGGGTCAATTTAGGGATAATCCGTGGCTTATAAGAGCTTGTGGAAGTACAGATTTAGCAAGGAACTCAGAAGCCTTTGTTTCAGGGCTTTTAACACAACCTGTAGCATATTTCATAATACATTTAGTGAATGCTGGATGCCGTATGAATGCACCTGTGTGGCGTATGAGTTTTTTCTTTTTTTAACAGGGACTTCTAGATTCCATTAAGCACTTTCAGAGGTGCAGACCTGTAAGATTAAAATGTTGCCCAGTACATACCCATGCACTCCTATTTTGTGTTTCCAAGACAAACTGGACCTAAAGATTGCCTTTAGCAAGTGTGTGTGTGTGTGTGTGTGTGTGTGTGTGTGTGTGTGTGTGTGAGAGAGAGAGAGAGACAGAGAGAAGACTTGTATAAGAGTGTGTATAAGCTCCCAGCTCACTCTTTAGGAGGTTGAACGGGGTCTTTGCTGGACTGAAAGAGAGAGAATGTGTTTTGCTCTCCCTTTCTAAAGCTTTAGTACTTTTCAAAACTAACTATGCAGTCTTTCAAGCTGCTGCTTCTTGTCTATGGCAACACTATGCTTTCCTTAGTTTTGTTGATGCATTTGGCAGATGAGTTGGCCATACTAATCATGATGCATGTTTTTTTTTTTTTTTTGTAGTGTATTGTGTTGATGCTTTTCATTGTTTGTTAACTGATATCTGTTACAGTACATTTTTCCATAACCAACATTCTTTTCTTTTGTTCTCTCATTTTTCACTCTGTGATTTAGAGGTAAGGTTGTTTATCATGAGGCATATCCATAATCTAATAAATACACTGTATGGCCGAAAGCATGTAGACACCCAAAAAGCATCTAAAATCATATATATGGGCATTAATAAGGGGTTTGTCATTCTTTTGCTGCTTTAACATCTTACATTCTTCCCAAACTGTCGCAAAAAGTTGGATTCTGTTATATGTGACTTGAATTAAGGGACCTAGCATAAATATTATAAATTGAGGTTCACAAACTTTTGGCCGTGTAGTGTAAATCCGTTATGTATAAACAGGTTTATATCCAGAAATTAAATAATCATAAATCAGTAAATTTCGTCTTAATTATGCCATGCTTGAACTTGTAGTATAGTATATGATGCTGATAATCATATTTTTTAGGAAAGAATAATAGAAGTCTAGTGTCTTCAAGGCCTCCTCTCTCAGCTCAGGGTTTGATAAAGATGTTATCATTTATCAATAATTATTTAGAGGTGAAAGATGAGACTCTGATTTTCAAAAAAGACAACATTTAGAATTGAAAATACCTACAACACCTTTGGGTTTGGTAGAGCAAAGATTCTTTTAGGCACTTTTTACAGACAAGTAATGTAGTGAAACTCGCTTGGCATCCACAGAGGCTCAGATCTCTACTGGACTGACTCTGTTTATGGCTCAGGCAGCAAAAAGACTGGAATTTTTCTCACTGGAATATTTGGCTTAGTTTATTTAGTTATTTTACTGAAAATAACAAACTGGGTGAATCTGATGAAAACATGTCTGGATCATATTTCACCCCCAAAATCAGTAACAAAAAATGCAGCCATTAAGCCAGTTTCCTTTCATAAATCAGCATTAAGGCAGCGTGGGATTTTTTTTTCAGGGGTAATGTGAAATTAATGTCTATTTGTCATAAAAATAGTTTCTCAAACTAAAAAAGGCTTAAAGGGATACTCCACCCCAAAATGGAAATTTTGTCATGAATCACTTACCCCCATTTCGTTCCAAACCCTTAAAAGCTTTGTTCGTCTTCGGAACAAAATTTAAGATATTTTGGATGAAAACCGGGAGGCCTGTGACTGTCCCATAGACTGCCAAGTAAATAACAGTGTCAAGGTCCATAAAAGGTATGAAGCTCAGGGTCAGAATAATCCATTATTTACTTGGCAGTCTATGGGACTGTCACAGTTTTCATCCAAAATATCTTAAATTGTATTCCGAAGACAAACAAATCTTTTACAGGTTTGGAACGACATGGGGGTATGTGATTAATGACAAAATTTCCATTTTGGGGTGGAGTATCCCTTTAATGGTCATGAAATTCATGAAAGAGTTCATTCTCTTAAATATTAAATATATGACCGGCATGTTGTGGAGGAAAAAGAGGTGTAGATGTTCAGAATTTGTATCTGCTTGCACTGATTTTTAATACATATAAAATCTAGACTAGGCTGTTTTGATGGGTGCTTTGTTTGGAGCTTTATAGTTTACTGTAAATGGTTGCAACAGCAGTGGATGAAGGCAGAAATATGCAGATAACTGGAAAAGTCTGAGGATAGAAAATCAAGCTATAATAAATATTATTAAATCTATAAAAGCTGTTTTACTCCAAATGATGTGTTGTCTGGAATATCATAAATACAGTGCCTTGTATGAAAGTTGTGTGTGATATTGATACAAGCTCAATGCACAGGAGCCCTGGGCAGGCGGTGTTTAAGGTTGTGACCATCTCTGCTCACTTTTTTTGTTGTTTTAATTTTCAAAGTACACAACTAAGAAAAACATCTATCACAGTCACACTTTAATTCTTTATGCTAGTAGGTTTGATTTCTGTGTAAAATTTGAATAAATTGTTACAAACAACTTTGTCTGTTAAACATACTAAGTCTTAAAATGATTTTAAATGAAGTTCTGTTTTCTTGCTATATTGTCTTTATATTTGCATTTGTGAAACTAATTTTAAGGAAATCTAAACTCTAAAGGTCTATAATGTTACCCAGTTTTCTGAACGGCATCCATTCCTCATAAAATCAGACAATGTTGGCTTCATTTTAAGGTCAGTTCAAATCCAAGTTACATATCTACTGTGTTTCGATTTTTGTGTGGATTTAAAAGCATTTCATCAGTGGTCCAGAAAGCTATAACAAAATGTACACTTTTTTCCAACTCATTCTGTGGTTGCATCTCCAAACTCAGTTCAGCATTATTAACTCTTGTTCAGAGGCCAGTGGGAAAGGAAACTTTTCAGAGAACTGGGAAGTAGCCAGAAGCATGTTTGCATTATCTGTTTCCTGGTGAGGAAAACACACTTCCTTGCCATGTCAGCTTGACCTCAAAGCATGATTTCATTCTGATTTCCTAATGCACAACCTTTAGCACTCCCTGCCTCTTATTTTTGAGAATATTTAGATTTTCACATATACATATATATATATATTGAATCAGATTTCATATAAATATTTAGGTTTCTGTTTGTTTGTAGGATGAAATTTTAAGTACTCTCCTTTTAGAAAGGGGCTACAGAGTGCAACTAATAGAAACACTTGATTGAGCTTATTTTCTGGAAACATGTAAATCCAAACACCACTTTGAAAAAATAAATAAATCTGATTTGGTGAATTCTTTTAAACTGAGCAGCCTTTGTTTATTAAGAAGCTGTGTGTTAATATTTAATTACATTACATAATATAGACAACAAATGCGAACAAATATGAAGATTTTGTGCTGTTACACCCCATCCTACTTGATACCACTATTATTTCTTTCACAGACAAAGTATACCACTGTTCATTTGATCTTATTTTGCTTGGTGCAACAACAGCACAAAGCATATCATTTTAGGTCCAATTATGTACAAATATCATCCTGGGAAGTTTTTAGGTGATGTGCATCATCAGATGGTCTGACAGAGAACAATCAAGACATCCCTTAGGAAAAAAACAACTGCTTGAGTGTTGTCCTATTGGTCCACTCCACTTTCTTCTGGAGGGATGGAACGCTTCTTGATTGCTGGGACAGAAAAAGATTGCACAATGTCCCCTGTGATAATGTCTTCCATTATACTGTGAGGAACTCACAACAGTACACGGTAACAGTCCTGAAGCTGCTGTTCATCTGAGGTAGTATTCAATGGCAGCAGAGAATGCAGCAAAACCTCCACAGCCCAGAACTCCAGCTTTAAGACCAGCTAATGAAGAGAGAAACAGCTTATTCATATAGTCCAGATAATAATATAAAATGACCACACATCTAAATCCTTACTATTCTTTAAACCCAAGTTGAAAAATGACTTGCCTCTGAATCCAATGGCACCTCCTGTAATACAGCCACTATACACTGCATTTTTCCAGTCAGATTTCCCACGATGCTAGAAAAGAGAAATAAAACAATTCTTCAGATGGAGGAAAAACTGGCCACTGAAATTTTTTTGCAAAACATCCTAAAAGGAATGGATGAGTAGAAAGACTGTTCATTTACAGAACCACCAGATGGAGCCATTAATCCATATTAAATTCAATGACATTTAGCAAAAGATCTTAGTAAATGTAACTGATTTAATTTGAATAAATAATCTGAACATTGTGTTTTAAACTGAATATTATAGTATTAAAGTACAGTCTACATCAGTATATAAATTATGATGATTAGTACATTTTGCTTCTCAATGCTTTCTGGTTCCCTTGCTCACCATCCTCCAACCGTGACCTGGATATCAATCAAAATTGGCCATCTAGTAGGAAATATAAATTGTCTAATTTCACTGCAAGGAACAAGGAGTGAGGATGTTTCCTGAGGAACTGTAAGTGAGGATAATATGGAAGCCCGTTTCCATAAAAAATTTAACATGTCTGAATTTTTTTCCTCACAATTGAGAATTACCATCTCATAATTCTGACTTAACTCGCAATTGCATCTTATAAAGACAGAATTGTGACTATAACTTGCAACTGCAAGTTTGTATCATGCAATTCTGACTTTATTTTTCTGAATTACGAGTTTATATACGAGTTATGAATTCTGAGAATAAAAGTCAGAATTGTGAGATGATTTTTTTTTTTTTTAATTCAGTGGCCAAAACTGTCTTCCACAGGATACACAGGTGTATTCTATGCAGAAATGTTTCCTGTCAAAACACCTGATGCACATAAGAACTGTCCTTTCCCTTCAGTCATCTGACAGGGGTGGGGCTAAGCTAAGGTGTAAGGTGATGAGGATGCAAAAATAACAAATAAGAAGCAACCTGTAAAACAATCAGTGGTTTGTAGTTTAAATATGCATTGTACTGTTGGAAATAAAACATCACTAAATAATATCTAGTTGTTTTTGGACAGTGCATTTGATCACAACGTAAATTTACATTTACAAAAACAACTTGTGCTTATTTGACTTGAGGAAAAAAAATCATGACACAACAGAAGGTGGTCAGGCGAAATAAGACAAATGGCACTTACTGATTCTATGAGACACTCCGTGCATGAAAACATAGCACCCACAATAGCAAAGTTTTTAGCATATGACATTCCTCTCTGTCCCATGTCTCTCAGCACCTCTCTTGCTGTGGGGGTCCTTAGGGGGTCTTTGGGATCAAGCCCAACGTTGGAGTCAATACCGGCTGTGAAGACACCAAAAGCACCTCCCAACACAAACCCTGCAGGAGAGAGAAATCCTGCATTAGAGCTGTTGGTCGTGAATTAAATACATATTGATCATGGTAATATCTCCTCGTTACAAAACCAGTCCACATATAAATTATTATATAGATATGACTATTTGACATGACAACACAGATTCGATCTGGTAACTTTGCAACGAGTGTAACTAGACTGTTTTAATGCGTATGGCACGTGAGACATATTAAATGAATTTTTGTCAGTGAATTACCTCCGACACATGCTATGAGTGATTTAAAGGCGCAGCTCTCCATTCCCCTCTCGATCATCTTCTGCTCCTCTGTTTTCTGAGGGCTCGGTAAAGCACCCATAACAGTCGGGTTCAGGTCTTTAATTTGCCTTTTGTCACCGATAAGGTGATCCAGAATAAGACTATACTGAAGTGGAACATTTTCCGCAGCTGAAACTGTTGCAGATTGACCTGCTGTAAGTGATATTGAAGCATCCGTGCTCTTTGCGGGCGCAGCCATGTTGAAAGCGTGTGGTTTATGTCACACACACACACAGACGTTAAACAAGAACACATTCGTCAATTTTCTACAACAGAAAAAAACAGTTAAATTACAGAAATCGTCTCGGTTAGTTATTAAGTCCCGTAAATAGTTATAATTTTGTTTTATATGCGATGCAATAATTAGTATTTACAGGACTTGTTCACGCCACATTTATGTTGTACACATTTCTAATAATTATTGGTTCTACAGATTCGACAGAAAGGGGGTGACCTTTGCATTGGCACTGCAGTCCACCCAGACTGTCCTGCAACGTGGAGAATGTTTTATATAACAATAACACGAATTTTTGTGTGTGCTCTGAATCTCAAAATTACTTACTTTTCTTACGATTATTAAAGACATGAAATATATTTACAGTATTCTTATTTCCCTCTATTTTGAATAAACAAAGACAATAAAGACACTCTCTCAAACAGCTTAAATACAAATACAAAAATCTTAAAATTTAAAATAAAATGTAGGTTTTTTTTATTTTATTTATTTTTCTTGGTTATGAATCAGTAAATAATACAACCACGCCAACTACAGTTCCCAGCGTGCCCCTCGTTCACTGCACCAGTGTCGCGCGCTGCCCCTAGCGGAGGAGTTGTGTTCGGCGCTCGAGCATCTTCCGTTGGTGACAGCGGCGGCGGCGCTCCTCGGCGCTCGGGAACAGGTGAGTTACCACTCGCAACCTCAATTTATCACTGTTTTTCTTGTTTCGGAGATTATATCGTCATGGTAGTGATTCCGTTTAATACATTTCATCACATCAAGGAATCATTTATAGTCGTCGTTGGGACCAACACTGTCTGTACTTACCCGCACTTTTATCAACGGATGTTGTCGTATTGCGCGCGAGAGTGTGAGCTGCTGTTTTTAACGGTGACCGCTGTCTGACTGATGAGCTGTCGCACCGACCCCTTGCTGTGATAAGGACAGTGATTCAAAGCTCACATATTCCTTTCATTTTATGTTCATTATTTCGCGTGATGTCTTCGGATAGCGACACGGTCACAGTAAGCGGTGAGAGACTGCAGTAGTTCTGAGACTCCAGTCACTGCTGAGATGCGTCGACAGTTTGACATGACACATTTCATTTATTTGAAGATGTTTTTTACGATTCTGCGTGTTTTTGAGCCAAACTGTGAACAACAAACTGAACCATGAAGTTCCATGAAGTGTTACACTGGTTCAGACGTAACGTTAGGTAATTTAGTGTCACACATCTATCTTAGATTTCAAAATGTATTGCCAATTCACTTAATTTCTATCTATCTATCTATCTATCTATCTATCTATCTATCTATCTATCTATCTATCTATCTATCTATCTATCTATCTATTTGTTTTAGACTTTTTGAGAGTTTCAGGGTGGTCAACTTTGCAGGAATATCTGTCAGTAACGATAATTATCTTGATTTCGAAAACAGGTTTCGCACAACCGAACTGTCAACAAAAAAAAAAAAAACTTTTAAGCAAACACACTTTTAAAACACACTGTGTAAATTTATATGTTGAACATGTGTATGATTTAGTTGTGTTGTGTTTAGTTGTGTGTTTTGGAGCACCTCCAGTCTTCTCAGCATTTGTTCTTGGTTAGAGTATTGTGCAGCGGAAGCAAAAGTTCTTGTTTTAACTATGGGCGTCTTTGAGAAGCTGGTTTCTGAATTTTAATAGATCCCTGAAGGCTTATTAAGTGCTGCTTACACACATTATGATATGACCACAAAGCTGCATTTTACGTCTGGTACATATTCTTATTAACAGAGCAGTGAAAAACATTAAAACAGACAGAAAGGCATCATTATGGGATTGTAAAGCACCTGGTTCGTGGTGCTGTCATGTGCGCATCTTAATGGCGTAGCTGAATACTGTTTTCTAGCCATATTGATTAGTTTAGGGTTGTTCCTTATGGTTGAAACTATATAAGCTAATTTCCGCCATGGGAAAAAAATCAAATTGAGACTTTTTATCTCACGATTTGGATTTGGTTTCTCACAATTCAGATTTTTTTTTTTCATTTGAACACATAATTGTGAGATTTAAACTCACGTTTCTGAAAAAGTCAGAATTGTGAGATAAAATCTTTTTTTCTTTTTGCAATTCCAAGTTAATATCTCATAATTCTGCCCCATTTCCTCTGAATCCTGACTTTACATCTTGTAATTCAGATTTTTTCTCACAATTCTCACTTTTTTTTCTTGGAATTCGGAAGCAAGATTTCTTATGAAACATCTAGTGATAACCAATGACATATAGGGAGTGCTCTTTTGATCTGTGTATATTAGCACTTTACCAGGCATTTTACATTAAAAAGCCTGTGTTTTTAGAGTCAATGTGTGTCAGAATAAAGCAGCTAAATACAGCTTTGCAACCATAGAATTAAGCTGAACTACAGATGCCCTTTTACAGAGGAAATGTTTAGACCTCTACTGCATCTTCATAGTAAGTCGGTCAGGCTTGGGCGTAGTCAGTCCTCTAGTGTGATTACACAGTGATAGAGAGAAAAAAATAGCAGAAAACAAGTCATTTTTAATTTTTTTAAAAACTTTCATACATCTTCTTTCGCCAACCAAAATAAAGTTAAAACAGCCAAAGTAAAACTTCCATAAAGCACCCAGTGTCTAGCTATTTGTAGGTAATTACACCCTCAAGTTTTTTTCTGGGTAAGCCATCAAAGGAAATAGCAAGAGTGTCTCTGGGATAGACAGCTTGGCTCTCTAGAACACACTGTCCTAGATAGAGCTCTCTGCATTTCTACGAATCTGTGTTGCAGAAGTCTGATCATAATAAAACCCTGCTGTCTCAAAAGTTAAGGGTTAAATGTCTTTTGTTTTTATAATGTACAGTTTTTGTGTGAGATGCTGGAATTTGCGAGGTCATACGGTTAAGACAGCTTTAAATCATTAATCCATGTGTAATTGAGGTGTTTTGAATAGTCACATATGGTTCAAGGACCTTGACTTGTTTTTCAGATAAAGTGAATTATCTTTGATAATTTGAGGAAGCAATGACATTATGCAGCCCAGCTTCCTAGTCACATCATCCTCTTTGCTCTAACAAAAGCACGCACATTGAGATCAAATTAAGTCACTATTAATAGTATTTGGCCTCTGGAAAAAGAAGGTCCATGCCACCAGAAGGACTCGGGAGGCAGATGAACGCTTTACATATTTTATTGTAAAGATAAATGATTAGACAAATATAAGTCCAGCTACAGTTCTTTCATGAAATCCTTTGGCGTAAGCCCCGTCCATGGTTCAGGCCTTGTGGTGGGCTGGCAGATCCTGCCTGAAGATGAAGGCAGGGTAAAGCCAACCCTGACTGAGGAAGGGGCCAACCTGGTAGTGGTGGTGGAGAGGATGGAGGGGAACTTTGGCTACCTCACCTATGAACAGCAAATGATTTAGTAAGGTCAGACTGAATGACATGGCATTTGAGTGTTCCTGGTAGAACCTTCGCTGAAGCTTTCACTTCCAGTTTCACTTCATATGAGACATTCAGGAGTGGATGGTTCTCAAAGGCTGTAGCAGTGTGTGTGTGTGTGTGTGTGTGTGTGTGTGTGTGTGTGTGTGTGTGTGTGACTGTGTCTGTGATGGATGAGAAGATGGGATTAGTGGCTTGACTTAGTTCACCCGAAATAAAAATTGTCATCATTCACTCACCCTCATGTCATTGAATACCTGTAGAGGGAATTTTAAATCTTCATTCAAAAACATTTAGGCACTAGGGTAAATAATTATGAGAAAATGTGAATGTATGATTTGGTTCTGCTCTAAAAAGTGATCAGTGCACCATTAGTTCTTGTGTAGCCAGTGTGATTTTGTGAGTGTGTGTAAAGTAAAACCTAATTACATGCAGAAGGGATGTTGCTTACACAGCAGCTCAGACACACATCCCACCACAACACCACATTATTTCCACGCTCTGCTCTAATCAATGGGACTTATTAGAAGAGAACTGATTCAGTGGAGTTATTTTAGTACATGGCATGCTTGGCATTTTTCTGATGTAAATTCCGAGAATCCTTGCCATGATAGATGGTGCTAACAGTGATACCGTTGTTAAAGGTGCCATGTGTAAAAATTGAGGTAAAAATATCCAAAAAAAAAATGACCTACACGCATCAAAAGAATGAGAAGAAATAAGGGCGATGATATCATTAAAAAAATGTCAAGTTATAGTGCTGCAGAGATATCAACCTTAATTAGCATTAGCATTACTAGCCACGGCCCGACAGGTGTCGTAATACCAGTTTCGGCCATGGGAGGCGGTATGCGGGCAACATAACCACCAGCCAACCTGCAATACACGAATAACTCGCACGGCTTGTGGGCGTACTTGAACCTGATGTCAATCGTGTGGAAGGTACAGCCCACTACTTCATTTCAGTTCAGGGAAGAGAGCGGAAGGATGGCTGAAGCCCTTGACAAGAGACACCTAGCACCACCACCCGCTACAGGGAAACAACCGCGCTCGGAATCACAAATCAAATCCGATAAGAAAAGGAGCCGAACCAGAGTAAACATCGGCACTGCTTTCCATCGCTGGAGACAACTGATGGACTTGAAAGAAATGAGCTTCGACTCCGAACTTGCAACATTTCTTTTGGATTGGTAAGTAAGATGCTGTTAGTATTTCGCCAGAAGTTTGTTTTATATGTTTACTTATTTTATTCGGGAAGTTATAACATAGAAATGTATCGAAGGCTGTTCGATAAACGTGCTAATGTTAGCGATGGCTAACCGTAGCTGCGTTTGATAATTAGCTAGCTATAACTTCCCCACAGATCCGATCCGGTTTTCACCTGTTATCTACCAAAGCCCGTCTCTACCAAGCTGATGCTAAAATGTAACATTACCTAAGAAGCTTGAAATGTCTTCGATGATAATGAACCCGAGAGAGAGAGAGAGAGAGAGAGAGAGCGCCCCGGCCGCGCGCGCGCACTCACTCACTATATTCAGAGCGGTGAAGTTTTTGAAAGCGTGTGAAAAGAGTCAATTGCGTGTGTCTCACGGTGAATGCTTGAGAGTTGGCAGCTCTGGTTACGTTGGTTGGCGCTAGCTTGGTCAACATCAGCTGTCTGATGTTGACCAGTGATGTTGACAGAATGCTGTCTGTCAAATTAATTTAATTCAAATAATGTGTATATACAACTCAAAATGTAATATGAACAAAACGAATATGAACATATTCACTGGTAAAGGTGAAGGGGAGTAGCTTGAAGATGTCATGTTTCAAAATCACTTGACATCACCCAACGTTCCACTGGAGGCAAAACGTCCTTTAGGCTTCGGCTATGGCTCTAGGGTTGTTGTGAAGGTAGGGGCGGAGCCGTTTCTCGTTTGTTACTCTAGAGTAGACCAATTCACTTTATTGAGGCATACTGCCCCCATCTGGTATGGAATGTGGAGTATGACTTGATATTTTTGGCCAGACATTACACATGGCTCCTTTAAGCTGCAACACCGGTTACGTCACTTGCCCACCGCGGCACTGACCCCCACCGTTGTTTTGATTTTTTATAGTAATAAAAAAAAACAATATAAGCAAAAAAACAGACACCACAAACAAAAACTAAACAATTCATCACATTAGAACCTGACGAACGACGGTCGCATCACAGATTAAATTTCATTTATCCAGTGAGGAGAGTGAGTCAAGCTGACTGACAAGAAGAGTGAGGTGAGAAAGACAAGATGATGGTGGATGATTTAGTTTCAAAACGAAACGCAAAAGCACCTGTTTGGCAATATTTTGGATTTTGAAAAGTCTGTTGACTTTTTTGCCTTTATCTTAGGTGATATTGGAAGTTTTTTTAAACATTTGTTTCTTATTTAATTGGTTCCACAGTGTTTGCTGATTTTTACTTTGTGTAATTTTGTATTTTATTTAACATCAAGGTATATGCCGTGCCTCCAAGCTTTCTTTTTCGTTTTGCTAATAAACATTCTACGTTTCTTATTTTTTTGGTATATATAATACATGTTTACTCATTTACAGTTTTGTATAGCCTACCTATTTAAACTTTATGTAGGTTAGGCTATTTGTTATTTTATATTAGGCATAGCCTGCCCTATAGCATGGTGTATTTTTATTTGATTTTTAACAAAAGTTCTATGTTTAGGCTAAAGTGAGTTTGATGTTGTATTTTGTTGTTGCATTCAAGCAATTGACACCGAATTGTCGCTAATTGAAAGTGAAAGTAAAATGCACACGGCGCTTTTAAGCTTTTGAGCTGAAACTTTGCAGACACATTATGGGGACACCAGAGACTTATATTACATAATGTAAAAAGGGGAATAATCAACTTTAATGCATTACTTACATTTCATAGGTATTAGGGTTGTGACGTAGTAGCCCAGCCTAATAATAATTTGTCTATATAAAAGTATTGCTCTAAACAGACATGTGTTTTGCATCACTGCAGTGTCCGTTCCCGGAGCATAAAAACCCTGCCTGCGTTAGGTGCGCTGCTTCTGACTCGCGCTGTTCTGTAGTTATTAAAAGTTTATTAATTCTGAACATGTCACGTGTCAATATTGCACCAAAATGCAACACTGCACTCCCTTGGGTCCGCACCAACACACACACCATGTGTGAAGTCGATTGGATGAACGGTTCTCGACATAATACAATTTTTTGCTGTGCTGCACGTGCTGAATTAAAGTAACAGCGCATTGATGCGGTGAATATGTACATGCATTGACACAAAAATGTAGTAATTACACCATAATTGCATATAATTAAAGTCTACTGTGTTTCACAGCCAGCACATAGGCTATGTTTTCTGGGCTAGGTTTAATGGAAAAGAGCACTTTTAGATAAACAAGGCAATAATTTTAAAGTTCTTAATTAAAGTTCGAACTGCAGGATTGCTTGTAATAAAGATTTAAATGCAAAAGAAAAGGCAGTAAAGCTGACTCTTTCTGTCAATGGTAAATTTTAATTTAGAATGTTTGTGACAACTTAAGAAAAGTAGTTTAAATGTTTTGCATTAACAACTTAATATATAAATCTAAAAGTAAATGCAAAAGTAAAAAGCATTAAATAATTGATGAAAGATTGTATTACTGTACTGTGTAAAAAAAGAATCACACTGTTGAAAAGGCATTTTAAGTAACAATGTTTGGATTTAAAATCAAAATAACGGATAAATGTTGTGTTTATGGTAAACAGCCATGGATCAGGAGCAGAATCCTGTGTGAAAGCACAGTCTGTGCTGCTTCTTTACCACACATGGACTACATGAGCACTGCAAACGGAGTATGTGTGAACCTCACAAAATCAGGCTTGCGCTGTGTAAGCTATTGTGCAACAATTACACGATTGTAAAAACAAAAATACAGTGCATGATCAAACATTTAGGTGAGATAAATATATATTTTAGAAAAAAATCGCCCCTCCACCCCTCAAGTGAAAATGTCACCTAAGAGAGTAATTAATTTTCAAAAATGAAATTCAGGCCCTGAATAAATGTCTAAAAATCTTGATTTGATCATCACTATAAATAATTCTACATGATAAAAAGTAGGGCTGGGAAAATAAATAGATGCATCGTGAATTCGAGAAATGATTCTGAGATTTTCTGAATGCATCGCGATTCTTTCTAGAATTGATTATGAGCTTAGTTTTGAACAGCAGATGGTACTGCATGCTTTAGAAACAGCCGTACTCTGCTTGTTTCCAAATTCTTACACACATTTAATTGAGTGACGTGACATACAGCAAAGTATGGCGACCCATACTCAGAATTCGTGCTCTGCATTTAACCCATCCAAAGTGCACACACACAGCAGTGAACACACAAACACCATGAACACACACCTGGAGCAGTGGGCAGCCATTTATGCTGCGGCGCCCACAACCTTAGGGTTAGGAGTCAGACTCTCTAACCATTAGGCCACGACTTCCCAATTAGGCCACGACTTCACTTGAACCTAAAATAATAATTCATAAAATTTGAAAAGGTTGAAGCGAATTATAAAGGTGTTCACAGTGTGCTGTGTTTATATTAATCTCGTGTCATAAAAGCATTCTAAGCTGAGGTGAAATTACATGACTCAGCCAAACGCACAAACGCTCTTTAGCACACTTCTTCATGAGCATTTGAATGTGCGGATAAAAACTAGATTAGAGCACCATCTGCTGTTAAAATCTAAGCTCAGAATCGATTCCAGAGGAATCAGGATGCATTCTGAAAATCTAAGAATCGATCCACGAATCAATTCTGCATTGATTTATCGTCCCAGCCCTAATAAAAAAGGCTTTAAAAAGATTGGTATCTGTGATCGAATTGGCAGATACTGCTTTTTTGTGATCGGCGATTGGTGATCGGCCTCAAAAATTCTGATCGGAGCACCCCTAGTATATTCTCCATTTGTAAATGTTAGAAAGCCACAGAAATAGTTCCATTTTGCTGCCATTACTGCATGAGGCTTTTGCTTTGGGATTCTCCGCTAGACTTCAATTAAAACGAGTGCCGCCGCACGCATGTGCGCCAAACAATCAGAGCTCAATGAAATAGGAGCACAATAATTCTGACTAAAATATACATTTTGCAGAAATATTTGCAGTTGGACAATAAATGTGACATGTAGAATTTTAAATCTACAACCAAGTGTATTTGCATGATAGCATTAGCACTAACTGTAAAGTGACTATAATAGGGTAATCAAAATAGTCTTTTTACTCAATTAGTCTGTGCTTTTTGATTATTTTCATTTTTTGCTTAGTAAATTTAACTTCTGCTTTAAAAGTATTATTTTTGTTTTTATATTGCAATGTTACAATGAATGTAATGTGATTTTAACACTTTTTTTTTTTACATGTAATATGCCTACATTTTTGCTCATATCGCCAGCCCTAGCAGCTATAGTGTGTGGTGTAAGGACTGATGTGTAATATACTAGTCATTTGGATCTACACACAACATGTTATCTGTCATTGCTGATTAAATGCTTGGCAACATCAGACATGTGTAGTTGTCAGGGAAACTGCATGTGACACGTGTAACCAATACCTGTTAATGACATCAGGGCTTTCCTCAAGAGATATGACTAAACAGTATGCCTGAAGTCAAAAAAATCAACCATTTATAATAAATTTAGTGCATTATGAGAGCACACAAACAGAGAGAACTGATCTGATTAGCTGTGTTCTTTGATCAACTGTGTCACGTCACACCCCATTGTCATGTTCATTGTCACACAGAAATTATTTGTCGCTGGAATCTTTATCAGCGTCACACCTGCTGAGAACATAGTGTTAGACTGTGAAAACCAGGGAAGCCTGTCTTGAATTTGGAGCAAGAAACTCACTTATTTCATGACCTCTTTACAGACAGTCATATCCAGGCCTCCTTCTCTGATCGTATTTTTCCCCTCTCTTGTTCTGTGGCTGATGTTTGGTTTGTGGGTGGATTAGTTTAGCAGTACCCGGGAGGACTGAGGGCTGTGTCTCTAATTGTAGACATA
The DNA here is from genome assembly GCF_018340385.1 of Cyprinus carpio. NCBI lineage: Eukaryota > Metazoa > Chordata > Actinopteri > Cypriniformes > Cyprinidae > Cyprinus > Cyprinus carpio. The sequence continues at coordinate 20,284,408 of NC_056601.1, forward strand.
AAGACAGCAGGGCGAAAGGACGTGCTCCAGTTTACCTTGGTCTTTGGATGTGTGAAACCCTAGACATTCATCCAGAGGTATTTGACTTGTCTCTTACTGATTGTAATTTCTTGCTTTAAAACATTTTTTTAGACTTCACTTCCCACGTGGTGATCATGACCATAGACTGTAAAAAAACATGGACGTATTGTCTGTGTCACCCGTAGGTTTCTGAAGAGCAATTTTGAAGTCTAAAATGGGTGGAGCGGACCGCCGCCATCTTGACATCGGGCCACCGTGCATCACTCCCGGATAATCGAAAATGGGCAAAAAGGTGTGGCCGTAGGTGAAGATGAGGTGTATCACACATAAAATCAGTATCTGTTCGCAATCAAATCCTTTTCCTAACTTTTCTTGTAACTCGATAAAATCCATTGCAATGAATGTCATAGGAGATGTTTAATTCACAATTATTCTGAGCATTATTCCTGCTGGCGTTCACATCAATCGACAAGTCATTATTATAGGCTAGGCTATTTTCATTCAATTCATTGTAAAAACAATAGACAAGTATGTCTTGAATTCTTTAATGTTAGTGAACATTACAATTTACAAATAAATTGGTTGAAAAACGGTATCGTTTAACGGTCAGAAAAAAAGGATCACATTACTATATGTTACAGCCTGTAAGATAGCCGCTACATTTTATACAGATGTTACTATGATTCTGTAAATTGTGATCAGCACCCAAATATTGTATATAATGTGGAAGTTGCTGCCAGTTGCCTTGGCGTGACATTTGCAGACAATGCAAAGGCAGTGTACAATAACTTCATAATAGTGGTAAAAATCCAGTTTGAGATCATTTTCATTAAAACATCTAATTGCCAGATTTCCAGTGTCCTACCTATAATTAATTTTTCTGGACAAATAAAAATGTTTAAAGCCATTTTTCAGAGTTTCACAAAGGTCTTTTGTCTTTTGTAGGGTAATCCACCTGTCACTCAAGTGGCCACGCCCTTAATTATGCAGAACTTTAAGGCTTAATATAATTTAAACTGATAAGTTATAAAAAAAAAATCACCCCCCTCACAATTGTCATGAAGGGCAAAATTACCTATATAGACCAAAACAACTTTTTGTACCAGGCTGTAAAGGTTTTTTTCGGCTGTAAATTTGGGCATTTTAACATCAGAGGTCTATGGGACTGAGTTCCTTTTGGAGCCACTCTCTAGTGGCCAGTCGATGAATTGCAGTTTTAGTCACTTCCGTGTTGGCTTCAAGAGAGAGAGCGGGAAGTTGCCACTTGATCATGACGTGAACGCCGCTGATGCTTTCACTGATACTACACTCTGCATGGTTTGCAATTTTGCAAGCACACAAGTACACACCCTTTGTCTAACTGACCCTAACTGACCCTATTAGTGAATTTGTTTTGCGAACATGTTTGATGATGGTGATTAGGATAATGACGGACTGTGCTGTAGTTCAATGAAGCCTGTTGCATTTTGACTTAAGGAAAATTAAGTGTAGCTTTTTGAAGAACAGACTGATTTGTCCCAAAGCCAAATATCTGGAAGTGTAGTCAAAATGCGTTTGGCGGGTCTACATTCAGACGACAGGAATGTGTGGAGGAAATGGACTGCATACTTGCTGTGTAAAGCTCACTCAGTCTGGGTAACTGCGTGGAATGCTGTCGCCACATCGGATAGTGATATGGCATAGGTAATTTCATACAGTCATACATTGAGTACATTGAGTTTTGACATTCTTGACAATTGAGGACAGCAGTGCTTTTATTTTAAACTTTGCATTCAAATATATGTAAACAGATATGAAATAAATGGCAATAGAAATAGTAATATGGAGTAGTTTATATCCTAGGTAGAAAAAGCATTACCCTCCAATGACAATCTGGGATAACTGTGTTTGGCCTGTTTTCATTTTTAATAAGTTAGTGGGCTTTTGTGTGGCCAGAGTGTAATAGCCGATTGCTGTATTGAATAATAACACCCCCAAAAATGTCTTCTAAATGCAATTTATATCTATAATAGTCTGCTTTTTATGTTCAGTCATGAGGACATGAATCCTTTAGGACAGGGTTGGGCGATATGACAAAGATATCATATCATGGTTTTTTAAAAAGAAATATCACAAATCATGATTTTATCACGATTCTTTGTCATGTTGGTTTTTTACTATTTTGCAAGTTGTCTGAGCATTATCTAATTTCCATATTATAAAGACAAAACCTTTCAAGGTAACAAAATATAAAAAAGAATGGCAGATGTTTAGGCCAAAGTGGGCAAAGATAAAAATCTTTGTCATTATTTTATCTTTGTTATTAAAAAATAAGAACAAAGATACACATTTTAAAAGCACAAATTATACAAATGAAACAACAGTGCTTTATTTTAAGGTTCAATAGGTGTATTTAGCAGGAGCATTCAAGAAATTGAATGAACAAATATAAAAATAAAACACTTTAGATTGATTCCTATCAAAGAAACTGTATTAAAGTTAAGTTAAGAGTAGTGAGTGATTTTTCTTTTTGTGTTTTGTTGTTTTATTAACATTAAAGGAATAGTTCACCCAAAAATAAAACGTCTGTCATCTTTCTGTCAAATCTGTCATAGTGTTTTATTTTTATACCATCATTTACTCACTCAAAATTTGTTTTAAACCTGAATGAGTTTCTATCAAACATTGCATGTTTAGTACTGTCCCTGTATCTGTTTACTTTCATTTTAGACATAATCAACTGAGACTATATGTAAACCTTGTGTGTTTTGACAGTATTAGTGCAAGAGATAACTTAGTTCAGTAAACAGGCGCTGTTTGAAAGGTTTTTTTAGTTTGCACGCTTCGGGTGTAGGTGCTCAGAAAGAGCACACAGCAGAACAGCACACAAATGAAACGTTTAACCGGCAAGGCTTTAAAGCAGATGCAAATAATGTACTTTTGTGATTGCGAATAAGTGCAGTGTCATAGAGTTACGTGAGAGTAACTACCGCTGAATTAACACTGCTGTGCATGTATGTCACCTACAGTATATTGAGATTGAGACAGAGGCACCAGAACTGAAATTGATTGAATGTGTGCTGTAGCTCAATACTACGATATTTCTTCAAAAGCAGATTGTGGAGACATTTTTATCGTTCAGGATCAAAAATCGTCATATCACATGCCCCTACTCTAGGATCAGGATTGCCCTTTAATCAACTGATGTTAAGATGATGTTTAGTTAATGCTAGACATGTGGCGGTATTCGATTATGCATTATATCACGATAATGAATATGCACGATATTGTTATCATAGGCACTTCAAAATACAGAGAATAATTATTTATCACAAATTATTTCTAATTATGAAAATGTATTTATTTTCCCATCAACTGGTCACAATGCACAACACCGCTGTATGCTGTGTCAAAGACGCGTATGCACTCTGATGTAAACAAGCACGGCTGAGAAGCGCATGGCGGAGTGCGTGAGAGATGCTCTAAATGAAAGCGCACTTTCACTCTCTGACAGCAGATGGCAGCTGAAATGCAGAACAGCAGAAATGCAGCTGTTACCCCGGAAAACCCGTAAACAAAGCAGCTGCGCTACTTTCTGAAAGGTGTTTAAATTATTTAAATAGCCATTAAGATTTTTGTATTCTATGGTGTTTATCACAGCGACAAATACTTAAATATTTAGACTTAATAGGCTATTTATTTTCAAACTTTTAAGTTTTAATCTGCACTACAACATGCCCTAGATATTGTTTGAAAGTGTTTTAAATCATTATTGTTCGGTCACACTTTACATTAAGGCTCCAATAGTTAACAGGACTCGACAAAAAGGACTGCCCTATGGCCCGGTGTCAGCGTGAAAGACGTTTGGGACAGTAGACGGATTTGTCACTTGCCGATCGGGCCACTGCAGCGTCGTCATGAAATTTTATCATTTGATGTGTTTTTAATCCTTGTTAATTAAAAAATTCAAGCGATTAAAAAGCATTTGTGCACGAAAGACAACTACATTCAGTACTCGCACTGCGTAATGAGCTGTATTTTGTGTGAACAGCGTGCGCACAGACAGCCACATCTCTGACACGCGTGAGCCGCCTGAATGGGCAAATACATACTAAAGTATGTCAAAATACCTGTCTTGGCAAGTAAATTTGTAGCTCTAACAATGATTAATCTATATTTAATTTATAAACTGGAGTACAGATGCAACGATCGACTATCCAATTTTTGTTTTATTCTTCTGTTCCACACAAACTACACTGCGATCATTTTCCCAAATACCATTTATGTGGAAATATTATGTTATTATTATAATTAGTCTGTAAACAGCCATTAACAGAGGCCAGAGACTATGAAGTCGGACACAAAGAGGAAAAAATGCTGTAGCAGTCAGACCAAGATCACTGTTCACAAGTGTGAAATATACAAAGAAAATTCAAATATTGAATATTATGTGAATGTGTTTCTGAAGGGAACTGGCTAATGATTTGTCGTTCATGAACGATCATACGAATCTTTCATATGACTTGGGAACATCGAGTCGTCTCATCGAGGGATTCGTTCATTTCGGGTTTACACCGAGCGGCAACCTCCCACTCTCACTCGTGAAGCCAACAAGGAAGTGACTAAAACTGCAATTCATCGACTGGCCGCTTGAGGTTGGCTGCAAAAGGGAGTCCCATAGACTCCCCATGTTAAAATGCCCAACTTTACAGCAGAAAAATACATGTTTACAGCCTGGTTCAAAAAATGATTTTGGTGTATATAGCTAATTTTGCCCTTCATGACAACTGTGAGGGGTGTTAATTTTTTTTTATAACTTATCCTTTTAAATTATATTAAGCCTTAAATTTCTGCATAATTAAGGGCGTGGCCACTTGAGTGACAGGTGGATTGCTGCTGCTGACAATGCCGTCGAGCAATGCCGTAGACAATGCAGTCGAGGGAATTCACAGCGGTCATAATCACCGCTGTTTACATTCCCCCTCAAGCCAACACAGACCAGGCACTTAAGGAACTGTATGGGAATATAAGTGAGCAGGAAACCGCGTACCCAGATGCAGCGTTTATTGTTATGGGGGACTTTAACAAAGCCAACTTCAGAACAATAGCTCCGAAATATTTTCAACACATCACCATCAACACACGCGTGGTGATTGTGTACTGGACCACTGCTACTCTCCTTTCCGGGACGCCTACAAATCTCTCCCACGCCCACCTTTCGGCAAATCGGATCACTCTTCCATTCTGCTGCTGCCTGCTTATAGGCAGAAACTGAAACGGGAAGCACCCGCCCTCAGAACAATTCAATGCTGGTCGGACCAATCAGACGCTATACTACAAGACTGTTTTGATCACGTGGACTGGGACATGTTCCGGGCAGCGTCTGATGACGACATAGAGGCGTACTCAGAAACTGTAACGTGTTTCATCAGGAAGTGTGTAGAAGATGTAGTGCCGACAAAAACAATCCACATCTACCCCAACCAAAAACCGTGGATTAATAGCGATGTTCGAGCAGCCTTGTCAGCGCGGACATCCGCTTTTAAATCCGGAAACGCTGATGATCGCAAACAAGCCAGTTACGATCTCAGGAAATCCATCAAAGCCGCAAAAAGACAATACAAAAACAAAGTTGAAGAACAATTCAACACCAGCGATGCAAGAGGCATGTGGCAGGGAATCAATAAAATCACAGACTTTAAAGGGAACAAACCAGCTACTGTGAACATTGCCGCCTCTCTACCGGACGAGCTGAATAACTTTTATGCTCGTTTCGAGGCTCACAACATCCGCCCACACAGAGAGCGCTCCCGCAGCTGCTGCAGAAGAGGTGAGTGCACTCTCCGTCTCTCATAGTGCCTGCCACACTTGTTGCGAAGCTCCAGACTCTGGGACTAAACAGATCTCTGTGCAGCTGGATCCTGGACTTCCTCACAGGCAGAAGCCAGGTGGTCAGAATGGGCAACAACACTTCATCCCCGCTGACCCTCAACACTGGTGCTCCTCAGGGCTGTGTCCTCAGCCCGCTCCTGTACTCCCTGTACACACATGACTGTACAGCCACACACAGCATCCAACGTCATCATCAAATTCGCTGATGACACAACGGTGATAGGCCTGATCACCGACAACGATGAGCCGGCCTACAGAGAGGAGATGAGCACCCTGACTAAATGGTGTCAGGACAACCACCTCTCACTCAACATCGACAAGACCAAGGAGCTGGTGGTGGATTTTTCAGGAGACAGAGCAGAGAACACACACACCCATCACCATCGACAAGACACCTGTGGAGCGGGTAAGCAGCTTCAAGTTCCTCGGTGTTAACATCAGTGAGGATCTCACCTGGTCTACACACACTGATGCAGTGCTGAAGAAGGCAAATCAACGCCTCTTCTTCCTGAGATGGCTGAGGAAGTTTGGAATGAGCCACCAGCATCCTCAGATCATTCTACACCTTTACTATAGAGAGCATCCTGACGGGCTGCATCACTGCCTGGTTTGGAAACAGCACCGCTGGCAACCGCAAAGCTCTGAAAAGGGTCGTGCGAACTGCCAGCCACATTGTTGGAGGTGAGCTTCCCTCCCTCCAGGACATCTACACCAGGCGGTGTATAAGGAAATCCCGGAGGATCATCAGTGACTCCAGCCATCCTTCCCACAGACTGCTCTCTCTGCTGCCCTCAGGAAGACGTCTCCGCAGCATCCGATCCCGCACTAGCCGACTGAGGGATAGCTTTTTCCCTCAGGCTATCAGACTTATGAACAGTCTGAACTAATACACCCTACAGCATACTCCCACAATATGGTATGCCACACACTGCACTTTAACTTTGACAGTTCAACACCGAACTATTTAATACAATAATCTACCTGCTACCACTGGATACCATCCAATGCACATCCATAACATTTCTGTATCCAGCCCACGTACACTCTGTTGCACCTAAGCATATTTTCATGCATATATATGTTTACATAATGCAGAATGTGTACTTTCTGTGTATAGTGTATAATGTGTAGTGCTAACTGTATGTATGTACATATTGCGTAAAATGTGTAGTGCTAACTGTAAGTATGTCCAATAGTACACTGTGTGTACTGACTATATGTATGTGCATATTGCATATTTTCACCTGTTGAAGTCTGTATGGTTATATGTTAACTGTTTCTGCAATTTCTGGTGCACGCTCCCAAGAATTTCACTCACCAAGGCACATGTGCTGTGGTGATGTGACAATAAAGTGACTTGACTTGACTTGAGCTAGGTGGGCGTGGCTTCAGCAACCAGCCTTTTTGCCCATTTTCGATTATCCGCGAGAGTCACGTGGTGACATGCTGCCAAGATGGCGACGGCCCGCTCTGCACACTTTGAGCTTCAAAAACGCTCTTCAGGAGTCTATGGGTGACATCACAGACAATACGTCCATGTTTTATACAGTCTATGGTTTACACGCATCCGCAACATTGAATTTTATATGAATGTGTTTCTGAGGGGAACTGACTGTTTTTAGAAATGGCATTTTCATAATGCATTTAAATTAGCGCTGCTGTGTTTACAGTGGTAACCAAGCAAACACTGTATGACTGTTCCATAAGCACCGTCTGCTATCAGAGAGTGAATCTGCTTCTTATTCAGCCCACCTGCTGTTTCTGTGTCATGCAGGTGTTTTATGTAGCATAAGTTCATAAAGCATAAGTCAGGCTACTCTTTTTTGCTTCAGATTTTGAAATTATACAGTCTAATAAAAATCATGTTTTTTTTTTTGACCAATTCATGATTAAATGCAGTGGCTGCTTCTAATTTCAAATGGTTTTGAAAAATCAAGGTGCAACACAGAGTGAAGAATATGCAAATATTGTTTTATGTGTAATTTTCAATTTCAGTACCTGAACATACTACAAACATAACCTAAAGCATAATTTCATTCATCTTATAGGCCTATATTCAGTTGTGCTATTACATGTAATTTGTTCATTTGTTTTTATTTGCTGGCTGTCACTTGTCTTTAATAATGTTTGAACTTTATATTTATGTTTATTTTTGTCTAGTGATTTTTGCTGTTTTTGTTTGAATTGTAAAATTTAATTGGTATCTAAAATATTGATGTTATATAAGCTTATTTATTAGAATACAAGATAAGATCAAAAACAATGATAACAGCAACAATTTTTTTTTTTTTTGTGACAGGGCCAGTGAAAATGTTGGCAGGGCAAGTAAAAATTTGAACCCGTGGCCCAAAGGGGCCAGTAGAAAAAATCCTTAGCATTGATCCCTGTTTAACATTAAATCAAAAGTTGCAACTGAGCTAACATGAAGTAAGTGTTGTATTTTTTAACAAAGATTCTGCAGCAAATGTAGCTGTTGCTCATGGTGAATGTTAATGCATTAACTAAGATAACTCTTATTTAGAAACTAATAAGATCTTATTGTAAAGTGATTCTTTTGCACTTTAATCTGTGTACAATGTTAAACTTTATAAATTTTTTTGTATATTGCTTTATTGTAAATATAAATGTATTTAAATATAAATATAAAAATAAATGTTTAGTTATTTTTGTTATAAGAAAAAAGTTATTAAATCTGTTATACTGTATTATGACAACACCTTTTTTGCAACTAAATTTTTACATCGTGATAATACCGTACACTGTGATTAAAGCATTAGCAATTAATCGCAACATAAAAATGTGATATCGGCATGTCCCTAATTCATCTATGAAGCGGACTAGTAGTAAGTATCGAAATATATTTTAAATTAAATATATCTTAAATTTAATTCAATTACATTTAAAATTAAATTGAAATTTAAAATTAAAATTAAAAAATTGCTGTTGTGTCAAAATTTCTTACAGTCAATGTACAGTCACAACAGCTGGTTAACAAGTGTGTGGCTTCAAACAGTCAACTCCAATAAAGCATTATAACATATAAGAACATAGTCAAAAAATGTGTGTATAGAGGCTTACAAATATACTGAGGATATTTCTTAATTTGGCATTTGCATACGTTATAAGTGTGATTTAAGTGTCCATATATTATGCCTGTGAATCCTCCTGACTTCAGTCTGTGTATAGGTCAGATGAGGTCAGTGTTTCAGAAGTAAGAATCCCTAGTGTGAGCAGTGGAGTGTTTACTGATCCAGTGCTTTGAGACCACACATAGAGGAAGCAGTGCTCCATAGGGACTGCAGATCTCTGAGAAAGATGAACTCTGCTGTGAATACTGCATGAGCAGTTTGACATAGTTCATCTCTTTTTATCCCTTTTCTTCTTTTATCTATGTTCTCATTCTTTTTGGATAGATTTTCATATATCAATTATCTCTCAGGGATGAATGTATTTTTAATTGAATAGAAAACTTTTCTGTTAATAAGTAATGATTTATATGACACTATAATAAGGAAATGTTGGTAGTATTACCTTTGAACATACTCTGTCCTTTTCTGAGTTCTGAGTTATTATCAAACCTTTGTCCCTTCATTATTCTGAGCTTCCTGGGCCTGAGATTCAGCATGTGTATTGCACACAATTTTAATCATTTCTGCAATGAAATTTCCACACAAATGTGTTTGCTAGCCAGGGTTGACAATATTAATTTCTTGATTTTAAATTTCTCGATTCTTATTTTGATGAACCAATATCATTTCTCTTAGTCTGTGGTGTAGGGTGATCATGGATGAACTGATCAGCTCTTCCTCTTTACTTATAGCACAAAGTAAACATGAATGGACATTAGGGCTGGACGATTATGGCCTAAAATCAAAACCTCGGTTAATTGAACATTTTACCTCGATTACGATTAATGAACGATTATTTTGTTTGTTTTGTTATTTTGCCCTCATAGTTCACTGACAAGGTTTTTACTGTAAATATGATTGACTATTAAAGGTGGGACATTTTTTTCCTGTTGAAAGAGCGATCTGACATCATAGCTCACTATCAGCAGTTATTTTATCTATGTTCGTAACATTTCTTACAGATTATTGCTCAGTGTAAGAGATAAATAAAGATCAGATAAAGATAAATTAGCACAGTACCAGTACGAGTGATTGCGTGTGTGAATTAGTCATACCGTCTCTATATTAATTGTGAAGCTGTGGGTTGTAAATAGCCTAGTTCCTTCAAAAGTAGAAAAATATGCTATAATACGTTTTGATTTGACGTTTTAATCACTAAGCTACTTTAGTGATAAATCACAGGACAGCGCTGACAACTAGATTCTGCCTTCCTCTGTGCACGCGATCTTCACAGCTACTGTTTATATGAGTGTTCGTGCCACAATGCAGCTGCGCGAACATGGTAGCTCGATATAATAATACACATCCGATAGTCTAATCGCTTGAATGTCCAAACCATAAAACAAATACAACTGACAGAGTTTAGTGAAGACGCAAGGCTCACCGCTTGCATGCCATCACTATGTGTTGAACCGGCGTCCACCTCTGTGTTTTGCTTTTATGCCACTGACTGGACGGGTCATGTTCCTACACGCGGTAGTATGCTTTTAAGGGGAAAGTATTAACAGGATTAAAAAAACGAAATAACCGACATGGGAAAATTTCGTTGGTCAGAGTCTCAGAATTTCGGTTTCGATTACTTTTCGATTAATCGTCCAGCCCTAATGGAAATCCAACTTACTGAATTGTATCATGTCTCATGTAATCATTCAATCAGTGTTTCAAGCATGGAAAGACGGCAGTGAAACAGCTTGTTAACAATGTCATGTAATGTTGCGTTTACTTCAACAAAGCAATCACTCAATAATCAACTAGAAAAAATATCTTTTTATTTAGCTAAATATGGCCTATGCACTATATATTCTATTCATTATATTTTTACTTAACCTGTTAGTGATGTCTTCATTATTTAATGTATGTTTGAATAAATCTGTCATGGAAGTTTTTATGACAGCCACTGTTTAAATGTTTATATTTCAAAAAATTAATTGTATTAGAAACATAATCATATTCTTCAAGTTATTGAAAAAACAGCCTCATGTCATTAAAACGTTTGTATACAAATCAGTGTTAATATATCCAATATAATATAATAAATAATAAAAGAGCAAATTAATTCAATAGCTTGTACTTAATATTGTTAATATAAAATATCCTATTAATATAATATAAAAATAATATTAAATATCTGTTAATGAATGGTTTACTGCATAGTTTAAATAGGGCCCTATGATTTCCGTGATGCAGAAAACGCGGACGGAATCCCGGAATCCAATCATAAAAATGGAATTTAGAGTTTAACGCGGAATGTCATGGATTTTGTCAAATTTTTAATGAATTAATCAAAAGTAGGTCATTACACTTTAATCAAATTGCGATATGGACAAGTATCTGTAAAAATTAAGCCACAAAAGTCTATTTAAATATGAATCCTGCGTGTTCTGCGTGTCTCTGTTAATGAATGGTGCAGACGCGGGGTTTCATTTACTACACACATACTGAAGCACACGTGACGCTCACGGTGATTTCAGCTTCTGTCGTCTCACTAAATGAGGACATAAACACATTAACAACATCTCCAGAACTGCTCTGAGAGTCACTTCGTGAGCATTTGAACTTTTGATTTGAGTAAAACTAGTGTCATATCACATACACAGAACTGTAAAAGTATTAACGGCAACCCGTCAAAATAAAAGTCTGGTTTGATTTGAAGCATAGACTGTAAAAAAGATGTACGACGCACCTTCATTCAGTTCCATTGAAGAAAAGTGAAGCCACCATTGTCCCAATAGGGCGCAGCCATATTGCGCTGATTTGGGACCAGAGTCTCCGCAGTAGCGAACTCGGGACCAGAGTCTGCGCAGTAGAGACTAGTGCGGCACACTTGATTTGAAGTCTATTTTTCAGTAGAATGTACATAGTCTACTACTACTACTAAAATGAAACAAACTAAAAAAAATTTAAGAAAATAATCACACAACATTTCTTCCATCTTTTCATTTTAATAGTAAATCCCCTTTGTTTGCCAAAAAATAAAGTTTGCTTAATTTTCAGTAATTAAAAGATAAATGAATTTAATGTTTTATGCCTTCAGTTGATAACCAGAAAAATGTAAATACACAACACAGAATTTCTGAGGGAAAGAAAAATCATAAGGCTACTTTAAGAGAAAAAAAGAAAGAATAAATTAAGTTGTTTTATGCATTCAAATAATTAGACAAGCTAAAACACAGAATTTGGTAACAAAAAAAAAATATGGTGAGAAAAATTAAATATTTGTTAGGGCCCTAAACATGTAGTTTTTGTTAGACTATTCATGGTTTTAATTATATAGACATGCTTTTTGATGAATAAACTTTAATTTAATTATTAAAAAAGGAGTCAAGAAAAATTCAAGTGAAAAACAATTAAAACGGAATTTGGAAAAAAATAAAACGGAATTTAGGAAAAAATTAAACGGATTTCATAGGGCTATATTTAAAGCTTTAGTTGAAAGAGAATTTTTTCCATCTGAAAAAATTACATGTACTGTACCTAACTTGTATCCAAAGAAATCTATATTGAATCATATCGAGATCAAAACCAGAAATGAATCAGACTGCAAGCTTGATTGTGGTGTATAAAGGACAGCAGTGATAAAAGTTCTATGGCTATTATCAGGGCTGCTCTGCTTCAGAGTGAAGTGCATCTTCTTTGTAGCACTCTTCTCATCTCTTACTGGATATACAGGTGGTTTTTTTGCCTTGAGAGGAGGAGACATTACAACAGTAATTATTATATTATATATCAATGAGTTTTTATCATTGATAATTTGTTTGGCGGTGTTTCTATAATCCCATGCTAGATCAGAGGGGATTGTGAGATAGCTATTCCACAGCACAGATATGGATGGAAATGATAACTTCCTGTTCTGCTCTGTAATTCAAGGCTTATGACTTGGCACTTTCAGGGCCAACACACATTTATTGCTCCCATGTGCTCTACAGATGTTACTTCACTGATGTGGACACACACAACTAATCCTCTGCGTGCATTTGTGCATCTGGAGCAGAGGTCAATCACTGAGATGATACAGACCATTAGAGGCATCATGAAAGCACTTTGACAGTCAGCACATAAAACAGTTGACGAGTTTTAAATGTTATTGTCTAAATTCAGTTTTGACATGTATTACGGTTGTGCACTTTGATTATTTTGATTGCTTGAATACTTTAACTAAATACTAAATCAACTATTAATGTGTTCTTACTCCAATGAAAAAAATGTTGCATGTATCAAAAAATGTTTGAATACTGTGAAATCAGGTCATACGGTTGTGGTTTCTGTGTTTCTGTCTGTCTGTGGTTTGCTGTCTCAGCTTAGTACTACCCTTTTCTGTAAGTCACATTTAGATTAAGCTTTTCAGGCCACCTACTAACTATTTTATGGGTGTCTGAAAGTAAAAGGCACTGTTAGCCCTTCTAAGTGGACTCATGGGGTGACAGCCTCTCACTACTTGTGTTACACACGTCTAATTGGCGGTTCTTTGCATGTGTCTGCTGTCTAATCAGCTGTTAGCTCAGAAAATCAAGGTACATATGTTGTTTGTCAAATCTACCACTAAAAAGTTTCCTCTCTCAGATGCAGAGTTTTGAAGTAGAATGCAAGACTTCAGTTAAAGGTGAGTCTAAATAAAGTGGACTGAAACCACAGTTGTTCATATGAGATACAGATGTTGTCCAGACTTGCAGAACAGGTCTTGTGGTAAACTGGTTATGTCAAATCAGCAATAAAAATGAAAAGCACTTTGGTTTTGGTAGCAGTTGACAATGAAGTGAAACTGAGTTAAAATGTTAAAATGTGATGGATTTATCTCATATATTCATGTGACATTTATGGGAGTTTTCTGAGACTGGAATGACTAAATGTGACCTACCATATGTGTACAAGACTGTGCACTATATAGTAGATATGTACTTATGTAAACATGTAGGGCCATTTACACAAAGGATGACAACTATTATATCTTTGAAGTTTTAATAATTGTTCTACACCACACATATAACAATAACAACACAGAGGAACGATAAATGACACAACTGAAAAACGGTAAAAACATTGAGAGCCAATCAGAATCTACCAGACTTTACAAAGCTCAAGCTTTTAAAGTGGGAGACAATATATAGACATGCTCTTGGTCTTCATATCTAGCACAATGGCTTGTTGTGGGCAGTATTAACTGAGAAGACAAGCACAGACCTTTGACATACTTTTTTAATGCATCATGATTTGAGATAGAGTAATTATAATATTGCATCTGATTTAGGGCAGAAAGTATGTGGATTGGAAAGTGAAAGTGAAAGTGACGTGACATTCAGCAAGTATGGTGACCCATACTCAGAATTAGTGCTCTGCATTTAACCCATCCGAAGTGCACACACACAGAGCAGTGAACACACACACACACTGTGAACACACACCCGAGCAGTTGGCAGCCATTTTATGCTGCGGGGTCGCCCGGGGAGCAGTTGGGGGGTTCGATGCCGTTGCTCGAGGGCACCTAAGTCGTGGTATTGAGGTGGAGAGAGAACTGTACATGCACTCCCCCCACCCCACAATTCCTGCCGGCCCGAGATGTCGACTCTCTAACCATTAGGCCACGACTGTTTCAGTAGACTAGTCATGTCATAGAGTAGTACATAAATAGAGACCCTTGTCCGTGTTTCAGTAGACTAGTCATGTCATAGAGTAGTACATAAATAGAGACCCTTGTCTGCCCGTTGCGTAGGTGCCTTGTTGTCTTGGGACATTTGAAAGACATGAATAGATGTCCCTACTACACATGCCTCCGTCTTCTATTTATGCATTGCAGCATGTTAATATTGAAAAGGGATCTATTGTATACCAGTATGTAGGTGTTGGCCTCACTGTTCATTGGCTAAAAGACGTTGAATGTGGATGGGTAATGTTTACTCTGGGTTTGGTTAGTCTACACTTGATTTATTTGCATTTGACGCTGTAGTTTTGCAGCATTTGTACGAAAAGGATCACAATAGATTGCTTTGATGAAGGAATTCAAACAGTGGTTTCAAAAATGGATGAGTAAATAAAACCATGGGATGTCAGTGTCATTATTCATGGCTTCACTTTGATGACAGTTTGTGCACTGAGCATTTAGTTAGACATAGTTAAGGAAGTCGAAACAATAGAGCACTTCAAAAAAAGCTCAGGTTCTTTTCCTGCCAGTCCAGCCCTTTTACAAATAAAAATCTCACCATTAATGCATACTGCATAGTAATGACCAAAATAAATTAATAAATAAATTACTGATATATTCTAATTCAAACAGCAAATGTATACAAATAACATGGGTCTGCATGTTTACAGAGTTTAACCATTGCAAAAATTGTACATTGTACATTGTAAATAGAAACCTTTTAAACAACAGTAGAAGACTAAATCAGATGTTATTTATTTATTTATTGAGATCCTTCTGTTCCATCTCTATGGACAAATTTAGAATAGAGTGATTCAGTCAGCTGCAGCCCACAAACTCACTTTCTGTCTCAATTTCTCTTCCCATCACAGAACAGGTGGCGATATCAGAGAGACTGTTGGCTGTAGGTCTTACCAACTCCTCTGCATTATTAACACTGTTAAACTCTGCACTATTGCTTTTGCATGTTATTGCTCACTGCATCTTTTTGCAATGCTTGTATGTGGTAACGGAAGGAGCTGACTGTTGTAATGAGCCTGGTATTACATTTTATCCCATTTAACCCTATATAACAATAAAACCACATTTTCATAGTCTACTGCACACTGTTCAGCATAACTGAAGGGATCAGAGTTTATAATGTCCAAATGTTTGCCCTATTCAAGGTAACGATTTTGATTTAAGATTTAACTGGTTAGCTTAGAAGCGCAACTACAACATGATTCAAATATCATTCTCTTTATTAAAAACTTGCAGAACCATCTGGTTAAAGAAAGTTATATTCTGAGTGCACCACACATCAAACAAATTTACTTGTTAAAATATCTTTGCAGAAAAGATACATGAAATATTCTGGCAAATATTGTACAAACTTGTCTTAAACATGCTCAAAAATAATATAAAATAAGAAAAATGCTAAATATTTCAAAATGTAGAGATCCAGTTTTTGAGTAGTAGGCTATATTAACTGTAAATGTTTTTAAAAGCAAAGAAAATAATAGAACCTTTTAACCTGTCAACATCATGCAAACATGACATATCAAACATACACTAGTAGGTCTTTACAGGTTTTTGCATTTCACTGCACTGCTTTTTTTGTTTTCTGTGTAAACATGCGCTTGATGGACATTTGATTGTTGTCTTTTGCATGTCATGCACATCAAATGGTGTTCTAAAAAATATGGTGCTCGAGTTAAAATAAGTTCAACTTGTGTCTCATAACCTTGCCACCAGAGCAGAATTAAAAATAAAGCAATCAGCATTAAATTGAAGTCCAGACTTAAAGCTTTAATTCAAGGGATTGAACAAAGATATAACATTATCATTATCAGGGGCTCAGATGTAATTGGACAAATAAATATAATCATAAATAAAATGTTGAGAATCCTTTGCAGGCAATGACTGCCATAAGTCTGGAACTCATGGACATCACTAGGGACTGGGTTTCCTCCTTTGTGATGCTTTGCCAGGCCTTTACTGTAAGTGACTTCAGTTGTTGTTTTTATAGGGTCTTTTCTGCCTTTAGCTTTATCTTCAGCAAGTGAAATGCATGCTCACTCGGATTGAGATCAGGAGATTGACTTGGCCATTGCAGAATATTCCACTTTTTTACCTTCAAAAACTTTTGGGTTGCTTCTGCTGTACAGTATGTTTTGGGTCATCATCCATTTACTATGAAGCGCCACCCAATCAACTTTCCTCCATTTGATTGAATCTGGGCAGAGAGTATATCCCTATACACTTCAGAATTCTTCTGGCTGCTTCTGTCCTCTGTCACATCATCACTAAACGCTAGAGATGCACCGATTGCAATTTTCTTGGCCAATTCTGATTTCCGATTTTTTTGTAAGTGTGACCTGCCGATACAGATTTTTGCTGATACCAATTTTCATCCTAAAAACTATAATTGACTGCATATTACCATTGGGCGATGTCTACAGTGAAACATTGTGATGGACGTTGACATCGGCGGGGGCGAGGGCGGGGGTGAGCGGGGGGGGTGGGGCTAGGGGGATCTTCAGTACCACTGACAAACATATGATCTTGTAAAATGTGTGGTAAGTACTGCCGCTCCATAGTATAAACAGAGTACATTTACATTTAATCATTTAGCAGACGCTTTTATCCAAAGCGACTTACAAATGAGAACAATATAAGCAATCAGATCAGCGAGAGAACAACAACAGTATACAAGTGCCATGACAAGTCTCAGTTAGTCTAGCACAGAACACGTAGCTATGTTTTTTTTCCAAGAATAGAATAGAAAGTGATCGTCTTTCGGCCCATTATATACATTTTGCAAATTTTGAACACAGAAGTTACATAGTGTTGCTTTAAATGTGTCATCTTTCACATCAGATTCTTTTCAATTAATTCAATTTCAATTAATTCAGTTAGAATAAAAAGAAACTGAAGAGCTGTTACCATTCAATTGAAACCAGCATCAACAAACTCCATCTTTCTACTGCAGGAAACAGACTCTGCATCTGAAGTGGCATTAGATGTATTTACACAGACTGTTTGATGAAGCTGAGGTGCCATAAAGGCATTTACGCTGCAAAATTTCAAATGTGTGAGGAATTTTATAAGACTAATGTTTTAAAAAAAATTTAAACATACAAATAAGAAATGTTGGGAAAAATGCAATGATAGTTTTAAACATGAAACCAAACCAGCAGGTGGCGGCAAATGACTGTTTGAACGAGTTGAGTCATTTAGTCCTTCATTCAACACATTCGTTCAAAATCTGACTCACTTCTGATTGGAACAATTTTCATCAGCGAAACTGATCAAAAACAGTCAATATTGTTTCTACAGTAAAGTCACTTAATTTGAACTTCTTGTTTATTGAACTACTTTTGTATAAAATCACATTGCAATCTTGTTGAAACATTTTGTTTGGGCAATATATACATACATTGTTTTACTACCGCAGTATGCATCTATAACTTTCTGTTGGTGCTGTTGCGCTCATTTGTTTAGATTTCTGCACGCGACATAAATACATTATCCGATCAGTACCCAGTCAAACTGGTTCTTGATGTGCTATACGAAAGGTGCGCAGATGCGCTCTCTTCATAAAAGCACTGAGACGTGGCGACATCAAAAGGAGGAAACACACCAAACTAACAAAACACTTTAAAGACAGACACCCAGATCAAATGAAAGCTTTCAAGCAGGTAAGTTTCATTGTGTTTCCTATACATTGATTTATTTGTGGCAGCCCGCTGCTATATCAAAACTGACCGCCACAAATAGATTTTCCAAAAGGCTTTGACTTCGTTGAACAAACATGAGCACTGCACGTCTCAAAGTTGAAACAGAAACACGGGTGTTTTTATAAAACTGTATTTCTAAAGAAAAACCAACTGTTTTCAGAAAATTATGGATGTAATTTTTATTTCACCTTGCCTGTAATGCCTGAGCAGTGTTTGTGAGTGCAGCGCTTATTTGATTACAGCTGTTACTGGGAAACCTATATCTTTGCCGCTCAACAAGCGCCTCCTGCTGGCAGAGAAAGAGTTTGCATATATATGCCACCACAAATGGAGGGCAAGGCTGTGGGAAACAATGTAAATCTGTTATGAATATTATTCAGTATTTTAATTTGAATGTCAGATTGAAATGAACGCTGTTATTAGAGTAGTTAATCGTTAGCATAAGCGCAGCTAACGCTAAAATAATGAGCATTAGAATGAAGTTTCTTTATTAACTGTTTAATGCCCCTATAACTTTTATTAGGGTAAAAAACAGGAGGACATGATGATATTTACTATTTGTACACATCAGAGGCTTTTAAATGAATTGTGAATCTAAAATATGCATGTTAGAGAATGTTTACATTGTTTGTGTCATATTAGTCAGAAAAGCAGTTCTGCTTAGTTTAACCTCTAAAAACCTGAAAGTTATTCATAGAGCATGTATAATAACTCCTCGCAAAAGATTCAAAATGAAACTACAACCAAATTACAATGGCCATTTCTGTAATACTGCGTCTGCAGGTACTTTTCTTCATATGTTCGGGGAGTGTCCTACTCTGTTAATAATCTATGGACATATGTAAACTTTGTTTTATCCTCGTTACTACAAACTGATAATATGGTTAAGCCAAGTTTGTCTCATTAATGTACAGCGGCACGAATTGATGGGGCCGAGCCGGGCGCTGTTGATGTTTGGCAGTGTTCTTTTTCTAAAGTACTGGATTATATGGAGGATGTCTGTTGTTGTTGAATAAAAATCTTTTAACACAAAAAAAAAAAAAAAAAAAAATGATCACAAAAAAAAAAAAAAAAAAAAAAAAAGCAGTTCTGGCCTTTTATATATATATATATATATAAAAACAAAATATTATCTAACTTAGTTGTTATTCTTGGCTTTAAAACTCAAAAGCCCTTTCAAATTAAATATGTACACAGTTTGGATTAAATGAAAGTATGGTCAAATTTTTTAATTAGCATGTTTTTGTGTTTTGCTTTGGTACTGAAATTCGTAACGAGTACCGTGGATTTTTACTGGTATTAGTACCGAATACTGAAATTTTGGCACCGTGACAACACTAGCCATCACCATGCTCCACCAGTGTTTCACAGCTAACTAATCACATTTCCTATTTCAGAACCCCTTTAAATATGTTTTGGTCAGCAGTTAAAATGATAAAAAATAGTGCCTGTGTCCAAATATATATGAACCTAACTGTATGTTATGGTCCTTCAAAAAGCTCTTAATCAGGTGCCCTGTCATGCAGTTGGATAATTTTTTTTATTATTATTGGCGTATAGTCAATGTGCATAATTTTAATGTTCTCAATAATGTTTTCCTTAAAACCACAATTCCTTGATGTAAAAAAAAAAAAAATTCAATAAAATCTGAAAAATAGCCCACCCATAATATGATAAAGTCTTGCTTGTGAGAACATTACACACAATTGGTTTACCTACAGTGATCCCAGCCAAATGTCTTTCTTGATTTATACTTTAGCATGGCTTGAGCTTGGCTGATCAGAGCAATTTTTCCCCACTCTCCTTACTTTTCTTTCTGTCTACCTTATGGAGGCTGTTTAGAAGACATTGCCACTATATCATGCTGTGGCCTGTCTGACACCATTTAAAAGGCGGGTTCTTTTCCTTGTGTGATCCTTAATCATGTTTGAAATCTCTTTCTTGGGTGTAAACAGGGTTTTGCGGCTCATAAAGCTCTCTTTAAATGTCTTGCTCATTAGCAAAGTCTCAGAAGGCGTGGCCACTCATAGCTTCAATTTTACTGATGACTGCAAACTGCTGCCTTTTCACTTTGAAACTAAAACAAGGACACAAAGACAGCCTTTAATGCAGTTTGAAAGTCCCTGCTTCTCTTTCTTTTCTTCCACCCTGATTGCTGTCTCTGCCCTTTTGCTCTATAGTCTTGGCATCAGTCATGGCTTATGAGTGGCCAACCACAAAAAAAGCAAAATGTGTATAAATGAAGCAAGCCTTGTCATGGCAGTCTTCTCCCGACACTCACAGATTCCGAACACTCACACAGAGGAGCTCTCTCACGTTGTCCAAACTTTAGGCCAGGATATTCCCGAAACAACTGTGCTCACATTTTAGTTCTTCCAGTCTTAGTCATTCTGAAGATCTCACAACAAAAAGCATGTAAGAACTTTATTTGCAGTTCTGCAAAATTCATTATAAGCTAGGGGAGGGAATTGCAGGGTACCTCGCGATACGATACAAATCACGATACATGGCTCATGATACGAAAATATCACGATACAATGTTTATTGCGATAATCAATATATTGCTTGACAATCCTATAATGATACATCATTCACAACATCTAACTATGAAAACAAAATGCCTGTGAAAAGGTTAAGTGCAACAAAAATTACGACTTTATTCAGCAATTTCTTCTCTTCCGGGTCTGTTGTGAGATCGTTCACAACACTGCAGTGACGCCGCTGACGTACCACGCTGCTGACGTGTTTTCTTTGTTATTGGGCGCACCAGAGAACACGTCAGCAGAGTCGTACTTCAACAGTCACAGAAGTCGCGTTCACAACAGACCCGGAAGAGAAGACAATCCTAAATAAAGTCATAATTTTTGTTATTTTTGGACCAAAATTTCTTTTCAATGCTTCAACAAATTCTAATGGACCCTCTGATGTCACATGGACTACTTTGATAATGTTTTTAATACCTTTCTGGACATGGACAGTATACCCTACATACATTTTCAATAGAGGGACAGAAATCTCTCGGACTAAATCTAAAATATCTTAAACTGTGTTCCGAAGATGAACGGAGGTCTTACAGGTTTGGAACGACATGAGGGTGAGTTATTAATGACATAATTTTAATATTTGGGTGAACTAACCCTGATCTGACAGTCCAAACTGTTAAAAAATGGCACAAAAGGTTCTGTAAATCAAATTGAACATGTTAAGTAAATTAACCATTTTATCATTGGACTAATTAAAAGCTTAAACTTTTCTTTGTGTGAAATCCAACACATTTAACTGCTCATCAACTTTATTTAGCTATATATAAACCTGGGATTTCTTTGACGACAGCAATACGATTATTATTATTATTATTGTCTGTCAAAAATATAGGCCCCTATCTTTAGTGATGCAGCACGGAGAGCTGCTTCAGAAACTTGCAGCGGCATGGCTGGTGAGTAGCTGTGATCAGCTCTGGTGGCCGTGTCAGAGCCATAACGTGTGCAGTGTAAAGAAAGGGATAAGACATTTATTCATGATACAGTGTAGGTAGCTTCACTGATTATAATGGGAGTGTTTTTAAAGAGCATATAATACTCACGCTAAACTCAAGTCAGTAATGATGTTCTTTAGTAATGTAAATATTCTTTGCTCGTTTCTGTTTGAATAACTGAGGAAATGTAACTTTTATTAACTGCTCATCTTCAAACATTTCAAAAACATTCTTCCTCTCCTGAAAGATTTGCGCAAGTCTCTGTCTCCTCAGCGCCATCACAAGCCCTTACTGGCAATTCCTAACCACTTGAGAGACCTCTCGAGCTGTCTTAAAAAACTGGGAGAGTAAGAATGATTCTTAGCCTTAAGAAATTTGATAACTTGCTTTTATACTTAAGTTTGAAAGTAGGAGTTAGTTTAATGAATTCTCAGCACTTAAGACTAAAATGGCACTTTGAGAATCTTGATAAATACGGGCCCTGGGACATTTCAGAATTTACCTGGAGTGCTTTCCTCTCCTCTTATCATAAAAACGGAGCTCTGCACATGATGTGCAGGGAAAAATAGCTGTTCACATCACGTCTTGCCTGCTGAAGTTTGTTGTTTGAAATGTAGACACGTGGCAAGCACACACACTGCACACTTCTGTGCCAGATTACAGCTCTGACAAGGTTTATATACTAATAAATTACAGAACGTTTAACAAAAACTGAGGAATCAAATAAAAAAGAGAGCCTCCATAGCATAACGTGAGGTAAACAGCAAAGATAGCAAGCTTTTAAAAATGAAAACAAAAAGAAAAGTAAAACTAAACTTGCTGTCGATGACAGTGCTTGCATGTTTTTTTTTTCTTCCACAAGAATACCAACATTTTACTTTACTTAAGCATGAAAAACCATCCGTAGTTTCCTCAATATTTGCATCATTTTTGCTGTGTGGACTTTCGCGCTCCTGCTGGTTTTACACACAAGTGCTGCGCAGTTAAAATGAGTAGCGTGGTTTCGTTATGCTTTCAGCTGCATATGCCGTTTGATGTTTCACATATGCAACAGAAATGAGTTGTACAACATGGTGGTTGTGTCAGTGTGACCGCAAACAAAATTTAGTCCTACAGGCAGAAAAAATGGTCACAGTCTGGAGCCCTGGTTGTATCCCTACTTAGCACCAGTACATGACCAGATTAAACCAGCTCAAACCAACTACCATGTTTCAAAACATACCTAACCAGCATATGCTGTTTTTTTCAACAGGGTTCTGTGCCACTAACAGCACCAAACATTATCATGGACTGTAAATAATGATTGTATGTTTCTTTAATAGCCTAACTGCTTTAATAGCCTAACTGCTTTAAAGAGGTCATATTATGCTCTTTTACAAAGTCTTGATTTACTTTTGGGTGTGTACTAGAACAGGCTCTCACACTAGGTTGTTCGAAAAACACATTATTTTTCACATATTTTACATTATTACAACACCTTTCTCTCAGTCTGGCATTAACAGCTTGAACAGTTCCTGTATCAAATGAAGGCCCGCCTTCTGAAATATGAAATGTGCTGTGATTGGTTAGCTGGGCCTGTGTGTTGTGATTGACAGCACTCGACGCCTGTTCGGGAAATGTCATGTACCTTACCATAGCCGCCTGCCTATGGAGACAGATTAGTCTCAAATATAATTCACGCAAAAAACACGATTCACACATGCATAGACAATTTCACATGCATGAAACCTAATTCACGTACACACAAAAAAAATTCACGTGCGTGAAAAAAAAAAATATATTCACAAAAAGCAATTCACATGCGCAAAATAAAATTATATATTCATAAAATACATTTCACAAATGCAAAACACAATTCGTAGATATACAACTGTGCACAAAAACCTTTGAATGTTTAAAATGTACGAGTGTCTGAATGTACAAATCGTCATTTACTACGAATCCACTCAAATTTGTGTGTGTGTGTTTTTGAGACTTTCCTGGCAGAGCTCTCTTCCCACGTGGGTCTGTTGTACTCTTTAGCCAATCAGATGCGAGCTTACCATTCAACCAATCATATCATAAGCCACTTAGAGTGCATTCAAGGAGCACGATTCTGCGCACCTTTTGCACAATATGGATTAATTAGAACGGAAATTAAGCCTTTACATCAGTAATCCCATAGACAGTAAAAGAAATGGACACAGCGACCCAATTGGAACTCATTTGAGACACGTGAAGCCCATTTTTAGCGATTTTTAGAACTTCCGTTTCTGACGCGCAGACTCAAACTAAGCTTGATGACGTCAGCAACCTGTCTGACAGATGTAAATCTTCTAGTAGCTGTGCGTGCAAACTGCCATCGTTAATCTTGCAGAGACGGCGAGCTTCAGCGGGGAGTTCTTTGGCGTGAGTGAGCAGGAGTAAGTATTCTGATAAATTATTTTGTATAGTATTTTAAAATGTAACGCCAGGGCTTCTATGGTCTTCTCTCTTGACGTCTCCCCGATTGCCTGCGAGCTTCTGAATGCACTCTCGGTGGCTTATGATATGATTGGTTTAATGGTAAGCTCGCATCTGATTGGCTAAAGAGTACGACAGACCCACGTGGGAAGAGAGCTCTGCCAGGAAAGTCTCAAAAACACACACACACAAACACTAGTGGATTCGTAGTAAATGACGATTTGTACATTCAGACACTCGTACATTTTAAACATTCAAAGGTTTTTTTTGTGCACAGTTGTATATCTACGAACTGTGTTTTGCATTTTTGAAATGTATTTTATGAATATATAATTTTATTTTGCGCATGTGAATTGCTTCTTGTGAATATATTTTTTTTTTTTCACGCACGTGAATTTTTTTTTGTGTGTACGTGAATTAGGTTTCATGCATGTGAAATTGTTTACGCATGTGTGAATCGTGTTTTTTTGCGTGCCATGTGAATTATATTTGAGACTAATCTGTCTCCATACCTGCCAGCTTCAGTTTAAATATTGCATCAAAATCAAATCAATTTGAGCATGATTTAAAGCTGAATGATTGTAACCACTCTAATCTTGTCTGCCTTGGGAACACTAGTGCGTCTCCAACATTGTGATAACACTCGTTGTCTTCTCTTGTAGCTCAACCAGGTATAATCCCATTCGTCGATCTTTGTGATATCACAAATCCCAGAAAATATGCGTTGTAGTCCAAATGAGTTGATCATTGTAGTTTTTGAAAAGTGATTTCTGTTAAATAAAATATCTCCTTTTGAAGTGGACTTTAAGCTTTGTAACTTTTTTATGCTCAAACAGCAACATTACAGACTAACTAAAGTTGAAAAGGTGAAAAAGCATAATAGGACCCCTTAAGTTAAATTGATAAAACAGGTAAAGTTGGTTGAGCCAATAGGTGCATTTCCATTAGTGGTGTAAGAAAATATCAATACACGTGAGTATCGCAATATTTTGTTTGGCGATACTGTATCGATTCTCAAAAACGGAATATCGATATAATTATTATTTTTTTTAAATCATACAAGATTCATGGCAGTTGTTTCGTTTTGAGTTTACATCCCGACCGCTAGATGGCAGTCTTCATCTCTGAACGACAGTGAGGGTGACAGGAAATACTAGCATTAGGGCACACCACTACTGTTAGCATTAATATCGATATTCGCTGGTAGTAATGGAGGATGAAAGAATTGTCCCTGTTCCTGGTTCGGTGTACAAAGCTGAAGTGTGTCATTTGGGCTTTTGTGGTAACGTCCACCGCGGGACCGTGGTGAGGGCGCTGCCTCGGTTCCGCCGCTTGCCGCGACCCGTGTGAAGAGGGGCTTGCGTGGGGTTGGGGGTGGGATGTCAAGGTGGGTGGTAGGGTCGCAGCGCGGTGTGGCTGCAGCTTTCTCTCATTTTGGGTGCATTTTGTGCAGTTGGGGCGGTGTTCGCATCACGGTTTTGGCGATTCCACGCAGAACATAAATACAAAATGAAAAACCTGTGAAATCCAAGTGGAAAGGTTCTACATCTGTATTTATTTTATTGTTTAACAATTGTTTTGTTTTCTTTAGGAATCCCGTAAGCACATTTTTATTTATATTAAGCAGATGTAATTTTTTGTTCAGCTCAAAATGTTATGACATTGTATGTCACAATTGTAAACTGGAACTGTGAAGTTTTAAAGCAGGTTCTATATATATATATATATATATATATATATATATAGACAGTAAAACAGAAATACACTTTTATAAAATACATATTATACATTTAACTAAAGAATCCTGCAAGCACTTTAATTCCCAACACCCCCACCCTTTACTCATACTGCACAAAAATTGGTTCAATAATGTTGAATGTTACAGGGACTGATTATTGCAAATGCAGATCCCACTGTCTTCTGGTTGAATAATTTTTATTTACTTTTTGCTAAGGTTTGCATATGGTGGTGTGTTCTTACAACATACAGAACTACCAAATTTAAGTTTGATTGCATCACATAATATAATTGCTGTTAATAGTGTTCATCGTATGTTTGATTACATCTTTAATTGATTTTTCTGTACATTTCTGCCATATGTATACAAACTGACAGTCACCACTGATAAGTGACTACTAAATATTGTAGAAACTAAATTTTCTGTAAATGTGCTTTGCAACGATTTGTATTGTAAAAAGCGCTATACAAATAAACTTGAATTGAATTGTGTTCTTAATGACAGCTTTCCTAAAAATATATCCTATTACTAGAATAAGAAATATCCCAATATATCGCCTTGCTGACAGTATCGCAGCATATCGTATTGCAACCCCTGTATCGTGATACGTATTGTATCGCCAGGTTCTTGGCAATACACAGCCCTAATTGCCATTACAGATTTGTGCAAAACTTTTGTGATATTTTATTAAATGTTGATAAAAAAATCTATTGCGAAATGACGGTGTTTCTATTAACCAATGTTATGTGACTAAAACATAATTTTTTCCTCTTGCAATAACGGATGTTGTTTGGATTGTTGTTATGTACAGTATATTGCAGCCACCATACTAGCCGTTAATTTTTAATCGAAGGAGACACATGCGTGTATCTTTAGTGTAGCATTGCAGCGAGACACTTCTTGAACGTGTTGCGGCACAGCTGGTATAAACACAAGCATTGACTACAGTGGTCGTGTCGGAGCCGTAATGCACCACAGATGTGTGCAGTGTAAATAAGGGGTTATCCTTTTAATGGCATGGAAAGCCATTTATACTTGAGAGCGGCCACATATGAGGTGTTTCTTGGAGGTTATAGTACATAATAGAATGATCATGTGACTTAGGGCTGCACAATTATGACAAAAATCATAATTGTCGATTATTCCCTTGAAAATGTAATTGCAATTAATTACGATTATCACAATTTACATTGACTGATGTTTATACCATTGTTTGATGCAACTGCATGTCGTATTTTTATATGAAAATAAACTGAAAACACTAACTGAAAAACTTTTAGTGCTTTTCTATAGTATTAAGCCTCAAATGTCAACTATACATCAGGATTGGTTTCTTCTTTAAATTATAAAAAAGTCAAAATATGAACGGTATTATAACTTTATACTATAACTAACATTAAAATAATGTGGAAAAACCCTTAAGATAACATGTAGAAAGAAAAAAATGCATCTTAAGCATGCAGAATAACATAAGTGGACTTTGAACGATTTAATTGCAGCTTTGAATGATTATGTAATTGTGGCATCCATAATTGTAATCGCGATTGGAAATTTGATTTATAGTGCATCCCTATTTTGTGTACATTTTTGCGATATATTCCTTTTTTGAATTGCCTGAAAAACCACCTCATGCAAGCGTAAAAACTTTTTTGCAATATTTTGGAATTCTATGCGAAATTGACGTGTTTCCATTAGGCATACTATTTATTTGCAATTTCAGTTTGTGCAATTTGAAGCTTAATGGAAACGCAGCTGATGTTGTATTATTTGGGGCGCTCAAACAAACATATTTATACACCGTATGTTTTGCCAGTGTTGGACTTTATTGTCTAACAACAGATCACATCCGGCACACAAATGACGGCACACTTCAGCTTTGTACACCGAAACAGGAACTGGGACAATTCTTTCCTCCTCTATTACTAGCAGCGAATTATATTAACGCTAACATTAGTAGCGTGCCTTAATGCTAGTATATCCTGTCACTCAGGATTTGTTCAGAGACGAACACTGCCTTCTAGTGGCCGGGATATAAACTCAAAACTAAACAACTGCCAAAAATCTTGTATGATTTTATTTTATTTTTTTTTAAATATCGATATTCCATTTTTGAGAATTGATACAGTATCGCCAAACAAAATATCGCGATACTCATGTGTATCGATATTTTCTTACACCCCTATTTGTGTATGCTGTTATGTTTGTGAGAGCAGAGGCCAATTACTTGCACAAACAGTTTTTTAAGTGCACAAACAGTTTTTCAAACATTTTAAGTAGGGATACCTCAAGTTCCCTGTTCTTTGGTTTCATGTTGTGATAGCTTTTCATGTCCTCTTTTGTTGAAATGCTGTTAATTTATTTTAAGACTCTAGCTGAGGCCAGAAACATGTTGAGAGGATGTGATGAAGCTGCCTGATATTTAGTTTCTACATCCTCTTGAACTGATTCTGCCTGCACATGACTGGTCTTTCACAGTGATAACATGCAGCACACACACTACTGGAACCAGAAGGATTTGGGTCTGCCTCACCCTCATCTGAAAAGAAAATGTTTATGCTAAAGGTTTTTCTTTTGTCCATTTTAACTTTTTGCAAAAAAAATTGGTTTATTTATTTTTTTGTCAAAAAGGAAGGACCATGTAGATCTTTCTGAAATTAGCAGTGGCCAGAACAAAATTGTTAGTTCTTTTGTATTGTGGCTTGAGTCCATGTGCATTAACAGCTGAAATAAGAACTCTCGAGTCATTATTTGCTTCCTCTCTCTCTTCCTTAGTAGCTCACTAACAGGAAGTTAGATATGTTACAGCATCATCCTCACTTTGCAAGTAGGAGGAATTCATCTTTGAGAATAAAAAAATTGTGTAACTCTCCCTAAATTTTGCATGTAGCATGATGATAGGTTGGGGGAAGATTTTTTTTTCTTAAATATGATTTCTCTCTGATTTTTCAAGAGACTACAATTCCTGGTGTTATTAGGGCCCTATGATTTCCGTGATGCCGGACGGAATCCAGTCATAAAAACTGAATTTACAGTTAAATGCGGAATGTCACGGAATTTGTCTAAATTTTTAATGAACTAATCAAAAGTTGTTCATTACACTTAAAATCACGATATGGACTAATATCTGTAAATATTAAGCCGGAAAAGTCGATTTAAATATGAATCCTGCATGTTCTGCGTGCCTCTGTTATTGAATGATGCAGAAGCGCGGCTTTGTTTATTACACATATATGGAGGCGCGCGTGACGCTCGCAGTGATTTCAGCGTCTGTCGTCTTACTAAATGAGGACATAAACACATTAACAACATCTCTAGAACTGCTCTGAGAGTGACTTCATGAGCATTTGACCGTTCGATTTGAGTAAAACTAGCGTCATATCACATACACAGTACTGTAAAGGTAATCACGGCAATCTGTCAAAATAAAAGTCCGGTTTAATTTAAAGGCAAGTATTTGCCAGAAATGTATTACTATTGTTCAGCAGAATGTACATAGCCTACTACTACTACTACTACTAAAAAGAAACAAACAGTATTTTTTAAGGAATAATCACATAACATTTCTTCCATGTTTTCATTTTAATAGTAAATCCCCTTTGTTTACCAGAAAATTAAGTTTGCTTAATTTTCAATAATTAAAAGATCAATTAAAATGTTTTATGCCTTTATTTGATAACCAGAAAAATATAAATATACAACAGAATTTCTGAGGGGGAAAAAAACATTTCCCCCTCAGGCTATTTTAAGAAAAAAAAAAAATTAAGTTGTTTTTATGAATTTAAATAATTAGACATGCTAAAACACAGAATTAGGTAACAATAAAACCTTTGGGAAGAAAAAAATAAAACATTTCATAGGGCCCTAAACATGTAATTTTTGTTAAACTTTTAATAAATTGATGTGAAAATGTATACATTTTATGATTTTAATTAATCACATGATTTTTGATTAATACAATTTAATTTAACCATTAAAAAGGAGTCGAGAAAAATTTAAACGGAAAAAAACGGAAATCCAGAAAAATGAAAATGGAAAAAACGGAATTAGGAAAAAAATAAAACCGACTTTGGGAAAAAATAAAATGGATTTCATAGGGCCCTAAGTTAACTGTTAGCATTTCCATTCATCTCAGTGGCAAATGCTCAGCTAAAAGTACACAACTTCTTTTGAATGCCCGTCAAGGGTTTGCCATTGCTTATCTACAGTAATACTGAAATGTGAAAACTGACATTGAGTATGTCACTGGCTTTGCAAAAACCAAACGAAAACACACCTTTAGAGTCCATGCTTTCAGTGTATGATATAGCCTATTAGAATAAAGTTAGAATGAGTTCTCATTTAGTTGTATCATATGATATAGTTTAGCAATATCACAGGAGCAAGAGGGCTATTTTTTTCTAAAGGGGTCATATAATGTTTCTAAAAAGAACATTATGTTGTGTATTTGGTGTAATGCAATGTGTTTATATGGTTTAAGGTTCAAAAAACACATTATTTTCTACATAATGTACATTATTGTTTCTCCTCTATGCCCCGCCTTTCTGAAACACGTTGATTTTACAAAACTTATCGTTCTGAAAAAGGAGGTGTACGCTAATGTAGCCAGCTATCCAGTGTGTTGTGATTAGCTGAATACCTCAAATGTGTGACGGAAATGTGCAATCAAGTCAACGGTATAGCTGGAAATGAAGTCTCCCCAACTAAGCAAGCCAAAGGCAACAGCGGCAAAGAACTCCATTGGTGACAGAATGGAGAAAAAACCTTGGGAGAAACCAGGTTCAGTCGGGGGGCCAGTTCTCCTCTGGCCAGATGAAACTGACAGTTCAATTTCAGGCTGCAGCAAAGTCAACATTGTGCAGAGGACTCAACTAGTTCATGTGGTCTTGTCCCGGTGGCCGTCTGAGACAAAGTCTTTACGGGGAATCTGGGGCTCGTCTAGTTGTCCTGGTCTCCGCTGACGTTAGGGCTGGGCGATATATCTAACGATATGATCATGCGCATCTAGTCAGTAAATCTGGTTCCTGTCACGGCGTGATAAAGGACAGGAGGCAACTGCAAGTAATAATGATGTTTATTGAAACTATGAGATGATGACAGGCTCCTGGAGAATGACGCAGGGACTTTGATAGCAGCACAGACAGGTGAGTAGATTCCCTTGAGTGCGCTGATAGAACTGGTGAAGACCTGACGATTCCCTTGAGTGCATTGGTGGAGATGGTGAGGAACAAACACTCCCCTTGAGTGCGTTGGTGGAGTGGGTGAAGGCGAGATATCCGTAAACAAGGTTGTAATCCAGTGACGACCGAACAGGAAACAGAGCAAGAGGCAGGAACGCCGAACAACGAGTAGACATACACCCACGCGGACCTCACACAACGATCTGACAAACAAGAGACGAAAGACCAGGCATTATATAGGCTGATGTAACGAGCCGCACCTGCCGCTGATCAGCCGATCAGCGGTAACACCCACATGAAAACAATTAACATGACGTCACAACAAACCAGCAGGAGAGGGTGCATTCATGAACCGTGACAGTACCCCCACCTCCTAAGGACGCCTCCTGGCGTCCCCAGAACCCCTTACCTGTCGATTGTAATCATCGATAAGAGAGTGATCCAGGATGTCCCTAGCAGGTACCCAACTTCTCTCCTCCGGACCGTAACCTTCCCAGTCCACCAAGTACTGGAAACCGCGTCCCCTCCGTCTAGAGTCCAGAATGCGATTGACCGAATAAGTGGTCTCCCCATCTACGAGTCGCGGCGGGGGGGGAACCGGGGTAGGCGGATTAATGGGGGAATGAAAAACGGGGGTTGATCTTTGACACATGAAAGGCGGGATGAATTCTCCTGTACGCTGGAGGGAGTTTGAGGCGGACTGCCACCGGACTAATGATCTTGGTGACAGTAAACGGGCCAATAAATTTGGGAGCCAATTTATTAGATACGGAGCGGAGAGGAATATTCTTAGTAGAAAGCCACACCTTTTGACCCACGACGTATACGGGAGGCCTAGACCGGTGGCGATCGGCCTTTAGCCTTGGTGCGCGCCCCCACTTGGAGTAGAGTCTCGCGCGGGCTCTAGTCCAAGTGCGGTGACACCTCTGGACGAAGGCGTGAACGGAGGGGACCGCGACTTCGGATTCCAGACTGGGAAAAACAGGTGGCTGGTAACCTACACTACATTCAAATGGTGATAGGCCCGTAGCTGATATGGGTAAGGTATTGTGGGCGTACTCCACCATCGACAATTGTTGGCTCCAGGAGGAAGGATTCTTGGAAACCAAACATCGCAACACCCTTTCCAAATCTTGGTTGGCTCTCTCGGTTTGACCATTGCTCTGGGGATGAAACCCTGAGGACAGACTTACAGTAATCTACAGAACTCTCGCCAAAATTTGGACACAAATTGGGGTCCCCTGTCGGACACCACGTCTATCGGGAGGAGGCCATGTAACCGAAAGACGTGATCTACAACGGCCACCGCTGTCTCCTTGGCTGAGGGTAATTTGGGCAAGGGAATAAAGTGGGCCGCCTTCGAGAACCGGTCCACCACGGTCAAAACTACCGTGTTGCCCTGGGAGGGCGGGAGGGGCGGTGATAAAATCTAGAGCGATGTGGGACCAGGGTCTCGAAGGCACCGGCAGCGGTTGAAGTAACCCATCAGGAGGTCGATTGGAAGTCTTACCAGTGGCACAAACCGAGCAAGCCAACACAAAACTGTGAATGTTGCGAGCCATCAATGGCCACCAGAATCGTTGCTTGACCAAAAACTTAGTACGGTTAAATCCTGGATGACAAGCCACATTAGAACAATGTCCCCACTGGATAACGTTGGACCGTAATCCCTCCGGCACAAATAAGCGATTCGGTGGGCACCCGGGCGGAGGCATTACCCCTTCTAAGGCAGTCTTAACCTTCGATTCGATCTCCCATGTGAGTGTGGAGACCACTAATGTCTCAGGAAAAATACACTCGGGAGTGGACGGGCGTTCGGAACGGTCAAAAATACGTGATAAAGAATCGGGTTTAATGTTTTTGGAACCCGGGCGGTACGAGATAGTAAAATCAAAACGTCCGAAAAAAAGTGCCCACCGAGACTGCCTGGAGTTCAACCTTTTAGCCGTACTAATATATTCTAAGTTCTTGTGGTCAGTCCATACAATAAAAGGAACCCCCGAACCCTCTAACCAGTGGCGCCACTCCTCCAATGCCATCTTGACTGCCAACAACTCTCGGTTACCAATATCGTAATTACGTTCGGCTGGAGATAAACGATAAGAAAAATACGCGCAAGGGTGGACCTTGTCGTCTGAGGAAGAACGCTGAGATAACACCGCTCCTACCCCCACCTCCGACGCATCGACCTCCACCACAAACTGACGTGATGGGTCAGGGGTTATTAAGATAGGGGCTGAAACAAAGCAGCTCTTCATTTTGGCAAACACAGCCTCGGCTGTGTCTGACCACCTGAACGTAGTCTTGGTGGAGGTCAAGGCGGTCAGAGGTGCGGCTAGTTGGCTGAAGTTGCGAATAAACCGCCGATAGAAGTTGGCGAACCCCAGAAACCTCTGTAGGGCCTTACGGGAATCTGGACTTGCCCACTCTACCACAGCCTTAATCTTCTCGGGATCCATGCGTATTCCCTCAGTCGACACGATATACCCCAAAAATGGAACCGACTGTGCATGAAACTCGCATTTCTCCGCCTTGACAAAAAGCCCATTCTCTAGCAACCTCTGAAGCACTCGTCGAACGTGCTGCACATGTTCCTGGAGAGAAGAAGAAAAAATCAATATGTCGTCCAGGTAGACATATATGAACTGATCAATCATATCTCGCAGCACGTCGTTGACGAGTGCCTGGAAGACCGCTGGGGAGTTGGAAAGCCCGAAGGGCATGACCAAATATTCAAAGTGCCCCCTGGGAGTATTAAAAGCGGTCTTCCATTCATCCCCCTCCCTGATGCGGACCAAATGATAAGCATTACGTAAGTCCAGTTTTGTGAAAATCGACGATCCCTGCAACCTCTCGAAGGCTGAAGACATCAACGGCAAAGGATAAGTATTCTTGACCGTGATGTCGTTCAGTCCCCGGTAATCGATACAAGGTCGCAGTGATCCGTCCTTCTTTCCCACAAAAAAGCACCCCGCCCCCGCTGGAGAAGAGGAAGGGCGGAATGATGAACTTGGAAGCTAGAGAATCAGAAATATATTTCTCCATAGCCTCCCTTTCTGGAACCGAAAGTGAATATAATTTGCCCTTAGGCGGAGACTTACCCGACAGTAATTCTATGGCACAGTCGTAGGGACGATGCGGAGGAAGAGAAGCAGCACGAGACTTACTGAACACTTCCTTCAGGTGGAGGTACTCCGCGGGCACGTTAGACAAATCCACCGCCTCCTCCTGCCACACAGACATAGAAACAGACGGACAGGCAGACACACTAAACAAGACTCATGACATCCTTTACACCAAGTCAGAACAGAGTTAGAGGACCAGTCTATCCTGGGGTTGTGGCGGAGGAGCCAGGGGTGACCGAGGACTATGGGTGCCAGGGGAGAGTCAAGGATGTGAAATGAAATGGTTTCCGTGTGATTGCCTGATGTGATGAGGGTGATGTCTTCAGTGACGTGAGATATGACTGGGAGTTTCTGTCCATTGAGGGCGTGACCCGTGATGTGGTGCGGAAGGGCTCTGAGGGGAATGTGAAGTCTGTGTGCCAGCGTACTGTCCATGAAATTACCTTCTGCCCCTGAGTCCAGTAGTGCTTGACAGTCGTGGGTCTGTGCTGACCATCTTAGTCTTACCGGAAGGAGCGTGGATGATGATGAGGTCTTCTCGGCGGAGATCCCACCCGATAGTAGCCTCATACGTACTACCGGGCCTGGCCTTTTACCGGACAGGTGTAAGCATGATGCCCGGTCCCCCCGCAGTAAAGGCAAAGGCCCAGGGACCTCCGCCTCTCCTTCACCTCCCGGGAAAGCCGAGCTCGCCCCTACCTGCATGGGCTCGTGATCGGAGGGGCTGGCCGCGTCCCCGCCGCTGGACCGCACGTTAGGCTGGAGCCCCGATGTGGAACTGGGTAAGCTCCGCATCTCCATCCGCATCAGCCGTGCGTCGAACCGCAGAGCCAGCTCGATCAGGCCATTCAGTGAATTGGGGAGGTCCAGGGCGTAGATCTCCTTCTGGACGCGGTCAGCCAGCCCATGCAGGAACATGTCCCACTGCGCCTCCTCGTTCCAATGACACTCTACCGCCAGGGTTCGGAACTCGATGGAATAGTCCGAGACGGATCTCTCGTGCTGCCGTAGCTCCGCGAGCTTCCTGGCCGCCTCCCTCCCGGCGACGGCCCGATCAAAGACCCGTCTCATCTCGGCGGAGAGTGAGTGACTGAAACGAGGCGCAGCATGGATCCTGGTTCTCCCACACCGCCGTTCCCCATAATCCCGCCCTCCCAGTGAGCAATGTGAGAACAAATGCCACCTTGGCTCTCTCATTGGCAAAGGTTCTGGGTTGTAGGGAAAAGTGCATGTCACAACGGGTCAAGAAAGCTCTACAATAGTTAGGCTCACCCGAATATGACTCCGGAATGGGGAGCCGTGGTTCCGGCTGGGAGGGGGCTTCCGAAGGGACTGCCGGAACGGGCGGTGTGTGGGCGGCGCAGTGGGAGCTCGTAGTAACTGAAGCTGTTGGGTGAGCTCGGACACCTGCGTCACCAAAGCCTGAACCGCGCGACCAGTGTCGTTAAGATTCCTCTCCTGGGAGTCCATCCTCCGAACACTGGCGCTGAGGAAATCCTCCAGAGCAGACGGTTGATTACTCACTGCCTCCATAAGTTGGTCAGATCGTTCTGTCACGGCGTGATAAAGGACAGGAGGCAACTGCGAGTAATAATGATGTTTATTGACACTATGAGATGATGACAGGCTCCTGGAGAATGACGCAGGGACTTTGATGGCAGCACAGACAGGTGAGTAGATTCCCTTGAGTGCGCTGATAGAACTGGTGAAGACCCGACGATTCCCTTGAGTGCGTTGGTGGAGATGGTGAGGAACAAACACTCCCCTTGAGTGCGTTGGCGGAGTGGGTGAAGGCGAGATATCCGTAAACAAGGTTGTAATCCAGTGACGACCGAACAGGAAACAGAGCAAGAGGCAGGAACGCCGAACAACGAGTAGACATACACCACGCGGACCTCACACAACGATCTGACAAACAAGAGACGAAAGACCAGGCATTATATAGGCTGATGTAACGAGCCGCACCTGCCGCTGATCAGCCGATCAGCGGTAACACCCACATGAAAACAATTAACATGACGTCACAACAAACCAGCAGGAGACGGTGCATTCATGAACCGTGACAGTTCCGTGATTACCGCTAAATCGCCATCACCTGCTCTTAAATGGAGTGGCATTTAATAGAGAGACCCGTAGATCACTGACAAGCTACGCAATATCGCGTTCATTATCCCAGATGAATCGCCTTCGATAATCAACGCGATATTGCGTACCTTGTCAGTGAACTATGGCTCTGTCTATTAAATGCCGCTCCATTTGAAAGCAGGTGATGGCGATTTAGCGGTAATCAAGGAACCAGATTTACTGACTAGATGCGCATGATCGTTAGATATATCGCCCAGCCCTAAATAACGTTCAGGGCTGTAGAGGTCTCTCTTGGTGCTGATCCATCATCTGGGCTGGATACGTTCTGGATCCGGGTGACTGCAGTGACCATCTGGTCTGGACACATTTTGGATCTGGTCGCTTCGTTGATCTCAGAATAAGAGAGAAACATTAGCGTAGATGCCATTCTTCTAAGATCTCAGTGCTTCTTTTTGTTGACAACAGCAGATTTATAAATGATTCTTACAAATTTGGGAAGATGTTTGTCGCACGTATCACATTGTCACATGCCTATAAAAAAATAATAAAGATGTTATTGAGCAAATGACGAGTAACAGTGTTTCAGCGCAGATTTTCCTTGCACTTTAGACTTTGAACCCTGGTGCCGGGAGCTTGTGAAGTTTGAATACATGATTAATCGTTTGAGGCCATTTCGCGATTTCAGTTATCACAGTAACCAGCATCAACCACCTCTTCTAATCGGAGACATGAGATGCAGCACTAAGTCAAGTCAAGTCAAGTCACCTTTATTTAGCGCTTTAAACAAAAAAGATTGCGTCAAAGCAACTGAACAACAAAAATTAGGAAAACAGTGTGTCAATAATGCAAAATGACAGTTAAAGGCAGTTCATCATTGAATTAAGTGATGTCATTCATCTCAGTTCAGTTTAAATAGTATCTGTGCAATCAGACTAAGCAGTCTCTCACTGTCGGTGCTTTGTGCTTGTAATGATTTTTGCATCTTTCTCAGACAGTTTTAAATACTTTCACACTGCAGACGTGTTTGCTGCATTAGTGCATGCCTCTATTTGATCATGTCACGTCATTGTTCGGTACAATGTTTTCGGTCTTTTCGCTTATTCAATTTCAACAATTTCGGTTGCTGAACATTCGGTGCATCCCTATAGAATATTATACTTTGTTCCTTATTTTAAAAGATTAAAAATATTGGCGGAGGGTGTTAGTTGTGGCCTATAGGCTAGAGAGTTTGACTCCTAACCCTAAGGTTGTGGGTTCGAGTCTCGGCCCGGCAATACCACGACTGAGGTGCCCTTGAGCAAGGCACCGAACCCCCAGCTGCTCCCCGGGCACCGCAGCATAAATGGCTGCCCACTGCTCTGGGTGTGTGTTCACGGTGTGTGTGTGTGTTCTCTGCTGTGTGTGCACTTTGGATGGGTTAAATGCAGAGCACGAATTCTGAGTAAGGGTCACCATACTTGGCTGTATGTCACATCACTTACTCACTTACTTACTCACTTAAATGTATGACATACCCGCTAGGTTAATTTTTAAAGCCTGCTCTTAGAAGTTTAGGTTTTGCCTCCTTGCTTTTGGGATGCTGGATTTCAATATGGGTCACTTTATATGGTACAGCATTGTGAGCGACCAACCTGTTTTTCATAGGCAAACTGAAGGTTATCTACAGATAACTGTACATGTTCTGTTACAGTGTCATGGTCTGTTTGAAAGCTATTAGAGCGAAGCGTGCTAGCCTGTCCTGTCCTGCAAACTGCTGATCTAGTTTTTTGTAGTCTATTTAACAGCAAGGGTAAATGTTAAATTCCCTTCAGCCCCTAAGGCTGAAATTTTGGCTGCATTACAAAGAGATGCAAATATGCAAGACGTAACTAATCCAATAATAACATTTTTACCTGAAGAAATGGCAGTTAGACTTGAAATGATGCTCTATTTTAAGGTGGCTGATTATGAAATGTTTTTTACTACCTATTGTGATATAGATTAACATGGGTTTAACACTTAAATTAAAAGTTCAGCATGTACAGTAATTATATAAAATAATGGCTTTAAATTTGTCAGTCTAAAGGTTTGTATCACAGTATCCTTGTGTGCTCTTTGTTTGTTATGTGATCTTCAGAAGGAACTGTTGGGTACTTCCATCATATGACCGTTCCTTTAAACAGTCTGCATACTGTGCTGTAATCAGATAAGCATTTACAAGCTTCCTCTAATTACACCCTCCCACCATATATTTGCTGCCTTCTCACTAGCAGCAGTCAGTGTGCATGTCAGTGTGCATGTCAGTGTGTAGTTTTACATGCAGTTGAATTGGAGTGTTTGGCTTTTAGGATTTTTATTCCTGCTCCTGTTCAATCCATCTCAAGTAGTCCAGTGGACTTAGACTAGACCAATGGACTGTCACCATGTTTACTAGAGCTGAAACAATAAGTTGACATTCTATTCAACCAAAATTTGTTGTGTACCATAACACTGTCACATGTTCAGTTTGTTTTGTTATGGTTTTCCTTGTGTTTCCTGTTTGGTTCCTGTCTTTCCTTATTTGGTCACCTTCCTGTCCTTGTTTAGTTTCATTGATTAATCCTGGCACCTGTGTTTTCTAATCATCCAGTGTATATTATTTCCTCCCTGTTAAGTTCTCCTTTGTCTGGTCGGCTCCAGCACCTGAATTTAGCCCAGTGAGGGCTCCTTTTCCCGAGTTTAGCCCACGGAGGGCTCCTGTTCCCGAGTTTAGCCCACGGAAGGCTCCAGTTCCCGAGTTTAGGCCAGTGAGGGCTCCTGTACCCGAGTTTAGCCCACGTAGGGCTCCTGTTTCCGAGTTTAGCCTACGGAGGGCTCCTGTTCCCGAGTTTAGCCCAGTGAGGGCTCCTGTACTTGAGTTTAGCCCAGGGAGGGCTCCTGATCCCCTGTTAAGCTCAGGAAGGGCTCCAGATCCCCAGTTAAGCCAAGGGAGGGCTCCAGTCCCCGGTTTTGACTCTGAGAGGGTCTTGGAGCTCGTTATTTTCTCCCAAAAAAATTTAACGAGAAGGGAGGGGGTTGCTGAGCACTTTGATTATTTGTAACAAATGTGATTATTACTTTAAAAATAAAGATTTATTATTAGTAGTAGTAGTAGTAGCATTGTTGTTACATTGAGTCTCAAGACTGCTAAATAGTAATGTATTTTTGACTGTTTCTTCACGTTAAACTAAACTTTTATTTGCCGTGAGGAACTTGCAGCTGGTGTGTATGTGATATGACAGTAGTTTTGTCAAATTAAATGGTAAAATGCTAATGAAGTAATTCTCAGAGCAGCTGAGGATGATATTCGTGTATTCATATCATCAAAGTTAGATGACAGAGGCTGAAAACTCTGCAAGCGTCGTCTGCACTGGTGTAAATAAAACAGTGTGTTGCACCATCCGCCATTCATTCATTCATTCATTCATTGCGGAAATTATGTCGCCTTATGTGTGATGTCAAATGCTTGCGCAGATTTTTAGTATTACCAAATTTACCTGAGCATTGCAAATCACACATATTGCTTTGTTCTTAGTTCTTGTCAACAGTATCTCCACCATGATAAGCATTGAATGAGTGACAGGCTTTCACATTACACAAGGTAAATAAGAGGGTGACATCTAGTGGAGAAGTCTAATTAAAGATTCACATTAATCAGATCTTCTTTTAAATGTTTGCTGAAATAAATACAGACAAGTTCCTGCCTGTTCAGTTCTCCTTTGTCTGGTCAACTCGTTACGTTCTCTGAGCTTCTTTATGTTCATGCTCAAGCTTTTGTGTTGGTATATCGCCTGTGTTTTCATTTATTAAAGACTATTTATGTTATTCTACGTCTCCTCGTCTCCTCGCTCCTCCCTGCAGTGTGAACCGTGACAAACAAAGATGACTGCTGTGGCAGAAAATAAGTACAATAAACATACAACACTGGTGGTTTTCACATGAAGATAATCACTAATTTTAGGAAAATTAAAAATGATAAACCAGCTTGACAATTTTTTGACCTGAGACCCATTTTTAATTTTTTTTTCCGTCTGAACTTGTAATTCTTTTTCCCCCT
This sequence comes from Cyprinus carpio, assembly GCF_018340385.1. Classification (NCBI taxonomy): domain Eukaryota; kingdom Metazoa; phylum Chordata; class Actinopteri; order Cypriniformes; family Cyprinidae; genus Cyprinus; species Cyprinus carpio. The sequence goes on from NC_056601.1 coordinate 20,324,878, forward strand.
CAATTTCACTTATAATATTAGTTTGTCATAATTTTGTTGGAACAAAGACAAAATTCAGTACTTGCCAAAACTCGTAATTTGTCATATCTAGTCAGAAGATATCAGACATGTTTGATATTTTGAGCAAATTTTAGATGATATATTGTTTTCATCTCCTGGTACCAGGAAGTACCTGGTACCATTTTATTAGTCATAGGTTGTTATAGTGACCTTCAGTACACCCTACAGTGAGACGAATAGTTCAAGTTATACTTGAATATTAGGCTATTTATTGCTGTTTTTGAATGGGAAGATAAGAACAGAGAGAGTGAAAGGTGGAGCAACTGAAGTCTTACTAGTAAGGTTCTGCTTTTCATATATTTATTATTACATATCTCTTGGGACATTGTTAATAGTTGGGCCTGTGTACATTTGCACCCCACCATCATTCAAATCAGTGAGAGCAACCCACAAGGGTAAATGTTCAGCTCTCTACAAAATACATTAGCTCCCTCACCCTCTGTTTTGAAGAGCACTCATGTCTCTTTCAGTCAATGGCCACCTGTCCACTCCTCTCAAATTACCTCTGCTTTGTTCACTGATATTTCCTGCATTCATTATGAGTCACTCAGTCTCTGTGCATTAATAGTTTTAGAGATCTTCTAGGGTGAGACCTGCACTGCATTCAGGATGCTGGGTCTCTGATAGGGGCGTTTGATTACTTAATAATAGGACATGTTTAGTCACAGGAACCCTCTTCAGATTTATCTTTAGGTTGTGTCTCTTTCACTTTCGCTCTCTCTCTCTTCCTCATCTCTCTCCCACTAAATTGGCCCACTTTCACTTGCATTAAGAAGATATCTTTTGAAGGATCCTGCATCTTCCTGGAAGGGTATTCCTTGCGGTTTCTTTGCTGCTCTTTTTTTCACTTTTTTTGGATTGAAAACTTGCAGAATTCTGAATGATTTAATTAGCACTACATTGAATCCTGGAAACAAATAAACCATTGTCTGATTCAGGCGTTACTGTGAAATTTTAATACCAACTTGAAATTACTCTCTATTTTTCCCTCCATGATCAAGTAGTCCCCTATGCACAGATTCTTAAGGACAATGGTAATTTTACCGTACAATAAATTATTTTAGAATAAAATATTTGAATAGTTTTATAAAAAGTTCCATTAATTACAAATCCAAATCAATGCACACCCTAAGATATAAGCAAAAAACTTTTCTTTTTTTTTCAGTTTTTGTCGGGTTTGGGTTGGGTACAATATTGTTAAAATATGTTTGCTTTATTACCAAGCAAGCCAAAATGTTTATTAAACAAACATGCAAGAATACATAGAATCTGTGTGTTATAATGAACAATGGATGTTTCTGATTCTGATGAATTTAGATTGTTTTAAGTGTTTGTATTCCGCAATCCCATAAGGATTAAACTATTTCCTGTGCTACAATCTGAACTCAACCATCTAACTCTGAACCTCTGCTTCCTCTTGCTTTGTCTTCAGAACTAGTAGTGAGAGTTGTGAACTGAGAAGACCATGTTGAAAGGGGGCACCGCCAAGGCAGCACTGCCCAGGATGGGAGCCCCAGAGCGTGCAAAGCTGTCTGCCAACAGCTCCCAAAGCTCATATTCCAGCAACTTTGGGATGAAGACCTCTAGATCGTCCAGCACCATTGCCTCTGATCTGCGACTCAGCAAGGTGAGCTGTAACACTAATCTAATAAGCCAGTGGTATGGATGAGTGGTGGGAGTGATGGGACACTGACAAAAAAAAAAAAAAAAAAACACACAGAATGGAGAACAAAAGTGGTGGAAAACACTAAATAAACTGCAAGATGTGATGCCCAAAGATGTACACATGTACTGTACATAGGGCAAATTAAAATTACAATATTTTCCTCATCATCCTCATATGTGAAATATGTCAATTTTTGGCATATTTACAAATATTTGGCAGAATTGCAAACTTGCCACCTTTTGGCTAAATTCACTGTTTGGGTCCAGAATAATGTCATGTTATTTATTCTGATCCAAAGAGGTTGTCATTGCATTGCCTTTGCTGTTGCTGGTCAGAAGTAGGTACTATATAATATATATGAATCATTTTCCTAGACAAATGTACATTATAGATGCATGAATGATGCTAAAAGATAATTTCATAGATGGCCTCTGAGATAACAGACATGGATTAAAAGTCACAATACTTAAATTGTAATTTCATTTCACAAAGTATTACGTATTATATTTAATCAGAAATTAGATTCTCATCTGATTCACTGACAGTGCTAATGTTTTTGTGCATAGATAAAAAGAGCGAGCAGTGATGATGCTCTGGCTAAACCTGTTCTGGGTTCAGTGGCTGCAGTCTCCCGCATAAAGAAGACCGTCACCACAGGAGCCATCTCTGAGCTTTCAGACAATAGACCACGCAGCGCTTCAAGTAGGATTTTATATCTTACAATCTCATAAAACTAATAAAGTCATGCAAGATTTCCTAATAGTGTGAAGTCTTAAAATTACTCAGCAATGACTTAAATAATGCTTAATTTATATCTTAACTGGGAAGTATTGTTTGGATTGAATACTTTATATTTCAAATGTCCATTTTTCATAATAAAGATATTTAAACACAGGAGATGCACTCAGTACATGAAATATGATGAAATTGTAAACAAACAAACAGACTATTTAATTTGTCATCATTTACTCAACCTTTATGTCCAAAATTTGGTACAGACTAAAATATATATATTTTTAAATGTTTGTAACCAAACTTTTTTTATGATCTAAAGAAAGAAAGTCGTACAGGTTTAAAACAACATGAGCATGAGTAAATAATATAAGAATTTAATTTTTTAAGTAGTTAGAACTATCCCTTTAATGTCTTGGAATAAAATATAAATAAAATATAAAATATAAATAAAAAAAATCACAGCACAGGTTTTGTGAGTGCAGATGATCACCTCTAGAGGGCACCAGGACACTGTTTTCTGATAATGAAGATCCCTTTGATTCATTTCCTGTTCTGCGATGCATTAGTTCTGACTCTGAGTTCCTTTTTAATGCATCTGTTGGTTTATGGACAGGCTCTGTTGTATGCAGGTGGGGGCACTTCAATATTTAAAAAAGATCATTCATTGGACTTGGACTGTACTAGAAGAAAAAAGGTAGTTGATTTGTGTTCTTAGCAGAAATAAACAGAATCCAAAGCTGATATAATATGGAAAACATGATTTTTCTCCAGTCTTAGATTATGGAAACAGGGTTAAAAATGGTATAAAAAGGGTTTAATTCACTTCTAATTGGATTGTTTTTGAGAAATGTTATGAGGCACTGTGTCTTTGTAGAGTGCATGTGTTCTCTTTGAACATTGTTAGGGTCATATTTAACTTGTTGCACTGGACTGATGGAATCTGATTTTAATAACTGCTCTTTCATCAACATTCCCACACATGGAAAAAAGATGCAAGTTAGACATTGTGTTGAACAGGAATGCTGTCTGCCTGCATCACTTCTGTGGGATTGGCTCTGTGGTACAATGCCAGTGTCAGGGTGTAGCAGAGTTCTTTGAAATTCTTTGTGATGCTAGGATGGCTGTTTTATCTGTAGGCAAAGGAGGTGCTAATGTGCTCAATTAGTGGGGTGAATGAGGACATGAAAAATAGAATAGATAGAATATAATTGATATCATCATGGTTACATACTAGACAAAATTATTCTAGGAAATATGGGATTTTTATTTGTTTTTTTGTAAAGAGATAGTTCACCTAAATCCTCAAATTGTGCCGTTATTCACATCACCCTCATGTCATTTATGTGGAATAAAAATCTTCTGTGGCCCATCATTTTTAAAGCATTCCTATATTCTTTATCTGAAATAGAAAAAGGTTTAAAAGTTTGAGATCGTTAATTTTTTTTGATGTTTTATGGGTATTAAAAAAAAGGAGCGGGCAGAAAGATGTCTTTTATGTTCACCCAAGCTGCATTTATTTAAAAAAAAAGTTCCACCCCTACACATAACCCTTAGTGGGACATTAGTTCATACAAAAATGTTCAAATAAGATTCACATGAATTAGCCACCAATTTGTCAGAATGTAAAATAGTTATGAATCGCCAAATAAAGTTTGAAGCAGGCATTAAGAATCCTTTGCAGCCACTGCTACAGTATATGACAACTCACGTCACCTTAGCCAACCATAACAGGGCCTCATCAATATTTAAATTAAACTTTCCTTTGCTGTTAGGTCTCCAAAGAGAAATGAAGAGAGAGGCACATCCATGGTCTCTCTTCTATAAATAACATCTATGCATGTGTTAGTGGACAACATTTTGCTTAAGGTCAAATGTCATTCTGTCTCATTAATTAACGATCCTATTTATTCAGTTTCCAATACACAACACTTCACAAAGATCTGTGATGCTGTATCAGTCACCATATAGAGACTGGGTGCTTATGTGGACAATTAGGCTGGATGTAATAGCGCTTATGTCATTGTGAGACGTATTAAGTGTATGACTCAGTGTTGTGGATTTAGCATACGTGTGAATAGTGCATTGGCACTGTCAGCTTACAGGAGTTCAGACTCACAGTCTGGCTCAGCTGACGTTGATGGATAATTAGTTAGAGCTGCCGTGGTAATCTCTCTTGAATGTAGGCAGTGTTGCAGCTCTGCAAAATAAATTCTGTAAAAATACTACTGTTCAAAAGATTTTTCTTTATTGTTCGAAAGAAATTGATTCATTTACTTAACAAGGATGCATTAAATTGATCAATTTCTTTCTAGAAAATTAGGTAGCAAATTGACATTTAAAATTAACAGCATGAACACTTGGCTGATAGCAGAGATGCTTGCAATGCCCGTAAAATTGCTTTATATTCCTAGCAACTAATATTTTTTGACATTTTTTCATCTTTATCTTGTGTTGTCTATTTAGCCCAGAGTTAATCAGAGGTTCTGCCTTCAGTGTGTTCCCTGATTGCTTCCATATTGCAAACCATACGGATTGCCTTTTTAAATATTAATGCTGGTTTGACCTTCTCACTCTAAAAAATGCTGGGTTAAATACAACCCAGTGTTGGGTAAAATATGGACAAACCCAGCGCTGGGTTGTATTTAACCCAGCATTTAACATGGCAGGGTGAAGAAATGATTCTCCTGTGCTGAGTTATTTGGATTTGTTTTCACAGACTGTGTGAAAGTAAGGCTACCCATCACTGACTTGACCTTGATCTGCATTGTGCCATGATATACAATATTATTAGAGGAGTATGTCAATCTTAATGCTGCTAAAACAGCTTAAGCACTTACTAGTTTGAAACACTAAACGACTATTGTGGTTGCTGAAATCTCGCCACCTGCACAACGTTGGTAGGGCCATTACCTCAGCAGGGATTTGAGACATGCATAGTAACTCCCTCTGTTTTAGAAATGTTAGAACAGAACATTATTTAGAGTCCCAGCCTCAGATGAGTCAAGAGGGCAGTGGATTTATTGATTTATTTACTGTATATTGCTGCTGCCACACAGATCTAAAATGAACATGTGATTTATTTCCCAGCAATTTACCTTCACAGACATAACTGACTGTTTTTTGAAACTCATGCGTTTTTAACGTAAACTTCTGTGTGAATGAGAACTTTTTTATATAACTTTTTATATAACTTTTTTATATTGACTTTTTTTTTATATCATTTTCAAGATGATATAATAAATGATCTGTGGAGTATTTTGAGCTGAAACTTCGCAGACACATTCTGGGGACACCAGAGACTTATATTACATATTGTAAAAAGGGGTATAAATATGTCTCCTTTAATTCAAAGAGCCTATTGAACTTCATGTCAAATCAAGCTGGAGAACACGATCTTTAGGTTTGACGCTTGTGGAGTTCATTCAGCTTAAGTGTTGCTGTCATTAAAGCAAAAGAGAGACAAACCAAAAAAACTGGAACGTATGTTGATTTTTAATTAAACTTTTAAATCAATTGTTTATGCCGATAGTATAATTTGTAATGAAATTAATGTATTAAGTTAGATAATTGTAAATTAGAGACCTTTTCACCAGTGGTATCAGACTTTTAGACCCCACTCTACATGAGATAAAATATAATATTAAAACTTATTGAGAAGAAAAAAAAAGAGAGATGAAATGAGCAGCAGAGATATGCATTCTGTCTGCATTGTCAAGCCAGGGACAGATTCAGGCAAAGATGACGTGTTTTTTTTTTTTTTTTTTTTTGCTAGCATGAATATTTAACTCATATGCATTTTACATGAATAGAGAATGAGGGGGAGGGAAGGAGCTAAAGAAAATAACACATTTATCTTTTCATGCCTCCTATGGAGAACAGAAAATGATCAGTCTAACTAGGGGGCTCTAATCTCCTATTCTGTGATAATGCAGCAGCAGTCTATGACAAAAACACGGTGTGGCTCTGCACATGTGTGTCCTAGTGTATCACACAGTGTTCTCTGCTACAGAGCAGACGATTGAGGTCAGATAAAATGCACATGTGGAAGGAAACAAATAGAGCCTCCTCATCCATTTCTTTTAGTGTGTTCCTCTCATCAAGTCCTATATACTCTTCATTTCTGAAGATAGAGGTAAAGCAAAGGAGAGACAGTGTAAGATAGAAGAGGGAGCTGCTTGCTCTAATTTTCATGCTTCAGCAGGAGGAGGAGCAGATATGTGATAGAGGGAAGCCACACCCCCAAAACAGAGACACGTCTAATAACACACTGAATACACTCCTGCTGCAGCTGAGGGACAGAGAGAGAGACAGAACAAGTGAATGAGTAGACGACTAAGAGAGTTGCACTTGGACAGACTGACAGTCAGCAGGAAGGTTGTCTGGCTGCTGATTCACAGCTGACAGGACGAGGGGAGAGGACAAACAACTCTGTCTCATTGTCTACAGTACACACGGGCGGCAAAGCAAGTGTGCTCTCTCAGGTGTGTTGGAGCTCTGCTCTGATGGATTAGTGTCTTCTGTGGAGCAGCGAGTAGCAGGCATGGGGAACCAGGAAACCCGGGTGGAAGATCCGGACACAGGTCTGACTAACATATCACAGCTGTGGATGTCTTGTATTATCATTCATTCGTGTTTAACCACATGATATAATTACTGTCTGTCTTTTATTATGTCCTACATTTTCTCTTTTTTTCTCTATATATTTGGTTTGTTCTGTCTGTTCTGCATCTTTTCGTCCCTCTCCTGTGTCTTTGGCTCTGTTTTGCTGTTTCACTCACAGTTGTGCCCAGTATCAGTGTGCAGCTGTAGGGGGTAAATGTAGGTTGGATGATAAATGGAGCTTTTATCCACACTTGTCTGGATCCCATTGCTCTTCATCACTGCTGTGTGTACATGCTGTCAAGACACATCCCAGAAACAGCAAGCATAATTTTCCTGTTGTTTATACTTAAGTTTAGACATTTGATCAAACCACTAACACTAAGTAAACGTAGACTTTCCCACCACACGTTTTTGCCAAGAACATGACTGATACCTCAAATCATGTGGCTTGTTACAAAGATTTGCATTTTTTTATACTGCGGGCAATAAAATAACAAGAAATCCCACGGTTTACTTTAAAGTAGACACACAAGCCATATTTAAGTCATATATGTCATTCAAATGAAACGATTATCCATCTATCATCATCCATTGTCCACTTTCTACATTCCCTTTCAATTTTGAATCAAAGTCAAAATAAAGTGTCGTCCTACCCCTTTCCCCCCTTTTTGACATTCTTCATCTCTCGGTGGCAAGAAAAAACTCCCAAGTGGCCAGCACTCAACATGAAAAAGAGCTCAGTGCTCGTCACGCTGCTGGTGTTTAAAAAAAACACGGCACTCCCATTGAAAACAATTAAGGAAATATGCTAGTATAGGGAAAAAATGCTTTGGTTGATACACAGAGTAAGAATAGGCTCTTTGGGCTTAGAAACACCTTAGCAACTGCATAGCTACACCTTGACAACCACCTTAGAGCTGTGGTGGGACTTGCAAGAACCACTCAAATTTTTTCTGAATATTTAAAAATCTAGTTATGTGGATATCAGTGTGTGTGCTAGAAATGTGCTGATTATCACTGAATGAAAAGAGCCTCAGTGTGGTAGAAAAAGAGATTAACTCTATGTGTGTGTTACATGTCCACAATCCACCCCAGGGGATAAATTTTCTATTGCATTTCCATTTCAAAGTTTGCTTCATTTCAGCCAGCTTTAACTGCAGAGATGGAAAGCAACAGTCTGCTTTATATCTCTGTCCTCCTGAACATCTTTCAGTCTCTTGGGTATCTCTTTCTTCATATCACTTCATATTTTGATATAGCTGTATCTGTTCTTGACTTACTTTCAGTGGCTCATGGAAGCTGACATTCAGTTCAATTACAGTGTTATTGTAATCGTCTTCTGTCCTGGTGATGGAATTGTGCTTGATACATGTGTGAAAATCATGAGTTTTCTGAAAACTGAGTTCCCAGAGGTTTGTCTTCTTTGTTAGGCCACAAGTCTTTGTGAGATTTACTGGAATTTGAAGTCTTGATGTGTGTGTGGCTGGTAAATGAGGATGTGTGTTGTCTGGCACAGAGATCGTGGCTGACTGCCAGTTTACCACTGCAGGAGCCTTATCTACGATGGAAAATGCTGCCAAACACTGTGTGTTTGTGTGTATATGTGTGTGTGTGCATTTGAGATGAAACAGTAGGTTCTTATGCTGCTAACACACAAACACTCCTCAGCTGAGGTTAGGCTTTATCTACCTCTACAGGTTTACACCCTTTGGCAAAAGTAAAGATTGTTTGAACAACTATCAGTTACAGTGCTATGAATGTTCATTTTTATGACACTCTTAATCTCAAACTAGATCTCTGATTTATAAAATATTATTTTTAGTTATGATTCATTTATGATGTAGAAGGCTTGGACTGATAAATGAGTCTGCCTTTGAAAGAGTCAACATTTAATAAATCTACCAAGAATGTGATTTGAACATCATTTTGAAACAGCTGCACTCCATGAGTCTACGCTGTAGATCTGTCGTCACTAACTTCATGTCAGGCAGCTCAGTCATAAGAATGAGTTTCCACAAGGACCAGAGTGAAACGCTCCCCTCCACCATAGGTGGATGCCTCCCCCTCATAAAGACCACCCTAATAGACATTTTGCTATAAAGATAACATTTAGATGCCTCACATCTGGAATATTTTAACATTTTAAAATTAGACCTACAGTTGTGGGTGTATTATGGCTGTAAACGTAATTTAGTAACAAATATATTAATTTTCAATGAGTTAGTGAATAATAAATGCAATATTCAGTACTATATAAGTTAAGTGATAACAGTATGTTGGAACATGTCTGGCTAAATATATGGCTACAAACCCTCATATTTTGGCTGAACTTCCGATCTGTATGAAATCATTAATTCAGAGCACAGTGTTTTGACCACTTGCCCAGTACAATGAAATATGTCTGTGGTTGGCTAGAGTTAGATGCCCTCTGATAAACTGTTAATGCATTTACCATGTAGAATCTTTAATCACAGTGTAGCTTATATTTTGTTCTGTTCTGTTTGCTGAACTTTAGAGGATTGTAAACGTCTTCATGAAAATCCATTTGTTACATTCCTATTAAAATACAGATTTCTTTTGTTCCCAGCACAATATCTAGACAACTTGTACAGTATGAAAAATATGAACTGATTGACACTTCTTGCTTATGACAACCTATCTACAGTGCAATAGTACATGATTATGTTCGTCCATCTTTGAATTGGCATTTTCTTGCTATAGGGGAATTACTGATTCTAAAGGAGGGAAATTATACATAATACATAGTAGTTAAAGACACTTCATGTAAAGTGGGTCAGTACTGTGTAATGACTACATCTAAAGCCTGGATCAGACTACACAATTTTTTTGTTGTTGATTACAACAGTCACTGTGTTAAATTATGCGATTGTGACTCCTAAAATCTTGTCATGTTGTGAACAAGAAACATGTTAGACTACATGTTTCTACTCAACCATTCATCGTTTGCTGTCTTCAAAAACGTGCATGCTGTTATTGATACGATGGGACTAGACAGAAGGTGCTATGAGTGTAAACAATGACCAGCAAATTTCCAGCGTGTTTTGCCCTGTCTTGGCATCAGAAAAGCCCAAAAAACATAGAAAACCTGACAGTGGACACAAATCTGGATCGCATGAAGAGAATAGTATGGACTGTTAAAGAGAACTGAGGTAAAATAGTGTTCATTAAAGATTTTTTTCACTCTGTCACAGTAGTCCCTCGAGTAAACATCCATAAATGCAGGAGTATTATTGCCATAGCTCCATGAACATTTCCTCCATTTGTAAAATTCCACCTACAGTAGCAGGATCGATACCATTGTCTCTCTTTCATTTCAGCTTGTTAGAATGCTTGTACGAAGGCGCTTCTGTCTTCCTATTGGCAAGTGTCACAGATATGATGGAACTCTTCTTGGATTAAAAATTAAATGTGCTAGTCTTTCTGAGGTGACATCGTGAAGCACCGCAGACGTGGCATTGGTTGTCGTCCACTATGACACACTACACAAGACATAACGAGTGAATCTTGCATCCCAAAGCTCATTGTCATTTATGAATCCCCACTGACACTCTACGTCAAGCAGATTGTTCCAAAATCGGGCTAAAATTGCATAGTCTGAACTGGGCTTAAATTGGACCAAAATGTTTGAAATATGTATAACATACACAACTGTATATAATTTTTCTTTGACTTTTCAACTCCCCCAACTCCTGGATCCAGTGAGACAGAAGAGATTCAAACCTTGTAATCTTCACAGTAGAAATACTTTTTTAAGGTCAGCTTAGGTTATAGTCTCTGAGTCAGAGCTGGTGTTCGGCTTCATGTTGTGAGAATGAGGTGGTTCATTGGAAGGGGAAGCTCATTTTATCTGTCCACACATTCCCTTCTGCTACAGCTGAGATATACCAAGGAAGGAAGTCAAAAGCAACTATCCTAAAAATCCATAAAATAAGTTTTTTTGAACCGAAATCAAAGTGACTTTGAAACTTTATTCCATTTGTGTTTATCCAAGTAGACGGATCGCATGTTTAATGGCAGCAGTGTTGGAAGCAATAGGGTGTTATTTGCAGTCAGCTGAGTGGAGAATGAACTGGTGCCTGCGCTAAGCAGCCATTCAGATGACTCTCTCATTCAAATATGGCTCAACAGTGAGGCTATTTTCAGATCAGTTCTGAAATGAAAAGCACCAGCCTGTGCTCTGTTGGCAGGTCAGGGTGGATTAGAAAAATAGTGAGAAACTGGAGGAAAAGAATGCAGTTGCATGTTCAAAAAAGGATTGAAGAGAGTTCCAACACCCCATGGGTGACTAGGTTCACATTGTCCACGTGTTTTAGGGTCTGTGTAATATTGAACTTAGATGCCAAGTGTTTTGTTGAAGGGAAATGATAGAGAGAGCGTTTTGATCGTATTGTATGAGCATTTGGTGAAGGAGCAGTAAAAACAGTACTGGTCATTAGAACAACAGCTCTGTTTGTTTTCTTTGTCCAGCTCATCAGTCATTAAGTGTGCAATATCTACATGTCAGCAGTGTTAGTTGTTTTGGACAACAACAAAGGAAAAGGAATTTTGTTCTGGATTTCTGAACTTCAAAAAATTCTCTATCCACTACAAAGAAAACAGCTACAGTACTGATGGTTCATGATACTTGTATATACAAACTCACCTAGTTATTTTAACAATGTTTACTGTCCAAAGCAGTTTGTAGTTTATAAAGATGGTCTTGCTTGAGTTAGTGGTTCAAAAGATGATTTATTTTCTCCAGATTTTCCTCTACCGGACCATAAAAGGATATCTAGATACCAAAATATTATAGAGGCTTGAGGGTGGACATTTTGTCTTGTCCAGTATGTAACCACCTAGCAACCACAGAGCAAGAGGTTTTACATGAGCACACTTAAGCAGTTATTTTAAGATAATTTGAAATCCTCTCTCTCTCTGGACAGGTTAATTCAACAGAGGATATTTTCATTCTGAACTCTTAATGTTCTCCAGTCTGATAGGTATTCACTGTGTGAGTCGCTGTGTCCTGTGTGCAGAGAGGTGTATTTAATGGGGAGATTATGCAAAGTGCTTCACCTGTGAAAGAGTGGTGACCTGCTGTTGTGCTCAAGGGCACAGCTCTGCCCTCGCTCTCATCAGCAAGTTTTCTTTCTCATGGTTAAAAGTGCCACTTCCCTGCTGCAGCCAAATGGATGTAGACTAGAGCTGTCAATCAAGTTTCCATTGTAATCAAATCAGTTGTGTTCTGAATAATGATTGAAATTAACTTCATGTGTCAATATGTTGCTCATATATCAGTTTGATGAGAAAAGATAATTAAAAGATAAAATAAAAGATATTACATTATTGTGCCAGACAAAATAATTTAGTTTACATTGCACATTGAAAGTTGTACTGCAGGCTTTTACATGTGGTAGAAAAATTATATATACAGTAGGTGGCCAACCAGAATTAGCTTTTTACCGCCGTGGGTGCCAGTGCCGCCGCCGCCACCGCTGCGTCTGCAAAGTGCATTTGCAGCTTTTGACCGCTGAGTGGCACTTTAACCACAAGTTATCAAGCAAACACATCAAAGAGCATTTTCGCAAATAGCCATCAGCTTTACCTTGCCAATGTGTTACATTTGACGACTGCAGTTGGGGAAGATTAAAGAAAAACACAGTAGTAAAAATATTTAATATTCACAGATTAAAATTTAGTAGCCTACTTATGAAGTAATCACATCTTAGAAAGAATTCAAGCAGGATAAATGTCAGGCCTATGAGCCTGTGCTTATATTTACACTAAGCTACACAGTATTACATCATATTTTAGATTTGAAACATTTAACAGGTGTGCAGTATTATTTATATAATATGAATAATATGTTATATTATCCTAAAGAAATGGCAGTTTACTTTGCATTGGAGCATTAAGTGGTAGCCTATTTTAGTAGGGTAGGCTACATACATGGATTTATATGCAAAATGTCAATATTCTCACATTACTTAATATTTGTCAAGTATGTTTTTAATTTATATTTCTAAAATGCCTTTAATAAAACAGCATACATTTTTGTCACGCACATACTTTGTTATTCATTACCTGTCCTTTATTTTGACAGAGAACTACTTGGGGAAAAGATATCTGTATACACTCATTAAGAAATTGTTGCTTGTTTTATGAATTCTTTCCTTTATTTTAGTAAAACGTGAGGCACTGTATAATTTCAATCCCATTATTTAGGCCTAATTAAAACAAGAAAAGAATAAATTAAACCTTGCCATGATTTAGCTAAATCACTGAAACTGAAAAGAAGTGACAGATTAATAAAATGTCCTCACGCTTAAAGAAAAAAAAATTATTTACAACTTCAGCTATTTAAAGGGAGCCTTCTTTACTCACTTTCATACAATTTAAGTAAAAAATAAATAAATAAATAAATAATAATAAAAAATTGCAGCCGCATTTAAATGCAGGAGTTTATTAGAGTGCAAGATTTGTGCAGCGCGCATGATGCTTAGTGCGACACGCAAGAGATGTGCTGTCGGGTTACATAATTTATTCTTATGTCTACATATTTTTCCTTCATTGCAAATCTTGTTTGGTTTTATTTTGTATCACTGCATGTAAAAAAAATATTTTCATTTATTACAACATAACTTTGTAATGCATATGCAAAATATGAAACTGCAATCTTTTTCGCAGTCTATAGCATTTTATAATTATTTGTACAATAATATTTAACATAACCTGCTTTGTATCTGTATCATCTAATGCAAAAGAGATTTATTAAAACAAGTTTATGAGAGTCACACATCCGTTTAATCTTGATCAAGAACAACTTATGATCAACAAATTGGAGCATGAACATCTTAGATCATTTTAAAACGTCAAATAGCCTTCAATTTACAGGTTATAACTGCATCTGTCTCAGTTGTAGACTTGTGAAGATTTATTTTTAATACAGATACCATACTGTAACCTAAAAGAAATGTGCTGTATTTTTATTCATATTCAAGTTTTTTTGTGAAAAATTATTAATGTGCATGCATGACAGGGAGGCACCCTCGCGATCACTTTAATTTTTTCCTGGTAATGAAATAACTTAAATTTGGGGTGCCTCACATACATGAGAAATATATAGGCCTATACAGAAAGCTTGAAATGTCTACTTTGAAATGAACCAATTCAAAACGAAATCAAATACTCCCTGATTATGTATTCTTTGAAGGTTGCATATCTCTCTAAAGGCGCGTCCAGTACTTGAAGATGAGAGTCAGCACCATGAATTTCATCTTGCAGCCGACAAGAAAACTTTAATTTATGAATAAATAAATTAAATGTCTCCTTTTTCACAATTATAAGGCTAATTCTGCCTCTCCCATACGCCCAAACTCTGTATGCTAAACTGTATTATTATCAGTATTATTATTATTATTATTATTATTATTATTAAAAAAGGTTTAATTATTATTTAAACACGTTTTGAATAAAAATAAAGGAACAATAAAAAAATCATAAATTTCTTAATTCACAGACATAATTTTCGGCATGTCATGGGCTCTGTATACGGGAATAAAATGTGTTAAAAAAGGCCAAATAACGAATAAGTAGGCTATGTGTGACCTGCTGAAATACATCAGCAAATTATTAAATGTAAGTTTTAAGCCTATGGGATCAGAATCCCGCCTAAAGTATTGCAGTCAAGGATAAAAAATAACAAGTGTGAAAACAAAATTTAAAAAGCGCAAGTAAAAATATAATGTACAAGATTTAAAAGTGAAAGCATAATTTTCAGAATAGCAAACAATAGTCACGGATTGAAAAATAATAAGCATAAATCAAAAAATTAATAACGCATTTTTAAAAATTAATAAGCATGAATCAAAACTTTAAACACATTTAAAATCATATTGCACAAAATTGAAATATGAATGCAAATATTGTCTGACTTGCGCACAAAATCATGTTTTCCTTGGTTATATTTCTCTGTTTTTTTTCAGCTCTCAGACGATTTCTGCTCATATTTTTATTTTTTGTATGCTTATGCTGCTTTTCCCCTCGCTCTTGTTTCCATGTTCCGCGCTTGCTTTTCCAAATGTTGCGGTTAAGGTTTCATGTAAATCAGGGCGGGTTTAAGCGTCGTCATTGGTCCACTAGTTCTAGATTGACAGCTCCTTCTCTAGCCAATCAGATGAAGAGGGGCGGTGACATCACTCCAGTGCACCTCACTAGCTGCCGACGTTCAGTGTTGTTCACATGTACAGGTGAAAATGGACAGCTGTCAACTGGGATACATCTTTCTATACAGGACACCTTTATATGTGTCTTCCTCTCACTGCTTTATGCCTGCCTGGTGATCCGTTTGCGTTAAATGAGCCGTCCTAGTGACCTGTCGTGGTTAACCTGTATTTATTCGCCTATGGCCACTTTGCGAAAGGGAGCAGCCACAATAAGCACCGGCCTCGCAAAGTCATTGATGTGCCTGGCTCACCCATACCTGCCTGATAATAAGTCTTATGGTTATTATACACAGTTTGCTGTATATTGCTCATAATTGTTAACTGTCTGTAGGCAATATTTTGCTTATTTCTTGTCATGGATTTTTTTGTTTTGTTGCAAAAACAGTTTTGCAGCTTTTTCTTTCATGTACAGTAGGCTATGTAAGATTTATCACATTTTGTGTTACTCTGAGATTATAAAATGATATACAGTTAAGCAATATCACATGAGGAAGAGTGTTTTCCATGAATATCAGCTCCATTGAAAATCTTTATTGAACTGTAGTATAAAATCAATAGTTTAATATTGTACCTATTTTCTCATTTTGCTTGATGAAGAGTCCAAACAAAGCCACAGCAGAACAGTTTCCTACAAGCAACACACAGCAGCATTATATTGAATGATTCACTTTATTCCTCACTGAATGAATCTGCCGTTTGAATTAATGATTTAATGTCTTACTCTAAAGATAGGCTACTTGCTGCTACCTGCTGGCTGTTTCACTTTCATATTGTCGCTGTATTCTAACTTTATATATTAAAAACATTATGATAGTGTTATGCAATTATATATGTAGCTTGTTGCATATGTTGCATAGTGTTTATGTAAAATAAACACAATTTGCAAATAAATCATTGTGTATATCAAATCCACCTGGCCTCTGTAACTGTCTCCTCTGCAACACTATCGCTTTCATTGATCAGTAGTCAGATCTAGCCTAATCAATGCAAAACATTACATTCATTTATTCATAATTAATTTACAGATTGCCAGGCAGGCGTTCAGCAGTGACAGGCAGACATAAAGGTGTCCTGTATAGAAAGATGTATCCCAGTTGACAGCTGTCCATTTTCACCTGTACAAGTGAACAACACTGAACATCGGCAGCTAATGAGGCACGTTGGAGTGATGTCACGGCCCCTCTTCATCTGATTGGCTAGAGGAGGAGCTGTCAATCTAGAACTAGTGGACCAATGACGACGCTTAAACCCACCCTGATTTACATGAAACTCTAACCGCAACATTTGGAAAAGCAAGCGCGGAACATGGAAACAAGAGCGAGGGGAAAAGCAGCATAAGCATACAAAAAATAAAAATATTAGCAGAAATCGTCTGAGAGCAGAAAAAGCAAAGAAATATAACCAAAGAAAACGTGATTTTGTGCGCAAGTCAGATAATTTAGCATTAATATTTACATTTTGTGCAATATGATTTTAAACATGTTTAAAGTTTTGATAAATGCTTATTAATTTTTTAAAATACGTTATTAATTTTTTGATTTACGCTTATTTTTCAGTCCGGGACCACTGTTTGCTATTCTGAAAACATTGCTGAGAACATGTGCTAGCCTATAACACTCAACAATAAGACACCTTTTCAATCGTTTTATTTTTTATGCCATAATGCACACCTCCTTAAATGTAATCTAAATATTCCAAGTTAATATCCTACTTTTTGTACGATTTCTAGATTTTCATGTTGTTTTAAGCCTATTAATCTTGATTTCTCACAACTTTTTTTTGTTTCAAGGTTTTTTATTTTATTTATTTATTTATTTATTTATTTATGGTGTGAGTCAAAGTAAATTGTGACGCGAATAGAGTCTCATGAATGTGCAGCCTTGTACAGAGGACTACCGGCCAAGGTCAGGATTTTTCATTCAAAAACTTTCATTAGCCTGTTGATCGAAATGAAAGCCCCTTAATACAACATAAGGAGATTGTGTAGCTTTAATGGTTTTCATAATGACTGTTTAATAAACATAACATGAAGTAAGAGCCTTTGTGTAAATGTAATTTTTTTTTTCTTTTTTTTTGGATGTATTAGGCCTACAGCCTACAACCTACGATCTCATGTTTTGAAATAAACTTTCTAAAAATTCATTTTAAATTCATTTTCTAATGATTTTTAAAGATGTTATAATGTTATATTATCATGTTACTGTTGTTTTATTTTGTTATCTGATCTCCGTTTACAAAACAACATATAATTCCAGTCAGTTTGCAAACTGTCCCTTTGCGCCACCTGGCGGTAGTTTCGTGAACGACTTTAACACGCGACTGATTGCAATTAATGCCGTGGCCCTGTGGTGGCGGTAATAGGCATTTTGGTTGTCCACCTACTGTTATATATACACTGAACAAAATTATAAATGCAACACTTTTGTTTTTGCCCCCATTTTTCATGAGCTGAACTCAAAGATCTAAGACTTTTTCTATGTACACAAAAGGCCTATTTCTCTCAAATATTGTTCACAAATCTGTCTAAATCTGTGTTAGTGAGCACTTCTCCTTTGCCGAGATAATCCATCCACCTCACAGGTGTAGCATATCAAGATGTTGATTAGACAGCATAATTATTGCACAGGTGTATTGCACAGGTAATTATGCTGTCTAATCAGCATCTTGATATGCCACACCTGTGAGGTGGATGGATTATCTCGGCAAAGGAGAAGTGCTCACTAACACAGATTTAGACAGATTTGTGAACAATATTTGAGAGAAATGTGCCTTTTGTGTACATAGAAAAAGTTTTAGATGTTTGAGTTCAGCTCATGAAAAATGGGGGCAAAAACAAAAGTGTTGTGTTTATAATTTTGTTCAGTATATATATATATATATATATATATATATATATATATATATATATATATATATATATATATATATTTGTGTATATATATAGTAATTTATTGGAATATATTAGAATCTACAGTTAAAAAGCTTGGTGTCCATAACATATTTGTGAAAGAAATTTATAATATTGTTTAGCAAGGATGCATTGGATTTCTTAAATATGAGAGTAAAAACTTCTGATACAAAAATTGATACAACATTTAACATTGATAAAAATAAGTAATGTTTCTTGAGCAGCAAGTCATCATATTAGAATGATTTCTTAAGGATCATGCAATGCGACACTGAAGCCTGGCTGCTGAAAATTCAGCTTTGGTTTTACAAGTTTTTTTGTTTATTTCTTTCTTAACACCAATCCAGCATCTATGGCTATATTCATGGCGAGAACTAAGGTTGGGCCAATAGACGATGCCATCATTCATCGCCGATGGCTGATAGATATCACAATGTTGAGCCGGCATCATGATTTCCCCCTCCCCCCATATCTCCCACAGTCCGGCGTGTCCCAATACCGTGTTCGGAAAGAAAATGACGTGTACTACAGAACCCCTTAAGGGAATAAATATGAGATGGGAGGAAAATATGTATTTCAATACTTTCTCTTTGAGTTTTATCATTAGGTAATTATACTGTATATAAATTGCGGGCATCAGGGAGCCGCTATTATGCCTGGCATTGAAACTTTTGAATGCACGATTGCTTTTTAGTTTCACTTTCAAGATTCGCGATCGCACATACTTACCACATATTTTGCAAGATTAGATGTTTGTCAGTGGTGCTCAGAATCTGCAAATCATTCGCCATCGTCCTCAGTCATCTCTCCTAACTCTGTTAATGTTGTAAATTTTTAAGTACTGTTATGTAACAGGCAACCGTTATTTGTTTTCCATGCCTTTCAGAATACAGATTCACACTTCGGGCACACCCCCTAACTAAAAATTTTGAACAGTAGTGTAAGACAGGTGGTAGGTAAGTGGGCAGAATTATTGGCATTTATTATTTTATTTTTACTAATAGTCACATAAAATCAGTAATGAGCAAATTACATTACAGAAGTAATGACAGAGCTGGTTCCAGATTAGTATGAAAGGATAACCTCAGCAAAAGAATTGTTGCAAGAACAGTCTCTTGCACACAGTAAGCTCAGGAGAGGTTAGACTGGAATGCATCTGACTTTCAGTGCCAAAAGGAGAACAGAGTTTAGGACAATTGAAGGAAGGTTTTGTTCTTTCTTACATGTTAGTATGATTAAGTGATGTTAAATGAGCAGCATCGTTTTGATAGCTGTCAAAACAATCTGAGCTGAACCAATGTCAAACAGACAAAACATCTGCCTGTTCAGCATGAACACACTGAGAGACTTTAACAATGTCAATGTATTTCTGTCTCTTTTCTTCATAGTGTTCCTTTTTCTGTGGCTGATATGAGAGTTTTATTCACTTTATTAAACATGCTCTCTTATACACACTATATGTTTGTCAGCTCAGGTGTGTACTTCTCTGTCCTGTTAGTCTATGGGTGTTGTATCCCAGCACATATACAAGTAAATGTGTATTTATGCTGCTGGATCATAAAGAGATGCAGTATCGGTTATTATGCTGGTAAAAAGAGGATAAGGTCACCACGATATAAGCAAATAATCATAAAATCATTTGCTTGCAGAACTATAGATAGATAAACATACCTTTGCAATTATTTGTCCATTACAGAATCGTTGGTCTCCTGTCATGAAACGTTAAAGTGGTGGTGTTAAAAAGCTTTCGCAGTCAACAGACGAAGGACAACTTGACGCACCCATTGAATCTGCTTAGCTGGTATTTGCCTCTCATTCTTTGGGTAAGGCTGCAAGGACCTTTTGCAATTTGCTATCATCTGAAAGATGAGCAAGAAAATTAGGTTAAAGCTTCAAAAATGTCAAGTTCAAGCTCAGATCCATCCCAGTGCACATGAAGTTCTTGTTTTCTTGCATACCCAGTGCAAGTGGACATTTTTAATATAACTGGAGATTCTTCGGAGGATGCACATAGCAGAGATAATTTGGAAACTAATTAAAATCAAGTGAACGTACATGATCTCCGACAATTTGGTGTATTTGCCACTGAAGAAACCTTATTCCAGAGCTATATCTGGCTTGTTTTTGTCTCTCCCAGAATAAGTTGGTGAGTTGTTATTGGGATTGAACCAAGAACAATGTATGAACCAAGTGCTGAAATGTCCTTATCAAGGACTGCTCAATCAAGCTCTGCTCAATGTCAATACATCATTTTATGCCACTCAAAATCTTAGAAAGAAAAGTGAGTGGTGTATTTGGTAGGTATTGGACTTCTGCTTATGAGTGGCATACTAAGATACATGATTCTTATTTCTCTGTAGCTATAAATTGCCCAGATTTAATACAGCCCCCAATCAGGTGTTGGCTGTCTTTCCTTAGCCCAACTAAACTGAGATTCACTTGTCTTTTTCCATTTAATCTGATTCTGTTTTAAGAATTTAGGCTAATTTTTACTACACAGCTAAGCTGACCAGAGCAGGAGGTAATCCAGTGGAGTAAATAGAGGCAATGTACTGTCAAATGACATGACAGAGGCAGTAATCCAAGCAGAATCAAACTGCTGACTCAGTATTAGAGTTGATGGCTTGAAATGTGATTGGTTCATGAATGAGAAAGCACTAAAAGTCCATCAGTAGATTGCACAGAAGACTGGTATGCAGTATAGCAGACCAGAAAGTAGGAAGTTTTCCCACCAAGAACAGAACAGAGGAAATCTAAGTCTATGCCAAAGGGAGGTTATTAGGTGCAAGTACATAGTAAGGCTATTTTGAGGATTTCAGATACTTTTCCTAAATTGGTTTTTGTTATGGTTAACCAGTGTGGTTTAAATATTTGCATAATTACATTTTAATCATGAAAAGTAACCACAAACCACACAGTGAGTTGATGAATGCATATTAAACAACCACAGCAATCTTCATTTCTGCATACAATACATACACTTCATGCTGCTCTAAGAGCCAAATTACAGTCCCTGCTCTGAAATTATACAATCAAACTTTATTCTGTAAACCTTACCGTATCATATTTGATTTGCACATTCTAAGGCCTCTAAATTATCAATATAATCAAAACCTTACTTAAAATTCTATTGCACACAGTCTTTTTTTAACAAGTAAAAGGCCTTTTGATATTATTCTACAAAATGTCCCCTTTTTAGGTTGTAGTACGTGTCTTTTTGATGTGAAATCTTTATTGAAAAAGAAAGCATAAGAATAACTCTAATAATAATAATAACGCTTGACTGAAGCAACTTAAGTTTACTTGACTATCCATTCATAATTTTTTTGAAAAATCATGTTAAAATGCCAGGCTTTTGAGGAATGTTTATTTATCTCTCAATCACCATTGTGTTGTAATGCATTATACTGTTAGTGTTGTCCCCCATAATAAAAACTAAGGAACTTTGGTCATAAAACCAAGCATTTACTGTAAATTTCATCTTACTATATTAATAGGAGATATAGAGTGACTGATATTTTATATTTTATTTAAACAGTCTGCTATGCTGTTATAAATATCTAATTGATTTACATTACAAGCTTTTCAGAATTTAATTTTACTTTTTGGCCACATGATTGCTAATTTTGCTCAGTTTGGTCCTCTGAATAAGTTTGTATGAATTCCATATTCCCCTATATCATACTATATGATCTATGAAAACCATTTGAAAAAAAAAATGGATTTTTCTGACTGTATCTTATTTGTCAGGCTTTACATTGTGAAGATTCACACATGGAAAAGGACCAGGTCCACTTACTGAAAACACCTCCACATGATGTAATTTCCTGCTTTGACAAGGCAAGGATATTTTTATAGTCTGTGGCACAAAACATGACACACTACCCCTTCAACAAATTGTTTGAGATCTTGAAATATTCACATTATCTTTCTATTTATCATGGAATTATTTATAGCCATACTTTCAAGTGGTTGCTCTGATTTTACAGTCCTTTGTACAGTTTCTCAGACAACTTTAACTTTTGTATCACTCAGACTAGCATAGTGATAGCAGGATCATAAAAGACTTTAGCTTCCCTTACCATTGGTCATTCTCACAATTCAGGATGGGCAAAGTTTGTCACTGGTCTGACGTACATGGAAAGTCATTGATTCCATTTTCCCTTGCACGCAGGATGTGGAGTGGAATATCAGCAGGGCTGTCTGGCTACATTTACATGTTTACAGCCAGCTATGGTGTGCCCATGACATTCATTAGCTGGACAACAGGAAAACGTGGCAGAAAACCAAAAATTCTGTTTAAGCTGTGGCTCTTACATACAGTACACTTGATTGGAAAACATTAGTCCGGCCTACTGGAACTTCCTCTCATATGGGTGGAGGGGTAAGGTCTCTTAAAGAGGGCGGTGGAAGATGATGACAGTTGAAAAGTTTGAAGTTGTTTTAGATTAGATTATGGAAACATTGACTTCTCATGGGATACTTCAAGTAAATATTTTGGGTCAAAGAAGTTTGGGTGACAAAAAAGTTTGGGAATCCCTGGTATCCCTGAAATCCCAGAGGAGGCTGAAGCTTTTTTATTATCCATTTAAAATGAGTTTCCGAATCTGAAGATCTTTACTCATCTTACAAATGTATCTCTGATTGCTGTGACTTAGTCATGTCACTGCTAATAGCTAATGCAATGACAGCTGACTGTACTTTGCCTGCTTTGGCTTATCTGTCAACTTTTTGCAGTTAATTACACCAGGTTTATTTCATGATGCACTACACTCCATAATTTATTGGCAGGTCACACTAGAAGCTGTTCAGACTTTGATTACTTCTGTAATTCAAAACTTGATCCACAATTACAGACAGATGCTTGAATGTGTTGTCCACTTAATGCAGTGAAACATGCAGTGGTATTACTTTAGTGTTAAATAATCAGCAGTGCAGGACATCTCTGAATGAAGAAGCTGTGTTTTTTAATGGAACAGGTTAATAAAAAAAAAAATTCAGAGGTTCTGATCTGAGGTTCTGAAGGGGTCATTTGATGCGATTTCAATTTTTCCTTTCTCTTTGGAGTGTTACAAGCTCTTGGTGCATGAAGAAGATCTATAAAGTTGCAAAGACTAAAGTCTCAAATCCAAAGAGATAGTCTTTATAAAAGTTAAACCTCTGGGGTCTAAGGGTGTTTTGGGGCTAGGGCTGTGCGATATTGCTATTCCTTGTTAAAAAATGCGATATTCGATATATGATATGTGATACACGATACGATATTGCTTAAAGTGTGTAAAATCAATTTCAATTATATTTTAAAATATTTAAAAATGAAAATTATATAATCTTGGAAAAGAAAGAATCACTATAACTTCTGAAAGTGACCAGCAGTGTTTTAGCATTACATAAAAAGTAATGTTACAAATCAGAAAATGTCATGAATTTAACATCAGTGTGAATATACAAATAAATTAAATTAATGACACTAATTTAATATCATTGTAACTTTGCTTTCCATACACTTTACTTTTATGAACCTTCAAAGTGGACATCACCGGATATTCCACCATGATTCCAGTTCGAAACAAGTGTATATGTTCCATTCAAACGGCATTAAAGTGTGCGAGAGGTGAATATAAATTGTATTTATTTACAGATATATATGATATCACACTCGTCTGTGTGTGAAGACACTGCAGGCAGCAGCACAAATCCATGAATGAATGTTTGGAAGTAAAGTAAACTTCAGCGGGTTTCCCCTGCTCAGGGAGTAGGGAGCAATGAACACAGTGCAGGGATCATATCGATCGGATCGGAACGCAGTTCATGCACGTAGCTCTCTTCTAACGAGCTGGTTATATGAATCAGGTGTGATAACTAAAAGAGAAATCCAAAATATGCAGAGCAGGGGGGTGCGAGGACTGGGATTGGGAACCGCTGTGGTAAGGGGCGTAACATTTCTGTCACATGCTTGAGGCATTTAGCCAATCACAACGCACTGGATAGCTGG
This sequence comes from Cyprinus carpio, assembly GCF_018340385.1. Lineage (NCBI taxonomy): Eukaryota > Metazoa > Chordata > Actinopteri > Cypriniformes > Cyprinidae > Cyprinus > Cyprinus carpio. The sequence continues at coordinate 20,349,066 of NC_056601.1, forward strand.
CCAATCAGTGTACACCTCGCTTTTCAGAACGATGAGCTTTGTAAAAATCGATGCGTTTCAGAAAGGCGGGGCATAGAGGAGAAACAATAATGTAAATTATGTGGAAAATAATGTGTTTTTTTTTTTTTTATCTTAAACTACATAAATCCATTGCATTACACCAGATACACAAAATAATGTTCTTTTTAGCAACGTCATATAACCCCTTTAAGTAAAATATTTTATTAAATGGTAAAGCTGCTTTATGCTAAGAGGAAACACAAATGCAGTTAATGGCTACATTATTGCAGTCTGAACTGTTGGTTTTGGCTTTCAGTGGCTTCTCTTTTTGAACTCACCCCATGCTGTCATGTTTCACAAAACAACATATTTCTTAGATGATTATATTAGCTTCCCTCACATTACAACTCAGCCAACAGTGAGCTCTTTATTTGAGTGATGTTTGTGCACTAAACCAGCTCACATTAGAATGGATTCATTACTGGCACTATAGAAACCAAAACCCTATTCATTGTAATGTTGAATATATTTGTCTCTGAATAAAATGTCCCATTTTATTTACTCCATGTACCAATATGAGCCTCTGCTTAGTGGCAGTAGGACAATATAGACATTGTCTTTTGGTTTTCAAGATCAAGAATGGACAGATGATTCAGTCCTGTATATCTCCCACAGTCTGGTCTCCTACACAAAGCTGAAACACTGCTTTTCAAGGACCCTAGATCCCATTTTTTTCTGGATCTCAAGCCTTTATTGTTGCCTCTTTCTTGAGCAATTAACCTGCTTTTGCAAATGCATAATTACCTTGATGTTTACCTTCTCAGTCACACACCACCTCTTTCTTGCTTTCTCTATCTTTCTTAGTTTTTCTTCTTTTCCTTCCCCTTCCAAAGGCTAAAAATAGGAAGTTTTCATAGTCATTCAAGCATGAGGGCAGCCAAGCACAGATACATTTGGAGTCAGGAAGAGCTTGTCTTGCACAAGAATTAAGGTTCTTTTGTGTGGTCATTAATCAATTGCTGGAATAATCCTACTTCTTTGTTCCCTTTACTTGCTTAAATGAACCAGCAGCAGATTTGCAATCTTCTTGCAAACTTGGAAGAATCTTAAACGTTGTTGATAAATTGAAAGAACAGCATGTTTTGTAACATGATTATTGTATTTATCATAACTTGTGTGCTAAATAAAAGTTTTAATTTATATATATACTGACTCCCAGCTTTTGAATGGTATAGTGTATATTGTTACACTTGGAGTAAGACTGGAGTAATGATGCTGAAAATTTAGCTTTGATCACAGGAATAAATTAAATTTTAAAATATATTCAAACAGAAAGCAGTTATTCAAAATAGTAAAAATATTTCACAATATTACTGCTTTAGCAAATGCAACTTTCTGTATTTTGGATCAAATAAATGCAGGCTTGGTCAGCAGAAGAGAATTCTTTACAAAAACATTCAAAATCTTACTGTTCAAAAGTTTTGACTGGTATTGTGTCATGCTGAAATATATAAATGAACATCACATACCTGGCACATACCTCATATTACTTTAGAACATATATAAAAAAAAACATCCTGGCATTGTGAAACATTGAGGTGATGTAAATGAAACTTCATAATGTTTCACTTGATTATACATTTAGTCAGGAATTATATTTTAGAAAAAGTCTAACTAGTAAAATGTGTACAAGTTGAATGAAAACTAATACAAGTAGATTAATAATAAAAAAAGACAGTTTATGAGTTTATGATCTCTGCTGGTTTAAGCCGCTTCATTCTTTTTTTTGAGGTAATCCAAATCTTATTCCTCTCAGCACGTCTTCTTGGGGTGAATTATGTACCGGTATTATTCTTCTCAGTGCGAAGCGGACCAAAAAAAAAAAACTTGAAGTACAGTCTCGCTGCTTTGTTTGCTCTGATGTGGGCGGTTACCCACCGCGAGCTTCAGGTGGACGATTATAATATCAATAGCGTGTTCAGCGCGTGGGCATGATCGCATTAGATATAATGAAGGGAGACGTGAAAGACTGGACATCACGTTGTTTTCATATGGATTACTTTATCACAGAATATTTGTTTTAAAAAAAAACATGTCTATCATTTTAAAAACATACCTCTCAAGCCTCTGACATAAATCACACATCTATTTGTTGAGTATTTGCTGAGTTACAGTTCATTTTAATGACGCGTTTCAAAATGAAGATCACGCAGAACCAAGGAGGCAGACAACGCACCCTGTTTGTTTTCTTTATTTTATAAATGCACAAAGTTTTGTTGTTATTATGTGTATTCAAATAAAAGTAGACCCTTTACAGATTCGATTGATGTATTGCCCTTATCTGTACGATCAAAACTGAAAGTGTAATTTGAGTTATTTTCAAGGTTATCAGGAGAAGATGCCACAAAATGTGTATCCACGTTGATCGACTCCAGAGGGTTAATTCAGTAAAGGGTGATTCATGTGGTGTTTTAAGATGAGATTGTGGAGAAATGGCACTGCCCAGGCATTAGTCACACTAACGGAAAAGAAAATCATTAATCCCATTCTTAACTTGTTATGCAGCAAACATAGGCCTATATCATTGTCCAGTGAATGCCAATAAATGACTTTGAATCTGACATTTTGTATGTTTCTCTTATGGCTTCAGATGTTTGTTCTATTCGAACAACTGCCCTGCGAAGTGGACATCACAGGATATTCCGCCATGATTTCAGTTCGAAGCAAACGTATATGTTCCATTCAAAGTGCATTGACATGTGCAAGACATAAATTTAAATAGTATTTATTTACAGAGGTATATGATGTCACACTTGTCCGTGTGTGAAGACGTTGCGCAGCGCAAATCCGTGAATGAATGTTCCAAAGTGAGGTAAACTTCATCAGATTTCCCCTGCTCAGGGAGTAGGGAGCAATGAACACTGTGTAGGGACCATGTAAATAGGAACACAGTTCATGCACAGAGCTCACTTCTAATGAGCTGATAATCAGAATTAAGGGGTGTTAACAAAGAGAGACATGCAAAATATGCAGAGCTGGGGGGCGCGAGGACTGGAATTGAGAATCGCTGGTGTAGAGCAGCGCTTTGTGTTTGTCGTTTCTCCGATCAAAAATGCAGACGTGGTTTTATGTTTACGCGGAGCGATGCAATGCAATGCAATGCAATGTAATGCGTAAAAACACAATATAATCATTATAATCCATAATCATGTCCCCACTGGATGCAACAAATGCCTTGTTTGTAATGGGTTTTATTGTTTTTGTCTTGTCGGATGGTGTTTTGACTGGGACACACATCACAGTACGACAATGGGCGTTATGTTTCCGTAACACGCTTGAGGCATTTGGCCAATCACAAAGCACTGGATAGCCGGCCAATCAGAGCACACCTTGCTTTTCATAGCGATGAGCTATGTAAAAAAATTACACGTTTCAGAAAGGCGGGGCATAGAGTAGAAACAATAATGTATAGTATGTGGAAAATAATGTGTTTTTTAACCTTAAAGTGCATAAGCACATTTCATTACACCAAATACATAAAATAATGTTCTTTTTAGCAACATCATATGACCCCTTTAATAACTTTTTCTTATAACAAAAGAACTGAACATTTACATAATAAAGTAATACACAAAAACTTTATTTAGTAAAAAATAAAGTGCGACCAAACAATAAAGAATCAAAACATTTTCAAACAATATCAAGGGCATGTTGTAATCCAGATTAAAATGTAAAAAAAACATTGAAAATAAATAGCCTATTAAGTCTAAATATTTAAGTATTTGGTTATGTGATGAACACCACTGTGAATACAAACCATCAAACCATAAATATAAGTATCTATGCAGGGCTTGACATTAAGCATTCTCATGTGGTTGTCCTTTGAGTATAAAAGTTACTTGCCCTGAGAGGAAAAAAATACATTTAAATTGAGTTATAAATATAATTATTTATTGTAGTTACGCCAAACATACTATAGTGTTTATAGAGTATATGTAGTAGATTTTTGTGAGCATGTCACATTTAGTTTTAGTTAGATTTGTCTTTTTAAATAAAATAATAAACAAAATAATAAAGTGAAATCAGTATCAACAAAATTCATCTTTGCAATGCAGAGGAAACACAGAAGCTGCATCTGAAGTGGAATAGATATATTTACCCACTGTTAAATGCAGCTCTGCGGGACATGAAATGCTTTACCCTGCAGCTACAAATGAATAAATAATGTTTTGATACATAAAACCTTAAATACTGATATTTTGAAATTATTTAAAAAATTAAAGAATACTTTAAATGTGAAATTAAAACCACCAGTAGGTGGCATCAAGTCACTGTTAATAAGCGAGTCATTGCGATTGAACCAAATCATTTAATTAAACAGTTGATTCGTTCAGGGACGAAATGCTATCATGTTGCTCATAGTTGCAAAACAGTGCTGTGGCTGTGTTTGGAATTATTTCTGTTTGGCGAAATAGAACAAAAACAGGCAATATGGTGTCTGAAACATAAGTCTCTTAATATTAACTTCTTGTTTATTGAACTGTTATAAAATCACATTTGTAACCATGCAGATTTTTGGAGCAAAAAAAAAAGTGGCGCTCGATCTTCGTGTGATATTTTTTAACTATATGAAATTAAGTAAATATTTACATTTTCTGGCCCCATATCTTGAATTTTCTGATCATTCTTCATGCATTTTAATACTTAATCATGCAGTGAAAGAACGCACACGTGCACTAGTCTAACCTACTAGACTTCTTTACATAGGCCTAATGTATGCGTCCACTCTGTAGGTGTGTTTTGTTTGATTTATGCAATATACGCGATAATGTCAAATTGCACATCGTTAAAACAACAATTACGATGTTATTGCAAACTATATATATCACACACCACTAAAACAAATGCAGTCTTTACTGTTTTTGGTAGTGACATTTTCAAGTTACTTGTCCGATTGGGCAAGTAAATTTCTCTTTCACTTGCCCGTACAAAACATTCACTTGTCCCAGACAAGCGGACAAGCGTCAATGTCGAGCCCTGCTATGGTTTAAACCATTTAAATACATTTTTAGAAAGTAGTGCAGCTGCTTTGTTAACAGGGTTTCTGGGGTAATGGCTGCATTTCTGCTGTTCAACGCCATCTGCTGTCAAGAGAGTGAAAGTGCTGTCATCAAGAGCGTCTCTCACGTGCTATGCCATGCACTTCTCATCCGTGCTTGTTTACATCAGAGTGCACACACGTCTTTGACACAGCATACAGCGGTGTCATTGTGACCAGTTGATTGGGAAAATATTCTTAAAATGCATTAAAAAAATCAGAATAATTTGTTATAAATATTTATTCTCTGTATTTTGAAGTGCCCACGATAACAATATCATCCATATTTATTATATATTGCATTACCGAATACCGACACATGATAATATGTATGTGTTTGAATTTATACATCTGAAATGTAATAACTCTGTAAGAAGCAATTCTGGTGGCATGATGAACGTGTGCTGCTAAAACCAACTATTTAGTATTAGGAAATAAAAAGCAATTCTTAAGCATTACGAATTTATAAGAAGCAATTCTGAGAAGTTATGAAGTTGCTGCAGATGAAAATGGTAATGTATAATGCAGGAGTGAGTGTCCTGGTTTTGTATTTGATGGATGTGTGTGTGAGAGAGTGGTTGATTACAGATTTATAGCATCTCTGGTCCTAGCACAGCCTTACCACGTGGAGTGTTTCATTTAGTTTCAGCTCTCAGATAAAGAAGAAAAACTCAAATATATTAATCTGAATAACTTTGTACCGTCACTCAGAACACTCCTCTCAGAGTTATATCAGAGAGAGAACTAAATAAAATTATTCATGAGTTATTTAAAATCAGTCTTTGCTTAAAGCCTACCTAAACTGTACCATTCCTCATGCTATGTTTCTTTTTACAGCAGCACTAAACAATTTCATAGATCCGCAGGTTATTGTATTATAATTTGATATATTTGTTTTCAGAAAACACAAGACTGCTGCTTAACAACCAGTGTGGCTAAGTGGAGATGAAGTCAGGGCTTTGCAAACTAGATTATTAAATTTTCTTTAGAAACAGTGAATGTTGCTTGCACATGCAAAACTTGGCATCACCTTGCTGGGGTAGCATGAACAATGCTGGAGATATTAATGCACAAACACTTGTATGTTATGTTGTATTAACAGGGTTCATATGGGTGCTTGAATTCCTTGAAAATGCTTAAATTTTAATGTGGTGTTTTCAAAATCCAACCTTGGATTTTGGATAAAGTACTTGAAAGTGCTTGAAAATGCAATTGCATTGGTTTCATAATAATTAGCTTTCTTACAGAATAGTTCATTATTTATTTATTTTTTACATAAAATAAACAGCTCCACTCGACTCTGTGTGTGTGACTGTAGTGTGATCTGCAGGTGTTTTTATTGACGTCCACCTCTGATGGAACAGAGCGGGAGATACAAACATGCCGTGAGGTTGCTGCTTCAGTCAGCGATTGCTTGAAAACAGAACAGAACTCAGAACAAAATAAGAGAAAAAAAATATAAGAAGTTACTAACAAGCCAAAATGAATTATTTTAACATTTTGTACTTCGCATTCCAATATCCACGTAAAACAAAATGTTCTTGGCATAGTAATATCACAGGGGTATGTTGGTCATGCTGACCGGCAAGGACTACAGGCTATTTAAACTGAGCAGTGCACTGTAAAAAATAACGGAAACGTAGGCTACTAAAGGAACATCAAATTAAGATAAGTATGTTTGAGAGGTAACTCATCTTTTTCTTACCAAATATAAAAAAAAATTTAGATGCAATTTAAAGAGCAGGTCATATGGTATTTTAAAGTGTCCCAATATTGTATTGGAGTCCCCTACATCAGGTTAAAATGCATCTAAGGTCAGAAAACATTGTAATTTTCTCAGAATATACATTTAATATTAGAGTCATTTGCCAATGATTAGGAAATGATTCGTTTCAAGCAAGTTCAGAGCAAGCCCCTCCCTTCCTCAAGCCTACTCTGCTCTGATTGGTCAGCTGGCCAAACCTGTTGTGATTGGCACAGAGATGAATCCTTGAGCCAGTTAGCCAGCGCTACCATTGACAAAGCACCTTTACATAAAACAATAATATAGTCAATCCGTTCTTATAATGACATAAAATACAAAAACACTTATGCAAGCGAATCGTGCCCACAGCTAAAGTTTAGCTGCTAAACTGTGAACACTAGGTGGATACGTTAGCCAAGTGCTAACGTGACTAACTGATTAAACAATACAGTTTATAAACCAAAATATGTCGACTGTAATGTTTGAAGAACGACAGACAAAAGACGCTTGGTCTTAACTTTTAATCAGAACGCAGAACAGTTGTATCACAGGAGCACCAGCCGAAACCACTCATCTCTCCCGCATTAACCCTGTAACTGCCAGTGTAGCACAATAAACAGCAGTTTCACAATTATTATAAAGTCTGTGTGCTACACTACATTCTTTAATTATTAAACAAAGTAATTAGAACAACGTCAGTCTACAATAATCAACATATTCTTAGGTTCACTGCGAATTTTTAGAACTACTTCAGTAAGACAGTAATATCGTGCTTTACCTGGAAACCTAAAGCTGCACTAGGTGTACATCACATATTGGCACAAAAAAAATTATATTTTGATCACTCAATTGAAAATGTACACCCAACGTATCAATCGTACTACTTACAGGTCGTGGTTCAGAGAGCTTGTTAGTCCAAATTAAGAAGATTAGAAGCTAACAAAGATAAAAGCCCAGATTAGAGAAGCAGTTCTTGATAAAATGACAAGCACACAACAAAAGGCTCGAATTGTATTTCTGTGGTATCCTTGAACACCGCGTCTTCTCAACATGATGTAAACGCACTAATAGCAAAAGTGTTTGTGGGCAGGTCAGACTCTGTTCGTATTTCGCGGGCAGGTGGGGATTATGCAAATGTGTTACCCAGTGACGTACACCGGTAACAGACAAAAGATTTGAAAATGTAACGACTCGTAAAGGCGACTCTGAGTCAACTCTCTCTTTTGAGAGACAATATCTTTATTTATCATGCACTTTTTTGATTAACAACTTTGCAGATTGTTTTCATTTAAGGATAGCTACGTTATGTACTGCGAAAGAGAGATTTTTCAAAAACCCATATGACCTGCTCTTTAATGATATGAATATAATTTAATGCGCTTTTCAGCTGCAAGAAAACTTTAAGGTGCCTTAAGGTGAGCAACACCATGAACACTAACACTGCCTATAGGCTAATTCTGCCATGTGACACCACATTTATTTGCGTTAAAGCCCCTTTTCTCGACAAAAAGTATTTCCAAATTTTTTTTTGCAACATTTGAAGTATCGATATAGAATTTATGCGCTAAAGTTTAATGGAAAAAAAGATAATGTCGACATGAGAAATTTTATAGATAAATGTTGTAATTGATGCAGTATGTGGTCTGGCATTGTCATGTTGGAAAATGCAAGGTCTTCCCTGAAAGGGACAACGTCTGGATGGGAGCATATGTTGTTCTAGAACTTGGATATACCTTTCAGCATTGATGGTGCCTTTCCAGATGTGTAAGCTGCCCATGCCACACGCACTCATGCAACCCCATACCATCAGAGATGCAGGCTTCTTTAAAATTTTTTTTTTTGGAATGTGTAGCTCTCATGAAATCCAGAATGAGCCGTGACATTTCAAAATCGGTGGATTGTGTTCACCGACAATGTTTTTTAGAAGTATTCCTGGGCCCATATTGTGATTTCCATTACAGTAGCATTGCTGTATGTGATGCAGTGCCATCTAAGGGCCCAAAGATCACGGGCATCCAGTATGGTTTTCCAGCCTTGACCCTTATGGACAGAGATTGTTCCAGATTCTTTGAATCTTTGGATGATATTATGCACTGTAGATGATGATAACTTCAAACTCTTTGCAATTTTTCTCTGAGAAACTCCTTTCTCATATTGCTCCAATATTTTTCGCCGCAGCATTGGGGAAATTGGTGATCCTCTGCCCATCTTGACTTCTGAGAGACACTGCCACTCTGAGAGGCTCTTTTTATACCCAATCACGTTGCCAGTTGACCTAATTTGCAAATTGGTCCTCCAGCTGTTCCTTATATGTACATTTAACTTTTCCGGCCTCTTATTGCTACCTGTCCCAACTTTTTTGGAATGTGTAGCTCTCATGAAATCCAAAATGAGCCAATATTTGGCATGACATTTCAAAATGTCTGACTTTCAACATTTGATATGTTATCTATATTCTATTGTGAATAAAATATAAGTTTATGAGAATTGTAAATTATTTCATTCCTTTTTTACTCACAATTTGTACAGTCCAGACTTTTTTGGAATCGGGTTTGTAATTTATTCCTGTGATCAAAGCTAAATTTTCAGCATCCAGTCTTGCTGTTCTTTCAATTTATCAGAAAACCTGAAAAAAATATTCTCAGCTCTTTTCAACATGAATAATAATAACAATAAATGTTTTTTTTTTTTGTTTTTTTTTGAGTAAAAAATCAGAATATTAAAATGATTTCTGAAGGATCGTGTGACTGGAGTAATAATGCTAAAAATTCAGTTTGAAAGTCAGCTTTGATTGTTCCTAATAAACTGTTTAACTGCACTTGAATCTCAAATTATTTTGTGGGATAATTAAATATATTCTAAATAAACTACTGCTGCCCCCCAGCCCTGCCCCACCCCACCCCTTGAAAAAAGTTCAGGCTCAGATTATTTTTTTTTTTTTTTTTTTTTTGCTTTAACCCGTTAACTTCATAAGGGTATGATTTCATAGAATAAACAAACAAAACAATGTCAAAAGGCATCGTGGGTGTTTTGATATGAAAATATCTCTGAATGAAACCGCCTGCCCTCAGAAAAGTTTTGATGGCATTTTCGTTTCATTTTGCCTATGCATAATGTCTGATGCTGCTTTATGAACAGTTGTTACTGGGGAAACAGACGTTGTGCTGTTCCAAATGCACCACCTGCTGGCAATTTGACGTTCTTGTTCAGAACAATGTGAAATTGCTAATGTGCCTTCAAAAATCCAAACGATTAACAAAGGTGCGTGTGTGTGTGTGTGTGTGTGTGTGTGTGTGTGTGTGTGTGTGTGTGTGTGTGTGTAAAATAATTGTGTGTGTGTAAAAGATAATAATTTATACTTTTGTGTGTGTGTGTGTGTTTTAAATTAAGGTAATAACTTATAACTACTTTTGACTAATCCCGTTTCTTAAAAATGGTTTAAAGGCTAAAATGTGAGTTTTATCACTATATAAAACTTTATTTATTTGTGAAAAACCTGTTTTTAACTATAAATCATGTTTTTACAGTAATTTTATGGTACCAGTCATTAATATGTTGCCATATACATTGCCCTATCCCACTCATACAGTATACATTATACAGATACCCTGTAAATCTTTCATTTTTTACATTTAATAATTTATATACTGTATGTTGGCTTTTTATATAAGGCAATGTTATATACAATCCAGGCAGGTGGTTTTTAATAGCACAATAACATCTGATTTAAAGTGGAGAACTTAAGTATGTAAAGTACAGTATGTAAACATGTAATTTACCATAGTGTAAAGTGCTGGAAAATCTTGAAACTGCAACTTGAAAGTGCTTGAATTGTACTTTGGAAAAGGTGTAAGAACCCTGTATTAATTAAAGTGTTTGCATTTGTGCATTTGCATCCTATACGTCTCTCTTGCTCATTGAAGATGTTGTGTGTCCCTTTGTATTTGTAGTTTTATATGCCATTTATATTTGTAGTTTTATCTCTCTCTACCATCTCAACACCCCCTGGGTTGACTTTGTTTTGCCCTAAGGAACAGTTATCTCTTTGAAAACTGTCACTTTGAAATAATCTTTGTATTAGGTTAAGGGATCAGCTTTAACAAGCCTCAGTCCAGCATATTTTTGTGTTTGTATTTGCTGATTATTCCAATACCCACAAAATCCTTTCACCAGCCTCCCATCCTAAAGAATAATTAACCTCCATTTTGCAAACAGCATAAAGAGGGGATATACATCACCCACACCCATTCTGATGCCAGTTAGATGCCTGTGTTCTTGTTTCTGCTGCTATGGCTACAGTGTAGTGAGGCAGTGCCTGGTGGCCATTTGAATGTGACAAGACAAAACACATTTTGTCCTGTCATCACTCTAAATGAATGACCTCTCACACAGATACACCAGGCCTTGTACAATGGAATGAGAAAAATGGTGGCATTGTCACTTATCTCTGGTCTGGTGGACAGGAGTTGGCTAACTAAAGCAATATTGTTGTTTAAGCAGTTTCAGCATATTGCTATTTAATTCTTATGGCCTTAGTCATATGTAAACATCATTAATTTTTATTACATCATTTATTAGGCCCAGAGGAATGGTTTTGGTTGGTTTGTATTTCTCAAGCAAACTATTTTGTACAGCATATACTGAGACAAAGACTTACAACACTAACAGAATATCATTATTTCCTCTCTACACAGGTGTCCAATCAACCAAAAAGTCAGGGATCCCAGCTCCTCGTGAGATCCCACAAAGCATCTCCAGAGAACGTGTCTCATTGCGTGACCAACAGAAAAGCTCTATAGCCAAAAAGATGGTCACCAGTGCCAGCACCTCTAGTCTGTCCACGCTGTCCAAGCATTCACGTGGCTCTGTCAAGACCAAAGCAGAGTCTGTTGTTTTCGATAAGAACCTGCTGGAGAGTCAGGTGAGGGAGCTTCTGGCTGAGGCCAAGACCAAAGAGTTTGAGATCAGTAAGTTACGGATGGAGCTCCAACGGCATAAAGGGAAGGATCCATCATCAGAGGCTGGGACACCAGAGGGAAATTCAGAGATGGAAAGGGCTCAAGCACAATCTGGAGACATCCAGGTGCTTGTAGGGGAACTGAAGGAGAAGAACGGACGTTTTCAGCGTGAGTTGGCCACCCTACGGGAAGAGAATCAGGCTTTGAAGCAGAAGCTTATTACACTGGAGAGCACCACAACACTGCTTACCAGCTCTAGTATGCATTCAGTTAATGGGGTTTTTCCAGAAAATACCACTTCAGATGCCGTCAGTGCAGTCAGTGGAAGCCACCTTAAAACTTCTGTGTCATCTGGTAGTGAAACCAAAGGCTCTCCTTTACCGTCCTCAGAATCCTCAGAGTTTGAGAAGATTCCCTCACGCTCCGATTCAGTCAGTAGCAGCATTAAGAGTGTTGTGCCCAGTGGTGTGGTGAAAGAGCTCTCAGTGGAGTCCCTGACAGACCGCATCCAGAAGATGGAAGAGAGTCACCACAGTACAGCCGAAGAACTTCAGGCCACTCTACAGGAGCTGGCTGACCAGCAACAGGTTGTCCAGGAGCTAACAGCTGAGAATGAGCGTCTGGCAGAGGAGAAGGGCCTACTACAAACTTCCCTACAGCAGCAAAGGGATCGTGTGGAACTTTTGGTGCAACAGAATGACTCCCTTCTCCAGAGGCTCAGAGAACAAGCTCAGTGTAATGAAGCTGAGGCTTCACGTGCCTCCCGGGTTGCAGAGCTTGAACAGCGTTTGGCTGAGCAAGTGGAGAGCTCCCGCTTTGAAAGAGAGAAGCTGGTAGACATCCAACAGCAGCTGACAGGGAGTCTTAGAGCTTTGGAAATGGAGAATCAGGAGGAACAAATCGCTGTGAAGAGCTTAAAAGAAGAGGTAGAGCTTCTTCAAGGGCATTTGGAGAGTGAGAAGGTTGCTAAAGATGAGGCGATGAGGAAAAGTGAGGAACAGCGGCAAGCCATGGAGGCTCTGAGAGTGGAGAGTGCTAGTCTGAAGGTGCAAGTGGAGGTGGAGCGGCAGAAGATAGCTGAGCTGAAGGCAGTGCAGAGCGCCAGTGACAACACAGAGTTGCAAAGTCTGCTTAAAGCGGTGCATGAAGATAAAGACAAGCTGGAGCTGAGCTGCACAGAGCTACGACAAGAGCTACAGCAGGTATGCTGTATTTGTGTTTGTTCATCACTAGCTTTTAATTTGGTAATGCTTGAATGCTATTAGCATATTGTTAGAGTAAGTCCACAGATGCCCGGGATGCCCATCCTGCTCTTAAAGGTGCCATAGAATGCAATGATACAATATTTTAAACTGTTCTCTGATATGGACATAAAAGGAATGTGGCTTAGGTAAGGGCAAAAAATCTCCAGAAACGGTTAGACATGTCCATTTACAACCCTAGGATTTGTCTCTAGAATTAAATTACCTTTTTTTTACCTTATTTGGAAGGGTCATGAATAATAATGTTGAGCGCTGCTCTGATTGGCTGTTTCACACTGCGGCTCATTTCAGTAGCTCACACAGCAGGAAGGAAACACAGGGAAAATATATTTCAATATTGTCTCTCACAGTTATATCGTTGGGTAATTATACTGTATAGTATAATTTTTACTTTCACTTTCGAGATTTGCGATTGCACGTGTTCTGTGTAAACTACAGCAGCAGTACTTGCCACAGATTTTACAAGATCAGATGCTTGTCAGTGGTGCTCAGGATCTTTACATTTTTCGCCATCATCCTCAGTCATCCATCCTTACTCTGTTTATGTGGTAAGTTAAATCTTATGTACTGTAATGTAACAGGCTAGCGCTAGCAAAAAGCTAACCATGTCCCTTTAGTGGCTCGCGTTATTTTATTAGAATGCGCGTTATTTGTTTTCTGTGCCTTTCTGAATACAGACACCAACCCATCCCTGCACATCACATACCCTGCACAGCCTGGAACCTAACATTTATTTCCATGATCTGCCATTTTCGCTATTATCCTCGCTTGTTTCTTCACAATACCTGCAGAACTTCTGATGATTCGGCTGTGCAGGTTCAACTGGCGGCTGGCATAGAAAATGGGCGGGTATATGCAAATGTTGGGGGCGTAACTTTTAGTGATCCCGACTGTAACTTCACAGTAGGTGTAATGTTCTGATTCGCCTATATTTCAGTGGTCTTTTGCATGCACGAGATTTACATAAGAAGGAGGAAACAATGGTGTTTGAGGCTCACGGTATGTCATTTCCATGTACAGAACTGTTATTATTCAACTATGCCAAGGTTAATACAGTTTTCCATTCTATGGCACCTTCAAAGGGCCATCTTCCTGCAGAGTTTTGTAGGGGTGCTCCGACTGATCGGCTACTGATAGCTATCAGCTGATAATTACTTTGGGAAGTTTGATCGGCAGTGGAGGTGGAGCGGCAGAAGATAGCTGAGCCGAAGGCAGTGCAGAGCGCCAGTAACAACACAGAGTTGCAAAGTCTGCTTAAAGCAGCGCATGAAGATAGAGACAAGCTGGAGTTGAGTTGCACGGAGCTACGACAAGAGCTACAGCAGCTGGACAAGGTGTAGAACTACACTGGTAGTTTATAATATAAAGATGCAGGTATCACCCACTTCCAATAGTCTTGAAGTGACCTAAATACTTGCCAATTATTTGTTCATCACTAGCTTTTAATTTGGTAGTGCCTGAATGCTATTAGAATATTGTTAGAATAAATCCACCGATGCCTGGAATGCCCATCCTGTGTATAATTAGGTCTGGTAAGGTGGAAGGTGGAGACCCCTGGTATACACAAACTAACAGTTCCAGTTCCACCTTATTATTTTAGTATAACTTCAAGAATGCTAAGTAGTCCAGGTGATAAAATTTGAGGTCAAATGTTCACTTTTTCATAAAAGCATGAAACTTGGTACATTTGTATAGCTTGTGGCCCATGCAGTTTTTTATCTGCCCAAGATAATGAAACCATCCGCGATCGATTAACTAGTGTTAAATCTACCCTCGCCCTACACGTTTTGTGTCTGCTCATTTGTGTGCATGAGAACGGTTTACTCCCGCTGATGTTCCCACTAGGGATGTGCATTTTAAGCAAAGGTAATATTCGATAATCGCTGGGTATTATTCGATTAGTAGTAGAAAATCACACCCCTCCAGCGCATGCACCCATGCACTCACGCACGCATAAACACACACCCATAAAAAGAGAGAGAGGGAGAGAGACTATTCAGGCTTTCAATCTGTATGATAACAAACTGTTTAATTCATTAGAGAATATTCTATCCTAACTCAAGCCAATTGATGGTTGTATGATTGCTGAAACATATTAATATAACATAATCGAACGACGGCACTTAATAACATAACAGTCCGTCGATTAACAACTGCTCACAAGGCTGTAGGAGCCTAGGACATTTATATTTTAAAAATGAGAATGAACATTAATAGCATTTTAAATAAAAGTTTACAGATTAATTAAGATTAGAAAATATTAATTCAGCCATGAATATTAGGCTTAAAACACATTACGCGCTAAAACAGAATATCATTCTTAAAACACAGTACGCACTAAAACATATTGTGAACCGCCTGAATGATGGCACTTATGTGAACATTAATTTTAACGTCTGTATTTATAACAATAACCTATTTCATATTTTTATTCAAAAAAATGAGCATGTCCACATGCTCAGGAAGAAGACGGGAGCGCAACCTGTTGAGAATTCTCTGCCCGAGTCAGACCCAACCCTGTGTCGCTGTCCTCATCGCTGTCACTGTTGCAGCCATTATAATAGTTTAGTTTGGGTTTTTAATGGCAAAGTGGTCATATTTCGTTTAGATTCTTTATTAATTTAGTTAATTTATGTTTGTTAAATTCAAGTTTGTTTGTTTTTTAAATAGCCTACAAAGCGGCCAGCGCAAGACAGTGAGTTGAGCATTTTTGAGCAGTTTATCCTCAAAAAAAAATTAAAAAAAATAAATAAGATTAGCGTCATAATATTTTAGGAATAAAGTCAAATTACGATAATAAAATCATGTTACATTGCGTGAAGTAAAAGTGAATATATTACACCTGTATACTAAGCCAAAAAAATAATTTAAAAAAAAGTATGTGGCACCTGTCATTCTTCACATATAACACGAAAAACAGCAATAGGCTTACTGACGATTTTTTAAACTCAAATTGATTTATTTCACGAGACACTCGTTTGTATTAAATTTTTCAGTTTTTTTTCAACATGCACTCAAATATTTATTTGTTTTTATTTTGTGCTGAAATATTAAACAGGAAAATATCATTGATTCACATGCCGCTTGAAAGGAGGCGCATATCTCACTACAGATTAAAGAGCGTAAAAACATTTATTGTTTGTATTTTATCTTAAAATTGACAGAAGGCTGAGGCTTTGTGTTATAATAAAAGTAACAAAGCCCAAAGCTTATTGATATTAAAACGTTACATATTATTTTCAAGCATTTATACCATAATTAAAAGCTTGTGAATAGTCACATAACGTTATTTACTTCAGAAAATTCAACATAACAGAGTCGAAATGTTTTTATATATGGGCAGTAAATGGTTATGGTTATCAACCAGTGGAATATTACATTTTATTCTTTCAACAAATAACAAATCATTTTAATGCAGCTAGCTCGTAATCACGACTTAATACATGGGAAACAGGAAGTTTCTTGCTCCGCACAGCATCGTTTTGTTAACTTTGTGATTTATTATTTTGAGTTGTTTGGGACGCGGTGACACAGAAGACCCTCTCACAACATATTGCTTTATAGATCTACTGCGTTTGCCACTCACAAATGTTCACGTAATCATGCTGCACGTATCAGTAGTTCCCTGCTCCGGCGCTGTTAGCGCTCACACTGCATGTGTACCGCGCCCTGATTAAACTGAACCACGCTCTGGCCCACCCCTTCCAACCAACCACGTCCGAGCGCGGCACAGAGCGATCACATTAGTCAACCAAACCGGGCTTTGGGGGTCAGACGCGCTCAGGCACGGTTCACATCCTTAGAAAATAATCGCACAGCCTAATCCATATTCCGTAATTAAATCGACTAATCAAATATTCGAATATCATGACCCATACCTAGTTTGTGTGCTGCAGAGTCACGGCAGATATTTCACAGACACAGGCCTCGACAGCGCGGGTGCTTCAGTTGCAAATAAAAATATATGTGCGCATACTGCACGTGTGCGAATAAAGCAAAATCCCTGTCATAAAAAGTCTTCAATACATGAAATGTTAAAACGAACGTCTTAATGATCATTTTAAGTCGTCTTATATTTGGGAGATTTAAAAACATAAATCACGATACAGCCTATCGATTATTAAACTTCAAAATGATTTCATTAAAATAAAGAAAGAAAAAAAGAGCACTGCACGCTGCCGTGTCACAAGGCAGCGCTGTTGTGTGTTCAACAGGGTCAACAGCGCTTAGTTCAGACTGCTTCAGAGTGATTCTCAATCAATGAATAGCGCACATTTATTCCAAGCGATTGCATATGAACTCGAGCTGATGAATTATGATAATGTCTACTTTATGACCTTTATATAATGTTTTAGACGGTTGTAAGAATGCATATTTTCTGTCTGATCTTAAGGATCAGCCCACAATAGCATATACATTTCAAAATAAGAATCCCAGTGTTTTTCGGGCTGGTTTATAATTGTTTTTGTATTTTGGTTACACAATTAATTGTATTTCATTTAATTTCCATTTCATTCATAGTAAACTATTGTAGTTTCTGGCTGGGATGTTTCCCCACAGGAATATTCAATATATATATTTTACTAGTATCAGTAAAATCTGTGTCCCATTCACTGAGAGAGGCACTATATGACAAAGGAGAACTCTACAATTTAAATGCTGAAATTTTGCATAATTTACAATGCATATACATTTCAAACCTTTGGGAAGCACTGATTTCATATATAAAAAAAACAACTCAAGTAAGGGGATTTTTCCTTACCTCTCAGGCAGAGTCAGTTAGTATTTCTGTCAGGACCACTATAATCAAAGATGATTGATGATTGACAGTTAGCATACAGTTTGGATTGGTGGTATGGTTTTGTACTGGGCAAGAACTCCCTGTGCATCCATGCAGCCTTAAGCAACAAGCATGTTTCCCTTAATAGTCCTTCAGGAACATTTATGTGATACAGTTTTAAAAGGACAACTTGGGTAAACAACTTTGTTGCCTAATACCCTCTCTGAGTTCTACAAAACTCTGTCAGCTCTCTATTTCTCTTAATGTCAAAAAAGGACTGCATGTAACCTATTAAAATGTCACTACATATACAGTTGCATTACATCCAACCATAGAGCATGTTTTCATGTTCTGCCTACAGCACAAGAAAATTAGAGAGGAACCTACATAAATATCAATAGGCGAACTTTTGTAGCTGCCTAGTTTGCACTTGTAAATGTTGTAGTGATGTGTTTAGAGGCATTCCTCATCCTTTAAAATACAATTATACACAGAAAGGACCGTTATAAACCCACAAGAACATGAACATCACTGGCACTTCGTGGTTGTCACATGAACCCAGTTCACCTCCAAATGCAAAATGAACTTTAATTTTCTCTCTGACCTAACCGCTTTGAGTGAGCCAAGCCTTTTGGCTTCAGCATACACCCTCAGTCCAGATGTCATTGAGGGAGTTGCCACTGGACAGAACTTTAAGATGCCACACTCGTCTTAGAGCACACTCAGTGAGCACGTCTCTGTTCACAAAGCTCTGAAAAAAGAGCTTTGTGTGACTCAAGACGCTGTTCTGTTCTGTATAGGCTGATCCAGCTGTCAAGTGAATTATGACCTGGCCTGTACCGCAACAAGAATGATCTAATTCTCAATTAATTAATATGCAACACTGGAGCAATATTGTTTCCTGTTGTCTGATTTAATACTCATTTTATAGAATTCAGATGTTAAGTTCCCTTTCAGTCGGTCACTCTCGACGTCACGTCGGTGACCGACAAATTGGGATCTCGCTTCGAGAGACCAATCTACTTCGAGTGTAAACTAAACGAGCCAATGCACATTGGCATGCAATTATTACATCCAGCTGCAGCTGTTTACAACGTAAGCATAAAAAGGACGGCCCAACGCCGGACCTCACTCAACCTCCTCCTTCGCCAGCCGGCAGCAGCCCTCTGCCAACCTGTGGAACCAGGTAAGCGCTGCAACGCGCATTAAGACCCCTCTCCGGTCCACTCACAAGCCACCCAAGTTGGGTCCCTGTGTTCCACCTCGCTGCCCCACTGTGGGTATGGCGTTGGTTCTGTTGGTCCCGCTTGCACGGTATCCTCGGCTTTGCGATTCAGTTCGCCCAGCATCCCCCCAAGTTCAGCAGCATCCGCTTCACAACAGTGGAGGCAGTCGATGCTCCTGTCTTGCGTGCGGAGATCACAGTTCTACTGGCGAAGAATGCGATACAGCCGGTCACTCCAGCCGATATGAGGATGGGGTTTTCCATTGTACCCAAGAGAAGCGGTGGGTTACGACCAGTCTTGGACCTGCGTGTATAGAACCTGGCCCTTCAGCTGGTTACCATTCAAGATGTTGACGCAGAAACACATCTTCCGGTGCCTCCATCCCTGAGATTGGTTTGCAGCAATCGGCCTGAAGGACCCGTACTTTCATGTGTCAATCCTTCCGTGCCACAGACCATTTCTGTGGTTTGCGTTCAAAGGACGGGCATAGCAGTACAAGGTCCTGCCCTTTGGGGCACGGAGGTGGCTCTTGTTCTCCTCAGAAAACAGGGTGTTCGCATCCTCAATCTCAACAATTGGCTTATACTAGCACAATCTTGGGATCAGTTGTGCGAACACAGGGACCTGGTGCTCCGGCGCCTCAGCCTGTTGGGTCTTCAGGTCAACTGGGAAAAGAGCAAACTCTCCCCAACGCAGAGAATCACTTTTCTCAGTATGGAGTTGGATTCGGTCAAACATACAGCATGCCTCACAGAGGAACGTGCGCAGTCGGTGCTGACCTGCTTGAATTCGTTCAGGGGCAGGGCGGCGGTCCCACTGAAACTATTTCAGAGGCTCCTGGGGCATATGGTAGCTGCAGCAGCACTTACATCGCTAGGGGTATTGCATATGAGACTGCTTCAGCACTGGCTTCATGGCCGAGTCCCGAGGTGGGCGTGGAAGCACGGCACACACTGGGTCCAAGTTAAACCAGCCTGTCGCCAAACTTTAACCCCATGGTCAGATCTTGCATGTCTCCAGGCAGGAGTGCCCCTGGAACAGGTCTCCAGGCATGCTGTGTGTTACACGGATGCCTCCACCACCGGGAGTGTCGCGGGTCGGGGGTATGGACGAGCCCCCTTCTGCACTGGCATATCAATTGCCTTATCTGTTTTATGTATCTTACAATTACATGAAAATGCCTACAAATCAAGGGGTATTTGGTCAAAAACGATAGGAAGTGTGAATTGTGCCGGCCTGGGATGAGCAGTTATGATCTGAATCCTTAGCTCTGGCAATCTTTTTTTTTCTTCCTCAAATCATTATCAAGTGTTTAAAAAATAATTTGGTTTGTTGTTAGGTTTTGCCAGTAACCTCTGTTTGTGTTAGTCAAAGGCTGTGGATTGCAGTCAGTGTGCAGTACTGGCCAGTTAGAGCTGCAATAAAAGAGCCTTATTAAATAAGAGACATGCTTCCTGCTGCACTACAGTATTTTAAAAATAGTAACATTGTTTTTGAGGCATGGCTTGATGTGTCTGTATGTACAGGTGGAGGTAGACAGGCTGCAGCTGCTGGAGAGGGTGGAGAAACAGGAACAAGATCATAAAACCAACATGATCGCTTTAGATGAGAAGAACAGAGATGCTGAGAACCAGATCAAGGACCTTAAAGAGACCATCTTTGAGTTGGAGGACCAGGTGGAGCAGCAACGGGCAGTTAGACTGCACACCAACCAGACCATTCTGGACCTGGAGAGTATGACGATTATCTGTCTCTGAATCTCAGTATACCACCTTGTCAAATGATCAGAACCTGATGCTGTGAATGTTTAACTGTTCGCCCTCAGCCAATGCTAAATATACAGTATCATCTGGCAGAATCTGGCCTACATGCACACACCCTGGCTGGAGTCTGCTGTGATTAGTGAAACACATTGATTGGTTCTGGCAGCCTGGATGGATTGAGATACTGAGCTGTTTTGTACTTAGATCTCTCCATCTTAAATCTTTGCCAAACTGCATCATGCAGGATTCTTATGCTCTGTGAGCGTGTCTGTTTTCTTCTCTTTTCCTCTCTATGCAGGGGGGAGGAAATTTCATGCTGCAGACTGTAGTTTTATTGCAACTCAGCTTGTGTCTGTCCAGCTGCAGTGAACTAAATAAATTTAAATAGCTCCTTGTTATTACCCTTAGTTATATAAGCTAAACAGTATTTATATTTCAAGACTCTGTTTGGCTTTAAGTCCTAAGTTTCACGAACTTGCCCGGGTCATAGTTTACCCCAAATTCAAAAGAAATTAAAATTGTTTTTAGTAAAAAAATATTATTTAAAAAAATGTCTGGATATATCACAGTAATTAAGATTTTTAAGAGACAAATGTAATTGTAGGCTTAGTTTTTATTTATTTAAATACATTTATTTTATGTTATACACTACAGTTTGAGTCTATTAATTTTTTTATGTTTTTGAAAGAAGTCTTGTATGCTTATCAAGTCTGCATTTATTGGATAAAAACATTAATATTATTATAAATTTTTAGTTTAAAATGACTGCTTTCTTTGTTATTATTATTATTTTAATTTATTTCTTTGATGGTAAAGATAAATTTTTAGCATCATTACTCCAGTCTTCAGTGTCGCATGATCCTTCAGAAATCATTCTAATATGCTGATTTGGTGCTTAAGAAACATGTCTTTTTCTTATCAATATTAAGAACATTTGCACTGCTTAATTTTTAGTTATTTATTTTAGGATTCTTTGACTAGAAAGTTCGAATGAAAAGGATTTTTTTTTTTAAATATAATTTTTTGTAACATTATAAATGTCTTTACTGTCTATTTAAAACAAAAAATGATATGCTTCCTTGTTGAATGAAAATATGAATCTCTTTTTACAAAAAAAATCTTACTGATGCAACCCTTTTAAATTGTAGTGTTTATATAATTTTTGTGAATTATAATTTTGTCCTGATTTTTCAGATCAAATCAAGAGGCTAGAAGAAAACAAGGCTGAGCTGGAGAAGCAGATTAAGGCCATGAATAAACAGATGAAGGTGGAATTGTTTATCTGTTTTTCTTCTTGTACTTTCTTCATTTTGTAATGAACTACAGCATAGCCATGCATGTTTGACAGTGGATGTCAGTTTGTATAATTCAGGAGGAATATCTTCCATCTGTGCAGAACAGTGCTATGTGTATGAGACCAGAACGGTCTTCATTAGAGCACACTTTGAGCTGCAAATGCAAGCTGGATTGCAGCCTACCATGTCAGTGTCCATCAGTCACCGAGATTGAAAATGACATTTCCATGACCAGCCCCATGAGCTCACAAGAAGGCCAAAACACTTCCGCTCCACATGACTAAAAATGCATGTTTGTGTGCGGACTTTCAGGATGAGACAGAGGAGTGGCGCCGTTTCCAGGCTGACCTCCAGACAGCAGTAGTGGTTGCCAATGACATAAAGGTGGAAGCTCAGCAAGAGCTGCGCACGCTGCGCAGACGTCTGCAGGAGGAGCAGGAGCACAGCGCAAGAATGGCTTCAGAGTTGGAGCAGATCCAGGGCACCAGGTACACAGTTACTCATGAACTCAATACTGCCCTCCCCTCTGCTATCCATCTGGGCTCTCAATTCTTACAATCATCACCACTATTCAAATATCAATCTCTGACAGCTGATTACTGGGTTCACTGGTATAGTTTGCTACATTCCAAAGTTAAGCTATTTTACAATCTCAAGATCAGATAAAGAATTGGAATTTGACATTTTAAGAGTCTGAAATTGATGTCTCACATTTTAAAGGCTGCAGTAAACTGTACCAATGAACACTCAAATCACTAGTCATGCAAAATTAGCCTCACTTCTCTGCTTTTACACACTATCTTGCATCTGTTTACTCTTTTGTTGTTGTTGTTGTTGTTGTTGTTGTTTATAGTAGCTTTAAACTATGATATGGCCCCAAAAAAACGACTACGTTCTGTGTTCAAAACCAAAGGCAGCTCTGTAAATATTCCTTTTAACTGCTGAGGAAAAAAGGAAACTAAAAGACAAAGATAAAAGACAAGTTCAAATGAACTTTAGACATTAAGTATTGTAGTCATCAAATATTTGCTTGATTATCTCTTACTAGAAATTGAATAAAAATTTGGACATTTATAAATGTTCAATGTTATATCAGTTATCATTTATAGTTATGATTATAATATTTATTAATATTTTGAATTACCTTGTGTTTTCATATTTTCTGTTTTCATTTAAATTTTAGTTAAAGCTTTTGTCATTTTTAAATATTACATATACATTAAAAATATAATATATATATATATATATATATATATATATATATATATATATATAGCACTAATGTTTTTAATGGGGATGTAACGATTCACTCAACTCACGATTTGATTCGATTCACGATTTTGATTATTAATTATAAATGAAATGTTTCCTTTTATTATTGCTTGGACAAAATATGCTGCGTGTTTCTTTGTGAAATTGAAATATAACACTAATATTATACTAATATAGCACTTGCATATTATTGCTCTTTAGTTGGATTTGATTGCTTCTATTGTCCTCATTTGTAAGTTCCTTTGGATAAATTAAATAACAAATTGTAAATATAATGTAACTGTAAATAACAAAGCTAAATTGAAATTTTAAAACAAGCCCCAAATCAAATAAATAACACAAATAAAAGAAATATCTTCACATAAACAAAATAAGGATTTGTCTGTGCTTTTTTCCATTTAAAATTAGAGGCAACCACTGCATTTTAATCGTGATCCAAACAAAGATGCTGCACACATGCAACATGAGCAGTTTTTAATCTAAATTAGATTGTATAATTTCAAAATCTGAAGCAAAAACAGAATGGTTTGACTTCAGTTTTGTGAAACTATACATAAAAAATATCTCCATGAAACAGAAACAGCAGACAAGCTGAATGAGATGCAGATTCACTCTACCAGCAGGTGGCGCTTAAAGTGTTGTGAACAAAGCAGCGCTGCACTTATGAACTTTAATATGCATTATACAGAGGCAAAATGAAAAGAAAAAATACCATCTAAACTTTTCTTAAGACAGTAAGTTCCCCTCAGACATACTTTCATATAAACTCCTACCCCTAAATGAATTGCTATTTGTTTAGCATCTCAACCGATTTGAATCGTCACATATTTGAATTGATTTTCAAGCAGCTCGTGGTTAATCGTTAAATCCCTAGTTAACAATAACAAGACTCTAAATGTTGTTTACTTTGTTCAACCACTCAATTTAACATAATTTTTATTTTTATTTTTATTTCTTTAACTAGCCACCAAATCACATACACAGAGAATGTGGGATGTCATAGGAAGTGAATACATCTTTTTTCAGGTTTCATACACAACCTTATTTTTAACACACAAATATACAGTACCTGCCATATCACTTAAATTATAAACACTCATTTAGATGAACTGAGTTGGGACTGATAATGAACTGATGATCTATTTGATGTGCAAATTTATACATTTCATCCACAAGAAAAACATCTGATACACCGAACAAACTGTTTGAGGAAAATGAATGTCCCAGCAACATCGTAACCAGTGTCAAATGGTGTTTACTCTTTGGTGTTGGGCTGGCATTAATGCTTTGGTGTTCATGTCTGTTTTGTGTGCTAGCTTCATAAAATATTTTGCTTTAGACTGGAGAGCATTAGCAACATTGTCTCCCCATTATCATGTGACACTAGACCTGTGTGGTTCATTATAGGAATCAAATAAGATGAGTGCATGTATTAAATACCAGTTGAAGTATTTTGAGATGGGCGCTTTTATAAGTAGTGCGTTTGAGTTGCTAGATCTTTAAAAACTCTTCCCCTCCGTTCAAACGGACAGCCAGTGTGCGTCGATTTCCCCCTCCCTCAGATGCTCCCTGAGATTGTTCTCTAAAGGATTTCCCTCTGACCCAGGTGAGTGCACTGCTATCACCAGCCCAGCACTCATACAGAATGCTAGTATGAATGCTAATGGATGGTCAGAGTGATTTAATCATTGAGGATGTTCAGCAGCTTGTGTCTTGCCTGTTTTCCCTGCTTTAGCCACACGCCCACTGCTTTGAACAATACTGCTATCTGATTGGCTGTGCTCATTTTATTCAAATGGGGCTGGGTCTGCTTTGTTTGCCAGTTCTACTTTTCCTTACTTTCTTGCCCTCGAAAACTTTGTATGTGGCGACATCTGCTGTTTGCTCTGATTTTTGCACATATATTGTGAAACAAACAGGTTTCTGGAAATGTTTGAAGGTTTTCTTCCTTCACTCATCTGCTTACAATCTGCTAATGAAAAGTATCAAATGTTTTATTGATTTCCAGAGAGATGCATGAAGGTTGATGATGACGTATGAGCAATTGCTGCCATGATGAAAACATTTGTTTCATAAATGATGCTCGATTTACTGGTGATGCTGCTCATCTCACTGAGTCAATCTGAGGCTTTCATCCTAATATTCTCAATTTAGCAAATATTTTTTAATATATCTTCATTCCGAAACGAATTCTGAACCTTAAATATACCTTTGTTTTCTTTGTATCTTCCAGAATTGCCACTGGACCTGCATTTGAGACCTCCAAGACTGCAGTTGAGGGCCGATAGATGTCTAGGGTTAAAACTGATGACTGGTTTACAGTATTGTAATACAGAGTTATCTGTGTGTCAGTATTATTCATGAAGAGAAAGTGAAGACAAATTCTAAATTTTTTGATGAAAAAGATATCACAAAACCCTTATGTTTCCACAGCTGCTCAGAGGAGATATTTAGTGTTTGTTTTAAAGCGAACAGCACCTGCACTATTTGAAGTGTGTGATCATGTGGCCTGCTTTAGGATTGTGTTCTTATACCTTTAAGCAGGGCCAACTCAAATGTTGGGGATAATTGGAAGAAAAAGCGAACAGATTGTGTAAGGATGTATCTGTAACATTAACTTATTATATCCCTGACTGGGCCCTGTCTTTTTAAAGTACAAAAATTAGCTGTGTATTGTGCTGCCTTAGGAATAAAGCCAACATTTATGGACCTTTAATACTTCACCAGCACTTACTGATTTTGTGTTTATGGTTTGTATTTCAACAGCAGCCTCAACAGGGTAAAACATTTAATTCCCTCTATTCCAGGTCATTTCTTTCATATTCGCTGTGTTTACATATTGGGCAGAGCAGATACATCTATTTCAGTTACATGAAGACATTGGGAACTTTCATGTGCCACTTTTCAAATGATGAAATTTTAGTTTTGTACTGCTGTGAGTAAGTCCAACACTAGATGGCAGACAAACCATTCCTATCAACACTCCAACATATCAAGCTCGTTTTAGTCTTTAAACACACTGACTCTTATAGTTAAAACCCAGTTGGTTTACAACCCACTAACTTTTAAATGTTTTTATTTGATTTACTCAAGCACTAACCAATGGAGATTACTTGTATTGGATGATGTTTGCTGTAGGGTTAAGGTGGTTGTGTCGTCTCTGTGTCGTTTTTTGTTACATCACTATCACTAGAAGTAGTGATAAGAAATCAGTCGAGCTTTTGAGAAATGTGCTTTACCTCACGTTCAAAGTAAACAACTTAGCTAAGCACTTCTGTTTGTGTTCCTTATGCGTGAATCCTTCTACTCCACTCCACGTCCCTATTTGCATTGTTCACTCATCTGTGGCCAATTTCAGTTTGCAAGTTCTCAGTGAATGTGAATATCACATGATATTATGAATGCGAGTGAGATATGACTCTCAAATATGAAGTGTACAAAATCAACTTTGAGCTTTTTAAAGACTTGAAGTTAGGACCTCAACTGCCGTTTTGTCAAATCTCAGGTTGTATGTCTCACAGGAACATATTCATCTAGATGCAGTTTATCAGAAATTATATTTCATGCTGGTATTAACAGTTCAGGACATGACTGTGCCAAAATATGATTGCATGCTTAGTAGTTTCACACCTCTGCCTTTAAATGATGCAGTTTCTGTTATGATTCAGTGAATGTGTAAATGTAACTTGTGTACTGTTTTCATGTGACTGCAATGACGTTTGTACTCATGAGAGATACAATACTATTTACAGTATCTCTAACACATGGGGTTTTATGTATAACATTTTCATCAGTGTATTCTGTATTTTTAAAGTCAATAAATCAGATCACTCCAGCATGTTATGTCTGTGTTTTTAAGGCTGCTTCCACTGGGGCTTCTCATTTTTTGCTGTCACATGTTTGTTTACATGCATCTACAGTAAAGAAACATGACACAGACAGTTTGGGACTTTATCCTAAGCAGAGGCATCACTAGAACTGTGTCCTTGCTAATATTTAGCATTTTTATATTATGCAATACTGTTCTTATATTGAACCATTTTTGCACAAGAGAAAATGTCTGCCTCAGGTAGTAAACTTCACTTAAATGTGCTCAAATGTGCATATACTGTACTGTCTCCAGTACACTGTGTGATGTGGGGACAATTAGCTCTAATATACCAATGTTGTCTACTGAGTATTGATTATATTTGAGAAAGTATATCTTTATGGTCTTGTACTTAAAATTATTCAATTAGTCACTTAATGTAGTTCTTTTTGTGGACATTATATGTGAATTTTTAACAATCAGCCATCATTTTTGAATCCCACAAAACCTGTCAAAAGATACGGCTGGTCGTGTTTCATTTCAAAACCAAAAGACAGAAATAAGTAATGATATTGTGCATAAAGAACATGGATGCATATTTGTACAACCTTTAAGATTGTTTAGATTGTGGCATTAATTTCCTTATGTTTACCCCCATTTTGCAGTAAAAACAAACAAAAAAAAACTCATTACTACAATGTGGAAAAACTGTATTTGCAAAGTATTTGTCAGGCTTTTAATTTGTTTAATTGTATTGCATTGCACTCTATTGCAGTATTTTAATAAAATACTGCATTTTAATAAAAAGCTGTGAAGAAAAATTCTAAAGTATCTTAAAAGTCCTGAAATAAAAGTCCTAAAATATCTTAATTTATGTCATTATTTTTAATGCAAATATAATTTACCTTTTGATTTTTTGGGTGAGATGTGAACCAAATATGATTTATATAATTCATTAGTACTAAATGGCATTTTGAAATTACTATTATTAAATTATTAAACATGAATTGGTATCAATCTACTTTTTTGTTTACATTTTTTGTATTTTTAAAGTCATAAAAACAATGAAAATTGTATAATTGTCTGTATTTTATTTTTTTTACTGTATAGCATGTAAAATAGTTTATTCATATACACATAATGCACCTCATGAAAAATACATTCACATCCCTGTGGCCTCTCTATATCTGTATATGTGTTCTGTGATTGATAGGTCATGGAGTGAAGATGTTAGTCTCTCTGACTCAGATGGCGGTCCTCATTGGTGCCGAATGACCTTGTCCCAGAATGCACCTGGTGGCTTCCTAACCAACGGCAATGAGAGTGGATGCAGCATGCCCTCAGAACCAGGAGCCACGGTCAAATCTCTCATCAAGTCTTTCGACACAGCTGTGCCGAGTGAGGACACAACCTTTCTCGCTGCTTTTCTTTTTTCCTCAGTCTCCCCTCATTCTCATTCTTGTCCTCCCCCTTTTCTTCCATGTAACATTAATTTTAAATATCTGAGCCATTAATGAGTAAAATGCCTCAGATGAAAAAATATTTAGGCAGTGATTAAATGTTTAGATCATGGTGCTATCATGGTGAAACAGATGCTAACAGAAGCCGTGCTTTAATCTGAGCGAATGATGTAATTCTCTCCAAACATCTGTCTGCCATCACAATCTTTCAGTAACACAGCAGCAGGAAAGTCTGCCTCTCATTACAGCAGCCAGGCCTCTCAAATCATTCCCGCCTTGCTTTATGCTGGACAGATACTTCTGTAAGTTACGGGTGGTGAGACAGCAGGACTTCTGCTCATTAATCACAAAAAAATGTCATGTTAGATTGGAGAGGTTGTTTAATGTTCCTAGAATAATAAGACAAAGAGTCCCATTATTAATAACCTTTAGTACAGCTTGTGATTTTTATAAATTGTTCTGCAGAATACAATAGGGTATTTCAGAAAGTCTAATGTGGTGCCGTCAAACAGTCATTCCAGCTTCATCAAATATAATTGTCCTCATAAGGGTCCTCATGAACCATTTCTTTACCATAAGCAGTTTGTATTATGACAAATCCAGTTTTCACATTTAATATATTCATTCAGATTCATTTGTAACAATTTGAATGCTGTTTTTCAAGGATGGGCCAGTTAAAAACTATATTGGATGAAGAATTTTAAAAGCGATATTATGCAGTATCCTCTTGACTTGTTGTATTATGTCCTACTGAACTTCCTGTGTAAATGATCTTGAAGTGATAATTCACCCAACAAATTGAAATTCTGTCATCATTTACCCGCCCAAATTTACTAACAGATTTTTTTTATTGTCCATACAATAGAAGTCAGCGGATAGTACCTGTCCTTGATTATGATTGTTTTAGCCATATTTGAAGTTGTTGAAAATTACTTTAGATACATACATCTGTGACCCTTATTACATCAGGATTATTATAAAACTATGAAAATGTTTTAAAATGTTAGATTTTTGTTGAAAATTTTGACTTATTGGGTGGGCTAAGCACATGCTAACATTTTATAAAAGCAATAAGCCCTATAAAGCCATGCTTTACAGTGAATTTAGAACAGATGAGTTGGTTTTAGTCTCTCCGCTCCACATTATGTCTAACAACGCACCTTAGCTGTTCTAAATTCAAAAACACCTTCTTTTGTGTTCCAAAAGTCATACAGGTTTGGAATGACATAAGAAAGTAAAGATATACTATCCAGTGAGTGAACTATCCATTAAGATTTTTTATGTTGTCTGTGAGGATTTTCTATGTCCATTTTTAAAAGTGTTTCACTGTATTCTTCTAGATGGACCCAGCAGCTCAGTACAGATGCATACATCTCCCAGAAGCCCCCTGAGTGGCATACCAGTCCGTACAGCCCCTGCTGCTGCTGTCTCACCCATTCAGGTACTACAAATCTCACAATAAACCATGCATTTATACTGGAGTATGGGCCATGCTATCACTGACATGTGTTTTATGTTTCTAGAGGCACTCTGGAATCAAGCCGCTGTCAAAGACCCTTGAGAGAAAAATCGTCTTTGGAGATTTCCCCCACAATGGTACTTCATAGTGACATAGAATTGAGGAGTGTCCTTGAAACAACACTTCAGTTATCCTTAAACACCTATACTGTAGAGAAACATTTACATTTAAACTGTTCATAGCAGCTGTGGCATGTTGTTGCTTACCACAGAAATTGTGAAACTGTGCGCATGTATGCACTTGTAATACAAAGTCATTATCTTTGTCTGAAATCTGTCTTACAGATAACATCAGTGTCTAAGATGAAGTCAACTGTGCATTAGTCTTCAGAATGCACAGTTGACTTCCACTGGAGTTGTCCAATAATAATAATAATAATAATATTAAAAAACAACAACAGAAAAATGTGTACATTTATAGTGCAAACAGTTCTTCAGGATAGTGAAGTGTAATAAATATGTAGTAAAACAAGCCGAGAAGATAGTGGAAGTATCTGTCATTCAAATATTTGGGGTCTGTAAAATATTTTAATGTCTCACCAATGTTGCATTTATTTGATGAAAAAACATAAAAAAGCAATATTATGAAAAATTCTTATAATTTCAAATAGCTGTTTTTTTATTGTAATAAATATTGAATTGTAATTTATTCATTTTATGGCAAAGCTACATTTTCAGGGTCATTACTCCAGTCTTCAGTGTCACATGATCCTTCAGAAACCATTCACGTGCTAATTTGCTGAGCAATAATTTTTTTTAATTATTTTATTTTGTAACAATTTTCTTTACTCTCACTTTCGATCAATTTAATGCACCCTTGCAGAATAAAATTATTAATCTATTACAAAAAAATATTTAATGACCCCATACCTTATTATTTTGATCATGTATCATGTATTATGTTGGTGTATTATTTCTTCAGAAAGTGGTTTGCTTTATATATATATTGTCTCATGTCTTCTCTTTGTGGATTTTATTATGTCCTTAGAGAGGATATTCTCCAGAAATGTGGCAGTAATTGGACACAATATTAAATTTCCCCTTTGTGTCTGTGGTTCTGTCTCTCTCAGGGTCATGTGATGAACTGAAGCCCTCGTCTCTTATGAGGAAGAGTCCGTCCCTCGAGTCTGTGATTAAAACTCCAACTCACTTCAATGGCACCACATCCTCTTTTACTTACAACAGAGCCAACAGCAAACTCAAGTAAGCTTCAAAAACATAAAAGCACAGATGCAGTGAACGTCTTCCTCACTAGGGGCACTAAAACAACAGATGACTCAGTCTTATGAAAGAAAGACACACAGCTTCCTTTCGCTGCTAAATATATGTGAATAAAGCTGAGAGGTAGACTAATAAGATGACTCAGATTATAAAGACATGAACTGCATTTCTTATCCATGATACACTTGCATTGCACATTCATCAACAGTTTCACCTTGTTTTCGTTTCGCTAACCCCTGCTGTCCTGCTTAGAAACAATGCCTCGAGTTATGCAAGTCAGTCTCTTTGGTGATTCACAATTTGAACAGAATCATACTTGGCACAAACTGATACAAATAAAAAAGATTTTGATATAGAACGTTTGTCATGACCTTTTTTTTGTCCTGCTTCAAAAACACTGTTGGGAAGTTGACACATAATGTGTTCATGGACTCTTCAAAATTTTCTAAGATTTTTGTTTAAAATGTACATGAATATGTAAATTTGTCATGGTCCTGTAACATATAATTTAATCATTTTACCATTTGTTACTTCTTACATTTTTTTAAACAATTTTTTAATTAAATTTGTGAAGTGAAGTTCCTTGATGTGTTTTAAATTGGTGTCGGTGAAAACAGACACTGTTTGATGTGTAATTTTCATTACTATTAAAAATGACAGAATTGCCTTCATATACGCTACCATTTAAATGTTCCTGATTAAAAAAAAATAATAATCTTTCAAGATTTTTTTTTTTTAATTTAATGAAATTCTCTTTTGTTCACCAAGACTGCATTCATTTATCAAACATAAACAGTAATATTTTGAATATTATTACAATTTAAAATAACAGTTTTCTACTTCAATATATGTTGTTAAAAGGTAATTTATTCCTGTGATGGCAAAGCTAAATTTCCAACAGTCATTACTCCACTCTGTACACATGTGACACATGATTCTTCAGAAATTATTCTGATATGCTGATTTGCAGCTCAAAAAAAAAACAAAAACAATATCAATGCTGAAAATAGTTGTGCTACTAAAAATATAACATTCAAAAAAATTTACTGTAATTTTTGATCAATTTAATGCATCTTTGCTGGAAAAAAGTATTAATCTCTTTCACATAAATAGTAATGTAATCCCTTTATAACATATTAAATATTATGTATTGGAAAATATATATATTGAATTTTGTATTTGTTTTTAAATCCTTACAGACATCAGTGTGAAAGGTAATAAAACAGTGACGCATATAGTGTTTGGAGTTCCAGTGCACTGACCACAGAGTCATCCAATTTTCCCACGAACACACAACAAGGCAATCTGATTAGCTTTCACGCTGTGTCTCTCGCAGACAGACGCTCCTGATGTACTGATGTACTTTCACATGTGTGTGAGGATTTTAGCAGTGGTTAAACACTAAACCCGTCAAGTGAAAGTCACTCACAATCTGTCGTTACGTTATTTATCCCAAGTATAGAATATATTTTGTGCAGATTTTCAGAGTACACAAATACATTTAGCTCTTTCAATGCTATAATCACATTTAGGAAATAACTAAATGTTACGAGTGCATGTCACACAGTCCAAAACACCACGAGGTCTCACACACACATGTACAGATGCAGTGTTAGTGACCGTACATGTGTATGTGTGTGTCCCCTGTTGCTAGTGTGGAAAGAACAGACCCTCTGTCTGCTCTGGCGCGGGAGTATGGTGGATCTAAGAGGAACGCTCTACTGAAGTGGTGCCAGAAGAAAACAGAAGGCTATCCGGTAAGGAGCACAGGCCCTGACCCCCTCTCTCACCCTGTCCCTCTCTCCCAACTTTCAGGCAAGATTTATAGCCATGACTGTTTAAATACAACATTGTCAAAGGAATGCAGAGTGAAAAAACTGACATGTTTAAAAGTGAAATGTGTAATACCACTAAGGCCACCAAACAGAACTATACAAAGTGTGATGGCTGAAAGTTTAAACACATTTTTAAGCTTTTGACGTTTTATGGTCTTACATAGTTTGAATACTTAACTACATTTGAGTTTTGGTTGTGATGGTGGATTATCAGAAGTGTCATTACAAAAGATTAAGTGGTCATCTACTGTCTTAACATGCTTATCCCATACTTCATAAAATAAGTCCCTTGTGTTTCCAGATCCCACCCCCAATTTCCTCCCAGTAAAAATGACAAAGGCCCCCCTAAATTTCTACTTTCTAACCAAGCAGAAAACAGATTTCATCTACTGTTTCTTTTACCTCAAAGTACGCATGTGTTCTCTGTACTTCTGATATCTAACATTCTTCTCTCTTCACTAGACTGTGGTCACAGTCTGTTCGGTTTTGGGGGGGATTTATTGGAATTATGATTTGGGTATGTGTCACTTTGGAGATTTGAAAGGGATTTTTCATATTTAATGCTTAGACTTGATTTGGGTAATGAAGCAATTGTACAGTAGAGTGATCAGTGAAACATACATCACAACATGGTTATATGAGCAAACTGGACTTTTAGTGGTTTGTACAGTATGTCAAACCATCATTTTGTATTAGATTTTGGTGTGAGTTTCATAAAATCCTACATGTACTTATTTTAATGAGAAATCATTACAGATGGTACTGTGTTGCATGATCATAAATCTCTTTCCTTATGTAGAGTGAAAACATTTTCATTTTGCCAATTTCTTTGTCACCAGGCATCATTAAAAATTAAAAGCTAATTTTATCAACCTAATTTCAGTGTCAGTAAAGCCTTTTGCATTGTTACAAAAAATTTGTTTCCAATAAATGCTGTTCTTTTGAACTTTATATTTCTTAAAAGACAAAAAATGTATCACGGTTTAAATATTAAGCAGCACAACTGTTTTAAACACTGATAATAAGAAATATTGAGCACCAAGATCTTCATATTAGAGTGACTTCTGAAGGATCATGTGAGGCTGAAGACTGTAGTAATGGATGATGAAAAATCAGCTGTGCCCTCACAGGAATACATTGCATTTTAAAATATATTAAAATAGAAAACAGCTATTTAAAATTGTAATATTTCACATTATTAGTGATTTTACTGTATTTTTGATCAAATAATTGCAGTATTATCTAACAATAATGATATTGTATATAAACATCAATATCCTGACAAAAGCTTTAATAAATTTCCAGAACAAAGTATATTTATCAAAGAACTCATTTTAAATAGAGTAAACTATTTCATGGGGCTTCTAGCTGTGCAATCCACAGAAATAACCAATAAGTCTGGATTGCTTTGCCAAGACCAATTACAACAAACATTGTGGGAACACTTACTTGGAAAATCTTGGTTCACAAACTGTTGTCACAAATGGGAATGTTATTACATAAATTGAGCTGGTTAAAGATCATCTATCAGTAAAGGGCATCTTTTTCAGTATTTTCACAAGAAACATTTTAAGCCTTTCTTTATATTTTTGCCCAGATAATATGAGATTAGTTTTACGACACTAAATAAGAGTTAAATAAAAACATTTTAGTCATGGAATTCCTAATCAGTACCACATTATATTTCATATGTAATCTACCCAATACTGAATGACCTAAAAGACAAATTGGTATTTGTGCCACTTGAGATGTATCAGCCAGTGTTTGTGTTCCCAGAAGCAAATAATGTGTAATCGGTCACGTCCGATTGTATGTGAGCAGATAATATTTCTACAGGTTCACTCACTGCTCTAATAGCCTGTCTGAGGCCCATTAAAACCCTCAGGGGACCAGACCCTATATGCTCCGCCAATGTCATGTGTGAGAGGAAGATTAGCGCTATCACTCTTACCTTCCCTATTAGCCTCAGCTGGTAAACAAAACGATGAAAGGGTCACTCATGTTTTTTTCCCCCCTCCTACCGCTTTCATCATGTTTTGCTTAACATTGGAAAACAGAGACCTGTTCAGCTGGTTTGCAGTGATGTTTTAAGCACCAGATACTGGCCAACTGCTCTCAGGTGACCTGAGCTGGCTGTTAGGGTGTACTCACAATAGGCGTTTTGAACCATGCCCAAGTGCGTTTGACCCCCAAAGCCCAGTTTATTTAACTAGTGTGATCACTGCATGGTTCGTTTAGCCATCCCTGTCTCGGTTGGGAAAGGTGGGCCAGAACGCGGTTCAGTTGCACTCGGGGATGGTAAGCATGTAGTGTGAGCACTAACCGCAGTGCGGAACTTCTGATAGGCTAAGAGCAGCACGATTGTATGAACATTTCTGAGTGGCAAAAGCAATAGATATGTTAAGCAATATATTGTGAGAGGGCCATGTGTCACCAATGTAATTTTTCATTGGTTGAATACAATATGCCTCAAATGCCTATCTATAAATAGGCACAACTTTAACGACAAGAAAAGGTTATGTAGTTATTGTTCAAATTAAGAATAGTAAAAAAAACTGGTAGAACTAAGCCAGTGGGGGACTAGTTCACCTAGGCATGGGCCGATTACCAGTTTCAAGGTATACAGCGATTTGAAAATGTCACGGTTTCAAAACCACTAATATTTTCCATTATACCGTTCCTGCGGTATGCGTTGTTTTTCATGTCTCCTCAAAGACTGAAAGAGTAGGAATCCCTCAGACTGAGTGCAGTGTAGAGAGTAACACTGACCCCTGCTCCTCCTGGTGGTGCGAGCGAGCGGTCAGTCACGTGTGTGTAGGATGGCCGAACTTAAGGAGCTGCCCCTGGAACTTGACATTCAGCGTTCCTTTCGGTCTCGCGCACAGCCGCATCCGCACAGTTTTCAAAAGTGAACTCAACTGCAGATGAGCGCGGACGGATGAGCTCGACACACGCGCAGTACCACGTTGTGCGCGGCTGTCTGCGAGCCCTCTTGATGACGAAAATAACGTAATGCCGGATGTTTTTTGCCTTATTGCAACTCTCTGTTCTGGACTTAAACAAACTGCGTTGCAATGCAATCATTTTCCAAAATGTAATTTATGTGAAAATATATATTCTGTTAACGCCCGGTAACACAGGCCAGAGACGCTGAAGACGGACACACTGAGAAAAATACTGTAGCAGGCAGATCACTCACTGTTCATGATGCATGAACTATTGGAACAAAATCCTCAATACTGATTTGGGGGTTTATATGAATGTGTTTCTGAGGGGAGCTGACTGTCTTCTGAAAAGTGTACGTGGTATTTTCTTTTCATCTCGTCTCTGTATAAATCTTAAAGCAGCGCAGCGCAGCTTTGTTTACAGCGGTAACTGAGAAAACCATTGACAGTAAGGAGAAAACACTGTATCTGGTCTGTATCTGGTGTTCCAGAGGTGCCTTCTGCTGTCAGAGAGTGAATATGCGTCTCATTCAGAGCTTCTGCTGTTTGTTTCATTCTGGCATGTAGTATGATTTCACAAAGCTTGTCAGAACATTCGGTTTTTGCTTCAGATTGGGTTATTATTAAATCAAATTATGTGTATGATTATTATTATATAACGAAATGATAGAAATGATATGTATATGAATTATATAACTAGAATTAAATAACTGTAATTACAGATTTAGGTTAAATAAAGATATCAGTCACCACAGATGTCCGGTCAGAGACATGAAGATGCAGCAGTTCTTTGATGCTTTTATTTTTATTTAATTTTCACTTTAACAGTTTGATTCTATTGTCCAACCCAAGGAATACTTGAGATATCTGACTAATGGGCCATTGGAAAATGACGGTCCACAATCATAACAGCTTGATATCGGGTGACTCTTGCTGTGAGTCTGAAGACCAGGTAACTAGAACTTGATAAACCGCCTCCAAAAGTGATCTGCTATGATTTGGCTATGATGGAATAGTTTACTCAATAGAGGATATATCACTTGAGGAAGGGAAGAATCAGGCCGCCCCATAAGGAGCGAATTAGGGGTTATCAAATCCAGATCAGAAGCATTAGCGGATATATAGCCCAGGGGGTTAGAATTTAGGATCCCTTCAATCTCAGTGAGCACAGTGTGAAGATTTCCTCAGGTGTTTTTGGGTTCTTTTGAAACTTCTGACATGCTGGACAATCTTTGTGCTGATAGCATCGGATTGCTTTCCTACCCCGAAGGATCCAGTATTTCCTACATATCACTGCCAGTATTCTCTCAGGACCTGGGTGGAATAGCTTTGTGTCATAGTCCTTAATGAGAAGGGTAGTGACTTGCAGGTTCAAGTTCAGGGGCGAGGCTAAGTCGACTGTTGGTTGTTTCAGTTGTTGGTATTCCGTTTCCCGCTGTAAGCTGTGCCATCTCAGAAAGAAAGCTTTCCCATTGAGATAGAAAAATAGCTATTTCAGCCTGTTAAAGTCCTCAGCTGATACGTTGGTCCCATGTTCCTTGAGAGATTCTACAGTGGCAGTCAATAATTCTTCAAAGGTCAGAAATTTGCTTGGATCAGGTATAGACAAATCATTTACAGTATTAATCAGACCACAAAATGTAGAGTTTCTTAGTTCATCATCAGCTATAATGCATGATGGCAGGGTAACTGGCCACTAATCAGATGGAAGCTGAAGGAATGATGGCCCTGTATTCCAACGACGTTGTGGCCCTAGTTCTGCCAGCTTTTTACTTAGAGTGATGTCATCGGCAGGATTACTTTGTGAATACACATAGCACATCCACAGCGTTCACATCTTGTGGTGAACAGGCCTTGTTGCTCTCTGAAGCCATGTTGTACAGCTTGAACTGGTTCTTGTGAAGTCCATCCAAGGAGAGGTCTGATCGCAGCCGGACACCCTGGTAGACCCTAGCCCCATCCACAGCGCCAGCAACGGTTGTGCCCCATGATCCAATTCTGCCTCTGAGATTTGGAGAGTGGAGAGAAATTTACACAATTATTCAGAGTGTGTTTATTGTTATCCCAGTAAGGGCAGTAAGCTTTAACCTTTGTGGTCTTGAGACCGGTGATAGATGTGATGGAGGTGATGAAAGGGATTTCTCAGTGCCAAGCAGAACTTCTGTGCCTTTGTGGAATGATTTCACCTTCCTTGACATATCCCTGGACAAACTGGTTGAGTATCATCCGCTTGAATAACTTGCATACATCATGAAATCTTCTTGAACTTGGATTTCATATTCTAACCGGTCTGAAAAGTTAAGGAGTGCCAGAATCTCTCAGGACCTGAAGTGGGACAATCACATTGACTCCATTGTTAAAAAGGCCCAACAAAGTTTGTACTTCCTTCGCCAGCTGAGGAAGTTTAACCTGCTACAGGAGCTGCTAAAAACAATTCTACTCAGCCATCATCGAGTCCATCCTGTGCACTTCAATAACTGTCTGGTTTGGTTCAGCTACAAATTCAGACATTAAAAGAGTACAGAGTACAGGATTATTGGTGCTCCCTTGCCCACCCTTCAAGAACTGTATACATCAAGAATGAGGAACAGGGCTAAGAAAGTCACTCTGGATCCCTCACATCCAAGTTATCCCCTTTTTGAACTTTTACCAACTGGCCGGCGCAGAGCCGCAAATACCAGGACAGCC
Source organism: Cyprinus carpio (assembly GCF_018340385.1). Taxonomy (NCBI): domain Eukaryota; kingdom Metazoa; phylum Chordata; class Actinopteri; order Cypriniformes; family Cyprinidae; genus Cyprinus; species Cyprinus carpio. The sequence goes on from NC_056601.1 coordinate 20,387,939, forward strand.
AGGCACAAGAACAGTTTCTTCCCCCAGGCAATCTACCTCATGAATAGTTAAATGTTCCCCACTTCATGCAATTAAATGTGCAATAACCTTATATTTATTTGTTACCAGCTCCATCCTAGTACATCCCTGCATCTCACTCTATTCTATTCCATTCTATCATCTATAGCACAACTGTTCATACAATTTATTTATTTTTCAATATTTGTCTATTTATATTTACATGGAGTATGTATATTTAGTAAATTTTTTTGTCTGTGTGTTGTTGTTGTCTCTGTGTACTGGAAGCTTATGTCACTATAACAAATTCCTTGTATGCGCAAGCATACTTGACAATAAAGTTCTTTCTGATTCTGAATCTTCATGTCTAATGGATAAACAAATCTTCTGAAACTGCTCCGCAGATCATGTGGCAGTTTACTCAGTCTGGACACATACAAGCCACATCTTAATTCCACCATGTCAGGCTTTACCTAGTTGTCTCAGCATTCCCACCAAGGATCTCACCCTCAGAGCATACATTCGAAAAGTTTTAATATTTCCAGTGCTGTTTCTGGGCCCATCCATCAATTCCACTATGTGCTACAATGCTAACTGATGTGGCTGGCCATACTGTTGATTGAGGGCATCCATAGTGTTGGTATAAAGACTGGGACACACCAAGTTGATGGTCGGCCATCAGCCAACGTCAAGCCATCAGTGAGCTTGTTTGTTTGGTGTGTTCCACTCGTCAGCTCTCGTCTGCGGCAGTTTGCCGTCAGGGCCGTCGGTGAGAGTGAGAACTCTAATTGGATGCTCAGTTTAGCGAATGAGTCCGTGCAGGAGAATTAAAGCAAAAGTGATGAAAACGGGCAAGTAAATGAAGGGCGGCACAGACAGAAGGCTGTTTTTTGATGTGACATGATCTTACCCAAGCATTCCAATATGCCAATGTTTTCATAACAACATGAGCCGCTTAAAATGATGAAAGTTATCAACGTTACTGATATTCAAAATGCTAAGCAAGCACTGCTTGTTTACGTTTCGTATCTGTGTTTATCGCATATATCTTTGTTTCGGTTTCTCCATTGAAATGACGAATATTTTCAATTGATAGCTACTGATATAGAAAACTAATTCCTCTCACACAGGCGCAGAACGTATGTGTTTAGTTTGCAGTCGGCTGTAGTCTGTGTGGTGTGTTAACCAGCATCTTTTTCCTACGATGCCACCATCTTTCATCATCACCTCTTTTTTTTTTTAAGTCGGCTTCGTGTGTCCCGGCCTTAAGGATGACATGAACTGCTGTAAGATTCACCAATTAACTGAGACTCTTCAAGCTTGAGATGTTCTAGCAGGATATGAAATTTAAAGCAAATGTTTTCTAAAGCAATCTTAAGCCGTACAAACTCTCTGGGGTTTGGGTGAATCAGGTCAGGAATTGTAGGAGTAGAGCCATGTTATACTCTTTCCTGGTCAGTAGGTGTACTTGGAGAGTGCTGGTGCCATCTCTTACTCCTAGAAGGCAGGTTGTGCCATGGTCTGGATGAATATTGTGGAGAGGGAGATCTAACATAACTTCTTACCATCTTGGCTTAATTTCTTCCATCTTTTCTCTGACACATTCGTCTATCAATTGTTGGACTGGTATTAACTTTCTTTTGCCTGGATGAGTTCATCAGCATCAACATAAGAGGACAAACTTTGTTGACTGCTTGAATACTCAGAGCTCTCCACACTTTCTGCTGATCTACTATCTTGTGATGCATCGTGAGTGGCTTGGGGATAGTTTGGATTTGTCACGGGTTCAGTTACTCTTTGCTTTCTTGGGGCTGGGACTGGTTTAGGGCAGTTTAGGGCTTTAGACTGTCAAGGTACAGGAAGGGTAGACAATGCCTGAGGAAGTTGTAACTGTTGATTTTGCCAACTTAACAATTGTTTCACCTCTGGTTGGAGTTGAGACATCTGTGACGTAAACTTTGTGTTAGCCTGCTTAAGATCATCTCTTTCCTCCTTCAGCTGTTGAACTGTAGTAATCAAGTCTCTGTGGAGTTTCTTTCGATCAGCATTTTCTTCTCGCAGGGCTTCTACATGCTGATCCCATCGATCTGTTATATACCACTTTTGCGGACTGTGAAAATCACTATGATGTGCTGCTACATGTTGGGTGTCCATCCTGACATCCTCTTTATTTATGGGATTTATGGGTATAGTTGGGTGGTGATAAGAATCTATGTAGATTATAACCAGTCAAATCATAATCCTGCAATTGTGCTGGAAGAGATGATTGTCTCCTGGGCCGCTCAACAGGGACATCATCTGATGGCTGCATCTCCATAACTGTGGAAAACTCTGATTCTGGCTCGAAGGACCATAATGAAAACTGATAGAACTAAGCCAGTTGGGGTTGCCAGTGGGGGACTAGTTCACCACAGATCTCCGGTCAGAGACGAAGATGCAGCTTAAAGTTCTTTGTTGCTTTTACTTTCTCCACAACAATTCCATTAATGTTCAATAAATTACTTTGTTTTTTCCGTGTGTGTGTGTGGTCTGAAACAAGCATATAATAACAAAATTAGAATAAACAATTAATTAAACTCAGTAATTACTACTATACAAGTACCTTTAAACAATGAGTATCAAATGAACAGAATATCAATTCAGATAGGTCACAGTTAACATGAGCTTAAGTACATAAATTAACTTACTTGGTTCATATAATACACACACAACACCAAACATGAAGAAAACATCAAGTCCCTTTTCTTTCACCCATTCCTTGTGGGTCTGTTTCTACAAAATGCTAATCACCGCTACCTGCTGGAAATGGGCGGAGCATAGCATCTTTACATTGCTGTGATGAGCGCATTCAAACACTGGCTGATCGCCAGAACACTTCAAAATAAAAGTGCATTTACAGCAGACCTTTTTAACAAATAGCATTAACAGCAGCAATCATTGTCCCCTAACATGTTTAAAGTTTTTGGTCCGCCTAACTTGGAAAGTGGTGTATCAAAATAATTTCAAAATAGTAAATATGACTTCAGAGGCTGTTCATGTCCAAGTTCTAATTTGAAAACTCATAATTACGATAATTTTGATAACACGTGAAGGCAGCATAAAGCGTGCTCCAGACCGAAACGTAAAGTGCAATGTGAGTGGAGAGCAGGCCAGTGGGGGAGTGGGGGGTGGGGGGCAATGTGCTCTGCCTCGGTTTTAGACAACCGTGCCTAGTGTGTGTACACCCTTAAATGTCATTAGCAAAGACAACAGTATATGAAGAGATAAACATAGCTTTGTTGAATATGGAGAAACTCTAGTCAGTACAGTGCTTATTCATCTTTTGCCCTTTGGCTTGCAGAGATTCTGTTCAGCAGTTTGGGATTTTTTAACCACTCGCTGTCTGGAGGGTAAGATAATCAGCGCACGATGGCCAGATTGCAATAAGAGGCTTAAAGTAGTTGTGGATTTTAGCATTGAAAATAATTAGGCTTCTGGCGATTATATGATGTAAATATTTTCTGTGCGGTCTGTGGCGATGCTTACAGTAAATCCTGACATGGAGTCAGATTATTTGTTTGTGCCTGGCCCAGACATTGGGTGTGTTAAGCAGTTAAATTTAACATGACTGTAAAGTGTTGTGTGGTTTTGTGACTGGTAAAGTGACTAACAGTGGACTTTTTACTCTGTTACCGCCTTCAACTGAAATGAAATCAGCTTTCTTAGATTTCTACATTTTGTTGAATTCCATAAAACCATCTCAAAGAAAATATCTGGGTCAAATTCACTTACAAAACCAAAATAAAGAAATAAATACACTACAATTCAAATGTGTGGGGTTGGTAAGATTTGTTTTTGAAAGAAGTCTCTTTTGCTCACCAAGGCTTCATTTATTTGATCTCAAAAACAGTAACATAAAATAGTAATATTGTGAAAAAAAAAAAAATACAGTTTAAAATAACTGCCCTCTGTTTTAATATATGTTAAAATATAAGGCAGCTGCTATTCACACTAAGTGCCAATAGCTATAGATTATATTTACACTGTTAAAATAGCAGGATTTTCTGCTGTTTATACTACTTATTGCAAATAGTGGCAATTCTCTGCCCCTCAAACAGTATGCAATAATAAAGCATGAGTGCAAATTATAATTTTAATTCAAATTATTAAATGGATGCCACCTTATTGGGACAATTTAAGCCCTCCCTACACCTAACCCTACCTGATACTTTATTTTAAATTTTTCGATTATTTATTTTATTTTCTTTGAAAATAAATGCCTTTCCAGTGTGATATGAGATTTGAAATGGGAGGAAAAAGTTCTGCAAAAGGAGGAATTCGGGTTGGTCGCGTCAAAAATTACTACAACACACACTTTACCATCTATGTCACTGGAGCTGTTGTTGGATGATCATCTTTTGTTGTTTTGACTAGCCTAATCACACGTTGGTGGGCGGAGTTAGTGTAAATAAACTCTGCCAATAAAAGCACTTGTAAGTAGACACTCTGAAAAAGATCATTTATTTCTTGAAGCAAAGCTGAATTTTCAGCATCATTACTCCAGTCTTTAGTGTCACATGATCCTTTAGAAATCATTCTAATGTGCTGATTTGATGCTCAAGAAACATTTCTTATTATTATCAATGTTGAAAACCATGCTACATTCTTTCAGGATTCTTTAATGAATGGAAAGTTCAAAACATCAGCATTTATTTGAAATAGACATCTTTTACATATGTTTTTACTGTCACTTTTGATCATTTAAATGCATCATTGCTGAATGAAAATATAAATTTCTTAGTATATATATGGGGATTTAAACATTCCCACTGACTACACAGAATAAGTAAAATGTATATATAAAGAAAATTACACTTATGTGTAAGTTTAGCCTATTTTAGTGACCATATTTTAGTGACTTTTTTTTTCATATATAGTAATTTCAAAAGTGACGAGAATTTAAAAATTGAAGGGGAATACATAAAACATTATTATAATTATGCTAAAGGCATTGTTTTCTTTATGCAAAGTATATATAAATTATTCCATATTTCTGAGTAAGTGTTTTCTCGTTCATTGTTCACTGGGCGACCATGCATTTATCCATTTTCATATTGTGCAGAGAAGAGGGTAGGAGATTGTGTTGATGGGAACAGCAATGGCCACAGGCCTCTTCTCACACTGCAGATCCGGGAAAAGGTTAGCTCAACACATGCTCCAAATTGAGCTTAATATGAGCTGAGGAAAAGGTCAAGTAGGGCTACTGGTCCACTATGTCATAAGAGACATCAGCTGCGCGAGCGAGAGAGCAACTAATTACCCACTAACACGCTAAGATGGACAGCGTTGTCACCTGCTCCAACCTGCCCATCCTCAAAGCAATTTCAATCCCCCCCATCCATTCACATCACAATCCTCCCTCTACCACCTATTTCCCACAAATGAATGTTAATAATAATGTGTTGACCTTAGTCAAATCACTGTGTTGGCTGTGTGGCAGCTAGGTGGGTTGTGTTAATGTAATTAAGAGTGTAACTGCAGGAACCTCACTGATAGTGTGTGAAGGTTGAGAAAACATTCATTTAGTTTGGATCCCATATGCTTTGGGATAAGCCTCATTAAAAGACGCATTTTCATTTCAGCGCTATGAGTATCGGACGTCACTCAAACTCACATTCAAATAAGCACAGCCTTCTCCTGCACAGTCTAAATGAGGTGTCACCAAACTGGCTACTTTATTGTTCTCATTTGTCTTGTTTGGAGTCTGTATGGCCCGTGTCTGACCCCAACCCTCACAAAAGTACTGATGAAAGATACTTTTTTTTTGCAATATTATTTTTATGAAAATTAGGCACATATTGTTTTCTCATTACTGTCATTTAAAAATATAGTTTAATATATTTTGTATAATATGATTACTTTATGTTGTGTATATATTGCAATTTAAAAATATTATTATACTGTATTATATTATACACTCTAAAATATTTCAAGAATACAGGGTGCAATGTACTGTATTAATATAAAGGAATTTTCCATATTAATTTTTACAGGTATTTAACCTGTATTTTGAATTTTGCTTTGCATTGCATTGCGTTGTGTTTAAAGCTAACGGAAATGTCCATAAAATTAACTGATGATGTATATCTATCTATCTATCTATCTATCTATCTATCTATCTATCTATCTATCTATCTATCTATCTGTCTGTCTATCTATCTATCTATCTATCTATCTATCTATCTATCTATCTATCTATCTATCTATCTATCTATCTATCTCATAAAACTGGTCAAACAGCATGCTAATTAACATGGGATGTCCTCTTGATGAGTTACTCCCTATAGTCCCACATAACTGTTTCTCCAGTCCGCTCAACATGAGCTTAAAAGCAGACATGTACATCACTTCATGTTAAACTTGTCAAAATATCATATATAAAGTTTTATGAGCTCATAGTTATCTGCATGTGTTTCCTGCAGAGCAGAAACACAGTTAGTGTGAATGATGGAAACTTAATGAGCACACAGACTCAAACGCAGCTCCAATGAATCATCCACCCAAATCACTGTTTATAAAGGCACAATTGTCAACAAGTATCACCTCTGTTTTGAATTGAAGGTTCTGTTTGTGGTATTTTTAGCATCCTGTTCTGTCCAGTCTATTATGCACTGAGGACTGACTATGCACTTGAAAGTGTAAGCTAGTCATTGATTGTGAAAGGATGTGTCTGATGGAGTTATCATGTTTTCTGTTGCTGGCTTCTGGAGCTCTATTCACAGCATTTGTGGCATGTTGTTATTGTCTGTGGGGAAAAGCATTCTGGAGGGTTTGAAGTATTTTATTGTATGTATTTTCATAATAGCACTAACAGTATATTAGTTATTTTGTACAAAGATGGGTGTTATTTGAATTCTAAATCGACTAAGCTATCCTTTTAGTGCTGTAAGCAGACAAATCTCTAGATAATTGTTAGAGATAAACCAATATAGAGATTTTGGCGAATACTGATACCCAGAAATATGATATTCCTCTAGATATTGTTTAGATGTCAATCTACTTTTTTACTGATTATCCTCCTTGCTTTAAAAGTCCAGATGCAGGCTTCAAAAGGCACCAAACATCATGTACAGAAGAAAAAGTTTTAAATGTAAAACATGTACAACTGCAGAAAACTGCAAAAATGTAGAATTAAAAAAAAAATGGGCATTTTGCTTTGAAAAATTTAAAATATAACTTTAGCAAGCGTAATAAAAATACAGAGTATTTTATTATAAGAGTAAACATTTTATTTTATTTGTGTTTAACAAAAGATATGAGGTCCCATGATTATTTGGCTATAAGTGATCAACTCAAAATATATTGGCCTATTTTACTTATTGGACAGATACCATTAATATTTAAAAATATATTTACAAATTACAGTAAGTTTATTCTTTGTAATAATAGTTCATTCTTTGTAACTTTAACAGCCATCATGCAAAAGCTACTAGAATTTACACTTCATGCATTTAGGCAATTTTAAAATGGTATTTTCCAGGCTCATTGTCTGCATTACAGTGTCATATTCTGTGACACTGGGAATATATATTAAAATGTTTAATGCCTTTGAAGTCTTATGGCTGTGCTTTTGAAATACTTTTTGATTTTGGAAGTTCCAAGTAAATTTCACAAACAGTTAGAAAGAAACGGCGACTCCCTGTAAGACTTTAAAGACTCCCTTTGGGGAAAATCAAGTTTTTTTTACATGTCTGGTGTCTAGTTTGACCTGTTGAACTTGGACAGTCCTTTAACTGGAAAATAACAAATATTATTAAAAATGATCATATTCTCAACATCAATTTCGTCAAAGTCTTTTTCCCACTGTAGACTGATTTTTTTTTTTTTTCAAACTTTCTTTGAAGTACTTTATTGAGGTCAGCAGGATTTTATTTAGAAAAAAGCTAACAAAAAGACAGCCCTAGTGCTGTTTGTTCAGGATGGAGACAATGAGGAATGAAAACAGGGGGTCGGCTGGTCCTTTTAAACAGAGGAATCAGCTGGGCCGGCACTCCGCCACCCTTCATCCGCCTCTCTGCATCTTTCTCATCCTCTAAGACAAACAAAAACAGCACTGCTGGGGCCTTGGTCTATCCAGGAGGGGTTGGTTCAGAGATGAAGAATGACTTGAGTATACGGAAAAATGTGTGGCGTAAACCTCCAGGAATAGGGGAAGAGAACAGAGGAAGTGGGGGCCTTTTTCCTCTATTTCCCTCTGTCTGTCCCTCTCTCACTTACACCTAGCTTGGCCCTTGTAGGATAGATATTCTTGGAAACAAGACCCCAGATGTCCTTACAGTACTGCTTCTCAGGAAAACTATATAGCTCAGAGGTTATTAGCACACAAACCCTTAAAAATAAAGGTTCTAGAAGAGGGATTTCTCAGTGATGCTAAAGAAAATCCTTTCTGGTTTCAACATTTTAATAATCTAAACAAATTTTTCCACTCTAAAGAACCTGTGCAATGGAAATGATTCAGGAATGAATGTTAAAGTTTCTTCATGGAACCATAAATGCCAATAAAGCACCTTTTTAAAGAGTGTAGCTCACTAGGCAAAATGTTCTGTTCTGGGTAACATTTACATCTCAGTTTTTTCTTAGATGTGTTTTTTACGATTCATTAAAAGAAATAAAAAGAATCCAAGACTTTTCATTGCAGACTTTGGTATCTTGGCTAATCTGAGAACAGTTTGAGATGTTGTTGAGATAGCATCACTGAGGAGAAGAACAGTCTAAGGCAGGCATGGGCAAACTCGGTCCTGTAGGGCCAGTGACCTGCAGAGTTTTGCTCCAACCCTGATAAAACTCACCTGTCTGTAGCCGTTTAGTACTCATGAAGACTTTGATTAGCTTGTTCAGGTGTGTTTGATCAGGTTTGGAGCTAAACTCTGCAGGGACGCCGGCACTCCAGGACCGAGTTTGCCCATGCCTGGTCTAAGGACATAAAAATCTCCATTTGCCTTCCATTTAGCCTCTCAGCTGTCTAGGAATTGTTAAAGTGATCTTATTTGTGTGTTTTCTTTCCTCTGGTTCCCGATTAGATCATTCACTTTGATCCAAAAATATCAGACCAAACAATGCCTGAAAACACTGTACTTCCTCTCCTGCTGCTTTTCTCAGTGCAGAGCTCTAGCATTCTCAACATACAACAAACGAAGCCAAAAGCAGCATTCTCGAATAATACATCTTTCTACTTGTCTTCAATCACCCAAGAGTCATTTATAGTTTAACTGACTTTTGCCACGTTTCCACCGAAATTACCCGGAACAATTGTACCAGAAACTTTTTTCCCCAGGAACCATTTTCCCCCACAGACCTGTTGCTTTCTGCGTTTCCACCGCGATCTAAAGTACCGTGAAGATTAGGCAGATAGTCTGGTGACGTATGCCTGCACGTGTTTCTCAATACAAAGTACGCAAATTTCGGACTTGCATCCTCGGTAGTTCAGACTTTGCGAGTTCGATTCGGGAGTGTGATCTCCCGCGGACGAAACGATGCAAGTCCGGTAATTCTGCAAACAGCAGCGTACTTGATAACATCAGTCAACTCGCCTTGGCTACTGCAATTTTCCTCACTGTATATTTACAATAAGACAAAATATGATATCAAATACCACTGCCTCCTTTCGTTTTCATTTAAACATAATAATAGCCGCAGAAATGTACTTAGTTCAGGGAAATGTGTATATATACAGCCTACATTACAATGAAACGAAATATTATATAAATTTCCTCTTTTTATTTTCATTTTAACATATAGATAAATTGAATAAAGACCAAAGATTACCTGTTAGATTTACCCAAAATAAATTATATTTTATGTTTAACCACTAAAGAGATATCAGAGCCAGTGGCAAATGTCAGAAGGTCTAGCCGAGTTGAGACTGCTCTAGGCGGATACATGAGCACCGAGCTCCCGCTGATCGTCTCAGAAATCGGCGAAACAGGTTTTTAAATGGGCGCTGTCTTTATAAATAAACCGCAGATTTGAGTTTTAAACAACTACATTCTCGCCTGAAATACTTTTAAAACTACATTTCATGACACAATAACAGTAAAGTTTTGAAGATGATGAGAATAAATGGTGGTTGAAATCACAATGCTGGGTGAACTCAACCAATCAGCATGTTTAGTGTCCAAGTCCCGCCCCCGAAAGTTCCGGACCTTTGAAAAAGTACTACCTCGCGAGCAGGGACTTTCTGAGGGGCATTTTTTTACCTGGAACTTTATTTAGAGCTTGGTTCCTGCGGTGGAAACACACCGAGTACCAGCCCAAAGTCCCTAGTTCCTGGGTAAAGTTCCAGCGGTGGAAACGCGGCTTTTTACTCCTTTCCTCACCTCCTCATGGCCCGGTGGCGGTCTGAGGGTGGTTACTGCTGAGGTGGAGCTCTGCTGTGTATGGAGAGGTCAGACAGACAGTGGTTGACTATTTGAGGAGCTCTGACCCTGACATCTCTAGTTTATTTGTGTCTCTCCTCTTAAATCTCTAATTCATCATATAGCCCCCCTCACCTCAGCTTTGTTCACCACCTGTATTTATGGTACTTTTTCCACCAATGCCATCTAAATAAAGACAAAGAGAACACAGATGCAGCTAAGCTGCAGATGATTAAGCAATACAAAAAAGTATGACTTTCTGTGGTACAAACGTGGAGATGTTAGGCACTGCTACACTTTGCACTACTACACACAAAGAAAGTAAATAAGGACAGATGTTGGTGAACAATGAAAAGGACAAGCACCATAGAAGTACACTGAAAAAAATAATCAGTGTAGAATTTTTGGTCAAACTTTATTTTAAGGTCCAATTCTCGCTATTAACAAACCATTAACTACGACTTTTGCCTCAATAAACTCATAATTTGCTGCTTATTAATAGTTAGTAAGGTACTTGTTAAGTTTAGGTATTGGGTAGGATTAGGGGTGTAGAATATGGTCATGCAGAATATGTGCATTGTAAGCACTAATAAACACCCAATATGTTAATAATAGGCATGCTAATAAGCAACTAACTAATAGTGAGAATCGGTCACAATCAATTACAAAGAAACGGCACATTTAGCTAAATTTGATGTGAATGGTGGCCAGTGGTATTAGTTCTTAAAGGTCTTTTAAAGACTCCCTATGGTTTATATGTCTGTCTGGTGTTTTTAATGTACTTAAAGTCAAACCATGTGCAAATTCATCAGTAAACACCATTGTTGAGCATTTTCCCATTAAAACTGCAGTGTACCAAAGACATTCTCAAAAACATGGTTTGAAACAGCCCCTGCTTTCTATCGTTAAAGGCAAGTAAGCAGTCCCATCAACCTGCAGGGTTGTTCATCCACATCTCCATGCTGAGTTCTGCACATTCACGAATCTTCCCATTAGAACAAAGTGTAGACCAGTGTAAATAAGAGATTCATTGTGCAGAGTAGAGCTTTATTGATTATTACAAAATGAGAATGTGATGAACTAATATTAGTGACAGCTTTTTAGTGCTCTTTGATTTGATTGATTTTGAGTTGTAAGGGATAAAATCAGTGTCTGCAGGGGTACTTTAACCAAATGTGACAAGCCAATTTTAAATAAGCATAAGTGTGCCTTAGATTTAAGAGCTACAGTACCTCGGAGTACTTTATGGCATCAAAAGGCTATTGTACACCCCACACATGAAATGCATAAATAAGAATCGCAACAAAGAATTAAGAATCCATTATCTTTTCATCTGTGGCCATGTTTTATTAATTCATTGTCTTGTTTTTATTTATTTAAAAAAAATGTTAGCAGCCCATGGTCATTGGGGAAAGAGCTACCTACACATTCTTCAAAACATCTCTTTTTGTGTTCCACAGAAGAATGTAAGTCAAATGGGTATGGAATGACATGAGGGTATGTAATTCAGACAGAAATCGATGAACTACTCCTTTAACTTGTATAATGTACTGTAGTATGTCTGTCATTTAGTGTGCTTTTGTGTACTGGAGATGGCCATGAAGATTGTACGCTGCTATTCTCTAAAAGCCTGTCTCTCATATTGCAATGAAGTCACTGCTCGTCATGGCTTTGTTAGATAACAGCCGACAAGTGCTGGAGAGGATGTGGACCCATCATTGAAAGCCCTTTCTGTGTGTGTCGACAATCCAGCTGCAATGTATGTGTGTGTGTTTGCTGTCTCCAACCATGCAATTAAATGTAGACTCTATTAACCTGTGTCAAGTGCTTATGAAAGTCTATATATAAATAGTAAATTTCTCAGTAAGACTTCTGTTTCTCAGCGTATAAACAGCTGAGATGTGTTAATAGTCTTAAAACCAATGACTCAAAACCATAAACACACAATTACACTAAGAGTCATATTTATAGAGGAAGTGACATTTTCTTTGCTACCAGACAATTTAGGCTCACCACTACATGCTAACATGAGTAAGCTTGCTTTCTGTTTCTACTGCAGAAGCTGAAAATACATCTGGCTTTTTTCCAACCTGAAACGTAAGCTACATTGGTGGGCCAATATTGTTTTAACTGAACGAAAACTACCAGGCTGTGTTCTGTCTGTCTTGCATCCACTTTCTGTCTCTGTCTTTTGGAGAGAGCAAGGGTGATTTCCTGTCACTGGATGCTGTGTTTGCTTTTTGAAGCTGGGTCCCAATGTACTGATGGAAACTACTGTTTTTATAACATTTGTACCCCTCCTCTTGTGCTTTCTTTCTGCTCTGATGACATTAACCACCCAACCCCCCCATCTCTGCACACTCAGACCATCCGGGATGTGACTCCGTGCTTCTCTGCCTCACTCCTAGCATTCCTGCACAGCACACACACAAACACCCCCCGATCGCCTCCTGAAGCCCATGTAGAATTGTGTACACCAGTGAGTGTTTATTTGGCTTTGTATGTGTGTATAATCACCCTCTCTGGGCCACCTGTGCTATAAGAGACAGCACAGGCATGTGAGGAATGTCAGTCTACATGATTGTGCAGGTCTTTTGTCAGAGGAAGATATTAGAAAATCAATGGAAGAGCAAAATGCCAAAAGAAGCACTTTAGCTCTGTATGTTCAGGTTGATTGCTGTAGTTTGATGCTACATGAAAAAAAAGAAACTCACTTCTAAAATAAGAAATTCTCAAATGTTTATTTATTGCTGTTTTATTACTTAGATTACAATTTAGCATACTAAAATATGCATTTAATAAAAAGAATACTACTTATTATGTAAGTATGAACTGAATAAAAAGTTTTTGGACACTAAAGAAAAATTTATTATAGTTTACCTTAGCCCGATTCACAATGGTAAAAGCTTATAATAATGTTTTCTAATTTAAGTGGTACTGGTAGGAATTTGAGGGAAATTCGAGCATGCCGCTGCGTCATTACATCATGTCTGTAAACATAAAGAAGTTGGCCTGGCTAGTAGGCTATCGCATGTGAGGATCCTGCAGGTGGCGGATCGTTTATAGCCTTTTCTCACAGCAGCTAGAATAATTACATTTATCATTTTCATGGTGGATTGTAATCCAGAAAGGATTATGTGTATATGAAACACATATGGCTGAAATTAGATTATATTCCAGTTTTAAATGTGCATCTGATTACAGCCTATGTGGGATTACACAAGTTTTGTATTTTAAAGAGAACTGGTTCTAACAAAGAATAATTTGCTTTTGGGGTTAAAATAATTTATTTTTATAAAAAATTAAAATTATAACAAAAATAGAGATTAGACTACACAAAAAAAAAAAAACATGCGAATACAAACTATACACACATATTCACACAATGCTGATAGGATGACAATAATAAAAATTTGCACGGTTTGATGTGATATTAGCGAACCGATCATTAGATTTAATCACCATTGTAGCGTGATTTATTGTGATCCTTTTTTCCTCAGTTCGTCAGAACAAAAGATGCAGACTTGTTACTTACTCGTTCAGATGACAATATCCAGTGAAAATTCTTATTTGGGTCATATATTCCAAGACGTATGATAGAATCTGTGATTCTGAAGTACAGTATCCACACCAGTGTGGTTACTGACAGCTAAACCTCAAAACATGAGATTCATCTGTGCTGGAGCTGTGCTGGTGCACAACCCACGTTAAGAAATTAATTCCTCAAATAACTGCAATTGCAGGTTTCAAACAAAGATGGCGACAAAGAGGAAAAACTTGCGGACTGCAGCTTTAAAATTAGAATCAAGTAATTTATGTGTTTTAATATTGCTGCTTTTCCTCCGAAATTACCTGGTACTGAAATTACCAGGAACTTTTTTCTCTCAGACCTGTTGCTGCATTTCCATTGCAGCCTAAAGTACCATGAGAATTAGGCAAATAAGTTAGTCTGGTGACGTAGGACTGCGTGCGACTGCTCCTCCCAGTTCAAGGCCATTTCTCAATACCAAGTATGCAAATTTCGGACTTGCATCCTATTAATTTCTTAATTCAAAAATACAAATAGAAAGTGTGAACTCCCAGGGATGGGACAACGCAAATCTGGTAATTCTGCAAATGGAACAGCAGCATACTTGATAACGTCAGTCAGCTCACCTTGCCTACAGTAATTTTCCTCACTGTATTTACAATAAGTAGAAATATGATATCAAACACCACTGCCTATTTTCTTTCACATTTAAACATATTAATAGCTGCAGAAATGTAGTTCAGGGAACGTACATACATTACAATGAAACAAAATATTATATCAAACAGCACTGCCTCTTTTCAATTTCATTTTAATAAAGTTATATCATTTTTATATAAATATATAAAGTTATGAAATATACCTTTGTGCTCAGCCAAAAGGATATGACATGGAACAAATAAAAGACTGCCTGTTAGATTTACACAAAACAAATTGTTTAACCACTACAGAAACATCAGAACCAGTGGAAAATGTCAGAAGGATTTGAGTTTAAAACAACTCTTAAAACTACATTTCATTACACGATAATATCAATATTCACAAAATTATGCAAATAAATGGTGGTTTTAATACAATTCTGCGTGAACTCAACCAGTCAGCATGTTCAGTGCCAAAGTCCCACCCTCAAAGTTCTGGACCTTTGAAAAAGTACTACCTTGTGAGCAGTGACATTCTGAGGGGCAAATATTTACCCGGAACTTTATTTAGGTCCTGGTTCCCACGGTGGAAACACAGAGTACCCGGCTCAAAGTTCCTAGTTCCTGGGGAAAGTTTCTGAGGTGGAAACAGGCTTAATGTTAGTCAGCACATTTATTTTAAAGAATGACAAAAGCATTTTTACTAAGTGCACTTTTTAAAAGTGCATTTAATTGAGTTAAACATTCATGAAAGTTTACTCTCTTTAATGGCCTTTTATTTAATTAACATTATACGTAGTATGTGCAAGTAAAACATACTTTTAAGATTTGAAGTGCACACTCAATACAATTAAGAGCACTTCTTTTTCACAAGGGATAGTTCATCTTAGAAATGTAAATTCTGTCATCATCTATTTACCATCATGTCATTCCATACTTTGGTCTATAGAACACAAAAGGAGATTGTTTTCTTTATAATACAGTACAGCAAATGGAGAGGGCTATCAGGATCCAAAAAGGATGTAAAAGCACCATAAAAGCCATCCATATGTTGCTACATAATGTCTCTGATGCCATACACGATAACTTTGTGAGAAACAGACTATCATTATTTGCTGATTATTTTTCCCTCCACTGCTCTCAAATATCATTTGTGCTTGTAACTTTGAAACATGACAGCACAAGGTTCAACATGTCAGTGATGCCAAACATCATTGGCTCCCGCATACCTCATGGCTAATGCACTTTTCAGTGTTTTGAATTGACACAAGTGCAAATGAAATTTGGTAACTTTCACAGAATGGAAGATTTGCAGTGAATATTTTCTCACAAAAAATCTATTTGATGGCTTTTTTTAAATATAGCACACAGGTCATTTTTATTGTGCTTTTTGTCATTTTTTGAGCTTAACAGCCACTAGTCACTGTCTATTTTTGGACATTATTTAAAATGTCTTCATTTATGTTACACAAAAGGAAAAAGGCATTCATGATGCTTTTTTTTTGCGAGAACTATTCCTTTAAAATTTGGTTTAGTAGGATCAATGGTACTCCATATTATTATTTTCTGTCTGATGTATTTTTTTTCATTTTTCTTTAATCTCTATATTTCACATAAAACACAAGACATTTTAGGCTGGGTGCCTCGAACACACTTGATTATAAATGTCAAGACATGTCCTCTCAGTCAGAGTGTAGCACAGATGGTGGGATTCTTCACATGGTTCCTTCTTCACTGTCCCTCTGTGGGTGTCGTCCTTACTGAAGAACTTCTGACCTGCTCGAGAGACGGCTAATGAACTTCTCTTCTTCTCTACATCTCAGCCCCAATGGCCCAGCTGAGGATGGAGCTTCTATGGGGGTCTCCTTTCAAATTTAACATCTGATTTTAAATCAAAAGATGTTTGTGAAGTATTGGGACTCTGAGGGCCCAGAAGGGGCTGATGAGGGCTGAGCCCAAGAGGGTCGCCACTGGCCCTTTGCCCTGTTCCCAAACTACATGCACTTATACAAAGAAGAATGACTGCACTGGGACATACAGGAAGTAGCAGGAAGTCCGGTGAAACACAATGAGATAACAGTCTAGAGTGTGTGAAGTCCATCCCAATATTTCAATTGATGCAAAAGTTCTTTTCCTTCTGTGTCCTTTGTTTTCTGTAACACGCTATTTCACTTAAAATATATCTGCAGTCTTTTCTCACGTTTTCTGCAATGTTTTGTTGTAAATTTGGTGGACTGAATTTAAAACATGATAAAACGTAACAGTTGTAAGGGAAACAGGTCAATTTAGCTCAAAGGGAATCATTTAAGATTTTAAAGGGAATTTGAACAGAATCACTGTTTCACGGCTGATCACTGAAACGGCCAGCGATTCACTGAACGAGCCGTTTAACATCAAATCTGCGCTGGATATTAATATCCAAAGTATAGTGAAAACACTATTAATTAGCACAGTAACAAGATCGGCAGTTTAAGACATTAACTTGTGAGCACAAAACACAAGATACTTCTCTTTTCAATATAAATAAGGCTTTATTAGATAAATCTAAGACATATAAACTAATCTAACACATAAGCACACGCACGCACTCACACATTCACACAAGTTGCAGGAGGATAGAACGTTAGGAAAGAGTGAGTTTAAGAGAATGAAAATGTGAAATCCCAAGTTTACAGCAATACGTGAAATTGCATAGACATGAACAACCATTTAATCACTTAATTAACCCTCGCACTGAGTTCCTCAATGAGGTTAAAATTATAGTAGATAACACCAGTACAGATGTGAGTCTGGAGGTTACTTGCGTTGCCTGTTTAACGGGGTTCCCTTTTGTTGTCGCTGAAAAGGGGGTTTCCCGAAGTTGCTGATTGGCTGGAAGTTCAGTAGTCGTTGAAGTGACGTCTTGGGAAGCCCGTGGTTGGGCGTTGGCTGAAGATGCAGAGTTGTAGGCTGGTTGTAGTTTCAGACGGGCACGCGAGGTCAGACTCGGAGACACAGAGTTACAAAACTTAACTCAGAACACGAAACTCTCAAACGAAAAAGAAAATAAGTAAAGTTTGACGAGACTAGGTGGTGTTTCTTCTCATCGTGGCTAAGTAGCAGCAGACGTGCAGGCCGAAGCACGCTGGAACGGCGCTCGAAGAACGCTAAAAGTGATGACAAAGCATGACTAAAAGCAGGCTAAAAGCCGGCATGACTGATAGCAAAAGCTAAACGCAAGCTCAAAACTAAAAGCATGACTAAAAGCTTAAACTACAAGCAAAGCTAAAAGCCAAAATTTGATGGTGTCCTGAGTATTTAAACTGGCCTTTTGGCCACACCTCAAATGTTGTCTTGACCAATTAGATATTGTCTTTTCTCGTGGTGTTGCGATGTTTGTCCCACCCATTCATAAATCATATGTTATCTTATCAAGCTCGTGGTCCGAATTTTCCTGCTCTTGCAGGGTATAATTTGGACATGATTCCTATAACAAGAATATGATACATTTGACAAATAACTGATGGTCACAAACCTTTCAAGCAAGAAGATTCGAACACACACATACTAAACATGAATATGATCCCTTAAGCTATTCAAGAGTTATTTAAAAAGACATACACAATAAGTGATTAGAAACATTATAATCAAATGTGGGGGTTACATGTATGATATGGAGTTGAGCAATGGACTGATATCCATTTAGAAAGTCTTTTTTGAGTTCATTTTGGTGCATATATGCATTGGAAGGCATTCTCTGTGCCATTCTGGGGAGTAAGGATATGTCCTGTGAAGACCAGAGGGGTTAACAGGTCTCCTTAGGAATTTCAGTCCTGGTTTTGCTAGGTGGGGGGAAGTCAATCCAACGATCTTGTTTAATCTCATGGCTTTACATGTGAGGGTCAGACTGTCCATCTCTTCGATTACTTGCCCCAAATTAGACAATCTCTTCTTCGAATTGAAATTGTCAATAATTGTTCTAATGGTGTTAATGTTGAAAGCTGTTCTGTGAAAGAGTTGGTTACCAGACTGTGGTGCTGGGAGTTGATTTACAACATCCTGCCTTTCTGTGGAATTCGGCTCATGTTTCAACCAGGCTCCCGATCGAATCTTTAATTTGTCTGGTTCACGCTACACAGTACTACACTAAATTAAGGACTAGTTCACCCAAAAATGACATTTATTCCTCATGTCATTCTAAACCTATAATACAATCATTCATCTTACAATATTTTTAATAATCTCTCATAATTTTTGTCCATCCATTGAAAGTCCTCACAACCAAATTTTTGTTTCAGAAGCTCAGAAATGTTTGTGTGACATGCTAGAACAGTTCTCACTTCAAGAAAGCACGTTTAAGCTTTCGCTTACCATATTTGGTGAGCGATCTCTATGTATTTGCATTTATCAATGTTTATATTTAAATAAAATCCTAAATTAAATATGTTCACCTTATAAAGCCACTCTTCTGATTTGTGTTTTGAATATGAAAAAAGGTTTAGAATGTTATGAGGGTGCATAAATGACTGAATTTTCAGTTTGGGGTGAATTAACCTTTAATTAAAATATTTTATAACAAATACATATTAACCAGGGCATGTGTAGAACTTTATGAAAGATAGGTGTTCCATTTCTGTTCCAAATTCTGCATTTTTGCAGATTTCTGTCTATTATATAAATATTTAATTGAAAACAGACATGAATAATTCCAGTCAAAGATCATTATGACACACTAGAAAACTCCATGAGGGTTCAGCATCTCACTGCCTAGAAACACATTCAAAACCAAGAGAAATATATCCAGTACTTTATTCAATACTAGCTTTAAAACTGCTCCAGTGAACAATCACCTGAATCAATGATTGATTTCAACTGAATCATTGATTCCCTTTTGGTTAATGCAAATCAATAATAACTGAGTATTTGAGAGAAGACTTCACTGTACTAGTACTGCAGGACTGTTGTGTATTGATATACAGTGTCTCCAGTGAGCTCTGAAAACTGGCAATGCTGTTATGAGACAGTGTTCTCAAATGTATGTGCAGTCTGACACCACTCATCAGGTACTTTTATAATAGCAGCTTTTAAAATGTACATAAATGAATGCAAAATACAGTGACAGATACTCTTGAAAACTGATGTTATACGCCAACATTCCAAAGTAATATGATCACAACTCATATTTTACAAAATATATCTATTTCAAAGAATCCTGAATAAAAAGACTCATTAAACTAATAAAAAGTAAAGACTTATATATATTTCATATAGCCTAAATGCTGTTCTTTTCATTCATAAAAGAATCTTGAGGGAGAAAAAAACACTATCATGGTTTCCACAAAAAAAAAATATTATGCAGCTGTTTTCAACATTGATAATGACATTCTTGAGCACCAAATCAGCATATTAGAATGATTTCTGAAGGATCATGTGACACTAAAGACTGGAGTAATGATGCTGAAAATCAGCTTTGATCACAGAAATTAATTACATTTTAATATATACTGTAATAAAAGACCAATATTTTAAATTGTAATCATATTTCACAATCTTACTGCTTTTGCTGTGTTTAAAATAAAAAAATAAAATAAAAAAACTTACTGCTCCCAAATTTCATATATTATATTATATTATATTATATTATATTATATTATATTATATTATATTATATTATATTATATTATATAAATTATATTATATTATATTATATTATATTATATTATATTATATAAATTATACTTTAATTTCAGTGGGCAATATAGGCATCCAGACTATTCTGTCAGTTATTACCAGTGCCTTTCTTGCATGTAGCATTAATTAAAGCATAATTGGTCAGTCTCTGGTTACAGGTTTGGAATGAAACAATTGGCAGCTGGTTGATTGTGCATCTGTAGCATGCGTCTTTTACAAAAAAAAAAAAAATAGTGCAAACAGACATACACTTAAGGGCTAAAAACTCCTATTTCAGCTACATGATGTTTTTAAACTTTTCTCTTTCTCCTTGTAGAATATAGATGTGACAAACTTCAGCAGCAGCTGGAGTGATGGCCTGGCTTTCTGTGCTCTGTTACACACCTATCTGCCTGCACACATCCCTTACCAAGAGCTCATCAGCCATGACAAGGTACTCACAAACACACATACATATATTTGTTACACTGGTTACTGAAGTGTCTTAGTAGATCATTGCACTTTAGTGCCTGACACATTTAGCAATCAAGCATAGCGTGTTAACAGTCAAGGTTTCCTTTCTTCTGACCTGCCAAATGTAACAAATTACTTGCTTTCATGGATTAGTGTTGACAGAATACATAAACAGATGGCACATGGAAAGGTGTAGAAACAACATACATAAATAAATGGCTGCTCTGCCCTCCCTCTGTGTTTATTCAATCATACACTCACCCATGAACAGGCAAAGCGCCGCAGTCTTTAGAGCTGTGTGACAAATTGCAGCTATAAGTATAATAGTGATTACAGGAAGAGATGGTACATTATGCTTTTGAATTATTCACAAAGCCTCTTTGGGTGTGTTGTGAATGTCAAAGCTACTGAAAGGCCTCGTTGTGTGGAAGCTTCATCACTCTCTAGAGCATCGCTGGAGAATTCAGCTGGGTTAAGACACCTGCTTTTCACTATTGTAAATAATATTCAGCGAGTGCTGTTTTCTCCCTATAGGGGCGAAATCTCACCCTGGCTTTCCAAGCAGCCGAAAGCATTGGTATTAAGCCCTCTCTGGTGAGTCTATGTCCATAGAAACACACACACACACACACACACACACACACACACACACACACACACACACACCCACACATAATTCATTCATTTATTCATATTAGAAATAATTTATCATTATTTATTATTTTAAAGTGAGTAAAATTCATCCATATGATCCAGGGTTATTGTAGTTAACTTAAAAATAAAAAACAAATAAAAAATTTGTTACATGAATTCATACCAGAAGTAAAATTAAATATATAACTAAAACTTGATTTATTTCAGCTAGTTGCCAAGACAACATTTCCCATTTAAATTAGTTTAACTTAACTTAAAGGGATAGTTCACCCAAAAATGAAAATTTGATGTTTATCTGGTTTCACTCAGGGCATCCAAGATGTAGGTGACTTTGTTTCTTCAGTAGAACACAAACAAAGATTTTTAGCTCAAACCGATGCAGTCTGTCAGTCATATAATGTAAGTGGATGGGAATTATGGCTTTGAGAGTCAAAAAAACATACACAAACAAAACCAAATGAAACCCTGCGGCTCGTGATGATACATTGATGTTTAAAGACACAAAAGGATCGTTCTGTGCAAGAAACTGAACAGTATTTATATAGTTTTTTTACCTCTGATTTTCTGAAATGAACTGTCCTGAGCGCGTTTGCGTCTTCTTCAGCCTGCGTGAGGTGCCGTAAAGCAAGAAGAAAAAGATGCCTCATGAGCAGGCTGTTGAGAACGAGCTTAGGACGTGCTCACAGGGTAGCAACGGGTCCTTAAAAAGTCTTAAAATGTCATTAAAAAAGTTTTCCTAATAAAAGGCCTTAAAAAGTCTTAAAATGTCTTAAATTCAGATTCAATGGGTCTTAAATATTTTCGGTCCTATTACTGCAAAACATTTTCCAATCTGATGGAACCAGTGACCGTTTACAATCATTGAACAGAGATTTTTTCCCCCGCTGTAGTTACTGCATGCTACAGTTAGCTGACCAGCCTCCTAGCTAGTTTAAATGCAAGTTTACTGTATTTTTTTTTTTAATTTTACTTTCCCGACCGGACAAATTGCCTGATTAAAACTTAAGTGACAAAAATTAACCAGTGAAGCATCGAAACACGAGAATGATTCTTCTGATTTTATTACATTCAACATAAACAGTGAGTGATAATGGATAGTGTGTATTTCTGGTATCAATGTCGCACTGTTTAGGCTTGCGCTGCTGTCCGTCTCTTTGTAAGAGACTTTTATGGAGAAACCAAATCAAATGAATGTATGAAATGAGCAAAAGAGCTGAAAGGGACACATAAAGAAACTCACAGAAGAAACATACTGAGGTAAAAATTCTAAATGTTAAGTTTTTTATTTATAACATGATGTAGTTAAGCAACATACCATGACAAGGGAGCTAATTGCCGAATATTCTCACGATTGCAAATGTTAAATTGATTTTAGTTAAACAAGTAGTTTAGTCACATAATTAAGATACTTATTTTAGACACTATATTGACTGTTTTGTTACGTTTCAACAACTAAGATAGTTCCAACTTCCAAACAAAGATCACAGCAGAAGTATTGTGTAATCTCCAAGCACGCAGCGGTGTTTTTTTACTGAATGATTCAGCGTTTTGAACGAATCAGTTAATTGAATGACTCAGTGACTCACTCAGTATGTGACTTACCGCCACCTACTGGCGCACTTTGTATGTTTAAAAGTATGTATTTCCCCCCAACATCTCTTATTTATAAATTCAAAATTGTATTTAAAACCTTAATATCATAACATCATTTATTGCAGTTGTATTGTGCAATATAAATTATTTAATTTGTTTGGTAAAGAGCCTTAGTGTAAATTGAATCTAATGATCAGCTGTAAGAATTTGACATGAAATATGATGCATACATTTAATAAGGTTTAAAAAATGGCCTTTATAAAGGTAAATAACAGTTTGAAGTTAATATCAAAAATATGCAGATAAATGTAAAAGCTAATAGAACACAGATAAAATATTGCTTCAGAATAAACCAGAAATCTCTGTGATGTGGTGCTTTTGTGGGGTTATTTCGTGATATGAAAAGTTTGCTGTATATCTTTATAATAAATAGCATTTCTGACTGCAGTATATATATCTTCTTACATTTAACAATTTAAATATTACATTATATGTACGTAAAATAATGTGTGATTTCCATCAGAGGTTTGGTCTTAAATTTCATATCAGGTGGTATTAAAAAGGTCTTAAAAAGTCTTAAATTTTACTTTTTCATATCTATAGACACCCTGGCTTAGGACAGTTCAGAGATTGCGGTGAAAATAAGAGGTAAAATACTATATAAATACTGTTCAGTTTCTTGCACAGACTGACCGTTTTGTGTCTTTACACATCAATGAATAGTCATGAGCCGCAGGGTTTAATTTGGTTTTGTTTGTGTATGTTTTTTTTAAAAACAAACCCTTGATTCCCATCCACTTACATTATATGACTGACAGACTGCAACGGTTTGAGTTAAAAATCTTTGTTTGTGTTCTACTGAAGAAACAAAGTCACCTACATCTTTGATGCCCTGGGGGTAAGCAGATAATCATCAGATTTTCATTTTTGGGTGAACTATCCCTTTAACTTAAAAAAAAAAAATGAACCTGAAATAAAAACTACAGTATATATTTAACAAATAATAAACCTCAAAATTACTACAACTTTAACTAAAATTAAAATGAAAAAGAAAAACCATTCCAGTAAAAAATAAATAAATAATAAATTGTTTGTTTCCTTTTTTTGTGCTTCAAACTTCATTTGTTTACTATTTGAATAATTGAACTATATGGTGTGACCATAAAAACTAAATAGTAAATAAATTACACTAAAATAACACTGATGTGACCTCAATACGTTTACTACTGTGTGGATTATTTTATTGGATTGTATCATTTTTAATAAATAGATAATAAATAACTCATAACTCATGAGTCTAAATATAAATGAATACTGTTATAATCAAACAAGCATGATTACGGCAAATAATTACAGCAAACAGCAAAAGACAACCTCAGTAGACTTTGGCCTTCCCTGGTGAGTAATTTGCACATCTTTAATCAATGCTTTGTGTGCCTGACACAGCGAGCACATTTAAATACAGGTCATTTGCATCTGCACTGTAACTGTGAGCCAAAGATGGACAGTTGAAGAGGCTTTTAATTCAGCAGTCGAGGTTTGTGGGGTTTATAGAGCTATTCACACATCCCTATGGCTATTGCCTTTGTGAGATCAAGCTGTATTAATTTTCCATTCTTGAGAAAAACAAACAATCTAGAACACCCAGTTAAATCAAAGGAACTTCAGAATGCTGTATATTTTAGCAAGTCTCCACAAGTAAAATAAAAGTACATTCCCCAGGCAGCAGTAATCAACTTCACTGAATCATATGTAAATACCACACAAAATCTAAAAGAAAATCATTAAAAAATCTGGCTCAAAGCATTTTTTAAATTTTATTATTATTATTTATTTATTTATTTTTTAACTACAGGAGGCCACAAATTTAAGTCTTGCTGAACTGACCATTGACACTGCATCAGTTTTTCAGTAGATTAGATTTGCTTTGCAATTTTCTTTAATGTCCATGTACATGGTCAGAGCTATGTCACTTAAAAAAATAAAAACAGGATCATATTTTTTTATCTTTCCATCACTGCAGCAGCTGAGAGATGGATCACGTGAGCTCTACCGTCATCTCTTATATTGGTTATTCCTCCCCCAAAATTGCTAATTCGTTGCATAAAGTTGATATAAAAAACTAAAAGTGCCCATAAACAATGATTATTACATTATATTCATAATAGTGGAATGTAATAGTAATACTTTATGATTCTGTAGAAATTGTGCAGAATCATACATATTTCTTTAATTCATTATTCATGTTTTTTACCCAATTTTCAAAATCCTGAAACTTCCTCTGCCAGGTTAACATTGTAAATACCTTTTGTGATGTTTAGACTGTCAGACTCCAAAGTATCTTACAATGTTTCTATCAGCTGCATTTATTGAAAACAAAACACAATACAATATTCTGACACACAGTCATGTGAAAAACTGAAGTCGTTGAATTCTATGGTTTTGTGATCACAACTTAAAAAAATCATCCTTAGCAAGTCTTAACCTCAAATGACCGACAATACAGTACATGACATATTACACCGTGTCATTATTTTGTAAAAACTAGGCCAAAAAGGCTATGTGTGAAAAACAAAATACATCCTTACTACTTTCATAAGAATTGAGAATACCCTTGATTAATTGATGATCAGCAAGCATGGTTAGGAGCATTCAAGTTTGTGTTAACACAATGCCAAGGAGGAAAGTCAGCAATAAATGTAAGAGATGGGGAGGGTTAGAAAGCCATTTCTAAACAATTTGAAGTCTACAGTAAGGAAGATTAAAGAGCTACATCTCAGACTGTACAGGCCTTAGTTAGCATGTTAGATGATAATGACATTTGTCATGACAGTACAATTAGAAAAAGAAGTGGCTTTTTTGGAAGGATGGCAAGCTTCTTCTATCTAAAACGAACATGGCAGCATGGCTTGTGCTTGCAAGGTTGCATATGAACAAACCAGAAAACTATGATGGAAAAAAAAGGACAGTGTTCCATCCTTTGGACAGATGAGATCAGGGGTTCTCAGGTC
Organism: Cyprinus carpio; assembly: GCF_018340385.1. Classification (NCBI taxonomy): domain Eukaryota; kingdom Metazoa; phylum Chordata; class Actinopteri; order Cypriniformes; family Cyprinidae; genus Cyprinus; species Cyprinus carpio. The sequence continues at coordinate 20,413,878 of NC_056601.1, forward strand.
TGGCTCTCAAGGTCCACTTTTCTGCAGAGTTAAGCTCCAACCCTAATCAAACACACCTGAAGCTAATCAAGGTCTTTGGGATTACTAGAAAATTACTGCAGGAAAGTGGACCTCGAGGGCCAGAATTGAGAACCCTGGTGTAGATGTTTGGCCATAATGCACAGCACCACATTTGGCAAAAACCAAACACAGCATATTAGACAAATACCTCATGCCAACTGTCAAGCACAGTGGTGGAGGGGTCATGATTTTGGCTTGTTTTGCAGCCACAGGATCTGGGAACCATGTAGTTGACTGTGAACTCCTCTATATACCAAAGTATTCTAGAGTCAAATGTGAGGCCATCTGTCCTTAAGCTTAAGCTGTATGCAACAACACAATGCTCCCAAGAACACCAGCAAATCTACAACAGAATGGACAAAAAAAGAAAATAACCAAGGTGTTGCAATGGCCCAGTCAAAGTTCAGACCTCAACCTAAAATGCTGCGACAGGACCTTAAGAGAGCTGTGCATAAACAAATGCCTGCAAACCTCAATGAACTGAAGTAACATTGTGAATGATGTGAGAGACTGATAAAGTCATACAGAAAAATTGTTACTTCAAGTTATTGCTGCTGAAGGTGGTTAGCTACAAGCTATTGAATCATGGAATACCACACATGGCTTCTCAATTTTGGCTTTATTTTTGTTAAATAAATAAAGGTGTAATAGGTAGTGTTGTAGTGTCATCTGAGATTGTATTTACCTAATTTCAAGACCTGCTTAAGGACCAGATAATTTTTTTTGTTGTTGTCTTGACATGCAAAACCATAGAATTTATAGAGGGTGTACTTTCTTTTTCACATGACTTTATGCTTTTTTTGATCATTTATTGGCTGCTTTGTGCAGAAGTAAGAATGCTAACTGTATCCTGTGTGATTTTGCACACATTTGGTTCCTTTATTTGTGCTTCAAACTTCACTTGTTTACTCTTTGATCAATTCAGTCATTTGGGGTGATGGCTATTTTTTTTTTTTTTTTGCAGTAAATGTCCAGTTAATATGGAGATTGTGGCTGCTGTTTAAACATATTACATCTCAATGTGTCTCAGAACACTTTTTGTTAGCCACTGACTGTTTAATTACTGACTTGAGGGTGTTTTTATGACTTCATTACAGAAGTGTGCACAATATTTTGACTTGACACATCACTCAGCAGGTTATGTTTGTCCCTTTCAGCATGACTTAACCACAGACACAAAACAGAAACATGCAAAGAGGATTATATCATAAAGATCTGTATCTGAATGTATGTGTATGGGTTTGAATATATATATATATATATATATATATATATATATATATATATATATATATATATATATATATATATATATATATATATGTTATGTTGTCCTTGGAAGGTCTTAAAACTTTTAACATTTTTATTTAACAAAAATAAAACCATGTGTGACAATGTTAGGACACCCCTACTGTTAAAAGGAATTAAGAGGGTAAGTAGCGGTCAGGCACTGCTAATCAAATGCCTTTGATTAACTGATCATCAGCAGGTGTGAGCACCTCTATAAAAGCAGTATAAAAGTTTTGGCAGTTTGCTTACCTGGAGCCTTCTTGTGTGTATTAACACAATGCCAAGGAGGTAAGACATCAACTATATATATCGGTGGTAGCTGCCATATCATAAATAAACTCTATTAAGGAAAATATTCGGGCGCCAGACACATTTTAAAACCCACAAAAAATAAAAAAAAACACAATATAAAAAACAAAAAAACCACCACAAAATAAATTAAAACACATACACACAAAAAAAACAATACAAATCAAAGATAAGACATGTTCCACCATTGTCCATGACACAGAAAGAAGAAAAATACCAGTTTGAACGATTAACAATAAGTTTGAACCACGTTTAAAAGTAATTTGGAACTTCACAATGCGCCAGACATCACTCACAAGAAAAGAAAACGTTTGAACAAACAGCCATCTTTCCACCTCGCAGGGATCTCCAAACAATCACTCCCACACTACTGCAAACTATTAAAGATGACGCAATTACTCTCAGGTATGACTCACTTCCTTATATCCTCTAAACATCCAAAGATAAAAAAAATAAACCACCTTAAAGGATGTTGTGGCACAACGTTTTCACTGCCGCAAATAATCTTAGAGAAGCAATTGTTGCTGCCATCAATCTGGGAAGATTAAAATTGTCATTTCCAAACAATTTGAAGTCCATCATTCTACAGTGAGGAAGTTTATTCACAAGTGGAAGATGTTCAGAACAGATACCAATCCTCCCAGGAGTGGACATTCCAGCAAATTCACCCCAGGATCAGACAGAGTAACACTCAGAGAAATGGCAGACGACGCAAGAACTTCACATCAGGCCTCAGTTAACATGTTAAATGATTAAGTTAATTACAGTACAATTAGAAAAATATGGGACAAATATGGCATATTTGGAAGGGTTGCCAGAAGAAAGCTTCTTCTATCTAAAAAAACATGGCAGCACGGATTAGGTTTGCAAAGTTGCATCAATGACCTTTGAACAGACCAAAGTGGAGATGTTTGGCCATAATTCACAACGCCACATTTGGTGAAAACCTAAAGAGCATATCAGCACAAACACCTCAAAAGATACACATGCTGCTGGAGGGGTGATGATTTTGGGCTTGGTTTGTAACCACAGGACCTGGACACCTCACAGTCATTGAGTCGACCATGAACTCCTCTGTATCAAAGAATTCTAGAGTCAAAAGTGAAGACATTCACTCTGCATTTATCCCATCCAAAATTCACACACACAGAATTGAACACACACCCGAAGCAGTGTTTTTTTTCTTGCGGTGCCCGGGGAGGAGTTGGGGGTTCAGTGCCTTGCTCAAGGGCACCTTAGTCGTGGTGTTGAAGGTGGGAGAGAACGCTGTACATTCACTCCCCCCACCTACAATCCCTGCAACCTTAGGGTTATGAGTCCGACTCTCTAACCATTAGGCCATGCCTATTATTAATACATTGGCTGTTTATTAGTACTTATAGAGCCTATATTGTTCATATCCATATTCTACATCCCTAATCCTACCCAATACCTAAACTTAACAATTACCTTACTAACTATAAATAAGCACAAAATTAGTAGTTTATTTAGCCAAAAGTCATAGTTAATGGTTTGATAATAGCAAGAATTGGACATTAAAATAAAGTGAGACCAAAATATGTATGGATAATCAAATAAGTTGCTTTTGTCCAATAAGTGCTAATCCTGAAATATAAAGAACAATATAAAATACATTTTTACATTTACTTAATAAAAATCATTAAAGATTTTGCAGCAAAAAGACATGAACAACCACGACCTGAAGGTGAACGTTTTTCCAATTATACTAAAAGGTCTGTTACTTGATAAAAAAAAGTATAAACTAGTGTATATCAAACATAAGAAGGCATGTGACAGACTGTATTTTTCTGAGATTTCTTAGAAAAGTTTTTAACATTGATCATTTCAAGACCTTAGAATTTGCTTATCTCACAGTAAGCTTTATATGGTTAAGATCGAGTGTGGTAAGAAAGAGGCGTGTTTGGAAAAACAGGACAATGTGTCCAAATGCCTCACTGCCCTCTGTGGGCTTTTTAAAATGACCTGTAAATGTTTAATAATTCTCCAGGTTCCAACACATCCATAAATACTATGACAGGAAAATGCCACAGTATGGAGTTCACTTCACCCAACATACTGTAGACACAAGGAGGAAACTGTGATGTGAATATAAAGACAGTTAGTCAACATTAGCAAGCTGTTGTTTTCATAGAGATGGTACACACACAGCTTGGAAGGTTCTTTTAGGTGAACTGTTCCTTTAAATCGGTGGTACTCGATGATTGTCAAGCCTATAATATAACAGCCCCGAAACATTTTTACACTCTACATATATATTACATGGATGTCTCTGATGGACTGGCTGAGAATTTGATAACTCCAGCTGAGATTTGTGTTATTAACTTCCTTACCACTGTGTGTGTGTGTGTGTGTGTGTGGATTTGATGTCGAACACATGATAATTGTGACCTCTTACTGGTTATGATGTTAAAGTGAAGGTCTTTGCCCTGTTGTCATCCCCAAATCTCCTCACAACAACATTAAGGAATGACTGGAAAATCCCACATCCAGCTGATTTGCTCTTTCTTTGATGCAATCAACTGCATATATCTTCAAATAAAGGGACTTTTGGACCTGTGAACTTCTAGAAAATAAAATTTACTGTTTACTCTCGCTCACTAGTTTAACAAAGTACAACGGTGTGTGTGTGTGTGTGTGTGTGTGTGTGTGTGTGTGTACATCATACATGCATCCCAGGAGAACTTATTTACGGTATTTTTGTCATTTTGAACATTTTAACCAGTGTAATTTCTACCACATCTCAAATGATGTACTGTACTTTGTTGTGTTTATTATCATTTTGTGATGGAAATGTCAGTTCAGACATTCCAAATCTGTTGTTCCTGTGTCCTTGCTGAGGATAATTTCATTATTTTAAATTCATAAAATTCATAATATCTTCACTGTTTGTATAATGTTGACAATCTTGCAGCTCGATTTTAAATGATGCACAGTTAAATATTCTGTTCAAGTAATATTTACATTAATTCCTTTTAATTTTCTGTACACATCATCGCATTTCATCTCAAGCATGCTCCTATTGATGAAACTTTATTACAGGAATATTTCAAGCAAAAATTAGAATTTGCTAAAAAATGTACTCACCCTCAGGCCAACCAAGATATAGTTTGTTTCTTCATTGGAACAGATTTGGAGAAATTTAGCTTTACATCACTTGCTGAACAATGGATCCTCTGCAGTCAATGCTGCTGTCAGAATGAGAGTCCAAACAGCTGATAAAATCACAATAATCCACAATTAATTTATATGACTCCAGTCCATTAATTTACATCTTGTCAAGTTGAAAGCTGCATGTTTGCAAGAAACAAATACATCATTAAAGTGCTTTAAACTGTTCTTCAGTGTAAAAGTCCATCTTCTGTTTTCCTCTTACATCAAAATTCACCAACATACTTTATTTGTTTAGAACTATTTTTATTTTTCTGTTTTTGTTTGTTTGTTTTTTCGTCTAAACAGAGCTTGATCTGTGCATATTGTCTGTTCTAATTCAGATGAGATGGCTTTTTCACTGGAGAAGGCATTCAATATTATGATCTATGGATCGGTTTAAACAAGTGTTATGATTGTAATTACCTGAATTAATCTGGATATGGTTAATTAAACACAATGAGGTGTTAAAAATACAGTGTATCTTTCTGTTGAATCCATTTTCTTGAATCTGTTACAGCTGTCATAATTGAGGATTCATATGAACCTGTTGATTTCTGTCATGTCTCTCATGAAGTGCTTTGTGTTATTGGCAGCCATTCACAATATAAGTTTATGTAATGATTTTTTCCCCCGAAATATTCTTTGTGCCTGTCAGAGGCTGCTTTTTAAGAAATGCTAGTTATTTTTGTCACAAACTCCAGTCGCTAAATTGTTAAACTTGGCAGAAGGTTTAAAGGAAAATTATGCTTGCTTGTGAGAAAATTGCGGTATTTAAAATGGCTTGTGAAAATCTTCTCATGCCTGAAGAAAAAAAAAAGGGATATATTTGTTTGAACAGGTTGTTGGGAAATTATCTGATGTTGTTAAACTTTGTGTTTGGATTCTAGGTTTTTAAGGTGTTGCTTAACAATGGAAACTTGTACAAGATACAAAAAAAAAAAAAAAAACAAGAAATAAAATAGATTACTCTTATTTTAGCCAGAAGCAAAGATTTAAAGGTGGGGTAAGTGATTTCTGGTAGCCAATGTTGATATTTCAAATCACCAAAACAAACACGCCCCTACCCCAAAAGGGTCTCGCCCCTATTTTGATAGCTCCGCCCCACACATACATACGCAACACAGGCAACGATTATGGCAGAATCTGCTGTGCCAGCCGGCCGAGGGTATGATGTCATCAATAAGTGAAACCAATGTGTGTCACCATGGTAATGCTGGTCGAATGTGTTTTGGTAGGACTGTGTGTTTCAACATGCATACTGTATATGTCAGGGGTCTCCTGCTCCTGGAGAGCTACTGTCCTGCAGATTTCAGCTCCAACCCCAATCAAACACACCTGAAGCAGCTAATCAAGGTGTTCAGGGCTACTTGATAATTACAGACAGGTGTGTTGGAGCAGGGCTGGAACTGAAGTCTGCAGGATGGCAGCTCTCCAGGAGCAGGGTTGGAGATCCCTGGTATATGTGTTTTAACAGCATATATTAGTTCTGTGAAACAAATCAAAACCAATGTTTCTCACCTATCGAGAAGAAACAAAGTAACCTCAGTGTCCGATCGCAGGCCTTCCTGCTCCTTGAGTTCGCTCTAGGTAAAGCTGATCTGAAATGTACACGGGTCCTACTTCTTGCCTCATCGTAAGCCTCTTTTGTCCCACAGATGTTTTCCTCTTTTGTTTTTTATCCGCCATCTGCATCTTTCTGTCGTCGCTCGGCTAATGTCCGTCCTGTGCACTCAGCGCTCTCTCGTCCCCATCATGAGTTGACACGCCCCTTACTGCTGACTGGCTACAAGTTTGTTTTCTAAATACATACCCCACCTTTAAAGTTAAAAACATTTTTATAATGGATTTATTACAAACGTTTTAGTTATTTATTTTTTTTGCTTTACTGGAGTCACATGTTTTACTTTTAGATTATTGTGATGTTTTTATCAGTTGTTTGGACTCTCATTCACCCATTTACTCCCTCCATTGGATCAATTAATGAGCAAGTGATGTAATACTAAATTTGCCCAAATCTGTTCCAAAGAAGAGATAGCTTGATGGTGAGTACATTTTCAGCAAATTGTAATTTGTGAGTGAACTATTCTTTTAAGGCCAGAATGGTTTGTTGCGGTGGAAATGGCAGCACTACTGTCAGAAAAACAGTTGATATGTACACAACAGATATTGAAATGGTTTGTTTGTATTTCACTCCTTTTTTAAAATCAACAACAAATAAATAATATTATTTATAACATCTTTAAGATGGATTTTTATAGTTCAGGAATGCAAGACTAAGGCAAGGGTAAAATAATAAAATAAAACAAAATACAATGCATAAGTTCACATAGTTAATAAGCATGCATGAAAATGTGTGAAAAAGTATTTCCTGCATGTAAACTTTTACATCTGCTCTCTCTGTAGGACATTGATGAGTTGATGCACACAGACCGACCGGACTGGCAAAGTGTCATGCAATATGTATCTCAGATCTATAAGTACTTTGAGACTTAGTTTGTGACTGGAAGAAAGGAAGACGAAGATGAAGACGAAGATGAGGGAACAGAAGCACTTTTATTTGCCTGGTCCAGTTTTCCCTTCACAGTGTTTCTAAATACAAACACACAGTTCTGTAGTGTTCACACCAGTCAGGTTCTCTCTCTGAATACAACCAGCATGTCATATTCAGTACAATAGTCAAACACACATACACTAACACACAATCCTTCTAGCCTCAAACAACTTCTCTTTTCCTTACAATTTGTGTCATATAGACCTAACTCAGTTTTTGAAGTTTGAAGTTGCTTGCAGAGTGTACTGTAGGTTTGCAATCTTGCACAGAAACTGGTATAGTTTTTTAGTTAGCTACATTTTTGCTAAGAGTTGAAGTGCAGCTGCTAATCTTTATAGAGAGTACTATTACCCAAATCTATATATTGGCATACTTATATATTGATATACTTATAAAGTATTTTTAAAATGTTAGTTTTCCCACAAATAATGTTGACTTGTAATATGTCTTGGTAAGACATCAAACCTTAGTGAACTATGAAAATAAGTTTCATGTGTTTTGTTGAAAAGTTGTAGGTTGTCACTTAGAGAGACAATAACCATCAGAAACTTTACCATGTCCCAGTTGTTTAACTGACTTTTGTGCATTTAGGTATTCCTTATTAACAAACACTAAGATTATTTCTATATTACTCTAGTTAATTATTTCTTGAAAAAAATGCCAAATGCCAATATTATGAGACTGTTTCAAACAACCATTATTGTTTCTTTAATGCTTTTTGTGCCTGTTTAAATAAGATGGGATGTGTTTAAATTAAATATATTTTAAACATCTTTAAAAAATATATCACTTTGAGAAAATACTGTCAAAGGAATGTGTTTAGGCTGGTCAGCAGTGTAATTTGTGCCAAATTCTAACAAAAACTAATTCGAACGCATGGGCAACTGATTATAATTTCTCTCTCAAAAGAAGTAAAACATGTATACAAAAAAAAAACACTGCATCTATGTTTTCAAATGTTTTCTTATTGGCAATGCTATTTATTGACTTCTTTGCTCCTAAATATTTAGATCGCAAAGGAATGTGTTTTTTTCTATTTGAAACTTCAGTTTTGCTTCATGATAGAAGACTGTTAATTGATGATAATGGCAATAAAGGTTTGTGTCATCATCATATATATTGTTTACTTGTTTCAATTAAAATGCTAGTCACCTTTATTACCTTTATTAGAACAAAATAGAGAATCTCAAGAGACAAATATCATAATAATTCACAAAATGCTAATATTATTTCTCATCCCATGTGATTCACGCAGAAGTGAAATTGGGCACTTTGACAATTTAGGAGTCAAACTGGCTCCGGTTTTTATAGGTCTGCTACAAACCCTTAAAATTATGTGCTTAAAGGTGTGTGTGTGTGTGTGTGTGTGTGTATACAGACAAACTTAGCGATACACAGAGTCCACATTGTAAATCTTTGGCAATTACACAATATTGTCACTTCACTCACCAAGATCTCAGAAATACTACACGCTCAATTTTCAGAAAATCCTATAGATGTTTTGTACCAAACATCTATAGGATAAACACACAGATAAGTTCAATCAATGTCAAATGTCAATAAGGAAAAAAATAGAATCTATCTTAAAGGGCAGATAAACAGATTTTACAGGGACAAATAAACATGGCAAATGTTTCCAACTTTTCCAGTAAGAGTCTGCACTGAACCAAATGAATATCTGCAATTATTTCTTATACTACATTATTAAACTTTCATTATAATCATCATGAAACTTTGTTTAAACAATGATATTAAAGCCACTGATAGAATATTCGCCATTCAAATTCAACGCGCAAGAAATAAATGTCACCGTAAAATCAGCTATATATCCCTCTCCATTTGTTTATCTAGCCTATATTTTTGTTTCAACTTATCTTACTATGATTTTACTTTAACGCTATTCTTTTATCTGCTTTCCAAGTATTACAATTTCTTTAAGGAAAGACAAATCTAGTTTGATTAGATTTACTCTTTATCATTTATTCCTCTTTATAATAGTTGTCAGCGGACAATCCAAAATGTGTGTTTTATTTGAAATGTCTCATTAACAGTATTTGAGCGTGTGTGGCAGCGTATCGCTGGGCGTGGCGTCGAGCTGTGATGTACAGGCTGGTTTCCGCGAGCTGCTTGAAAAGCCATGTGTTGCGCTCGCGGTGCGTCAGATTACTTCCCTGCCTCTTCTGCAACATGTACAAGACGCGAATGCAAGCTAGTATAAAGAGGAACGTCAAACAATAATAATAATAAGAAGAAAAACTCTGAAATGAGGGTAAGTAACTCCACCTCATCAAAATGTAAATGAAAATGTTTCTTCTCGTCAGTGGGAACTTCTAGAAGTGAGGAAAGAAACAACGCGTCTTAATCTGCCTCTTGATTTTTTTATTTTTTTTTTCTCAGACAATGAATACAAATAACGTTGTTTGTTTAAATCAACAGATGGCCGTGTTGGCAAATCACAAACTTTGGACATCCGTGGATTATTGCAAATCAGTTCTTTTACCACTGGACAAGCAGCACAGAGTGACAGACAGACTCATGACATCCTAACTACGGTCTGAAGGTGTTTCTCAGTCAAGTGAGCAGCAATGGATTCGCTGTATATCGCTATCGAGCTGGTGATCGCTGTCCTGTCAATCGCCGGTAACGTGCTGGTGTGCTGGGCTGTGGCCATCAACTCCACTCTCAAGAACGCCACCAATTACTTTCTGGTGTCTCTGGCCGTGGCAGATATTCTGGTTGGATGTCTTGCCATCCCTTTTGCCATTACAATAAGCATTGGTCTGCACTCTGACTTTTACGGATGCCTTTTCCTGGCGTGTTTTGTTCTGGTACTGACTCAAAGTTCAATATTTAGTCTTCTGGCGGTGGCCATCGACAGATATCTGGCTGTAAAGATCCCCCTGAGGTGAGTTTTTCCCGTTTATTAGCATTTCATGTTCATTACAACTCAGTGATTCATTATTCATCATTACCTGTTATTTATGTTCCTAAATTGAAGCGGTACAAAAGGCATTATATATCTATTATATTTATATATCTTTCACAGCTGTCTTGACACAAGCTCGCGCGTGCACCATGAACCTGTTCTTCGCGGTCTTCTGTATTTTCAGTCCTGAGTGAACTATCAAGTAGTACACGTTCTCATAAATATTATATCATTGATATTATATAATTGATTCATCTCATCTTTATAAACACAACAAAACGACCAGCATCTTTCATGAAAGGCTGCAGTATTGATTGTAGGCTTTGTGCGATCAATATTATTGATGCTCGTGTCTCTTTTGCAATTCGTTCAAAGTTAATCTAGTTTATCGAAGTTAAAGACTTATTCTGGACAGAGCGAAATCGGCCTATTTTTCTAAATCTGTGTTAATAGGTAAATTTAAGGAGGGCAATTAAAGAAAGAGGGTTGCTCAATGTTACTTGTCCCGTCATATTTCTTTAAAATGAATGGAAAGACTGACGAAAGGAATTACATATTGACTGACTGATATACAAACAAGTGTGCATGTGTAATTTCATGCATTCACTTTCTGCTTCATGCCATGTAATTACTGAAGCACACTTATGACTACATTCAGGCGCGCACACCAGCAAATGTCCCGGATGTGACTAATAACACTCAACAGTGTTAATAAAGGTAACTCTGAGTATTTACACCGGCCAGTAGTGTTAATCCTCTAAAATACAACAGCACAACTTTAACACTTTACTCTAAAAGTCCCCAGCACAGGGTATTTTGCTGTGTAGGGCCGGGGTTTCACTGCAGCCAACGCTGTGTTAAGTCCAGTGGGAATGCAGTTTCTCTCAGTTCACTGTGTTTTTAATGATAGTGTTGAACAAGGAAATGCTTACTTTACTTGCTGACTGACTTTAATGATAAAGCTGTGAAGTGCACTCTTAATCATCTCAGATCCTGGGTTGTCATGTTACGCTCACTGTTTCATGGCCAAGATGAAAGTATGTTTCTTGTTACGGTGTAGTTACTGGAAATACAGGGTTTTGGCATGAATGCTGTCAGCAGATGATCCAAGAGGAACCAAGTTTCCTCACTTTGCTGCCAGACAGTATTCCCTGTTCAGCATTCATTCACTAGACTGGTCACCTCATCGCTCTCTTACACATTCTCTGCTCATCTGTCTGTCTCTCCATCTCTCTTCCCGTGTAGAAACACGAAAGCTGAGGGCTGGCTATGTTTAGCTACATGTCCACTGACTGAAGGATCTAAATAGGGTTCAAATTTCCCAAAACAGAAGGCTGCAATTATTTATATGTAAGCGTGGGCTTGAATCAGAAGGTCTTTCCACTGTTGAGCAAAAAAGACCCAAAGCATCTTTTTCCTCTGAGTCATTGGTTGTACTTTGAAATCGTAATAAAAGGTGGTTAATGGCAGGACTTTCCCTTTTAGTGGTGTGATATATCATACAATGTGTTTTTTAATATAATGTTCTACCAGATGCTTCTGTTTATTAATTTTTTAAAAATTCTCTTTAAAGGGATAGTTTAGTTAGTGTCCCTCATGTCATTCAAACCCAGTATGACTTTCTTTCTTCTATGGCACACAAAAGTAAATATTTTGGGAAATGTCTTTTGACCATACAATGGAAGTTAATTTTCTCCAACTGTTCAATTACCAACAATCTTCAAAATATATTTTCTTTTAAAAAAAAAAAAAAAAAAAAGTCATACTGGTTTGGAATGACATGGTTTGAAAATGCTGACAGAATTTTCATGTTTGGATGAACTATTGTTTTTATTGAGCATTCAGTGACCCTTTTTGATTCGTCATAAATAAGTGAGAGCAAAGTGGATTGATGAACTAGTTATGCATTAAGGTCAACGTATCGATTTTTTTAAATAGTGGAAAAAAATCCATTAATGATTTTTCTTTTCACACTGTGAATTCAGGACAATGTCCTTAACTACTAATCAAATTATTATTGCATTCCAAAGGAAGTGGAATGCTGTAGTTAATGACTTACTTTCTTTTGTGTTACACCAAAGAAGATCATTTAGATAATTCTTTTAACTGTTAAGGAATGCTTTTGTCTTTATAATGAAAGTCAGTGTGGTCCCTATACCGGACCCCACTGGCTTTCATTTTATGGACAATAAAATAAAAAATAAAAGATACAGAACAGTGTCATTTTAGTATTAATTCTAAAGTATTATAGTTTTGTTCATTTAAATTTAATTTGTGTACTATTATTTATTTTTATTTCAGTTACATTCTTGTTCAGTTTTAGTAATTATTTTCATTTTTCTTTTTGTATTTCCATTTATTAATTAAAATGAAAAATACTGAAAATATTAATGTTAATTAAAATGTTATTGCATTATAATGTTAATTAAAAGAGAGCTGAAATCGAATATATATATTTTTGGTGAAAATTTTTCAGTAAAGCAAAATTCTAAATGTTGCCTTGGCAAATAACTGAAATATAAACATATTTCAAACAAGCTGTTTTTTTATTTCCAACCCAGTTTTTTTGTGGCGAACTATTGTTTTAATGCACCTGCTTACATGTGTTAAAAGAAAAGCAGTTGAGACCTTCTCCCTTCAGAGCCATTGTGTCAACTGTTTTTACTTAAACTGGAGCCTTCTGGCAGAGCGCTGTGGTCTAAAGCGGAAGCGAGGCCGCTGAAGAACGGAAGGGTTAGAGGAGGGATTTGTGTGTGGAATAGAATGAAGGGGTGAAAGAAAGAGAGAGAGAGAGATGGGGATGCCAGCGGGTTGTTGTCATGCCACAACTAATCCACTCTTCCCTCCATTCATGTGCCCTGAGCGTTGAGGAGAGCTGGCGCTGAGAGAGAGAAAAATGTGCTAAAGCTGAAAGAAGTGTCCAACAAAAGGAGACTGTGCTCTTGGAGCTAAATGCAATGACATCATGTGTCCTTGCATCTGGGGGGAAAAAAGAGAGAGAGAGAGAGAGAGAGAGTTGATTAAATGTTGTGCTACAAAAAAGCCAAGAACGGCTTTTTCAAGCTATGGGTGATGTGTCTATTCCTGAGAATATAAAATAGATTTTATTAATTTTCAATGCTATGGTGTTGCTCCTATAGAGTTGCTGAAGAGGTCCATACTGTACATGCTTTCTAAGGTGTTCTTATTCTTGTTTGGTCAAAAACAAACAAACAAACAAACAAACAAAAACAAACACTACAATATTCTTGTCTTTAAATGTTTTATCTCTGTTTTAAATCAGTAGTCCAGTTACTTAGAAAAGCTGCACTTTTTTTTTAGTATTAACTCAAAAAATGCTGCACAAAAGTTACCCTAAGTCAGTATAATTTTTGTATTATTTATACAGTATTATAGTTTTTATTAATATTATGGATTAGCTTTTTATTTTCAGCTTTTAGTTTTATAACTTTTGTACTTCTACCTCAATTTATTTAACTTAGTTGCCAAGTTAAAATTTCTAATTTAGAAGTATTTCATCTAATATTTATATTTTATTTCAATTATCAAAAATAATATATATATATATATATATATGTGCTACAAAAAAACTATTTATAGTTTTACTTAAGAACACTGCCCTAAGTGTATGGAATATTAACAGTGATGCTTGTGTAAAATAATGTAGTTCGTTATCTGTGGGCCAACATGATGTCATCACTCAAGTCACTTTCCCAACCCCCTCCATCCCTGCATCCGGTGCTGGGGCAGCACCTCTGATGGCTGTGGCAGCCCAGGTCTCTCTGAGAGAGGTTGTGCTGGGTGTGATGAATAATGCACCTCATGTATTAGTCACTTCAGTCCATCAGGAGAAGCAGAATCAGAGCTGGCTGAGGATGCCTGATGAAGAGTCTCCAAGCCATCAGTCACTTCTTCCCCTTCTCTAACCTACATACAGTACAAGTACAGTCACCTCAAGAAATAGTTGAACACTTACATGTACATGAGCGGTATTATATCACATACAGAATATAAAGCTAATGGCTAGTGTAAAGAAATGTGGCACTTTTTGCAATGTTTTTTACCTAGTTGGTGTTGCAATGATTGTTATCACTTTAAACATGATCTGCTTGCATCTGTTATTTTATATGGAAGCCCTGCCTCAGAGTAGGTGATTTAAAAAAGAAAAGAAAAAAAGAAGTGAAATAAAGAAATAGGTACTGTATATATTTTTTCACTCTGAGGCTGAAAGTTTTAACAAGCTTTTGCTATTTAATGAAATAAATATATATAATGTGAGATCCAAAATTCTAGTAGCAAACTGAAGTTTTTGATTAAAAAATGCAATTTAAACCTGGAAATAAATTACATTTTTGAATTTTGATCAATTTAAATCAAAGATATGTGTGGAAGTTTGTTTTCGCCACAGGATAAAAATTTATAATAATAAAGGTAATTGCCACTTTCTCTCACAATATTCTGAGAAATCTGTAAAACAAAGTCAAAATTGATAGATTAAGAATTGTGAGATATAAACTACTTTTTTTCTCCTTCACAACTCCAAGTTTACATCTTCCAATTATGTTTTTTGTTTCCATCATAAAATAAAAAGTTACTTTTTCATCTCACAATTCGGACTTCTCAAAAATGCGTGTTTATATCTTGCAATTCTGAATTTTGATATGTAAACAGAATCATAAGGGGACAAAAAACGTCCGAATTGTGATATGAAAAGTTGCAATTACCTTTTTTTATTTAGTCTTTTTTTATCCCATGGCAGAAATAAGCAATGTGGCTTAATATGAAGAAATAATATTCTGCAATTTTTCTATGTCAGTAATAATAATAAAAAAGTAAATTTGTGACATTGATCATGTGGCTCTTTGTACAGTCTAAGTAAATGCAAAACAGAAGCATTTTTGCTAGTGATCTCAGACTTTTGGACCCTACAGTGAACTCAACCATCACTAGCCATACCTTCAGCCAGATTCAAATTCGCAAAGTTAATATTCTTCTAAGTCTGTTGTACTTCCCTACAGCCCTCTTTATTCATATATTTCTACTCCCTCACCCAGTTACACTAACACACACGCACACATACACACACACACAAATCGTACTGATTTGTATGTTATGTTGGTCTCTGAATTTGTTTTTTGCATTTCATTTGTTTTTTGTAAATATTGTAATAGTCTGTTTGCAAAATAAAAAATAAACAAAAAAAAAAAAAATTTAATATTCTTTGTTCTATGTCCCCTCCTCTGTGCAGGTATAAGGAGCTTGTCACAGGGAAAAGGGCAAGAGAGATCATTGCTATTTTATGGATCTTATCCTTCATCATTGGACTCATCCCATTCGTGGGCTGGAACCGTAAAGACTTGGCCTGTTCCAGAAACGAAAGCGGCTTGACACAGACTAGCAATAGCAGTGACCCCGCTGAGATGGAAAAGGGCTTCTTGCAAAGCTGCTGCCTCAAGTGCTTCTTCGAGAAAGTGGTGGACATGAGCTACATGGTGTACTTCAATTTCTTCGGTTGCGTGCTGCCACCTCTGCTCATCATGCTGGGCATTTACGTCAAGATCTTCACGGTGGCACGGAAACAGCTGCGTCAGATCGAGCTCAAATGCAGCGTGAGTAACGGTGAGAATCAGCACCACGGTCTGCTGCAGCGGGAGATTCGTGCCGCCAAATCGCTCTCCATCATCGTGGGCCTGTTCGCTCTCTGCTGGCTGCCCGTGCACATCCTGAACTGCCTCACACTCTTCTACAACGAGCTAAAAAAGCCTGGCTTCATCATGAACATCGCCATCATCCTCTCACACGCCAACTCCGCCGTCAATCCCATCATCTACGCCTACCGTATTCAGGAGTTTAGATTCACTTTTAGGAAGATTCTGAACCGCCATTTCTTTTGTCGACGGGACGAGTTGTATCGCAGCTCCACTGGAAGCAGC
The DNA here is from genome assembly GCF_018340385.1 of Cyprinus carpio. NCBI lineage: Eukaryota > Metazoa > Chordata > Actinopteri > Cypriniformes > Cyprinidae > Cyprinus > Cyprinus carpio. Next base: position 20,430,118 of record NC_056601.1, read on the forward strand.
TGTCACAGAGACCAGATTACAATGACTATTGACCCTCTGCTTTAGACAGCTTGGTCGAAATATGAGAGAAATGTTTACAGCCCAAAGAACTGCAAACAGCTTGATCATGTATTGAGATGACGTCTAGTGTGGCCCACTATTCATGAAGACATTGTGGACACATTTTCAGAATTTAACATTGAACTGTGAAAAGAAAAAAAAAAAAAGCCTTCGTCACTACAAATCTGTGGAAAAATGTATAGATTGCATTTCCAAGCAGACTTTTGCAGCAACTTATTGGTCAAGCCTTAGCACAAGGATTTGAAAGCTACGAGTGGTTGCTGGGCCTTTTGGAAGTGCTGAACGATGAACTGAAGCATGTATGAGAGACCTACATGAGGATCCTGCAGAACAATAAAACACTCATTTTGTGCAGCCCGGAGGAACAATAAGCTGAACACGCCATCGTGGAACAGAGAACACAAAGAAACCGTTTCTGAATGCTTGAATGTATTAGGACCTTTTGTTGTTTTTTACAGTTGAGATGGTTGGTTTAGACTGCTCAGGAACACACATGAGATAAAAGCTAATTTAAGAACCCATAATAGAAAGGAAATCATAAAACGATTTTCTGTACAGCCAGTTATGAAAAATTACCCCCGTTTTCATTACTTAAAATACACTGCTGGTCCATTCACAACTTAATTAACCCAAGAAGTTCAAATCTGTAACCAAAATGACTCCAAAAGATACACTGGGTACAAAGTGGCCCCAATATTATTTGGAAATGTATTGCATTATATAACAAAAAGTGTCGTAATTCTCTGTTTGAATTTTTATATCATATTGTTTTATAGTTTATAACCAATAAACAGCTGTTTTTCTTTAACATAAACGCCACTTTGATGTTTTGTTATCTAATGCAAATACATTTAGATATTTGTAAATGTTGCTGAAGTGTACAAATACGTTTTGGTTCAGCATGTTACTAAATGACCATTACACTCTTTTCCTTTCTAACATCTACACAGTCAGTGGGTCCTAAATCTGAGACAACTAGTGATTTTGTTTAACACTCTTTATACTTTTTTTTTTTTTTTTTTTGATACTTTGCATTATATTATCATTAGTTGAGCTGCATGAACTTCATAAGTTTGTCAAACCTGATGATCATGTTCTCCAGTATAATTAGAGATTCATTGAAAGAACTTCTGATGGTCTACAGTCACATGATCAATGTCACATTTACTTTTCTAATTAGTGACCAGAAAATAGTGCAGAAGATTTTATATCATGTTTCTTTCTTTAAACCTTTTCAAAAAGTAGAAAAAAACCTTATTAAACTTAGAACCTGTTTATTAGATTATTTGCAAGTCAAATTAGATTTAAAAGGCAGGTTTTCACTGTGGTCTCAGATGTTTGGAGCTCAATGTAATATCAGTGTCCTTAGATTTCTGATGTCTGTCTGCTCATGTGTCACAGCCCTTAGGAATCAGTTTGTTATTGAATGTCTGAGTGTGACAAACTACCCAGACTGAAACAAGAGCAGTTGACCTGCAGCAAAGACTGTCTCCTCTGGAGAGAGATTTACAGTGTCACCACCGGAGCTAAATAACGCTCTGTAGTGCCAATAATACCTCGCTATTCTATTAATCACCAACCACCTTTACAGTAGAACTACAGATCAGGAGAGAGGTCTGCCGTTCATTCATCAGTGCCTTAACTGGCTCATCTAGACCACATTTTGAAGAATAACTTATGATTATAAAATGATTAAAATCTCAGAGCTGTGACACATTGATTAGAGTGCATGCTCTTCAGACATTGAGCCTTGGAGATGTAGGTTTTAGTCCGGACTGAAATGTGTCTTCATCCCAATCTTAATATCTTGTCACTAGTTTTTCCATCCATTGTATGTTTGTCCAGTTAAATAGGAAAAATAAAACTATATTTAGTGTATCATCTGAAGAGATCCTGCTCTTTCAATAACATGAGTGTATTTAGATCTTACACTCATTTTTTATATCAGATTATATTATATAATCTGACCAAGTGTAGGTCATGTCAGTGCCTTAAAGTATTGGTCATAAACACTTAAAGCAACATCAAACATTTTTTGCACTTTTTTCAATTTGTTTCTGTATATATACTGTATATACATATAAAAACAACAAACTTTATTGATGTTTGGATGGTTTATTTTAATATTTATTGTCTTTTTGATTGTTATGTTTTATAATAAGCCTAATTTTGATAGTCATGACTGTTTTAGATGTAAAAACTCACTAGGTATATTTACATGCACTGATTTTTGTAAACGGGAATGAATGCAATCTGATTTAAGATTCTGAAAGCGCTATTCATATAAAACCTGAAAGATGCAATGTGATAGACATTTGTTTACATGTGCAGTTTGTAAGACAAGAAACATAGGCATATTCATAAGATGTAAAATGCATGTAGACATACATATCATGACACTGCGTCGCAGTGATTTTCCTTTTGATTTTAGATATACACCACTCAGTTGGATGGAATTTGTATTCGATCAAGCTCATTCAGATCAATTGAGGCGTTTACATGAACACTTTTCAGTCTGACTAATCCATTATAAGCAGATTATTTGGGTGCATGTAAATGTATCTATTGGTTTATTTGCTATCTGCAGCATTGTAAAAATAAGGACAGATAGGGATGATGGTCTAATATAATCATAAGTTAATAAGCCCATATTTAGAAGTTATTTTGAAATCAAGGGAATGTATAATTGTGTTTTTGGGAGTGAATTGTAACTGTGTCCAGATGAAATGTGGAAAAGCAGCAAGCAGTAAATCTAGGATCACCATTCATCCTCTTCTTCCAGGACATGTCTTGGCTGGGATTTCTAAATTGCCTAAAATATCCAGGTTTTGGCTTTTCTTATTGACATGCTCTCTACAGTCCTCACAAGCATTATATGTATACGTATTTGCATTGCTTTGACTGTTTTTTTGGAGATCCCGCCTTCTCACACACCATGATTGGTTCATTATGTACAATGCCTGCACGCTATTGGTCATTACTTTCACCAAGTATAAAGCCAAAACCTGAATATTTTAGGCAATTCAGAAACTCTGGTCATTTGTTAAAAACCCACGGAATTTCTTTTGTCCATGTTGGTAGCCAAAAAAGTGACGGTAGCCATTGACTTCTGTAGTATTCTTTTCCATACTATGCGAGACAGTGGCTACCGTCAACTGTTTGGTTACAAACCTTCTTCTAAATATCTTACTTTGTGTTCAACCAAAGAAGAAAAATTTTTACACGTCTGAAACAACTTGAGGGTGAGATGACACAAATGTCATTTTTAGGTGAACAACTCCTTTAACAATCATCAATCTTGACTGTTATTGTCACATTCTTTATTTGCTTTCAGTATGAACAGAAAAATGACTTATTACTGGAAACAGTAGTTTGGGACAGTGTGTGGATTTCATCAGCTTTGGTTTCTGACAGATGCACTGATGTGTTTGCCCCTGACAATGACATGCCTTCCCCAACCACAGCTGTGCCAACATTTTTTATTTATTGAGGGGAAGAATGACATTCTTGAGCAGTATTTTTGTGTTTGTAGTCTCTAAATGATGTAAATGTACAAATATTTGTTACACTTTGTAAGGGCTAAACTATAGGAGTGTGCCAGACATCTCGGACATTCCAATGGAGACGAATCTGTACTGCACTGCAACTGTGTTAGCTGATGTTTTATGAAGTACTGTCTGGTGAAAGCAGTAAAACTAAAGGCCTTTTTTAACCAGTCAAGTGTACCTGAAATTTATTCCTGCCTTTGGAGCAAACAGAAAAGAGTCTGTGCTTTTAAATGTGTATGTTTTTGACGTGTGTATTTGTCACTATTCTACATACACTGTGATGTTCTCTTGTACGTGTTGAAAAAAAAAAAATAGTTTTGTGACAAAAACCTTTGGCATCAAAATGGAGTCTTGTTATTTAACATGAATAAATCTCTATGTATGGTGAATTATTTTATTAATAAAAGCTGTTTATATATCTTTTGTGCCACCTTCTTTCAGTTTTAGCTCAGCTCAACTGTCGTTTATTCAGAAGGAAAGTGTGTCTGGATGTGTGTGTTGTGAGAAACTGCAAGTGCAGCCTTTGTTCAAAAAAAAAAAAAAAAAAAAAAATTCCCTTTTATAAGAGCCAAAGCCACAAAGTCCAAGAATCTAGCCTAGCTGATATATTGTTTTCATTCATTTGGCGGTAACCATATTCCAGTTCCCTAAATGATAAACACTAATAATCTCATTATTAAATACCACATTCTCACATCTTTAAACACACTAAAAAAAAACAACAACAAAAAAATAATAATAATAATATTTAGTTTATCTACATTTTAAAAGCAATACCCATCAATGTGCAGAATCAATATACAGGTGCTGGTCATATAATTAGAATATCATCAAAAAGTTGATTTATTTCACCAATTCCATTCAAAAAGTGAAACTTATATATTATATTCATTCATTACACACAGACTGATATATTTCAAATGTTTATTTCTTTTAATTTTGATGATTATAACTGACAACTAAGGAAAATCCCAAATTCAGTATCTCAGAAAATTAGAACATTACTTAAGACCAATACAAAGAAAGGATTTTTTAGAAATCCTGGCCAACTGAAAAGTAAGAACATGAAAAGTATGAGCATGTACAGCACTCAATACTTAGTTGGGGCTCCTTTTGCCTGAATTACTGCAGCAATGCGGCGTGGCATGGAGTCAATCAGTCTGTGGCACTGCTCAGGTGTTATGAGAGCCCAGGTTGCTCTGATAGTGGCCTTCAGCTCTTCTGCATTCTTGGGTCTGGCATATCACATCTTCCTCTTCCCAATACCCCATAGATTTTCTATGGGGTTAAGGTCAGGCGAGTTTGCTGGAAAATTAAGAACAGGGATACCATGGTCCTTAAACCAGGTACTGGAAGCTTTGGCACTGTGTGCAGGTACCAAGTCCTGTTGGAAAATGAAATCTGCATCTCCATAAAGTTGGTCAGCAGCAGGAAGCATGAAGTGCTCTAAAACATCCTGGTATACGGCTGCGTTGACCTTGGACCTCAAAAAACACAGTGGACCAACACCAGTAGATGACATGGCACCCTCAAACCTTCACTGACTGTGGAAACTTTACACTGGACCTCAAGAAATGTGGATTGTGTGCCTCTCCTCTCTTCCTCCAGACTCTGATTTCCAAATGAAATGCAAAATTTACCTTCTTAAGAGAACATAACTTTGGACCACTCAGCAGCAGTCCAGTCCTTTTTGTCTTTAGCCCAGGCGAGACGCTTCTGACGCTGTCTGTTGTTCAAGAGTGGCTTGACACAAGGAATGCGACAGCTGAAACCCATGTCTTGCATACATCTGTGCGTAGTGGTTCTTGAAGCACTGACTCCAGCTGCAGTCCACTCTTTGTGAATCTCCCCCACATTTTTAAATGGGTTTTATTTCACAATCCTCTCCAGGGTGCGGTTATCCCTATTGCTTGTACACTTTTTTCTACCACATCTTTTCCTTCCCTTCGCCTCTCTATTAATGTGCTTGGGCACAGAGCTCTGTGAACAGCCAGCCTCTTTTGCAATGCCTTTTTGTGTCTTGCCCTCCTTGTGCAAGGTGTCAATGGTCGTCTTTTGGACAACTGTCAAGTCAGCAGTCTTCCCCATGATTGTGTAGCCTACAGAACTAGACTGAGAGACCATTTAAAGGCCTTTGCAGGTGTTTTGAGTTAATTAGCTGATTAGAGTGTGGCACCAGGGGTCTTCAATATTGAACCTTTTCACAATATTCTAATTTTCTGAGATATTGAATTTGGGATTTTCCTTAGTTGTCAGTTATAATCATCAAAATTAAAAGAAATAAACATTTGAAATATATCAGTCTGTGTGTAATGAATGAATATAAACAAGGTTTACTTTTTGAATGGAATTAGTGAAATAAATCAACTTTTTGATGATATTCTAATTATATGACCAGCACCTGTACACTATGAAATGTTTGTCTGGTTGTATACAGGCAGGAAATGTAAGCAGCGTCATTGTCAAGCACTCGTCAGGTTGCAGACTCGATGCAGTGTAGGTTTCTATTTTCCATTGCCATGGTGGAAGTGAAATCTAATAGGACGACAGATGAGGTGTGTGTAGGCACGCCTGTCAAACGTGGAAACTGAAATATACATATCAGCATGGAGTGACATGGCAAGATACATCATTACATGTACATACATCTCACATGATATATTTCTGTATCTACTGCTTTCTGTGTTCTTTCTTGTTTCATTTTTAATATTTCAATAAGCAATACCTCTTCCTTGAACTTTTTCACTAAATAAAGATCCTTTGTCAATATTGTTACAAAAAATAAATAGAGTCCTCATTAGGATGTTAAGGTCGGGAAAAGGACAAAGATGTAAAATAATTATAGTAAATAAGAAATAAACACAAAAATAAGTAAAATTAAGATAAACATTTAACATGTCATACAGTATTGCTGCTACATAACGTGTATGTGAAAAACTAAAGATAAAATAAAATAATAAAAAAAAATATTAATGTGCAAAAGAAATGTTTTACAAATTTACAGATATGTGCAAAAACAAAATGTCATCTTTTGCCCATGTTCTGCTTGTCAGTATAGAAATAATTACTCATTAGGAGTGTTTATATGTAGACATACTTTCTGGACTTAATCTATCCACACACACACACACATACATATATATACATACACAAAAAAAAATATATATATATATATATATATATGTATATATGTAAATATATATATATATATATATATACACACACACACACACACACACAAATCAGCTGTGTTTTATTCTGCTTTAACCTGTGTTATGACTACTTCACCCAGTGTGCAACACTGCACAACACTCTTAGCAACCTTTAGCAACATAAACACTCAATAATATAGTGCATGGTTTCTCAACTCCGGCCCATGTATATGTGTGTGAAAAAATATATATGTTGTTAAAAAAAAAAAAAAACAGCTCCTGTTTTTATGTGAGTTCCATAAGATAAACCACGTTACTGTTGCTGTCAGGAACTATTTTTTAGAGGAAGGACAGCATTTAACATTAAAACAAATTTACTTCAAAAAAAGTAATATCAATACATTTTTGGTTTTATTTTTTTATTTTTTATTTTTTTTTATTGTGTGGTTACAATTTAATAAAAGCAATAAGCTACAAGAGGCTGTGCTGTATTGTGAATCACGGCTGAGGGAGTTGTTAGGCACGACATGAAGTGAAGCAGCACAGCACAGCCTCTCGTACCTCACTGCTTACATAAAAACAACAGTCCTCTTTTAGTATATAATGTAGCAGTCACTAAAAAAATGTTAATTTTTCTTTTTAGAATGCATGCTAAAATCTAGCTACTTGAATGTTTAATAAATAGTACACTACACTATTTTATGAATGCAAAATCCAAAAGCACAGTTTTTAAACCATGTGGTTTCATTGTTTGTTGATGAGAGTCAGTCTAGGGTGCCGAACCTTCAAACAAACGGAAAATACAAAAGTAAACGCCATGTTGCTCAGTGAACAGATGTACATTCTCTTGCAACTGATAAAATAGTTCGCAAGCATATATACAAACATCATATTGAGGGTCACAGCTTTGCTCGTTTATTTACTTTCAAAGCAATTTTTAACATTCTATGACAGATCATCTCTCATTAAAAAAAAAAATAATAATTTAAGTGCAACAACAACTTTGAAAAGACGAGTCCATTCTAATCCATAATGACTCCAAATATCTGAATTCCTGCATGGGTGTTCTCTACTCCAGGATCAGTTGTTTATGTGCTGGCCTCAGTTTTCCCTGAGAGAATAAAGGTCATCTGCTGATCTGAGACCTGCTCCTGCTGGCACAAACCCATGGCCTGACTCAGACAGACAGCCAAGAGGTGCTTACACTAGAGAACACAGATACACAAAACAGCTCAATAAAATGATGCCTAAGCATGCTATAAACAGAGCTTTGATTTGACTCACTAAACATTATATAACAGCTATTCTCACACCAGTTTGGTTATATATGGAGAGAGAGAGAAACAGTATAGACTAAAGATCAGATATGTTTCACACTACTATTTATTGTACAATGATAAAACTGCACAATGCAGCCATCTGTTTTCAATTTATGGTGACTGCACACATGAAAAATGCATCAGCTGGATGCACATTCACCATAGCTAAACATTCGTCACGTAATGGAAATATAAACAGGATTACAATGAAGGAGAATATTAGTATCGCCCAAAACAAGAAGACTGACAATGAAACAGCCTATGAAGAACGGACTGTATTTGCTTTATTATTCACATTCTCTTTTGATTGTTGGTTCACTACAGGCTTGACTGCACCCCAGACCCTCGATACAGAGACCACCAACCCAACAACTCGTGTCCGATGAGAATCTCACGTCATGTTCTTGTGTTTTATCTTTGGGAGAGACGGCTGCTAAGAGCAGGCAGCTTAATCACATTTGAGACATCTTCTAGCGCATCAAGCAAACGCTAATGCATTACACAGAGGACTATAAATAAACAAGGAAACCATTCCTCTCAGATCACATGGGTATTGGGTATAAAACACATTTATATTTTTTTTTGCAGTTCGATAATAAAGTGAGGTCATGCTAACAGAGTGAAGCAGTGCTTTTTGGGGTAGTCTCTGGATTTGCTTTCTCAGACTTAAGGACTAATTTTAGTCTCATTTGCTCCCCTGGGCTCAAAACCAGGCTGATGCACATGCAACAGACACTGTTGAAACGGGGCCACATCATCAAAGGACAGACTGTCAGTGGAGACCAGAAATCAAATAAAATCGCTAGAAATAACCACAGCAACAGGCAGATGAAGAAGAGCGCAAAGGAAGATATTTAAAACAAAAGCAGGCAAAAAAAAAAAATGGTGTTGCAACTAAAACGGTTTTCAATAATTAATTAGTCAGTTCTGCATATCAAATAATGTGGTCAACTAATTGGTAATATTGTCAACTTAAGCATTAATTTGTGTAAACACTGAACTGAAACGTATTGATATCAATACAAAATGGAATCATGTTAAACTGTACTAATATTTAACCATATTACTGTATCAAATAAATTCAGCTTTGGTGAGCACAAGAGACTTCTTTCAAAAACATGAAAAATCTTAATTATTCCTAACTTTCGACCCACAGTGTGTAAACACGTATTGACAGAAATACTTCTACAAACAACAAAACAGGATGAGGGTCTCAGGGTCTGTGAGTGCAGCTGTGCGAGTGTGTATATGAACCGAAAGAGGAAGTGACCTCACCATCAAACTTTCGTTTCTCCGGAGCACAGAGAAAGAGAAGGCAGGGCATGGGCAGTAGTGACAGGACGTGAAGCACGTGTACAGACGCCCTGATCCACCTAACACCTGATGGAGAGAGAATTACACAGAGAGAAAAGCCACACTGAAATGTGAGACGAGTGTTGTGCCATCACTGCTGCATCTCTAGAGGATTTCAGCTTCTAAAAATACAGACTTTGATTTTACAGTGTCATACAGTGCAGCCTAAATACAGGTAGAACGCTCGATAGTCTCTACGTGAATGAGTCAACAATCAAGACATCAAACCAAACAGTGCTCTTAATAAATGTTATTTTTAATTGACACATATGTGTGCCCAGATTTTAGATTTAGATCTAAATTATTTAGGCAAGTGTAATATAAAGAAAAGTGTATGTTTTGTATTGTAGCTGGTCACAAGTTCACTTTTTGAGTTTACCCAAAAATGAAAATTCTGTCATCATTTACTCACCCTCATGTCGTTTTCAACCTAAATGACTTTTTATCCGAACATAAAACAGGATTATTTTGAGAATTGCCTAATTTTACCCTCCTCACAATAGAAGTCAATGGACTCCAGTATTGTTGGGTTATCAACAATCTTCAAATATTGTGCTTCCAGCAGAAGGAAGAAAGTCATACAGGTTTGGAACGACATGAGGGTGAGTAAAGTACACATATTTAATGTTGTTCTCTCAGTTACTAAATAATTATTAGCAGAATAGAATAGAATAGAATAGAATAGAATTAATAGAATTCAAACTAATCAGAGTAAGAAAGTCAGGCTTGACATTTCAGTAAACCATTTAATCTCATGCACAACCTCACTTAAAAGGGTTTTTAACTGCCTCGAAAGGACTGCAGTGCCGATCCCCTTTAGGGCTTTGTAATTGAAGAAAGAAATCTCATAAAAAAGGGTAATAAGAACTAACAAAATTAAATAAGTAGAGACACTTTGCAGAGCAGCTTCAATTCTTTTTTGAAACGTTGTCATGGTATGAATTAGGATATGTCTTCATTCTTCAAGAGGAAAAGCCTCCAGTTGTTTGAGGTATGAAGAAGGTGGAAATCTTATTTGCATTCTGCGCTCTGGTACGTCCCAGAGAGACTCAATGATGTGTAGATCTGATGACTGGCAAGGTCATGGAGTGTGTTAGATTTGTTTAGCAGTCTATATGGGAGCATTACCATGCTGGAATATGGGAACATCATGTGGGGAATGTGTTTCTGTAAAATAGCTTCATATTTCTTGGTTGTTAAACAATCATACATCTCAATAATCAAGTACAAAAAAAACATACAGTACATGATTAATCGAAATAAAACCGAAAACGTGGCTCAGTGCAATTATCGGATCGCAGAGGATGTAATTGAATTAAATACATGGGTTGTGTGTTTCAGAATGAAGCGTGGCACTGTTTGTACACATGAATAGTTCATTATCAGCCAGTGTTTACAGCATCTTAGAGCAGCTCTGTTCCACACAAACTCCATCTCAGCATCTGCTGTGAGTTTGGGTTTCTTTAACGTCATATAGTAATGCAATAAGTGCCAACCAGTTACCCATACTTGAAACACTTCTCAACTAAAGAGAAGCTTTAAGGGCTCCATTATGTTTTCCAAAATAAAAGCTTGACAGTATAACGACTGAAAATTAAGAAGTAAAAAAAAGATACATTAAAATTATATATATTATATTATTAACGCAGGCAAATAATTCCGTTAACACGGGGGCAGAGCTAGGGTTGGCCACCCCACTCACAACTGCTGCTTCTGTCTCTTTTTTTCTTGACAAGAATTGCATTTTAGATGCAGAACATCTTTATGACCACATCAAACAGGAAACTTTTCAGACGCGCACTACACTTTGCCTCAGCACCAGGTTTCAGTCAAACGAGTGCAGAAAAGCTTCAGGGGACGAGGAGCTTCAGTAGAACACCACTGAACTGCAGTCAGATGAGATGTTGTCAGGCCAAGTCAGTAAAAATTTATTTTCCTGTCCTGTCAGCAGTTATACTGTTGCCTGTATCATTTCATACAAAGTGCAATTGAAACTATGAGCATGTGTGTCAGATCTTAAAGTAACAGCAGCCAAATAACTTAATAACCAGCTAGCTGTGATGTCTGTTAATCAAAGAAAAAGAAAATCAATAACTTTTAGCTTTAAAGGGGTTATCAGAAGCAGAATTCACTTTTAAATGGTAAATGAACATTAATGTGTGTTGGTAGTGTGTACACATCCACCCTATAATGATAAAAATCCACCCAGTGCATTTTTATAACCCCAATAATGATGATCACTTTCTCAGATCAGGCTGTTCTGAGATTCTTGGCAGAATGACGTAGTTCTGCACAGGCCCCTCCCACTACTATTGACTGACGCGGCCATTTTATAACGCAGACCCGCCCTGAGTGAGCTGGAAACAGTCCACCATTGTTTTGATGCCAGACCAGGGGAAGACAAGATCATCTCCTAAGCAGTTGAGGTGTTTTGTTGTTGTAATAATGAACATAGCAGTCGTCATTCACTCCTGACATCTGAGCCACTGAATACACGTTGGAGTACATTTGTTTTTGAATGCGCCCCGATCTACTCAAATGCTTCTATGTTCGCACTCATGCATAACTATTACAAAAGGTGAAAACATGTACTGATGCTCAGGAAGGCCACACAATGCATTAAGAGACGAGGGGTGTAAACTTTTTCAACTGGATGATCAGGGTAAATTGTACTTATTTTGCCTTCTGGGAAACATGCAAGTATTCATGTAGCTTCTGAAGTCCAATACTAAATGAAAAAATATGATCGTTATACAAAATGAGAAGAATTTACACCATCATCCTGTTCAAAAGTTTACACCCCCGGCTCTTAATGCATTGTGTTCCCTTCTTGAGGATCAGTAAATGTTTTCACCTTTTGTAATAGTTGTGTATAAGTCCCTCAGTTGTCCTTAGCGTGAAAATATGGATCTCAAAATCACAGTCACTTTTGAAAAGGGTTCAAATATGTCACAAAATATAAAAAGTCGTGGAACATCCAGGAAATTACACAAGAACAGCAGGCAGTTGAACTGCTCAGGACCAACAAGGGACTCATGAACAACTATCACAAAATATAAAAAAAGGATCATGGATCATCCAGGAAATGAAACATAGTATTAAGATTCAAGGTAGGGCTGCACAAATAATCGAATTTCTAATCGCGATTACAATTATGGATGCCACAATTATGTAATTGTTCAAAGCAGCAATTAATCGTTCATAGTCCACTTATGTTATTCTGTGTGCTTAAGATGTGTTTTTTTCTTTCTACATGTTATCTTAAGGGTTTTCCCACATTATTTTAATGTTAGTTATAGTATAACATTATAATATCATTCGTATTTTTACTTTTTTATAATTTAAAGAAGAAACCAATCCTGATGTATAGTTGACATTTGAGGCTTAATACTACAGAAAAGCACAAAAAGGTTTTCAGTTAGTGTTTTCAGCTTGTTTATTTTTTATATAAAAATATGGCATGCAGTTGCATCAAACAATGGTATAAACATCATTCAATGTAAAAATTGTGATAATCGTTATTAATAAATCGCAATTACAATTTCAAGGAAAAAAATCGACATTTATGATTTTTGTCATAATCGTGCAGCCCTAATTCAAGGGTTGGAAACTTTTTGAATCTTACAACTGCTGCATTTCCACAAACTGGTTCTATAAAATACCTTTAATTTTCCATAAGCTTCTTTCTTGCTCTCCATGTGTGTTTGCTGAAGTCTCAGTACTGAATATAACTCATGAAGGTATTATCTTGATGAATAAATCTTAGCGTTGCGGAAAACTCAGACCACACACTCCATTATCAGGCAAACATTGATAAATCCCCTGCAGTGAAGCTGCTCCTCTGCCCTGTGAAGAGAAAAGGCCTCGCTTTGTCAAAGACTGACACCTCATTGTGGGTGAGTCACACGGAGGATAATTAGAAACATGGAGCCAAAGGAGTGAAAGCAGTGCAAAGGCCAGAGCCGTCGCAGCGGGAGAGAGCAGGACTGATGCTGAAAAAAAAAATACAACACTCACAGGCTAATACAGCACAGCGCTTCATTTCACATGCTCACATATTCATAATCCAGCCTGCACAACATACATTACTCTTGTCTTGGCTTTGAGAGTAAGATTCTGACAGACCATCATCCGACAGCCAGCAAAACGTCAAAACGTCTGGTAACATTCGTTTTATGGCTAGTGGTGCTGAAAATTCAGCCAGGTCAGATTACAGATGTAGCCTCTTAGATTCATTTAGATACAGCATGACATTACAATGGCATCAGCATAAAGCACACTAGAGGCATCTGCAGCCAACAGTGTTTACAGCATCATATAACAAGAGAAAAGAACCAGGGTGATCTTTACATCTCTGTACAAACTTTTCTGGAACTTTGTATTGCACAGTTCCTCGCTAAGATGAACTGCTTTTGTTGTGGTATTCCTCATTTGTAAGTTGCTTTGCATTAAAGTCAATGATTTTGTTGAAGATACAAAATGACCAACAATGTGAAAATCAGATACATCTTTAAGGGGTCATATGACGTTGCTAAAAAGAACATTATGTTGTGTATTTGGTGTAATGAAAAATTGAACATGATCTTTACTTAATATCCTAATGAATGTATTGTTGGCTATTGCTACAAATATACCGATGCTACTTATGGCTGGTTTTGTGCTCCAGGGTCACATATGGCATACAACATACAAACACATATCTTATGCAAACATCACACGCTACAACAAACTGTCATTGTTCCTCATGCATCACATGCATGTTTAAGCTTCCACGTTTACCATATGTGATAAACTTCCTTATGTGGTTATTGCTGTTTAGATGTTAATGCACCTTTTTTTTTTTTTTTTTTTACTGGCATATTTACATGCAATTAAATATTTTCATTGTGCCAGTGGGGGGAAAAAAATTTATAATGCTTTTTACTAAAATTGTTACAGTAATTATGTATGATCAGTTTAACACTGCAAAATTAAACCTTTAGAATTTAATTAGCAGATAAATATAATGTAGCAAATTTTACATATTAACCACAACCTAATGAGAATCATCAGAGAATCAAAAATCACCTTGACAAAGGGAACAACTATCACAAAACAGAAAAACAGTCATGGATCATCCAGAAAACAGTATTAAGATTCAAAGGTATCTAAACTTTTGAATGGGGTCATTTTTATAAATTCAGCTATTTTTTTCTTCTTGTGGAATATATACAGTGGTGTGAAAAAGTTATCGCCCCTTCCTGTTTTTTTTTTTTTTTTTTTGCATATGTGTCACACTTAAAAGATTCAGATCATCAAACAAATTTTAATATTACACAAAGATAACCCGAGTAAATACAAAATGCAGTTTTGACAATGATTTCATTTATTAAGGGCAAAAAGCTGTCCAAACCTGCCTAGCCCTAAGTGAAAAAGTAATTGCCCTCTAAATCTAATAACTGGTTGTTCAACCCTTTGCAGCAACAACTGCAATCTAGCATTTGTGATAACTGGCAATGAGTCTTTCACATCACTGTGAAGAAATTTTGGCCCATTCTTCTTTGTAGAATTGTTTTAATTCAGCCACATTGGAGGGTTTGAGCATGAAAGGACAGTTTAAGGTCATGCCACAGCATCTCAATTGGATTTAAGTCCGGACTTTGATTTGGCCACTCCAAAACCTTAATTTAGCTTTTCTTGAGCCATTCAGAGGTGGACTTGCTGCTGTGTTTGGGATCATTGTCCTGCTGCATAACCCCAAGTGCGCTTGAGGTCACAAACTGACGGAAGGATATTCCCTGGATGAGTCATCGTTGCGCTCTTGGAGTAATTTTGGTAGGCCGCCACTCCTGGGAAGGTTCACCACTGTTCCAAGTTTTCTCCATTTATAATGGCTCTGACCGTGGTTCTCTGAAGTCCCAGAGCCTTAGAAATGGCTTTATAACCCTTTCCAGACTGATACATCTCAACTATTTTGTTTCTCATCTGTTCGTGAATTTCTTTAGATCGCAGCATGATATGTTGCTCTTTAAGCATGGTTCACTTTATCAGACAGGTTCTATTTCTTGATTCAACCGGTCTGGCTGTAATCAGGCCTGGTTGTGGCTAGTGAAATTTAACTCAGCTTTCTAAAATAATGTGGTTAATCACAGTTCTTTCAACATTTAACAGGAGGGGCAATTAATTTTTCACATAGGGCCAGGTAGGTTTGGAGAGCTTTTTTCCCTTAAAAAATGAAATTATCATTTAAAAACTGCATTTTGTACTTACTTGTACTTATATTTGTGTAATATTAAAATCTGTATGATGATCTGAATTTTTTAAGTGCGACAAATATGCAAAAATATAAAACAGGAAGGCGGCAAAAACCTTTTCACGGCACTGTATAAACATCTGTTATGTGAACTAGCTTATTCAGGACAGTACTAAATAAAAATAACATGCAATTTTCATGAACTCTCTTATTTTGTTAAAATTGTTAACATATTTGCATGTTCTGCAAGGGGTATGTAAACTTATGAGCACAACTGTATTTAGAAAATTGTTAGAATATCTATGTATGATCAGTAAAACACAGCTGAATTAAACTGAGAATTTAATTAGCAAAACAGTAAATAATGTCAAATAATGTAGCTAATTTGTTTATTTGAATATGTTAGTCAATATATCTTAATTTTATCTTTTTTAATAGCATATTTTTATTTTATTTTTATTTTTTTTAATTAAATCTTTGTTTGCTTCCAGATTTAATTTCAAGTTTAAAGACAGATTTTCAGTGTGTTTTCGGACTTCTGGACCCCTGCTGGAAGAACATTTAACCACTGACACATAAATCAATCATATTTTTCCAACACAACATAAAAATGATATGTAGGCTCTGGATGGAACACTGCGATACCCTTAACTCTCTTCCCCCTCATGGGACCTCTTCAAAAACAGATACTGTGTGGCAGATATGTTTGGGGTGGTTTGGAAAGGCCAGTATTTAATCAGTCAGACCAAAGAGATGTCAGCGCCGGTCCTCCGGGGAGTGGTTGACTTTGGATTTGTGGGAAGTTAGTTAGACTTAGATGGGGAATAAAACGTTTCATTCACAGGCTTGAATCTAATATGTGGTGAAGGTTAGATCTGGTTGGACATGTCACAAAAATAGAAATATGTGACAAGTTAAAAGGTATGGGGTAAGAGGTCTAATGTAAGTATTATTAATGGGATGGGACAAGTGGAGGACATTCATTGAAAGAAAGCCCAGTGCAATCTGGTTTTCCTCTAAAACGTACTTTTGCATGATATTCATGACAAGGAAACAGAACAGGAAAGCAAAGGACAGGAAAAACTATTCATCATGTACTAAAACAGCTATTTTAATCTTTATTTATATTTTCCACCTTGGGGGAAAAACAAACAAACACAGAAACCAGAACATGAGAGATAACTTCTAGTTCTTCCATGCTGGATGAATTGACCAGTCAAGATGACCAGCTGGTGGCAATCTGGCTGAACACTTTGGACAAGATATAATGTACAAAACAAACTTGAGGAGTACTCTTAGGTTCATAAATCATAATTTCACTAAACATCCAGCATTTTTAGGCTTCTTGATAGAGTTAGGATAATACATTTAGGGAGTAATAATAAAATAAATATGCTTTTGAGCATATACATACGCTAATGTTATCTTAGCTGGTTTGTTGCTCATCTAAGATCATTCTAGGTCTACGATCTAAGGTCTATCAGTTCATTCTTGATGCCAACCTACTGCTTGTCAAACACTTCTTGGCCTAACTAGACACCAGCTACCATCCTGCAAATACAAGTTATCATATTACTTGGAGATGCTACTACTACTCTCACTACTAAAGGAAAGTCAATGCATCTAAAACAGATACCTACATATGGGCTACATACAGTTTTTTTTTTTATCCCTTCCCATTTTTATGAAACAAAATCTATTAATAAGCCAAAAAACATCTATTACATAAAATCACAATAAAACATCTAGATTACACAAAAACAAACTGCCTCATATTTCCTTTAGCTGTTTTATATCCCATCATGTCAACATGGGTACAGCATGAGCAGTCTCTAGACTAGAGGATACATTAAAAATAAATTGGGCAACAAGGTAACGGTGCAATCTGTGGGTTGGTTCTGGGTGATAGGTTATGGAGGCTACAGATAACTACTGTGATCTGGCATATATTACTGGGACTGTAGAGCATCTCTTTAGCCCTGTGGCTTTAAAATGCTCAGTGCTGAGCTCTCTAATGACTACATGCCTGGTCTAAACACTTTTCTCCATAATTTGATGAATTCTTGCTTCTCTAATCAATAGAAAATTAACACCTACATCTCTTTTACCCCATAATCTACTGTAGAATATTTGATACAAATTCCTAAGATCTCTAAATTATCAACATGGTAAAAACTTTGCTTAAAAAAACTGTGGTACAATCTATTACAATCTTCTGTTGTCTGATTAATATTTTATACTTTATTAGCAAGTAAAAGTTATTTTAGTATAATTGTAATGTTTTACTCCACATTTACAACCATATGATTATTTTTTTTTTTAATTCAGACTATTATTTCAAATGTCAGGCTTCACGTGGTTAATGTAATTTCATTTGCCATCTGCTTTCCGTGGGCGGTAATAACACCAGGCAGTTTGCAAATAAGAAACAATCTAATAAGCCTAATTTACATAGAAAGTAGGCGTGTTTGTATTGACAATGATTTAATTTAAATTTGCATGAGACGGCGTTATACCAGCACATAGTGACTGGTTTAAACTGGACTGCAGGGGGTCAGTGAATAACAGGAAGGTTTTTGCTCTTAAATACAGTTTGAAAAATGTGCCCCTTTCACACATTTCAACAACAGGACTGGGCCATCAGCACTGAACATCCCCCACACTTCAAACTGCCCAGGGCATATAGTGAGGAGATGGGAGAAGTGATTAGAGTAGATGCTACCTTTCTGTACGGATATGCATAAAACATTAAATAAAAACTGGCAGGTGGGAGTAGAGAAAAACAACAGATTTCTACTAACTGCTGAAAGAAATGGACTGCATTTAACTTTATTACAGAGCTTTTTCTTTTGTAGCCTTTCTTAAAAATCTTCCTGGAATGTCGCCACACCACTAACCACAATCTCAATCTCAAACACACTGATCTGGATCTTCTTTTGCACTTTTTGGAAGATCGTCAAATGGTGATGTGAGTACATGTTACAGGTAGATATCAGTTATAGTCAACATGAAACATTTTATCTGCAGCCCATTTACGCTCATGTGACGTGCAAAACATGAAAAAATGTAGGATGGGATTTTATCAGTCTGGTATAGAATGTAATGTATTGTGTAAAGAGGCTGTTGCAAGAATGAAGTCAGGTGGATAGGAGGGAAAGCATAGAAGTAAAAGTGATGCGTGAAGTCAGCCGAAAAGAAAGGTTGTTTCAGAGGTGGAGCAGGTAATTACATTTTGATTAAAGATTATAAACTTTTTTCAAAAAAGAATTTTTTTTTAAATATAGCAAGCTTTTAATTTCATGTTGACATCCCATGGATGCTTTTCATCCCCTTTTCCAAGCATTAAATGTGTTTAAATGCAAGATGCCTGACAGCCTGCTAATTGGGGCTGCATGGGTGATAAATCACAATAAGAACATGCATTAATAAAGTAAATATGGTTATTTTGATGTTTTTTTTTTTTTTCATGAGTGTCTCTATTGATTTGAAGGCACTGCCAGCCTAGTCCAAGCCTCTTGGCTAACAACACAAAAAAAATTGGTATGACAGTGCAGGCAAGCACAGTCTTGCTCAACTTGACATTTACAGAACTTACTATGGTGCGTCTTTGCACAACAGAGAATTTTAAAGTCTTGTGTAATTTCATAATCGTTTAAGACTAAAACAAACTTATTTAACACATGCAATATCAACTAACAATTTTGATTCCATCAATCAAAAATAACATTTTAAAAATACCAAGATCCTCTCAAACTACCTGCATTCCTTCCATGGTTGCCCTATAGTGAAACATCTCACCTTATTAAGGCACAATGCGGATTGGCACAGGCTGGTAAACCAGCTGGTGTGACAAACACTAAGCATTATTTTCCTGCGACACAAAGGCCAGAGAAGTCATTAGTGTCAGTGCAGCATCATCACAACAGCCTGCACTGATCTGCTGCTGCAAATGTGAGTCAACATTATACAGAGGAAGAGACTTTCACCACTAGAACAATAGAGAAGCTCCCATGTTCTGGTTATGTGCCTCTGTAGGTCAGCAGAAAGTCCAAATCAGAGGCAAAGTTTCACATGTAAACAGGATTTTCCATTCCACTGTAAAATGTCCAGAATAAAAAAAAAAAAATAAAAAAATAAAAAAATAAAAAAGAATAACATAAAAGGCAACTGGTAAACTGTAAGTTACACTGTAACTCGAACACAGTTGCTCAAACAACTCTATTTTCATAGTGTATTTCAGCCAGTGAAAGTGTCTTGAGATTTCTATCAACAGTGAAACTACCTCATGCTGTCAGGCAAACATCTATGTCCATGTTATTTCTTGACTCCACTCATGCAACTGTAGGTCAGGACTCATAAAGATGGTAAGTGAAGGTCAGTGAGAGCACTATGACAGCTGGACAGCAGCCCCAGGGCAGGACAATATTAAGCACAGCTGATCTTAATACAGTATGACAGTCTCAATGACATATTAATGAAGCTTCTTTCCCCAGAGAGGGGCTGACTGACAGGATATTGGCTACTGGACCAACCGGAAACATTTCCTTCCACTGAAGGGCGACCCACCAGAGAATGCCTGCTGCAGCAATGCCGCCGGATTTCTGCATGTGGTCTGTACACGTACATAAACTTACTCGCCAACACACAACCCCGGGGCCCGAAAGGAAACGGTGGACTTCTTTCCACATTTTCTGTGCTGATTTCAGAGGAAAATTTAATCATGGAAAACAGATCTGGTTGTACCACATTCTGAAGTGCACTGAAAACATAAACAGGTTAGACTAAATATTTATGGAGGATGTGTAAAACCTGCAACGTTCTGTGGGTCTGAATATCCCTGCATTTATACTGTTCCTCTTGACGAGAACACCAAACACTGTGAAGTGTTTTCATCAAATATTAAACCACATAAACTGCAGAATAAAAATTCACATTCACCTTTGCGTTCGGTATGAATGAGCTCCAGAACTAAAGATGATAATGAAAAAAAATCCAATTTAGAGTTGGGAATGTGATCGGAACAATTCAGCACCTCAGGAACTGTGCACTGCAGAAGTACTGATCTCTGCACAGCACAGTATTTCAACAGCTACATTTATCCACAACATCACTTCACTTGCTTTGTCTTCTTTAGTGTACAAACTGATCTACTTAATATCGCTCCGATCATTCCAACAAGCAGGAAATATTCAATCAGCCTAAAAACAATTGTGCCACATCTTCACACTAATTCTAAAAAATGATGTTATACTGCATATTAAGGAACCTGAAGCACAAAGACATCCTTACACCAAAGTCACTCAACAATCTTTTAAACTCCGTTTTCTCATGCCACAAGACACAGTGACCAAATTCGCACCGCGTCCTGTCATAACACGAAGATGTCATTAAAAAAAAATACAAAATCATAATGTTGTAATATTTCATTCTCATTATTATATAAAACTACTTTTTGCAGAGAACTTAGAATTTGACAAAGTAGAGAAGCACCAAAATTTTGGCGACAAAAGATAATTGAGAGGCAGCTCAAACGGTTTCAGTGCATTACAAAAGATTTTTAAAGAGTGACCTTCCTTTTGGAATCTAGAATAAAGGAGGACATATTTATGTGAGTGACTGAAATGGGAAATAATGGGAGGCAGTCAAACTGCAAGGAAGTACATCTCATAGCCTTACATTTCAGAGCTCTCAAATCTCTAAATATTGTTTGAGATAAATACATCCTGTAAACTCAATGAGAATTTAAAATGAAAAAAAAAAGATGAAAAAAACATCACTTTACTGTACAAGAACATACAAGATTCCTGGAAAATACCTAAAAATGCAATTACAGGAACTACATCACTTTGTAACAAAAAAGAAAAGAAAAGACAATTATGCCTATAATCACCAATGACAAATAGAGATGATAAATGCACACAGACATCAATGACTGTCTAAAGATGAATCACAGCAGGTCATAAAAAGGGCTATTATCTTTTATTACTATACTTTGTTTTCTGGTAATGTTTGCTCTTTATTTGCTTTTCTTCTGTTTGGTCTCGTCGTAGGCGTTTTATGGAAACTTAACCCAGTGTAACAGACATATGCTGAGATCTACGGTCAGTCATGTGAGGAATTATAGGGAAACCAAACCTTTTCCTCCCACCTACTCCCTCCTGGACATTGGCTGACCGTTCTAGACACTCTGGGACAGAGTACATGATGAGTTCATTGTGCGTGGTGTTGATACGTCTGACTGTAGACTATAGGGTGGACATTTTCAGGGACTGACTGGTCATAAACTGAGGGGATTTAGGTCACTCTGACTAACACATCTGAACTCTTTAAAGGGTTACAAAACTTCCTATTTCATCACTGGTTTGTTCTTACCACAGTTTTGAAAAATGCTCCAAAATAGGCCATGTTAAACTGAGGAGTGGAGGGGAAGAGGGCAGACACACACGCAACAACAGCTTCTGATCCAGTCGGTTTTATTTTGCTCTCACTGAATTAAAAGCATCCAAGTTTCCCACAAATTCCCACTGCAAATCACCATCACAATGAACAAACATATTATGCCTGCATGTAAGCTCGACATACATTATACAAATACACACATATCCTGCGATAGATTCAATTTAATGTAAGAAGACATTTTCAGTACCTTTTGGGATTATTTTGTGTGTGCAGTGTTCATATCAAGGAACTCTAAAGACCGCGTTTATGTTGGAGACTCATTGGGAAAATTTATGCAATGCAAGCATTGTTGCAAAGCAAAACAAACACTCACTTGCAATCTATGACAGAAAAAATGTGCTGTTGTGAATAATCAGAAGAAGCAACAAGATAAGCACATGCAGTCTTGTGAATAATTATAGGACTATGTTGCATCATCGATTTACCATAATGTTTGAAATGATAAGACAATGAGCCATTCTCCATATTTGGTGAATCTGACATATTGCTATATTAGCAATTTTTTTTGGTCCTCACTGCTGACAGGTTCACCTGTTGTAGCTTATCTATATTGTGTGAGATGCTGACACAGTCAAAATACGTTTTGGTCATTGATTTCGGCCCTCCAAAACTAATATACTCGAAACCAAGAATTTGAAGATTTTGCTTGTTTTGCCTGAATATTTTGGTTACAGAAATGTCAGTACATCATTATCAGACAAACATGATTAAATTTGATGTTTATCTGCTTACCCCCAAGGCATCCAAGATGTAGGTGACTTTCTTTTTTCAGTAGAACACAAACAAAAAAATTTTACTCAAACCGTTGCAGTCTGTCAGTCATATAATGTAAGTCGATGGGAATCATGGTTTGAGTGTCAAAAAAACACAAACAAAAACAACTGAAACCCTGCGGCCCGTGACAAAACATTGATGTGTAAAGACACAAAACGATCGGTCTGTCCAAGAAACTGAACAGTACTTATATCTTTTTTTACTTCTGATTCACGCAATGTCGGAACTGTCCTGAGTGCGTTCTCAACAGCCGGAGCGTGATGCGTCTTCTTCTTCTTGCTTTACAGCAGATCGCAGACTTATAAGTGCATTACTGCCACCTATCGCTCAAATGGACTATCTCAATTAGGAGTGTCAGTGGTCCACTTGAGCGATAGGTGGCAGTAATGCACTTATAAGTCTGCGATTAAGCAGGGTAAGCAAATAAACATCAAATTTTTATTTTTGGGTGAACTATACCTTTAAAAAAAGTTTTGTTCAGCTGCTTTGTGGGAAAAAAATGTTTTTGGAGACATTTATTCACTCCTACCTGAAATGCCTTTCGACCGCTAGGTGATGACACACATGTGACAGAGCGCTGGTCCACCAGGTCCAATGCCTGAAGAGCACATTGGCCAAACACAAACCGTAATCTGTAAAATAGAATAAAATGAACAGATTTGGAGAAAGTCGAAAGCTCAACATCACTTGCTCAGCAATGGACCCTCTGCAGTGAATGGGTGCCGTCGGAATAAGAGTACAAACAGTTGATAAACATCACTATCCAATAATCAACACAACTCCAGTCCATCATTTAACATCTTGTGAATTAAAAGGCTGCATATTCGTAAGAAACAAATTCATCATTAAGGCGTTTCAAACATAAACCAGTGCTTCTGACCACAATCCCAGTCCATTATTCATAAAAATGCTTCCACCAGTGTAAAAGTCCTCCCTCGCTGTCCTCTTACATCAAAATCCACCAACATATTTGTTTAGAACTGTTTTCACTTGTGTGCATATTTCTTTCCTGATTCAGACGAGTCATCTTTTTCACTGTAGAAAACAATATTATAAAGATAGAGGATGGTTTGAAGCTAAAAACATCTTAATGATGGATTTGTTTATTACAAACAAGCAACGTTTTACTTCACAAGACATTTATTAATGGACTGGAGTCATATGGATTACTTATGGTTTATTAGCTGTTTGAACTCTCATTTTGATGGCACCCATTCACTGCAGAGGATCCATTGGTGACCAAGTGATGTAATTCTGAATTTTTCCAAATCTGTTCTGATGAAGAAACCAACTGCATTTTGATGGCCTGAGAGTGAGCACACTTTCGGCAAAGTTTCATTTTTGGGGGAACTATTTCCTTTAACTGTAGGTACAGGAAGCCATGCTAGGTGAGATGAGACAGTGACATGTACACAGGAAGCCAAGGGGCAACAAACCTCAGCTTTCTCTTTTAAAAGCAGGTGCTGTTTCCTGTCTTCATATAAAACTCAAAAACAGTGTCACTCGTGAGCCAATCTGGTCTTGACATCAAGTTTATAGCAATACATTCTAAAGTGGAAGTATGGAACCGCGTCATCTGAAAGTCATCCAGCCACATTTAAATAATGTCTCAGAGAGAAGGCGAAGACATGACGTGATGGTGACACTGAAACCACAATCAATTGCGCAATAAAGCAAAAAGAGCTGACCTGTGATGTAAACAGCCATGTATGGAGGAATGTGATTCCCAGAGTGGAGTAATTACTGTGGCTTAGAACTTCCCTCAATGGCAGCCTGATGACTGTCATTGTGGGTTTGAGGATGCTTTTAACATCATGATTTATTCAATCAATAACGTCTAGAAAGAGAGCGCTGGGTAAAGACATACACATGTGCTTGACAAAGCCTGTGTTGAGTACATCTGGCAGTTCACAGGCAAGTGCTGGTTTCTGTACAGTGTTCAGTGGCAATAATACACACATCTGCAATAACTGATCCTCCTCAACTTCAGGTCAAGAGCATTCAAAATATTTAACAGTCTGAAGTTCAAGGCCAAATCTCACAGTATGGTAAATCTAACTTAGGGAGGAGGAGATGGGGGAAATACTTACGCTATTAGTAGGTCATCTGGTACTATAAGAAAGAGAAAAAGAGATAATATTAGTTTATTTTGGTACTATTAGTACTATTTTGGTTGTTTATTATGGTCACCATGGTTCTCTGGAGAAAAACCCAGACAAGCACAAATTGAAACTACATCTCAATCTCAAAAACACTACAGCTGTTATTATTCCCTTGATATTTCTCTCTGACGTTGTTTGACATCAAAATTCCAACAGAATAATGCCATTAATCTTATCCAGATGTTCTGCATTAAGTCTTGTCTACACACATAAAAATTTCAATCAATATATTGACATTTTAACACAATTATTTGATACAAGGCTTTAGACTACTGAACATCTCATTAAGCAATAGGCTCCAAGGAACATGATGTTGTAGGAAAAACAGGAACATAAATCTCCATACTTTGAAGCCTATGCGAAAGGAAACCTCAACATCATGGACCATGAGAAACTCCACAGGACGTGATGTCTGTTTAAGCAATCACAAACTGCAGCAGTGGAGTAAAAAATTAATGCAACTGGTATAAGTGCACCATCCGGTGTCAGTAATAGAAATTGCAGCTATTTCTACTTTCAAAATACTCACAGACATTACAGTTCACTTCCACACATGCAGTTTTTACTATTAAGCCTCGTTTTTTATTTTTTAAATGTTGATCAAATGTCTGTTGTTCAAGCTAGAGTGGCTGCATTTGAAAAAAAAAAAAAAAAAAATGTCTTATAAGCAGACAGAAAAGCTAAACCTATAAAAAATGGTCCAAGTACTTAAATGGTTACTAATGGGGTTTGATGGTCATCTAGTGGAAAAGCTTGGTACTACGCCCAAACAAAATCTCCCTGAAAACTCATTTTATGTGATATCAACCTCAAATTTGGAACATAACTTGTTCAGAATTTTGGTTTTGATTTTCTAGCAGTTTTGAAGTAAAAGATGTTTTGTAAAATATATATTTTTATATAAAATATAAATATTTAAATTATTACATTTAATATTTTCATAAACTTAAACTTCCATAACTTTTTTGTTATATAATCTTTATAACTTTAAAAAGACACCAACCTCAAGTCTGTGGTCCAAAGCATTCAAAATTGATAACAGTTTAAGTTGGAAATGTCATTTTCAGGTCTATGCTCAAAAAGTGGAACCAACAGTTAACAGGTTAACCTGTTTGGAAATGGTACAATAATAGCTGTGTGTGAGAAATATGCTGATTGTGACAGTGTAAATGTGATATAAGAATGGGTATTTTATTTAAGAATTTAGTATTTTATTAATTTAGTTTTCTCATTATTATATACTGAATGATGTTTTGATTGTATTTAATTATAGCCAAGCTATGACCTTTAAATCCAAAAAATGGGTTTGTTAATGGGGTAAAATGTTGATTCTGAACAGAGTTACTATCTATTACTGTAAGAAGTCAGTTCCAGTGGCGTAGATGGTAAAGCATACGCCGTCGTATTTTTGACACGATCGACCCGAGTTCGAATCTGCCTTTTGACAAACTTTTTTCCCTCTTTTTTCAAATCTCATATCACATTGCAAAGGCATTTATTTTCAAGAAATAATCAAAAAGTTGAAAATAAAGTATCAGGTAGGGGTAGGGTAGGTGTAGGGAGGGCTTTATTGTCCCAAAAAAGGTGGCATTCATTTAATAATTTTGAAGTTATACAAGTTAATAACTTATCATTTAAATAAGTTATACTTTACAATAAATGCGTTATTATTGCATACGGTTTTATAATGTACTACAATACTGAGGTGCAGAGAATTGCCACTATTTGCAATAAATTGTATAAACAGCAGAAAATCCTGCTATTTTAACAGTGTAAATAGAATCTATAGCTATTTGCACTTAGTGTGAATAGAATACATTGCTATTTTCATTTAGTGTAAATAACATCTATCACGAAGAAAATATCCTATTACACTTAGTGCATATAGCTGCTGCCAAATCTTAAACCCAGAAATAAACAAGTTTCATGAATGAAAACAAAAAAAGGTTATGTTTTAGGTCAAAATGCTTCCACTGAAGCATGATATACATATATCAGCATCAGACCACTAACCCTACAGTACACTGTCCAAATTCATGCTTGACATTATTGAAGCGAATCATCTCTAACATCAAAACTAAAAATTGTTCTAGTTAGTACAATTGGTATTCAGTAGTACTAATATAATGTGCAGAATATATGCACATTTTCACTAGTGATCAGAGATTTCTGGAGTGAAGAGATAACAGCAGGATGTCCAGTAGTTTTTTCTGCTTTTCAGCTGCAAATGTAACTTAATGTTTCATCCCCCCATGGCTTCATCCAGCTGCCAAGACATCAGTGAGTGTGTGAGTTTTAAACTTACTCTGGTTTGTCTCCAAGAAAGTTCTCTGAAGGTCTTTCAAAAGCTGCTCAGCAACAGAAAGCAGAGATGAGCCCATAATGCACCTGAAAACTAAACACACACACACACACACACACACACACACACACACAGAGAGAGAGAGAGAGGCGTAAGTTTCAGATATATTTGCATAAGAATGGACATGATTTTAAACTTTGAAAGCTTGTCTGGGGGATCGGTAATTATTTACATTACGTAATGTTTATCTTTATTTTACATATCTATAAAGGCGGAATTAATTACGAAGTAAAGAGAACTAGAAAACAAACTAATTAACAATTGCTTAGTAATGTTGAGAAATTGTTTATATTTACATTTGTCTAATAAAGGATCTGTAAACTAACGTTCTCTGAAAACCAACCACCACCACATCGTATCTGTCAAAGTAACTTCGACACGAGCTTCTGAAAGCATCAACTGAATATATAAATATTTAACGTTCAACGACACACACAAGCACAAACATTTACCGTGTTCATGTTTCCCGCACCACCGTGGGCTTTTCTTCTTCACTGGTTTGTGTGCAGGGCGCAGAACATACCGTTGGTTTATAGCACCACCTACTGTGCTTAGTGCAATCAGCATGGCCAAATTATTTTCATAAATAATAATAATAATACTTCAGAGAATAGAATTTACTTCTTTTGTTTCAGTTTAACTTTCAAAATATTTTAGCATGTTTTTAAAATCAAAGAAGTCAAATACCTGAAAAGGTTTTCCTTAACTTGTTGGGAACTGACAGGAATCAAGAGACAAACCTGTTTATTTAAATCAAATGTTAAACTGAAGCCTGTTAAATTTGTAATATTTGTAACCCTAAAATTCTACAATTCAGCATGTGTTGATTTTGTTGTTTTTCATTAATATATTAAATTTGGATTATGATTTGGATCATAATTATTATGGAACAGATTATTATTATATGACTAAACGCTAAATCATATTAACGAGGAACGGATTTAAATACAACTCAAACCTGTTTTTGATGCATTAGAAAAATATTTTTATTTTGAAATGAACCATAAAAAACACGTTTCAACCATTAACATATAAACAACTTTTCGAACACATTTTCCCAACAAGCGTCGAACCCAGACGTACAGTCCTGACGGAGTCCGCGGATTCACGCGTCGCCGGTCTCCGGTGTGTTTCTCCGCGGACAGTAGTGGCGGGTGTGCGCCCAGTCTCCGGTGGCGGAGCAGAACGGACACACGTAGCTCCTCAGGATCGGGCAGAGGATCCGTCCGTCTCGGGCTTTCAGTCTGTGACTCATGTACACCACCGGGGTCTCTCCGTTTTGTCGGCAGAATCCGCAGGAGTCCCGCGGGGTACGCAGGTCTCGGCTGGAGGAGCCGGAGGTGCTGGAGACGCTGCTGCTGGAGCCGGTGTAGTGCCGAAATTTGCACCCTGCCAGATTATGCACCCCCTGGTATTGGTAGGTTTAGGAGTAGGTGTAGGGGAGGGGTTAGGATTAGGGGTGGGGTTGGGATTAGGCAATCAGGTAGCGACTTCAACGAGGGGATGCAGAATCTGGCAGGGGTGAAGAATTCGGCACAACACCTGCTCTCACGAAACTCTCCGCGGCTTGCTCTCCGTCGCGATGCTCCAGCAGCTGCGTCAGGGTCCTGCGGAGGTGCATGTAGTCCCGCCGCATCAGGAAACAGCCGTCAGCTGCGGGGATGCTCTTCTCGCGCTCGGGCAGAGAGGAGGACTGCATCATGTCTGGTTTGAGGCAGGTGTGTGTCACCCGTCTTCATCCCGAGCTATTTAAACAGCAGACTCCAGACAGGAATGTGGTCTGTCTGGGGCGATGAACCCCTTGCCCACGCTTGACCGAGGTCGTCGCAAGGTCACTAGGGTCACACACGTGCTCCTGTTTGTGATCGTGTAGTTTACTGAGCGGCACGTGCCAGACGGAGACCACGTGAGCGCTGCTGTCTGTCTGTCTGTCTGTCTCGTGCAAACATTGTAACATTTTCAACTAGCACATGCCAACTTTTGCTATTAGAAATAAGTTGCCAGAACCTACCAGTAAACAGCTTCACAAAATGTAAGCAAAGAATTATAAAACAAAACAACCCTTACAAAAACAAAGTTTATTCAGCTGTGCTATTTGTATACTTCTTTTAGACTAAAAAGAGGTATACTTAAATTATAGGGTGAATTCAGGTAAACTGCCTTTTCCAGATGTTTCTTTTCTTTACTTTACTTTTCTTTTCTTCATTGACTTTGTTGTCTTTCCCCCCTTTTTTAGTTCATATGTTATTTGCAAGATATAGTAGTCAACATTTGAAGTGGATCAAAACCTTTCATCAAAGTTGTCCGAAAATCTAAAACCAAACTGCGTTCTTGTCCTAGCAAAACTAACATTAACTTTCTAACATCCACTTCAAATGTTGACTACTGTATACCAATAAACATTCTGAGATCATATACTCCAGGCTGGGCCAACTTTGATTATATAAAAAAAGATAATGTGTATCTTAATTAGAAATTATAAAACACACACACATATTGTTTATTAACAGTTTATAATCAAACAACAAACAAACAAAAAATATTCAACAACATATAAAACATATAGCCTATAGACCATGTAAGTGTGGTATTATTGTGTTCACTTGTTACCCCATACCCCAAACGAAATATGATGATATTGTAATTTTAGTTTAATGGACTAAATGACTCACAAACATGATTGTAATTTAAGAGGATTTAGATCTGGATGTTTGAAAGAAGCATACAAAACCTCTGCTAGAGGAAACACACATTTGT
Organism: Cyprinus carpio; assembly: GCF_018340385.1. Taxonomy (NCBI): domain Eukaryota; kingdom Metazoa; phylum Chordata; class Actinopteri; order Cypriniformes; family Cyprinidae; genus Cyprinus; species Cyprinus carpio. The sequence continues at coordinate 20,460,296 of NC_056601.1, forward strand.
GTAAGTGAACTGGTAAAAAAATAATGTATAGCCTGAATGCACTGTAAGTCACTTTGGATAAAAGTGTCTGCTAAATGCATAAATGTAAATGAACTATTGATTAAAAAACCCTTTTTAGATACGGACAACTTTCCCATGTGACAACTGTCCCTGTGTGTTTAAAACAAAAAAATTAAGTGCTACCTATTTGTTAATTATTTGAGCTAATGAAATCCTTTTTACTAAAATACAGCAACGCCAAATGTGGTTACTGAGCATTTAATGAGATACTGGATCATGGGTGTATGGATTTGCTCCCATCGGTGGGGTCAATCTCTGTCACTGAATGATGGGATCTGACTTGCTCCTTTAATTCATCCAGTCCGGTTCCTGTCCAGGTTTTGTGCAGGCCAGTCCAGATCTTTCAGTAAATATTTCTGTTTGGACCTCACACAGAAGCATAATCATGCTGAAAATATTTGATAACTTTGTGATAAAGCTGTGAATGTAATGTAGCATTGCTTGAGCATGTGGCCATACGGTACCTGGCTTTGTAGATGCTTTTCATATGTCATGCTATATCCGTTTTTACACCTATGCATAGATTACTGTTCCTTCTATCCAACAATTCACGCTTGTAAAGCCACCCCACCTATGTAAGATACTTGATTTCAAGCAGACCTTTTAATAAAACAAAAACTTGCTGTGCTCAATGTACTTTTATTTATTTTACTAAAAACGGGGAAAAAAGGTCACATCAACATTTACCCTTGTTAATACAGCATACTCAATATCCTTCCAACAGAAATAAAATACACCAGTTTTTAATTTCCCTTTATATTAAAATATCAAATAGTCTGCAATCTAACAGTGCTTATGAAGTATGTCACTGGCTTTATAGAAGAAAAGTTTCATTCTTCCCTCCGCTCTGCCAGTGGTCTTCAGCAGTGGAGTAAAAATAATAATAATAATATTAATCATTAAATAAAATCAAAATACAAAGAAGAAAATGAACCTTTGTGTTATCCTGCCACTTTTTATCTGACAAGCTGAACATGCAAAAAAGGGCAAATAACACAGATCTTTCTACAGAATAAACTGAAGCATCACCAGACACTTCAACTTGCAAAGATGACAGGAGATGATTTTTCTCCAAATCAAGACATAGTTTTGCATTTTCCCAAGTATAATCTCACTACAATGCATACTTGTCCCAAAAGCTGGCTGATTTAACAGTTAGTTTCTCTCTTCTACAGTATAATCAAGTCTATACTGACAGGAAGTTAAAACAAATAAAAAAATGAAGGACTCCAGAGAGTCTCAAAGTGTACTGAACTGTACAGGCACAATTAACAGTATATATTCATAATAAATAGGGCGATTTTTGGCCTGGATGTACTTGGACAAGGAAGGTCTGGGATTTCAATGTTTTCCCCAGAAGGAAACACTCACAGCATGAGACATGTATTTTGAACTAATGGATTTGCTCTTTCTCTCTCTCTCTCTCTCTCTCACACACACACACACACACACACACTCACAGCTCACTGTCCTCATTATCACATGCACAAAAGTTTTTGAAACCAAACAAAAAATATTTCTAAAACATGTAAATGCTGATGTTTACTAGAACGTCTCTTCGGGAAGAGAGCATCTGCAGTTGATTTCCAGCTCCGGGATCACTGAACTGGGCTTTAGAGGAGACGCCACAACGGATGCAGACATCCCAGCATGCATCTGCAACTCAGACCAACCTACATCCCAAGACACGAACCTTCGGAGGGGACGGTAAACGAGGTGCTTGACGTAGTAGGACGTGTGTTTGTGTTTGGCAGGACACGTGTGTGATAAGTGCAATGTCTGTATAAGGTGATGCCGAATCCTGGGCTCGCTAGAGATGGTCCTCCTCTCGCTGCAGCTCTTCTCCGCGCTGGAGCGAAGCGTAAGCTCCCTTTACACATGAACATGACTGGAGACAACAAACACTGGGGAGAGTGGTCACAGTCTCTCACTGTCCCCCCACTGGACAGTTGGCTTTGTACACAAAAAAGACAATGTTTGAGAGGAAGGGAGTCTGTTGTTGGGGTTAGACGTCAGTTGAGAAATAGAGAGTGTTCTTCTTCAGCTCAGCGAAGGAAATGGGTGGATGCTGCAGGTAGTACAGCAATACCTGAACCTGTGAAGAGAGAGGAGCATTTACAGTGATGCAGAGATCTGTCAGCATTATTCATCCACACCACTGGATGGTGCTCTAACTCCTGCATGAATGACACTGTGAGTTTAGTCTGTAAAAAAAAAAGAAAAAAAAGGAAACTACTACTTTTTAGCACAGAACATGCAAGATCCATGATAGAAGTTCAGAATTAAGGCCCGTTCACAATAAGAATGAAATCTACAAAGATAACTATTAAATTGTCTACACCAGCGGATGGTATCTTCTGTTTCTAAGCACATGCTCGTCTGTCTCTTTAAATTCTCGAGCTCATTTTGGTGTCATTGTTTTTTATCTTTCATCAGCTGAAGAAATAATTCTGAAAGTGTCAATATCGTTTTTCTGTGCCTTTATCGTTATAGCTGTGGTGTGGTCTCTGCTATTCTTTAATACTGAGAACACTTTTAAAAGTATAACTCCTTTATCTTCATCTTTATTGTTATTGTCTTAAGTGCAAACAGGCCTTTAGTAGTGACTGAAGAAGAGGGAATGAGCAAAACATTGTGTCCTAACCAGAGGCAACATTATTTATTATAATAACAAAAAATTATTATTATTATTGTAGTAGTAGCAGTAATAATACAATTATTATTATTAGTAGTAGTAGTAGTTATAATGAGCTCCAAACTATAAATAATAATAACAATGACAATAATTAGCATTGAGAGCAAGAAAGCACTGAACTATTTGTAGTAGCTTTATTAATACAATTATTATTATTGTTGTTGTTGTTGTATAAGTTCCACATGATTATTATAAATTATTATTCTGTATTAAATAAGAATTAGAAAATGTGAGCTCCAAAGTTATTTCCCCTTAAGAGTTTTATCCAAAATAACTTGTGTGTGTGTGTGTGTGTGTGTGTTTGTATATCTTTTACACACACACACACACATACGCACGCACGCACGTTAAATTGGTTAACCGTGGAAACAGCTCATGTTATGGCTGGTTAAGACGTTTGGCTCAGGCCATCCATTCAGTTTCTGATATATCATGAACAAACCATAACAGCCAACATCAACAGTCAAAAAGTCTCTTCATATCCACTCACACAATAAACATGCTGACTAGGGTTGGGTATCATTTGAATTTTATCAATTCCGATTCTTTTCAATTCCCAGTTTCGATTCCAATGTGATTAAATAATAATATCAAACATTTATCCTGTGTCCATTTATTCGAGCTGAATACCATGAACAAAAATCAACAGGCTACATAAAAACTGGACTCTTTAAGAGCTGTTTGTGTGCAGAATAGAACTACATGATTCTGGATAAAATTAGTTTTTTTTGTTTTGTTTTTTCATTGGAAGTTGTGGTTCTCATAATTCTGAAGAAAAAACATTAGACAACTAAACAAAATCACATGTAATTTATGAATAAATGATTCATCCTCCTTTTACGTTTCATTACTGGATGAATCAGCGTTCTTGAACGAATCTCTTGTATGATTAAAAGACGATTACATTTTAACAGCCACTTTTTGCCACCTACTGGTGTAATAATGTAATCGACAAATCTTCATTTAAAGTGTCAAACTACTTTCAAAAGGTGATTTAATCCATTTTAATCACTACCGTACACATCAGAGTTTATATCTGAACTATAAACTTTTATCCCAGTACATCTGTGATTTGAATGTTTGTAACACAGAAATAATGATACTGTGGCTGAAAAGACTGTGAAGCTGTTTCATTCATGACAGTTGACAGCTGCTCTCTTTAGGTCAACGGCAGCGCGAATGCAGATTTAAATGTATAAATCACACTGGTGTCATCGTACGCTGCACGGATGAACCAAGTGATCACAACATTGATCAACATTGAAACAGACGAATCATTGTAATTTAGGAACAGAATCACGTTGGTGTTTGAATCGTGTTCACAAACTTTAATGATCTATTATATTAAATCGCTTTGTCGTGTTGGTGGTGACACCTCTCTTGAAACATGTTTAGCTATCACAGATATTATACTTAAGCTTTTTTGGCATCCGATCGTAAATGTAGCCAAACTTTGGAGTGCTTAGATTAGCAAGCAAGGCCCTGGCAGATCGCTAGGTCAGGTCCACACAGATGAAGAAAAAAAAAGCGCATAGGAATCGATAGGCGGAATCGAAATTTTAATTTGACAACAAGTATCCGATTCCTGACCTTACGTATCCGATTCTGGAATCGGAATCGATTTTCAATTCCCAACCCTAATGCTGTCACATGAGCGCATAAATACACGAGTGAACTGAAGATGCCAGGACTGTGCTCTCCACCTGAGCTCAGTGTGTTTTGATAGTATGGAAATCAAGATAACGGAATAATCACAGAACACATCAGCATCACGATGAGCGCTGATGTGCATCTTCAAACTGTCAAACACACCAGAACACAGCCCATTATGCTGATATTATGATATATCCATGCTGGGAAAGACTCCAGGAGTCCTTTCCACTGAGTGAGCAGTGAGTATTAAGCCAGGACTGACCTGTGCCATGACATCATGTGACCAGATGTCAGAGGCCAGCGTGATGTGGGCCTTACTGCTCTCTGACTCCGACGGTCTCAGCAGAGTGGGGCCAAACACTGTGGCCAAATTATGCAGAGACATCTTATTGACCGGCTCCTTCTCTGCAACCCTGAAATGAGAGAAAACAAACACCAATACAGAACTGGATCACATCTTATAAACAATCATCAAGCTGAACACAGTTTATTAGAATGTGTGTGATGTATAGAGGTGGCCAGCAGGTGTCAACAGTGAGCAGCGTTGTTAACTCAATCCAGCATGTGCGGTGTCTGTGATGTGTTAATGAGTTAAGAGTTGGCAATAAGGCCTCCAGAGAGATTATTTGTGACAGTGTTTATAAACCCGAGGCCTTGATGGCTATTTACTGACAGTTTCAGAGAGATTTGTGTGAATTGCCACAGCAGTTTCACACGGACTAAAATAAAACAGAACCGTGGGTATTTTATGATGTTCATGTGAAGCTGCCAGCTTTAAAGAGTCACTGTCAACAACAAGTTAGTCCTGTCTTCCCTTCATTTTAATATATTTTAAAATGTAATTTATTCCCGGAAAAAAGATGGAATTAATCAGCAGCCATTACTTCAGTCTTAAGTGTCACATGATCCTTCAGAAATCATTCTAATATAATGATTTGGTGCTCAAAAAACATTTCAAGGTAGAAAGAAAATAGTTGTTTTCACTGCTTAATATTTCTGTGGAAACCATGATGTTTTTAAAAGAATGGGGTAAATAAGAAAAAAAAAGCAGCAGCTAGGGCTAGTGTTTCTGTTTATCAAATGATTTCCACAAAAATATTAAACATAAGAAATTATTAAATTAAATGAAAAAATGAGTACCATATAATTGATAATAAATCAACAAATCAGCAGATTAAACTGATTTCTGAAGGATTGTGTGACATTAAAAACTAAAATAATGACGGCTGAAAATTCAGCTTTGCCATCACATGAATTACAATTCAAATTTTAAATGTATGTATTTACTTTTTAAAATATTTAGATATTTCATAAAATTGCTGTTTTGCTGTATTGTTAAATGAAATAAATGTCAAAATGTCCCCACAAGGATAGTAATGTTTGATCTCATTGGGACATTGTTTGGTTCCCATTATGAAAACAAACTAATAATAAAGAAATCATACGAAAAGATGTTTTTTGAACAATGCAGAATGTTTTCTGTGAGGGGTTGTGTTTAGGGGTAGGAGATAGAATATACAGTTTCTACTGTATAAAATATAAGTCATTATGTCCATAAAACATGGAAACCCAACGTGTGTGTGTGTGTGTGTGTGTTTACCTCTTCAGGTGTTCTAGTAGGGTGAGGAATGTGATGAGATTTGGGTCTGGTAGCGACCGCAGCAGATGCATCATGCAGTTTTCTTTTGCTGCAGGATCTGAGAGAGCTGTGATAAAGAGTTTGACGAAGAGGAATGTTATTACACTTCAATCACCTTAATTCTAAATGACTCTGCTACTAATCACACGGTGATGCAGTTTTAAGTGTGAAAAAGATCGAAGGTGGAAGGTCATACCAATGCCCTCCATGAAGGCTGGGTATAGCCGGTCTGTGAGAAGAGGTTCTGGCAGCTCCCTGAAATACAATTTCAGTGTCCCTGCGATGGCATTAATGTCCATGTCACTCAACATCATCAGGATATCTTTGGTATCTGAGAAAGAGAGACAGAGAGAAAGAGTAAATGATTTGCCATCATAACAAATGCTCATGCAGGCTGAGTAATAAGCTTCCGGCATGACATATGACATAACAGTGAGCAACACATGAAGGTACAGCTCTGGATAGTCCCTACAGACTCTGTGTGTGTGTTTATTGAGTCAGCTGACAGCTGGAAGGGCTCAGACCTCTGCATGGCCTTTCCCACAACACTGCTTCTGCTTTTAGACTCAAGACACAGGCCTCTACTGACCTCACATAACCAGAGACTGATGGGAAATCAAAGCAAAATACTGTATAAGATGTAGTAAGAATAACCGAATGGAGGAAAATCTCACTACTGTGTGCATTGCTGATGCAAATTGCCACCTCGCAAATTGGCTTCCCAGCCAATCTGACCGCAAGGTATCACAAAATAAAAAATAAAGGCTCATTTTGCACTTTTGCATATACACCGCATGCATAATTATTAAGCACGTTGATATGCAGCCTGAGATAAACCTCCTTTTTGGCTCATTTTATCTTTAAAAGAAAACATGGCTAATAATTCTGCACACCTGAATATAAGTTTTTCACTTCCAGCCTTCATGGACAATTATATATCACTTATAAATGATAAAATACAAAATCAACAGTATTATATAGTTATTAAGATTGATGTGGTTTGGAATTGGTAAAATGTGTTTGGAAAAAAATATCATCAGAATATCAACGTGCCTAATAATTGCACGTGGTGTATAGTAGTTGGATGAGTGTGTGAAGTGTAATTGCTTCAGAGTCTCTTACTGGCGTCAAACGCAGCTTTGAGGGCCTGGATGTCTGTGGCCACTCCAGAGATCCTGTAAATGCCCACTTCATCAATCCCTCTCTTCTCCACCTCCTCAATGCACTGCCGCACAATGTAAGGCACCTTGGAGCGTTCACGCCTGAGGAACAACAACAGGCAAAGTTAATGTACTGTACGTGAGGAACTGTGCAGGCTTTGACAAATATTGCTGTTCAGTACGGCTAAATTCACCACAATGATGTAGTGTTTTTTTATGCAGTACATTCTGAGTGTTTAAAGTCATGGTGAAACTGACTTTTCTGTCCTAATTGTAATCCAGTTCCTTTTTAATTTAATTTAGGCTATACTTTACAAGGTCAAAAAAAAGAAGAAACAAATTCATGGATGAATCATTCACAATCGGTTTAATAACATGCATTCAGAAAACATGTCTAAGGCTTGAGATTTCACTCACTTTGTTACCACACTGATTTTGACCCCAAACACGCCGCTCTGTTTCTTAGATGGCGTCCGCTTCAAGCTTAAGTCCCGACTGGTAAACTTCATGGAAAACTCCACTTTAATCTAAAAAATAACCATTAATTAGATATGTGTATAGGGGAATAATGCAAAAAGTATCAATATGTTTGATGGGAAATAAATTAGTACCCCATTCATTTCTATGACGTCCATATGCCAGTTTTTGGACTGCACAGTCTGTGGGTCCAGCTGTAAAGAGACAGAGAGAAATGAGTGTGAGAATTACTTCATCGTTAGCACAGAACATTATGATGCGATTATATTAATGCAAACACTATAGCCTCAGAGAATATTATCATAGGTCAAAGGTTAGTGCTGAGAGACTACAGCAGACCAAGAGTGCTGGATTATTATTAAATTAAGAAAAATATTTCAACAATGAATACCAATAAATTGCCTCCAGAACGAAAAAGGCCTGAGGCTCAGAACAGCCACAGTTTTAAGTATTTCAGTACAGTATCAGTGTGCATGAAGGTATTTCAGGTTCATGATGCAATATTTTGAGCAATATATCAGTAAACACCTGCGTTGTATGTTCAATTTCAAATGTATTTATTGGTATAGCTCTCTTCACAACACACATGGCTTCAAAGCAGCTTAAACACCATTATGCTAAAAGTTCAGTATTTCTTAATGCCTTATAGTTGCATTTAGGAGATTAGAGATAGGTGATGATAATATAGTTTACATTTTCAGATGATACAAGAAATGCCAACATGCCAACTCTTTATGTGAACATTTTAAACCTACAACAGCATCTTATTTCTATTTTCCCTCCCCCACACTTTCCCCCCACCCAACCCCCTTTTATAAAGATGACTCAAAATCATTTTGCTATTCTATCTAAAAATTCCCAGGCAGTCCTTTCTATTAAAAACCCTGAGAAACTCACATTAGATTTCTTCCCTTGTTATTACATATTTAGACCGTAAAGCTAACTGTATTGCACTGCTGCATGAGAGCAGGAGTCCAGCATAGATGAATCAAACCTGAATGAAGCTCTATAATGAACACGTTCTTCATTGAAACAGCACTATAAACACAACATGAATCATAGTAAGAATCACTACTTCAATGAGCTGTTACAGTGACAAAACTGTTATATTCAGAGATCAGGCCATTTAGAGTGTTTAGTATTACCCATAACTCATAAGAACTCACAATATGATATTTAGGTAAATTCGGGCTACTGTCCTATAAAGATATAAGGAAAATCACTCTAGACAAAATCGGTGCTGTTTCCATGAACACACAACTCTCTAAGGAGAGCAGACTTAGTTACACTCTCTCTCACATACACACCAGTTTCCCATGCTACATGCCACAGACAAGATGGATGATGGGAAGGGCTATCTAGGGAGGGCTCTCCCCACTCTTAAACTAATCTGTCAATCAAACCCAAAGGTAAGAGACACAACAATAAACAATATGACCATCTGGACCACATCCAGTTACTAGAAATCAACTAGATATGCTGTGCCATTGCACACTAAGACTCAATCCAAAGCAATTCCTGCACATATGCATTTAATTAAACTTCACTGACAATCAACATGAAGTTGACTTATGTATGAGGGAACACAAACAGCACACATGCTGACAAATCTGCCATAAAATTAAGATTTACAGGAAAACATGCGTAGGATGAGTAGCTTTTTATGAGAATGTCTGACAAGGTCCGTCAAGCACATAAAACTGCATTAGCTTGTATCACTAAAATCAATTCTCTCAATACAATTAGTGGGCAATCATCATTACTGATGTTGTTTATACACATATTAGGGCTATAATGAGATTCTTATTGGATATTTATGGCATGCTGCAGCCTTGTTATTATCCCACGGCTAAACCAATATGACTTGTTTACACCAATCAAATTAACAGATTAATAAATGGATATTTTGAGATCAGCAGTGAGGACTGTGGTTCTGAGGTTAATCTTGATGTTGATATTTTCGGATATTTTAAGAGATGCTTTGAATGTATTGACCTTGACATAGAGATGAGGATCAGCTGCAGGGGTCTCAATGATATCTTTTATTTTTTTTATATACAGTATATATATATATATATATATATATATATATATATATATATATATATACACACACACACACACACACACATTCTTCTTTTAATTATATTTTTAATGTTTTATTCTGTACTTTGATTTGGAAGACTAAAAATTTTTATTATGACAATAAAATTGCTCATCATCAATCATAACAATCATAATAAATCAGAATTATCTCAACATAAAAGATGTGCTTTCAAATCATCATAAATGTATTTCTGAATAACTTACAAGATCTGGAGATATAGGTGAAAGTCAACTTATTGATCCTCTGATAAACTTTTAAGTCCTACGCATGTCAAAACATGTAGTTGTCACTTTTTTATGAACTGTTAATGAAAATAACAACATTTATCACTCCAAACATCACTAACAATCATATTCTTCTGCAGTGTGAATATAGCCTTAAAGATCCTAAATATCTATGCTACACATGCCCTTACTTGAGCCCTTCTCTAACCTTCTGGTGCTTCTTACAGTACTTTATTCAAAATTTATGGAATCAAACGAGGCCATGATATGTCTAGAAAATCCTTTAATACAGCTAAAGGGCTTACCGTTACAAATTCTCGCCTTGTAGACACCTCATCTGTCCAAGTTCTTTTCTCCAAACTCTTAGTAAATGTCCTGAGGGATTTCACCTCACATTTTCCTCTGGGAAATCTCAAAGTTTGGGATAAAAGAGCTCAAAACGAACGTCTATGAGATTATTTTAACAGTGTACTCAAATGATCCCCAATAAGCCAGACGGGATGATCATGTTAAGGTGGGGTGAAGGTCAGAGAAGAAACTTTTTCTCAGCACCCTCAGCATTGGCCAACAGTCTTCAAGACAATGGTACTGTATCTTCAATGTCCTCATTGAACCGCTCAGGGATTGCACAACAGAAGCTCCTCAGCTCTGAAATGTTTTGAATTAAGAGCATTCGTGCAGACCTGAGTATGGGGTTTATGTGTCCTGATCCTAACGCTTTGAAAAGGTAAGAATGCGATTCTGAGGAGCTCTGGTCCACGACGACCTCAAACAATCCCTCTAATAACAGCCACATGGTGATTCATCTTGAAAATGGGATCAATCACAAAAATACACTGGGAGAAAAAAGGGAAACACTTACTATTGTAAATATCCGTAAACCACGTTATCAAGATATGGGGGTTGTAATATTGTTGAAAAAAATAACTACTTTCATTCAGCAAGGATGCATTAAATTAATTATAAAGTTACATAACAAAAGATTTCTTTTCTTTTGATTCTTTTCTTTTCATTTTTCTATTAATAAAAAAATCATGAAAAATATATATATATTAAGCAGCACAACTAATAATAAGAATACATTTTCTTGAGCAAATATTTAGCATATTTCAATGATTTCTTGAGAAACTGAAGACTAAAGTAATATAATGGCTGCTGAAAGTTCAGCTTTTCACCACAGGAATAAATTACATTCTAGAATAGATTAAAATAGAAAAGTAAATTTCAACTGTTATAATACTTAAAATTGGCTGTTTTGCTGTATTTTAATCAAATAAATACACCATTGGTGAGTTTAATAATATTCTTTCAAAAACATAAAAATTCAACCTTTTGAATGGTTGTGTATTAATATACAGCAAGAGATAATGAGACTTCAATAATGAGACTTCAAGCTCATAACAAATTTCTTTGTCCCAGCAGTGTAGATTCAGTAAGAGTGCAGAAAACATTGTCAAGAGTATTTTAGTATCTGTCAGCAAGGGCAGAATATCCAGGCACTGGAGAACCAATATTGGAACCAAATGTCATGAAAAAGTCATAACAAAACAGAAAATGGAATTGGTTCAGAGGAAAACCATTTCTCAAATCCATCTTTCATACAGTATAACGTCCAGTGTGCTGTCAGATGTATGAATGAACGGAGGCAGTTTTGTGTGACTGGTGTAGCTGTGTGCTCGTCCTCCTTACATAAAGAGCCTTGGTATTGTATAATAAAGCTTAACGCATGGCTGAAGATGTAATGTGACTCATGCTGTGAGCAAACATGCATGAATACAGCAAAAACACAACTTGTATTATTGATGCTGCTTTGTTTATACTGTAAGAACCCACAGGGAGCAATGCAGGCTAAAGCACTAAAATAAACACGACAAACAGCTTTGTTCAACAAGCTCTCAGTAAAATATCAAGCCCTGTTTCAAAATGTCCTGATCGCCTTATTTGTCATGACTATATGGCACGATACAGCCAGACACCCAGCGTTACCCTTCACACATCTCTCTGTAGCATGTGGCCAGTAGTTACAGCTCTCATTCTGGAGAAATCTTGGCATTTGTAGGAAAACGCGTGTTTGCTCAGTGTGTGGTGTGTATGGGAAAAAGCCGTAATTTCTGTGGTATTCAGAGGGTGGTGTGGAGGTCAGACTGAAGTTTGCTGTAGTGTTCTGATGCATTGTGCTGATGTCACAGGCTCTGGACTGGGCCTCTTCCAGTAAATTTAATCACACAGGAAATGCCAATAATCTGCTGATTCATAAACATGGTCATCGATGTCATGCTCACATCTTTTACTATCATCACACATATTTTTGTAAAACATATTTAGAGCTCTTCCATTTAAGGAATGTAAAAACACTACTTGTGACGTCCTTGTGATGGAAGTACTGGTGGTAATACCACAGAACTTTGATGTATACCATAGTACTGAATGATTATCATGTATAGTACATATAGTGTGGTAAAAAGAATTACTTTAAAGGCAGTATGGTATTCCTGAAAGAACCACAGAGTACAGGTTTCTTCAAAGAACACAATAGCATAATTATAAAACATGGTATTGCTTTTGTAAGTGTCCAAAAATATGACCAAAAGGTTTTTGCTTGTGTGACTGCTAAAAAAAAGAATTTAAAATAGAAGTAACTACAGAAATTAAAACAAGAAATCCAGCTGACATAAATACCCTGAAATTTATGAAGCATAAGATATATTTGTAACAGACTGTCATTACCATTGGATGCTAATGACTCCATTGATAATAAATGCAAGCCAGTTAACCTAAAAAAGGACAGTGTCATAAATCAATGGTCCGATTGGACAAATTATCATGAAACAAAATGTGAAAGAATTACTGAATCAGACACAAACAGTCCAAAAGCATGACCTGTATTTTTAACACAGTACAATCGTGTACACTGCACACTGTAAAACAAAGTAATGTGGAAACATCCAGTGCCATGATATTTATCAAAGTACCTTGGTATTGCCACAGCTCTTAACTGTATAAAGAAGAAATCCAATCAGGTCAACAGCTGCTGTGTCCAGTAACGAGCCTCACCATCACCCTCCTCCATTTCATTAGCCCAATAAGCAAGGCCGTGTGGGGGTTCAGTAGCCCCTCGTAGGGGTCTGGTGCCCTTACACTGGCAGCAGAAGATTTATGCAGGTGATAAAAGCATCCATTAGCATATAGCTGGCATTTAAAGGCCTTTAAAGAGGAGCAGGGTTCATCAGTGGTTCAGTCATTAGCATGTTATAACCTGGAGCAGTATAGGCTGGAGAGAAGATAGTTACAGCCGAGGATGGGTTCATCTCTGGGGATATATTCTTCTGCATAATACATCTCTTTCACACAGACCCTCCCTCCTTCTGTTCTTTCATTCCTTTGAAAGGAGGAACAATTTCTTCTTCTCCACAAGAGGCACTATAGGGAGCATTAGTGTGAGCGGTCTTCTAACAATCAGTTTTCTCTTTCAGGTCAACTACAACCAACAATTTACTTAATACAGCATAATAGCATATGCTCTTTGAGGATTGAGGTTTATTATAGAGGTAGTTCAACTTAAAATTAAAGGAGTGTCATCATTTACCCATCATTTACCCCCATGCTGTTCCAAAACTGTATGACTTTCTCTCTTCTGTGGAACATATAAGAATTCAATGAAATCTAATTCTGTACAGTATGTACAAATTAATTACATTTCGAATGTGTTGGCAAAGTATTTGCATCTGATCTTGCACCAAAAGCAGTGATTCTAGTGTCAATCTAGTGACTATGGCTGGCATCTTCAAGGAAATAGAAATAAGTAGTGTACATTGGTTGCAGTGCATTCTGGGATTGAATGTGTACACTTAATAATGTTCACTATGGATTTGGACACCACTTCAAACGGCGGTTTCCTCAAATAGTGCACCATATACCTTTCACAAAGGATTTAGGGGGCAATTTTGGACACAGCCTGTTTCTGGCCTGAGGGGTGTGTTCTGTTGAGATTTACGTTTATCAAATGAAAGTGTGTCTGTGGAGGTCAGACATTATGAGCAGGTCATAAGACAACACTTGGATCATTCATGACCATATCAAATGAACACACTCATACAGATAAACACACACACTCACAAAGACTCATTCAATATTCAGTCAATGAGACTGGCCATCTGTGAGAGAGTGTGTTTCAAAGCATTTTAAAGTGCAAATGACTGCAAAATGAGGTTTGTTTATAAATGTAATTGGAGGTAAGTGGCAATTATGTGTGTATCTATTACACCTGTGTTTGAGTATGAGCATATGTAAGTAACTGTCTGTGTCTACATTTGACAGACAGTCTTTATGTGTCAATACCTGTGGGAAGACAAAGAAAAAGACAGGGTGTGTCTGTACAGTACGTGTATATGATTTACAGGCAGAATTCCTTCTATGAACGAATATGTTATCAGATCAAATTAATATAGATGATGTTTCAGAAACAACAGAAGGAGAGGAAGTCAGAGAAAGACAAGAGACAGAGAACCTCAAACGAGCATGTGCTTGGCACATGGAAAGACATGGGTCTTGCTTTGTTGCGTATTAATAACAAAATCTATTATCCTAGAGTCAAAGTGGGGGGTCTTTGTCTGTTACCTGTCTCTATAGTCAGTCCTGTGTCAGTGGATCAGGAAGAACATTGACCTGACTGGGCAGAAGACACACACAGAAATACAGCAGGGGCTAAAATGCTTTGTTCTTATAGCCAGAAAAACTATGCACATAAATTACTGCTCAAAGTGCTGGCAGGGCAAATACCCCACGTGGAGAGACCTAGATTTCGCCAACTCACATCGGCACACAAACACACACACAGCTGCACACCTTCTCCCACTGTTACATGCAGAGTGTGAAGGCACTGATCTCATCACAGCAGAACAATCATTCAGCAACACTGAGCATTGAGCTAGAATGAATTAGATCATGTGAAATTCCATCAATGCTATACTAGTCACACTAGAAATGACACTGACGAGCAATCCTTCTCTCTATAGCAGGGGTCCACAACCTTTCTTGCTGTGTGAAATTTTGATCTGCACTGCTGATCAAATGTTTGAGGTCAGTACGAATTGTTTTTAAAGAAATCAAAACTTTATTCTGCAAAAGGGCCTTAAGCTAATCAAAAGTGACAGTGAACACATTTATGTTACAAAAGATTTCAAATTCACAGATCACAGTTTACACACACACAGACACAAAAAATTAAGTCACTTAACACTGATAATACTTCTAATAATAATAATACTTCTGATAATATTTCTTGAGCAGCAAATAAGCATATTAGAAAGATTTCTGAAAGAGCATGTGACACTGAAGACTGAATTAGTGACTGCTGAAAATTTAACTTTGCCATCACAAGAATAAATTACATTTTAAAAGATATTAAAATAGAAAACAGTTAATTGTGATAATATTTCACAAATTTACTCTAAATAAATAGTAAATGCAACCTCTGAGACAGTAAGAGACTGCAGTTCCACCATCAAAACCTCCATTTGCCTGAAAAATACTGGATTTTGATTCTGCCTCAGTTAATAAAGATTCATAGATTCATTTAGAGACCATGCTACAGATCACAGCAACTTTGGTCCTATAAGAGCCTCTGCAATTGCATGCTGGTGTTGTAATTTTTAATAAAAGATTATTCAGTGGTGTGTGTGAGAGTAAAGGTGTGCGTGGGTGATACTTTCCAGGGGCCCTGAGGACAGCAGGTTAAAGTGATAATTAACCTGTAGCTGCAGTCAGCCCACACACATTTTTGTTTCCTCATGGGGACCACAGACCAGTCCCCACAATGTCAAAAATTTCAGGTTTTACTATCCTTAACATAATAATTAACATATGCACAATGTAGCATAAACAAGTACACACAAACACTACAGCCCAACTAACATCTAACATCCAACAATGCTGAACACACTACCGATGTATAAAAGTAAAGGAAGGAGGAAAGACATACTTTCATTACTATTAATTACCCCCAAAATATATTTAAACATCTTCATGTTCAGTAACTTTGTAATACGTACTCATCTTCTAAAGAACAAACTATATACAGATGAAGAAAGCAGGTACAAGAATTGATCAGCTACAAAGATGCAAACACCTTTCACCAAAAATACCAGACAAAAAATCATTTTAAAGGATCAACATTCTGCATTTCATGTCCATAAACAGACAGCATGATAAAGTGCTGGTTCAATCAGACTTTCAGTCAGTTTAAGACCAGGAAACAGGCAGAAAACAGACTGAGAGAATGAGAGCAGAAGCTGTAGAGAGAGGAAGTAACAGATGGAGAGAGAATGAAAGAGCGAGTGACCTTTTGTCGGAGCAGTTTACTGCGCACACGGCCCCACAGTTTGGCGCCGGTGTTGGTGTGTCTTTTGATGGCTGAAGGATCGTCCACGCAGCAGTGTTGCTCCACGCGCTCACACACTGAGTTCAGATTACAGTCCGTCACCACGATCTCTGTCATCCTGACTGTGTTCCTCTCGCAGCCGCGCACAAGGAAAGAGAAGGGGCACTGACCCCCAAAAGACCAGTAGAATGATTCCCAAATGCAAAACCAAACTCTTTCCAAATTATTCACAGCCGACTGATTAAAAATATATTTTTAGAAAATAATTTTTTTTTTTTTTTTTTTTTTTTAGTTTACAAGACAAAATTCTTCACTTTTTGTGTCTTAAATGCTCTCTGAGGATGGAGTGATTAAAAATCAGCCGAGAAATTAACCCTGTGAAATAAAGGGCTCATTTCTGGAGGAAAGTAAACATTGCCATGCTTTCGTCTTTTCTCAGGCTTAATAATTGAACTATAGATCCTTCAATGAATGTTGAAGTAACTCTCTCCTGCTGCTCTCTCCTGCGCTCTTCTCAACATCTGATCTCCAGAAAACACAGAGACCGAGAGGA
Source organism: Cyprinus carpio (assembly GCF_018340385.1). Classification (NCBI taxonomy): domain Eukaryota; kingdom Metazoa; phylum Chordata; class Actinopteri; order Cypriniformes; family Cyprinidae; genus Cyprinus; species Cyprinus carpio. Next base: position 20,477,243 of record NC_056601.1, read on the forward strand.
AGAAAGAGTGGGAGGAGAAAAGGAGAGCAGGAGGGAGTGAGGGAGAGAGGGAGTGGGTGAGCTGATTCTATCACCAAGCAGTTTTTAAGTCTCCAGATGCGAGACGGAAGGGGAGGCATTCTTTGTGTGCGGAGTTACCGCAGTGTCTCACAAAACATGTCAAGAACATTTAACCCCCAAATGAAAAAAAGAAATATAATTTAAAGAAATTATGTTTTGCATAAAGAAAATAATGCCTTTTTTTTTCATTGTGACATTTTATAACAAATAATATTCCCACAATCAGATCAGTATTATGCAATAAATAAATAAACAAACCAACTATGATGTGTAATGCACATTATCTGTAAAGTAGGGGTCGACCGATAAGTGTTTTTCAGGGCCGATTCCGATACGATTATTACAGTTCAAGCAGACCGATAACCGATATTTTGAACTGATATATATGTCTGCTGTAAAATGAAAATTAATGTCAAACTTAAGAATAACAAAAACTTTCTTTAAATGCTTTTAAATTATTTTATCGGGGGAAAAAAATGGTTTTGAAAACGACCAATCCCGATAACCATAAGAATGACTAATATCGGCGCAGCTAATCCGTCGACTCCTAATGTAAAGCAAGTGTAGTGTAAAACCACACATATAATATGCAACAGAATTTTGGAGTGTGTCATTTTTTATATAAAATTAATACTTTTCATCAAGGATGCACTAAATTATTCAAAAGTATATTACAATAAAAATTCCAATTTAAGATAGATGCTGTTCTTTTAAACTTTCATCAAAGGATCCTTAAATAAGCGTCATGGGTTTTACCTAAATATTAAGCTGCACAACTGTTTTCAACATTGATAATGAGAACAAATGTTTCTTGAGCACCAAATAAGCATATTAGAATGATTTCTGAAGGATCATGTGACACTGAAGACTGGAGTAATAGCTGTTTTAAAAACATTTTAAAAAATTTACAGACCCCAAATTTCTGAACAGCAGTGTATATATAATTATTTATTTATATGGTCCCACTTTATTTTAAGTTTAATTCTTTATTTTAAATCCAGTTCTCGCTATTAACAAACAATTAACTACGACTTTTGCCTCAATAAACTCCTAATTTGCTGCTTATTTATAGTAAGGTGGTTGTTAAGTTTAAGTATTGGGTGGGATTAGTAAAGTAGAATATGGTCATGCAGAATATGTGTGTAATAAACAGCTAATATGATAATAATAGGCATGCCAATAAGCAACTAGTTAATAGTGAGAATTGGTCCCTATACTAAATTGTTACCATCTATATTATATCCATATATATTTAATCATATTTATATGAATATATTCATATTTATTTATTTACAGTAATAAGAATCACCACTGTGATTAATTAGAATTACTACAAAAGGAGTAAAATCAAAATAAAAACAAACTAATAATTTAATGTAGAACTTATGTAATTGTCAAAAAAAAAATAATGTTAATAACACAGAAATCTTACTTGTCATATTTCATAGTTTGGGGTAAAATATGACAGATTTTCCTCACGCTCGCACACAAACCCCAGTGAGACCTGACCTAAACCACCACGCTCTCTACTTCACTTCAAAGACACAACAGACACAAAGTTAGAGACAAAAATACCCTTAAAGTTTATGCGTCAGTGAACACAAACACATTTCATCATCTGACACTATTGTTACAGAGCACATTCTCTGCTTCTGTAATCTCTGCAGTGTTTGTGACTGGGAGCCTGAGGCGGGTGTTGTTGTATATATGTTGGTTATGTAAGCAGGAGTGGGATTGCTCTATATCTTCTGTCCTCATGCTAGTCTTTAGAGCTGCACGCAATGGTTCCTACCAGGTAATTTCGCTCTGCATCCTTCTCTCTCTTTCCATTTGTCCTCTTGCCACCTTTCCTTCATCCAAATCTCATTTATATTGCATAAGACCCGGAAAAATCCCTGTATTACTAGTTCTTTGTGAAAACCTCGCAGGTGCTGCAGGAGCTGTGCCTGGTGTATATGAAGATCAAACGGGTGTACTTAAAAATAATGCGGTACTAGTGCTGCACCTAAGCACATCCAGTTACCCAGGATTCATCTGAGCACTCCATGTTTTAAAGCCCCCACAGAATCAGCATCCACAAAACCCTGCAGCACTTTCAAATACAAAAACTTCCATGTATTCCCTGCTTCCTGCGTGCTAGTTTATTCAATATTTTGTCTAATTTGATTATGCTTTCAGCTACCAAAAATAACTCAGCTCTGTGTAAACCATTTTAAATGTATTAGACAGATTTCCATAGATTAAAATCAATGTAGAGAGTGGCTTGGAATTATCACAATAGAATGGTTAAGACTGAAGTCACAGTGGCCAGTCTTTCCAATCACCTGCAGGAAAAAAGTTCCAGTTTAACATAGTCAAGCTGTTGTTGATTTGTTGCTGGTTCAAGGCTGTCTAACAGCTCTAACTAGCTTTATTAAGACTGTCTATCAATTCAAACTCAGCCTTACCAACTCACAATCTGATTATACATTCTGTCCATTAATATTATTTAATGGACCTGAGCTAAAGTGTATTTTTAAATGAACTAAAAGGACCTTATTGGTAAAAAAAAAAAATATATATGCAAAGAAATCTGAACTGAAAATCACTTACTTCAGATAATATATAATAATTTTGGCTTCAGCAATAATATAAAATACAGCAACAGTCCCATTTAATATCACATTTTCATCTCTCACAGTATAAACTAGTCTTTACATATAATGTACCCTAGTGAAAAATAAATCTATTAAAATGTATTGGAAATACGTTTAATTCATGCTAAGTATACTATTAATACATTTACATATTTATGTACTTAATACAAAAATAAAGCAATCTAAATTAAAACAAACAAAACTGTAATAAATGAAAGCTTTAAAAATTATAAAAAATAATTTTGTACTTAATGTAGTGCTGAAGTCCAACTAAAGATAAACTGAAGTATATTTGATTGTGCTAAAGTGAGACTATTGCAAGTATACTTCAGCTACACTTTAAATATCTTGCTTTTAAAGACCAATATTATTTAAAAAAATCATACAGTCCTCATCAAGTGACATTAAAACATATTTTAGACTTAATATTAGGAAATGGGCATTGTGTACAAGTAGTACTCCAAATAAAGTTTAGTTAAAATTTGGATATCAGTAAATATACTTTTTACTAGGGTATGTTTATATTTATCATCATTAAACATCATTAAATTTGGTGGTCACTAATATAAAAAAGTTTAAACCCCTCATCTAGACTATCTTACAACAGCTAAAGACCATTAAGTGTTGGCTTTGACCAACTAGAAATCATGTAAAACTGGCTACCATTAACAGAATCCTTGCTCTCTGTAGTGTATGTGTGATTGTGTGTGTGTGTGTGTGTGTGTGTGTGTGTGTGTGTGCGCTGTGGTGGTGGTTTACGTGTACAAAAACATATGGAACAATGATGAGCTATGACGTGAATATATGATAACATTACTGACGTGTGCATACAGAAATGTGCTAATGCTAAAATCTTCAGATTATAAGTTTATCTCAGTCTGACACAAGACTGATAAAGAGTGAATTAAAGGCAGATAGTGAGAAGTGAATGTCTGACACACAGCGGCACGTCCTTGGATAGTGAGAATCTAACCCATACTTTTAGCTTTGGCATTTCACCACTTCTTACTGAAAGCAGCGTAGTGGAAAAAAAAAAATACCTGGACCCATGCCAGATTCAAACTTGAATTTCCCAAATAAGCACCAGAGCTCAAAGTGTTCACTGTTACGCCAAGGTTCTGTTAATAAAGTAACTCTTGGAAAATTCATTTGAATTTGTATGTATTTCTTCTTTAGATAAAGACCAGTGTGAGGCATACTAAATAGTCTCCAATCTGAGGGCACGGCTTCGGCCCCAGGGCTGCTTCAAAGAAGACTTAATGGGCCAAAAGGAGACAGAGGGATTGAAACGGCTGCGGCGTCAGTGATATAATTACCGATTAAGATGCGTTGGGTGTTCTCAGCAGCTTGAGCGCTCTACCTCTCTTTCTCTCTGCCTCCAGAGGGTTGTGGTGAGAGGGCATGTAAGAACACTGCGACTGGTTATTTTTAAAATGGAGATAAAACGCAGCGGACTCATTCGGTCTATGCGTCATCATTCTGAGGAAAGAATGTTTGGGAAAAAACTGAGAGGCGCTTTAGAATGAGACAGCAAGGCTTAAACGTGCCTTAAACACGTGTTATGGGATGTTTTATCAGTGAAACCCGTTTTTACCATAGTAAATTTTCTCAAGAAGCATCATGCCCCTTTACAGCAGAGCAGATTTTGGGAAAAAAAAAATTAATAAAAAAAAAAACACCCTTACAAAAACATTCTTTTTTTTTCTTAAAAGGGTCGTATATGCATTTTAGAAAGTCTTGGTTTGGTACTAGAATAGGTTTTCATACATGTTTATTCCAAAAGCATATTATTTATCACATATTTGACATTATTGTGGCATCTTTCCTCCCAGTCGGTCTCCAACTCCCTGTTTAGTTCCTGTTTTAATGAAACACTGAATACTCTGAATAATAACACATCTGAATAACAAAAAAGCTTAAGAAAAGTTAAACAATACATTTCAGTTTGGCAAGATGTTTAGGAAAAGCCCAACTAGTAAAATCCATACAGGTTTATGTAAAAATAACATGTTAACTAATGTAGGTAAGTATAAATAACATAAATTATCTTCTTTGCTGAATAAAGCCGTGTCAGATCGCGCTGAAATTAAATTCCTCATAGCAGGACTTCTTTCAAAAATTATGAAAATTAGACGAATCTTGATTTTTTTTTAATCTATTTTTTTGTATCTAGATGAGGGTGTCTGCGCAGGTGACTGCATATAATGAGCTCACATAAGGGAAAGACTGTACATCACTTTAGTTTCATACGGATTACATAATCAGATAATATTCGTCTTCGATTTGAATTTGTTCATTTAAAAGTAGACACAAGCTTTCTATAGACATATTTCTCTTGTCTCTGTGCCAAATATTCGTTTATGACATGTAGAAAGTTGCTCACGGAGACATAGACGGCAGATATTGTACAGTTTGCTTTGTTTATTTTGCAAAAGCACAATGTTTTGTTGTTATTGTCAGTGTACACAAATAAAAGTACGCCCTTTTTAGATTTGATTGATTTTATTCTTATCTGTATCTGAGTATTTAAGGTTTCTCTGTGAATAAGGAAAAACTGAAAGTGAACAGTGAACAGCATCAAGTGAGTCAGGACTGCTTCAGGTGCACCTTACAAAACTAAAATAGGTCTTCTCTAGGAAAGTAGAGCAAAATAAATAAATGAACTGAGTCGACTTTAGCATATAAAGGGGATGGTAAGTGCTTTATAAGGGCTCTCCCTTTCATCTCTTCAGAAATGAGTGACAGTGATGCTCATTAAACAGGTGAAGCTAAAGGCTGAAAGAGGGAGTTTAGATGAGGGCAGACACTCTATTCTCTTGCTTTTTTCTTTCTTCTCTGTCAGAGACTGGCTTACGACAACAATGCATGAGGGAGGGGAACGGTTTTCATCTCACAGCCATTTTTCTTTTCTTCTCATTTTTGAGGCTACGTCTTGCTCTATGTAGTTTTCCATTACACTGGTTAAAAGTGATAGGCTTCCCACAGTCCTATTTAGGACAAGTGGTTAGGAGAATTTATGAATGGATGAATTGATAAGGGCTTATCCCTGAGGGGCTTGAGATATCTTCAGGTGGAAGTTTAGCAGTGGATGAAGCAAAGCTCACAATGGTGTTTGGTGACCTAAACTATTAAAATGAGTGACAACGGATGAACTTACACTAAAGGCTCAATCATAACAATTTCAGTCCACAACCTTGACTCACTATTTATTCATGGATGTAATGACTACATCTGAAAGAGGCATTTCGACCAGAACCACACACACAAAAACACAAAAAGGGCGGTCTGGTAACCATACGCTTATGTCTAAACCACATAGGTCCATTTTCAGACGTTACTTCACAGTAATCCCAAACATACTGCTTATACTGACTTCATAATCACAGAACTCAACTTCACAAGATAATAATGTCTGTTTACAATAAGAGCTCCAGTTTTGGGGAAAGTGGGGCGAGGAAATTATATGGACTTTACTGTGAAGACGTCATCTGGGCATGTTTTAAAATGTAGATGGTCTTACAGGCATTACACATTATAGGATATGTCTGGGTTTAGGCAGACACATCATGGTTTACCGTAGACCAAATCAATGTGGAAACTACAGATACAGTAGCAACTACAAGACATCAACAGTTGGTGAATTTGGTGACAATTAAACAGTGTTTAAAGGGTATTTCATTAAAAAAAGTTGCATTTATTTGATCAAAAATACAGTAAAAGTTATAATATTGTGAAATATTATTATAATTTAAATCCCTGTTTTCTCTTTTAATATATTTTAAAATGTAATTTATTCATGTGATGGTAAATCTGAATTTTATGTCACATGTTCCTTCAGAAATTGTTCTAAAATGCCAATTTGCTGCTCAAGAAACATTTCTCATTATTCAGTCATTAACAATTATTCTGCTTAATATTTCTGTTGAACAATTAAAGGCCTTTTTTTTTCTTTAAAAAGAAAAAAAAACTGTTCTCAAACATGCATATTTATATGTGTGTCTTATTTATTTAACATTGTAATATTTTAAACATTTTAAAATATTCCTTAACATTAACCTAAAATCTAGGTGTTTTTCCACGTTTTAATCCCCAATTAAAAATGCTTTTAATTAAGCTTTAATATTTTTTGGGATGATTTGGGATTGGTGCTACCCTTATGCCACTGGAATACAAATGATCATAGAGAGCTGAAAACATGATGAGCAGAACTGCACAGATGTGTGTAATGGTGATGATGGGAGGGTTGGAGGGGGCTGGTAAAGGGGTGAGAGGTGTGTGTGTGAGGACATACTGGATGCTGTATAAGCCAACAATCACAAAATACCACAATATTCCCATTTGGGATATCTGGGACACTACACAGGACATATTTCCACAGTATTTTTTTAAAGTAGCTTAGAATACAGAGTAAATACCATAAATTAATGTGGTGGCTATTCATTACTGTGGTGTGCATCAAAATACTGTGATATTACCATCACTGCCCATGGCAGAATGTAGATGTAACACAAAAGTCATTTTGACATGGATCTGCTGCAGTGAATCACAAAGATGCTGAAAGGATGGAGGGGGAGGAGGAATCAAGGACAGAAAACAGGATCGGGGCTCTGGCCTTTCATGTGAAGGGCTGAGGGTTGGGTGGATGTGGGTGTGTCCTGAGGGATCGAGGGGGGCTTTGAGTGCATTAGCAGACCCCGCTTTCATGTGCGGAGTGCAGAGCCCGTCCCACATCAAACCCACCTTAATGATGGTTTTAAGAACAAAAGCAGCTCCACAGTTATCATACATTACCTCTTTCTGCACGTGTGTGTGTGTGTGTGTGTGTGTGTGTGTGTGTGTGTGTGTATGCAGCACCTGAGGGGCAGAAAAAGTATTAGAGCACATGACAGATCCGTAGATGATGCCGGGTTGCCAGGGTGACTGTGTTTGCGCTACTATAAACACTTTAACTGAATCAATATTCAGAGCAGCCGCACTCTGATGTACTGCAAGAGGAAAACTGAAATTTAATAACAGCTCTTATGCATGCATCATTAGATATGCAGCAATCATTTTACAGACTAAAAATGACCTTAATAACAATGACAACACAAAATACAGACCCTTCTCATCTAAAGGCTTCACACAAAAGCAGCCTGTGAAATGTCACTGTAGCATCTGTGTGTCAGTGTGTTTTCGCTGAACTCGGCAGATTGTCCCAGTTTGATCTCATTTGAGCTTCATGTGGATGATATTGTATCGTCTGATATTCCACAGCAATGATTAAGATTCCTAATATTCTGGGTGATTCTGGGTGAATCTCATGAGGAAATACCTGGGTCATATTTCAGCGTAAAATCTAAAGAAATAACAAAATGTAAAAAATATACAATTATTAAAAAAGCATATTTAAGAAGTTATTTTAGTATGATATAATAGTAACACTTTATAATAAGGTTCATTACATTAATTAACATGAACTAAGAATGAACAATATTTCTACAGCATTTATTAATCTTTGTTAATGTTAACTACATCATTTACTAATGCATTATTAAAATTTAACATTTGTTAACATTAGTTAATGCACTGTGAACTAATCATTCAATTAACGATGTATTGTTCATTGTTCGTTTATGTTAGTTAATACATTACCTAATATTAACAAATGACAACTTATTGTAAAGTGTTACTGATATAATTATAGTACAATGTATAAATATTTTCCTAAACTAAAAAAATAAACAAATAAAATATTGCATTTTCATATTGGAGTACTACAGTTTATCACTGTATATACAGTACACAGCATATTAATGACACAATGCTGAATGTGTTTAAAGTATGCATATGTGACAGAATCCATGCACAAATCATACAACAGCATATAAAAATAGCTTTAGATCAACTTGTGTTTTATTTTTATATTTTCAGTTTTATCAGAATTATCTTATGGTGCTTTTAAAAATGTTATTAGTTTTGTTTTTAATATTCTTATATTCTATTTAGCTTATTTTTATTTTTTATTTAGCTTATTTTTATTTATTACAGTTATACTTTTAGTCATTTTAGTACTTCAACTTTTAGTCAGGCAAGATTTCCAAATTTAAGTGTTTCATTTAATATTGGTATTAAATTTTATTTCAGCTTTTTAAAAAATTACATTTATTTTTATACAGTTTAATAGCCCACAACTGACTCTCATGCAGTCGGAGTGTCTAACTGCAGCTCTTTGACACATATGGCTAGAGTAATGAAAGGAGAAAACTCGTTCACATTCTTTTTCTCTGAGGGGAAATCCAATAACCCTTGAGATCAAGCAGTTTCCCCTTTCTGAATACCATAGAGACAGGCAGAGGTAAACATCCTGCCAGAGGAACGGAGGTATGAATGGAGAGACAGAGCAGATGAGTTTCTGTACAGTTACTGCTACAGTACGTATACAAGGAGCATATGTGAACTTACAGCTGATCTCAGATCAGTTGAACTCTACAGTACGGATCATCGTACACAGCAGGGGTTCATGTCATGTCATGTCGGGCATCTATCAGATGGTCTCTGGGGGTGTGTGCTGGTTCTGACATGAGTGTAAGCAGTGTACCTCGACTGTGGGGTGACTCCAGTGTGTGTAAGAGTGGACACTGATGTGACAGGTGTGTGTGCTGTGACCTACTTCCAGACAGATGGAGGCAGGAAGCAGAGTTCAGAGATTTTTCAGAAGTTAATAATTCAGTCTCACACCAAAGAACAGGCACAGGAACTGTCTGCCACCGAGGGACCGACAGACAGAGAAATAAAGGCTCTGTTCCAAAACCCAGGGAGGTCCCTGTAAAGATGCGATCATGCTGACAAAGGTTAAATCACTGGAGTTGCTATAGTAAATTATTCAAATTAAATTTGCACCCCACACAATAATACACAGCACACAAAACTATTGGGAGTAACAGTAATTTGTATTGATAGTGGAATAAAATATAAAATGATATTATATCACTAGCATTCAGCAAAGCATTCTTAGATTGCCTTAACCCAATGCTGCCTTAAAATTTGGCCATAATAAGTTATCTTCAAACTCAGCATAATACTGTTGCTAACCTTTTGCAAATGCCTTCACATTAGGAGTGTGCCTTAAATGTAGGGAGCCTAGGTAGGGAGTGCACTAGGATTTGGAACAGAGCCGCAGACACAGTGATACAGAGAGAGTGAGCATTATCTGTGATCACAGTGGGCAAACACACCCATTAGCATGTGAAAGCTCATATAAACACAATCAATATCAAGCCTGAAAACACAAGCCATACATTCACATAATGAGCTTTTCCACAGACCCGCATACGGCGCTAACATCATTACAGCAGTGCTGAGGAGAGAGAAGCATCCTGAGGCGTACAGAGCACATATAACATGGTTATATCCTGCGTGTTTATCTGTCTCGCTCATAGTCAGGGTGTTGAATGATTACACTGAGGAGAGATTTTAGACATGACTGCTAGTGTTATCATGAGGTAAAGTACAGAGATATCAGAAAATGTGCAGTTATCAATTGATTTTTTTTCAATGCCAGATGCAAATAACAATATCTAGAAAGCTGGATGGTCCACATACATAATCTAAAGTTAGCAAATGATATATACAGTTCACAACATCTGAACTAAAGTTTCACACAATAGTTTTTTAGCATTCACAAATAATGATTTTTTGTTATGCAGCAGGACATCATTTTCATCATGTCCACTGTAGAGGATATCAGGACTTAAAGCATGTTTATTACACATTTTAGTAGACACAACAAATGAATAGGGAAAGAAATTATATTTAAATATCCCTATGAAATATTAGATATTACACTTAATTATTCATATTAATATGTAAATTAGATACAGTGTATGGATACATTGTATATAATTGGAAAACCTTCTTATGGCCGTTTTACACATATTGCAATTAGCAAAATGGCAAATCAGATAATTCTGTTACATCTTTAATAACATAGTTAAGAATAATCTGTATACAAAGTTTGATGGTGATTTAAAAAACAAAAATAAAAAAAAACTTTTTGCCCATTCATGTCCATTTATGTATTTTTATTATTTTTTTTAAATTCCTGGTGTCTTTTTCAGAGGACATAGCATTATATATGAATAAAATATAATTTTTCAAAATAGTTATTTTTCTATTTTTTTCTTATGCTTTGAACAATGCAATTACATGAAAAAATACAAAATTCACAAAAAAAAATTCACAAAAAAAAAAATATTCTGGGTCCAAGGAGCATATATATATCTGACATAAATATATATATTTATTATATATATATATATATATATATATATATATATATATATATATATATATATATATATATATATATATATATATATATATATAATATATATATTAGGGCTGTCAAATGATTAATCACGATTAATCACATCCAAAATAAAAGTTTTGTTTACATAATATATGTGTGTATACTGTGTATATTTATTATGTATATATAAATACACACACATGCATGTATATATTTAAGAAGAATATGTTATGTTTATATATTAAATATATTTATATATAATATAAAATATAAGAATATAAATATATAAATGTATATACATGTAAATATTTTCTAAATATATAATTTTTGTGTGTGTATTTATATATACATAATAAATATACCCTGTACACATACATATATTATGTAAACAAAACTTTTATTTTGGATGTGATTAATCGTGATTAATCATTTGACAGCCCTAATATATATATATATATATATATATATATATATATATATATATATATATATATATATATATATATATATATATATATATATCTGACATAAATATATATATTTATGTTCACTGAGGCTGTATTTACTTGATCAAAAATACAGTAAAAAGAGTATGACATATTACTATTTATATAAAACAACTGTTTACTATATGAATATATTTTAAAATGTATTTCATTCCTGTGATGGTAAAAATACATATGCTTTATATACAGTATCTACACACGATACAAGTGAACTGCAGATGTTGAAATAAAAATATAGCAAAATGAACATTTGAGTCCAAACTTCCTGCTGCAAAAGGAATCACTTTCACACAGGACCCACATTATCTTTCTCTCACACACTTACACATCATAAGATGCAACATTTAGGCAGACTGATTCCCTCATGAGAAAGACAGCAGTGATTTAGAAAGAGTTTATGAGAACGACCCCCTGTGCCCGATCTGTCCTGCACTTCCTCAGTAATAACAGACACAAGTGCTCAAGCAGTCTGCAGGGGACAGGAATATATGAAGCTGCGGGTTGGGGTTTGTATGGAGGCTGACAGATGCTCCAAATGATACAGACTGATGTGCAGAGAAAAAGATAAAGAAAGAAGGGACGGACAAATAGGAGACTACAAAATAAAAAACGCACTGTGCCTGTGTTCACATAGTGGGTGTGCAGTGGGCGACACTAACTCTGTGTAAATATGTGTGATTACCAGCCACTTACTTTCAATCTCTGTTACGCAACACTTGGTTTAAAGACTACATCAGCACTTCCAGTTGCTATATGTTCATACAGGAGTGCTATGTTTCTTAGTGTTGTGCGTTGGCACTAATACGCTTGAATGTGGTATGACGTCTATTATGTAAGATAGAACTCCAAAAAGGGACATCGAAAGAACCCTGGCGAGATGTAAGTAAAAAATCCAGGCTTAAATACAGCTAAGACAATTATAATTCCCTAGTACAACTTTTCTTTAGAGCTAGGGTCTTCAACGGGGGTCCAACAATTATTGTTTCAATAATTCAATACAAAATAAAGTTATGTATGAGTTTCTTTCTTCTTTTAAAGACAAAAGAAGATATTTTGAAGTTGGTAACCAAACAGTTGAAAGTAGCCATTGACTTCCATAGTATTTTTTCCCATATGGAAGTCAATGGCCAGCTGTTAACAAAACATTTTTCAAAATATCTTCTTTTGAGCTCAACATAAGAAAGAAATTCATAAAGGTTTGGAACAATTTGAGAGTGAGTGAATGGTGACAGTATTTTTTTTTAGTGAACTAACCCTTTAACCCATGTAGTTCTCTTATACACGTAAGTGCACATACTGTAATTTCAAGTGCAACCGATGTTCCTTAATCTGCTAATCTTCTTTTATCTAACAGAAGGAACTACAATGATAATTCAGGGCATCCAGCTTAAAAAAACACACAATAAACAGATGCTGACAATAAAACACAAACAATAAATTTCTTTCTTTTTTAAAATTTAGAAGTTAAGTATTTAACTTCAGTCTCACCCATTCTAAAGCAGTTAACCCCTGAAAAAGGTCACAAAATGATCCCTGGGGTCAAGCACAGGTGACCTCTGAGCAGAATAATGAGGCACAGGATTGGATATGACTCCAGTCTTTGTTGGACTGGTAATGGGAAGTTGAAGGGTGAAAGGTGAATGACAGTGTGAGTGTGTGTGTGTGTGTTCATACCATTGGTTCTTTTTGATTTAAAGACCTCTCGTTGTCCAACATAATATTCAAAGGTCAGATTTCCAGTACTTCTATATGACAAAGCTGCTTGTTTTCGAACTTTTTTTTATTATTTAAAATAATATTAATATACATTCTTCAATAAAAACACTACTTATTGAGGGCTTTTTTGTAGCATTTTAATTCAGAGTTTGATTATTTGAATAAATCAACAAGAATTCAGTAATTTGAAGTCATTCTGTAGGCCCCTTCAAAGTTTGCTCCAGCCCCCAGGTTAAGAACCACTGTTATAGACTACTTGAAAACAATGTAAACAATGTGTTATAAAGTAAGAAGAAGGGGTTTTGCAGTAAAATACAGGAAACTAAATTACTTCTTAAAGCTATAATTGAAATGAACTATTAAAAAACATTTGTAGGGATGATTTAATTTTCAAGCTGAGTACATCAACATTCAAAGCAAAAGAATAGACAAGCGGTTGTGTGAAAGGAATGTGCGCTGTGATGACCTGGACTGTGTCGTGGAGTTCCATAGGAATGACAGAAGTGCATAACAATGAGCTCACACAGTTAGAATGAAGGAATGATCTGGAAATCTATTCTCAGAAATTATGTTGATGTGCAAATCTGACATTCTTAGCATAACAGTCACTCAAAGTTCAGGTTATCAGAGGAAGAAAACTCAAACCCTGTATAGTTGACTGGTTATGGGTCCATCAAAGACATATTAAAAGCATTATATGATCAAGATTTATGATCACAGCCTTCCAATAGAATGACTGATATTCAATAATTAGACTAATAGCACACTATTTATACAAGAAATGATATAAAACGCAGGTTTACTGAACGTATTATAAAAAGACCATTGGTCACAGTAGACAATATGAAAGCCTACGGTAATAGTTCTTGATATTTACCGTAAAAGTCAGTGGATTTGTTCTTAACCTTCTGCTTTGATATCTGTAGTGGTGGTGCTTTAACAGGAATGAATTTAGTGATGCAACTTCTCAAAGAGGGTTTTAGCATGCTAACGCTAACACTTTGATAGCTAAAACAGTCTCTCTGCGAAGCCTCTGTGCTGATGCTTTAAACGAGGTTAATTCTAGTCAGACTAAAAAAATTCCTAAAACCCGTCACTACTGTTATAGCACCACTGCTACAAATATTAACACTAAAAACACAGATAAACCCATCACTGAAACATATTTACATAGCTAACAACATGGCCTTAAAGCTGTATAAAGAAACCACAAAAGTTAATGTGAGCTGTTTTATGATTCATTATTCAAAAACAGACCTTTACAAAAGCCTGTTATGCTGCCCTTTCTGTTATTCTCTCTGCGTCAGAAATTTCCACACACACATGGAATATTTTCCAGAAGGGTCCCACAGCTGGGATTCAGTAGTCATACCAAACAAGCATCTTGAACTCAAAAAACGGCCAATCGCCTCTCATCAGCACTTTAACTTCCTGCATGTGGTCATACTGACTGGAACCACCAGCTACTCTAAGATCTGCTTGTAGACACATGCCAAAGATAACTTGTACATTATCATATGTTTCCCCCTCTACTAGGTCCTTGATGACCAGATCTAGTTGATATGATTCAATAATAAGATGTATTTACTCAGCTTTTGGTTCTCTGTGGTCCAGTAGCAGGTCTGAGAGCTTGTAGTCAGCTGATTAAACAGATTGTCTTGAGGCACCTCTTGAGTGTTTATTTGGGTCTCGACCCATTTGGATCAGATTTTCTGGGAGCATAAAAAAAAGTGTCTAACGCAACCCTTCCAGCATTTACATACACAGAGAACCACGTCCAAACATACATAGCCGAAACAAATAAACAAACAAAATAAATATACATCTTGATCTTAAATCTGATCTTTAATAATTAAATTTTTTACATTTTTTAAAAAAATGTTCTTCTGCTCACCAAGCCTGCATTTATTTGATCCAAAAACATAGCGAAAGCAGTAATATTGTGAAATATTTTTACTATTTAAAATAACTCCTTTCTATTTGAATATATTTAAAAATGTATTTTATTCCTGTGATCAAAGATACATTTTCAGCATCAATACCCCAGTCTTCAGTGTCACATGATCCTTCAGGAATCATTCGAATATGCTGATTTGCTGTTCAAGAAACATTTATTATTATTATTATTATTATTATTATTATTATTATTATTATTATTATTATTATTATTATTATTATTATTATTATTATCACCATCAATATTTAAAACAGTTGAGTACATTTTTTTTCAGGATTCTTTGATGAATAGAAAGATCCAAAGATCAGCATTATCATTTAAATAAAAAGCTTTTGTAACATTATACACTATAAAATTCAAAAGCTTGGATTCAGTATGGGGGGTGGTTATAGAAATTAATACTTTTATTTAGCAAGGATGCGTTAAATTGATCAAAAGACATGATGATAAAGACATTTTTTAATGTTATAAAATGTTTATATTTCAGATAAGCACTTTTCTTCCGGAAGAGAAGACAATCCTGAATAAAGTCATAATTTTTGTTATTTTTGGAGCAAAATGTATTTTCGATGCTTCAATAAATTCTAACGGACCCTCTGATGTCACATGGACTACTTTGATGATGTTTTTATTACCTTTCTGGACGTGGACAGTATACCGTACATACATTTTCAATGGAGGGACTGAAAGCTCTCGGACTAAATCTAAAATATCTTAAACTCTGTTCCGAAGATGAACGGAGGTCTCACGGGTTTGGAACGACATGAGGGTGAGTCATTAATGACATAATTTTAATATTTGGCTGGACTAACGCTTTAAATTTAAATTAACTTTTCCACGATATTCTAATTTATTGAGATGCACCTGTATATATAGGGTGCATTAAATTAACCAAAAATACAATGTTACAAAATATTTTATTTTATTTTTTTAAATTAACACTATACTTTTAAACTTTCTATTCAAAGAATCATTGTTTTCAACTTTTTACATGAATAATAGTAAGGCCGTCACAGGACTAAATTATAAATATTTTTACATTTTTATGTAATACAAATTATTTTGATATGTTTATATTTACATTTTATATCAAATAAATGCAGTATATACATGAAGAAAATTTTGTTCTGATATGGCATTGGTGAAACAACCACTGAAGTAAATTCAAAACGTCATCTAAATGAAAAACAATAATAATCTCTTCATTGCATTAATTTCACTGAAAAACTTGACCTCTCAGACAACATTTAGACAGAGACACATAAATCCCATGGTATCAAAGAAATTATATGTGGACGAGCCGAGGCGCCTGTACTGAAAACAAACCCTGGATATCGCAGGGTGACGTACACTGTTGTGACATCTGACGCAATGTACAGGCGACAGCTAGACTGGAATCCTGGATTCATTACAGAGAGCATCTTTATATCTCAAGAGAACAGCCTTCACCATATCAAATCTTATCACACACAAACGTTCCCATTATAACACACCACCTACCTTAACAGAGCAAAGTTAAAACAACAATAAGCTTTCTTTCTAAAACCTAAAATCTACAGCTGAATGAGTGTGAGTGCGTCTGCAGGAATGAGAAGGAAGTGACATTTAAAGGTGTGGGAAAATATTCCTCTGACATTTCTGTCAAACTCCCTTTCGGAGTTACACTGATTTGTGTGGTGAAGAAGGGGATATCTCCACTGGGGGACTTGATGATGTCTGGGTCATGAATGAGGGATGTAACCTTTCCGTATCTCTCCCTCTTTGTTGTTATCCGTTTCGCTCTCATCATATTTTGGTCATCTTTAACTGGCAATCAGCTCAACTGGTGAATCTCACAAAAAACCGCCATGAAAAATCTCTGTCATATTTAACCCCCAAATCAGCCTTCCCATTGTCAGTAGCCTATTTTAAAGCCAAAATAACAATATTATTGCTCATCTCTCGAGGATTCTCATTTGGTTTCCCTTTGGAACAACTTTAGCAATGACAAAGTGTTTAAAAATAAGCTGAAAGTTCTTCAGGGATTTAAAAAAAAGATTAAGATTTTAAAAAGATTATTTTCAATATTGCTTTTTTAAATATCTCATTTATAAGATCTATGGTAAATACATATATTTTTTATCTATCTATCTATATATATATCTATCTATCTATCTATCTATCTATCTATCTATCTATCTTATCTATCTATCTATCTATCTATCTCTCTATAATTTTTTTTTTTTTTGGGGGGGGGGGGGGGGGGGTTGTAAAATATCACCCAGAAAACAGAAACTACATGAGACTGAATTGTGCTGTGCCAAAATGTCACTTTCGGTCAGTCTGCTGCTTTAACTCAGGAAATGACATTTGAGTGTGTAACAGAACCAAATAAGAACTGATCTTAAAGGGATACTTGAGGGAAAATGACAGGTCTATAAACTCCACTGCATGTGTGTGTGTGTGTGTGTGTGTGTGTGTGTGTGTGTGTGTGTGTGTGTGTGTGTGTTTTATGAAGCTGAACTATTGGTTCATGCAGAATTTCAGATTGTTTACAATGGATAAGGCGATTGTCTTTTACAAAAAAGCCCTTAATAGTTGTGTCAACAGCAAATATCTTATGTGCTAAGTGTGTGTGTGTGTGTGTTTTGTAAGTGATTTAAAGCAATAGCCTCATGGCTAAATAGTTAATCCTCATCCAGTAGGGCTGTAGCTACAGATAAGAGGCAGTCAAAGCCCGTCTAAAGCAGCCCAGTGGCTGAGCTATTCATTGCGTCTCACTCGGCTCGAGTGAATAAGCATCAGAAAATGCTTGAATGAGGAAGTGCTTTTATTACCTGTATGAAAACGCTGACTCCACTACCATTTGATGTCATCACTTGAACACAACATCGGCCCAGGAGAATTATAGCACATTAAAGCAGACCACACACACACACATCTTATTATCTACACAAAATAATGTTTATTCCTTAGATCCCACAGAAATATTGACATCTGAAATCACATGGTGTCTCTGCTGTCACTATACTACACATCAGCTATTGGTGCTGAGATAGCAGAAGTGTGATCTCATTGTGTGATGGATCCCCGAGGAGCAGACAGTATTGATCAGACCTGACCACATGTGGACAACAGGCACTGTCCATAACCATAAGAACAAACACACATTACAGCCATGTGCAGGGATTCTGCAGGTATGAAATGTCCTTCTGCTGTTATTCCAATTATTAATAATATATGAGAGTTATATTTTCTGAAAATTCTCAGCACTTCCACGCGGGGCACTTTATTGGGCACTATTGTAAAACCATGTTCTAAATAGCCACAATGTGACATGTTTCCAGCCAAAATTTTCAAAACCACTTAGAAGTTGTTTGATGTTTGTACAGTACAGTGATTACACAATGAACACAGTATCCCAGCTTAAAGTAGTCTTTCCACTTTCTCCAACATTTCTGTACGATTGTCACATTTGGCCACATAGTGAAAGTCACATATTGGGTACTGAGAATTGTTACTCTACAGCATATCCTGAGAACATCCTGAGCTTTAGCCACTATGCCACACAGCCCACACCAAAGCATGATTTGAGGCTTGTGGGTGTCTGGTCACAATCTTCTGCAGTACACAGCACATCATCTGTGACGGGTCTCTCAACTGATCACTACACAGAACACCAGGCCTGACCAATGCAGAGAAACACTGAGAGATACTGAAATAGGAAAGAGGACCAGCAGGAAATTAGGAGTAGGAGATAGGAAATGCTCAGAGGGCTTGACCAGAAAGTGAAGCATTGGAAAAATACAAGAATAGCTGGAAGAAAAAAAATAGAGAGATCTGAAACCAAGAGTGGGAAAAGCAGGGGACGCAAAATGTTCCGTCCTGGTTCCTCAAGGGACAAAAAGAGAAAAGACGGATTACATTGAGGGCAAAAATCTGGCACGATTAATAATGGGAAATCTGATTAGCTGGCTGGCAAATAGAAATGGAAGCCCAGGGCAATGTGTGTGTGAACTCACTATATCTTCAGGAAAAAAACAGAGGCCAGCAAGAATGCCAAGAAAAGAACAACACAAATGCATCCTCAAACACAGCACAAAAAGTCTCTTTATATCAGTCACACACATTACTAGAAAAATGTAACAAGTACAGCTGGAACTAAATACATCAATTACAGGTCTCACAATATAGCAGTATTGACGACAACAAAGTGCCGATCAACATTGTATGCTTTTGTACCGTTATGATAACAACATTTCTACATGTCTTCCAACACTCGATTCAAGAAATTTGACTAAAAGTATTTTTATTATTATTATTTATAATTTCATTATTCAAAATTCAAAAAGTTGATGTTGTGACAGCCCTAATATAAATATAGATACATATTTTAAAAACAGAATTGAAATATAAAGTAAATATATAAATGTATAACTAATTAGAATACTATAATCTGAATATAAAAATAACGCACAAGATGGGTGCATCAAAAAAAAAAAAAAAAAAATCTACATAAAATGTTGAAAAATGAAACTGATAATACAAATGAACATGATGAAAATCTGAGGACCTTGATGAAATTTATTAGAATAAAGGAAGTTATAATAATTTACAAGTTTAAACAGTTTAAAATATATACATAAAACAGTCTACGAGTGCCCAAAAAAAGTAAAAGTTAACTTGGTGTAATTGATTCATTTCTTAGTCGACGTGACATACAGCCAAGTGTGGTGACCCATACTCAGAATTAGTGCTCTGCATTTAACCCATCCAAAGTGCACACACACATCAGTGAACACACACACCGTGAACACACACCCGGAGCAGTGGACAGCCATTTATGCTGCGGCGCCCGGGGAGCAGTTGGGGGTTCGGTGCCTTGCTCAAGGGCACCTCAGTCATGGTATTGCCGGGCCAAGACTCGAACCCACAACCTTAGGGTTAGGATTCAAACTCTCTAACCACTAGGCCACAACTTCCCCATTTTGGTATGTTGCTCTACTTATGTGCACTGATATGAAATCTCTGGGACACAAACAGGAGAGAACAACTGCTTTCATCCACCAAGCCTTCATACCAATATCATCTGCTATTCATGAAGAGAGAGAAGAAAACAGGAATGCTCTCTGGCTTCATCGTGTCACTTCTGAATCAATCATCTCTGGTATTCAAACAGGCCCTTGGTCCAAATGCGCTCTCATGGGCTCTGTATTTCCTGTAGAAAGTCATACATAGGGGTTCAGACTTCCCACTTTTTCTTAGCTCTTTTGTACATAAACACATGCCATACATGATAAAACACCCCCGTGGGTGAACCATTTTAGGCTGGAATATCAGATATCTTGCACTTGATTAGATCCAAAAATATAATTTGAAACAAAAGCAGAACAAAAGGAAAAAAAGAGTAAAGGAGGAGCTGGGACTGCAAGCCAGCATTCAAGTGAAAAGCAGCATTGTGCTCCATTCTCCATTGTCTGGTCACGTTCAGTTACAACAGTCAGCTCTGTAAAACTCTCTCCAAGATCATTCAGTGGACCCATTATTATACTTGATTTGTAGATAGATGTCTACGAGTTTGCATAAAATGGCTTTATCTTACTGGAGTTTATTGTTTCTAAATGTGACTTGTTACTGGGTAGAACCAAACAAGGAGTAGAAAAGACTATAAATAGTTTTTAACGTGCACATTAACTGAAATTTAAAACTGTTAAAAGAAAAAGCTCAATAAACTATTGCTCAGGTAAAATACATTACTCATCAATATATCTTCCCTTGGTGCTTTGAACCAATACTGAACCCCAGGTATCGGAAACAATATCGGATGCAAAAAAGACGAGCTGGAGCATCCCTTTATGCAACCAGCATGCAGCGACACTTTGAAACAAAGGAATACCATGAACAAACCCTGTGAACCTGACAGCAGAGAATCATGTTCATTTACACAGCGAAAACAACACATAAACACGCATTCAATAACCCTGGGCTCTACTTTTTTTCAAAAGAAAAGTCCAAAATTACTACTAGGTAATAGCCAAAAGTAGCCATAATAGTACAGTACTAAAGTATGTACTGTAGACTACATACAACAAAATAAGTTAATAATATAATAAATTCTATAAATTATAGTCTAATCCTGCACACAAAAGTTTTAAAGAACAGCATTTATTTGAAATAGAAATCTTTTATAACATCATAAAATATTACACTCACACTTTATCAACAAAATACTGACACCCCTCAAAAAAAACATCACACACACCAAAACATTTAACAGTAGTGTGTGTGTGTGTGTGTGTGTATACAGTATACACTGTATAGGTGATCTAAAATATGATCAGATATGATGTTCTGTGACATAACATTCTTTTTGGCACAGATTCACAAGAGGAAAGCTTCTAAATGCTTCATTTGACAAAGGGACAAAATATTTTAGAAATAATAATGAAATAATGATTTACTTTCATGATCTGAATATTGCCAATACATAACCAGTGCATTTTCTCAATTTACTCACCATTGGCCCTAATTGTAAATTGCTTTGGATAAAAGAGTCTGCAAAATAATGTAAATATATATGTAAATGTAATGTGCATGATCAATTGAAATTTGAGCCTGAATGTACAAAGGTAGGGCTTGAGAAGGTTTGGTGTGGATGGAGGATGTTTGTGAGATGAGGAGGGTTCCCCGGGGTCTTCAGAGCAGCGTGTGTGTGTGTGTGGGGGGGGTGTGGGGCTGATGGTGCATGTGGAGGGTACATCGTCCCTCTCTGATTTATGTTTTCGACATGCTGACATATTGTTTTATTGGACCACCTGCCATCATTCTTTCTTTGTTCCATGTTCTTGTACTTTCTGCTGGGGAAAAAACTGCCAGCTGCAATCTCTGATTAAATACTCTCCACCCAAACAATGTTGCTGTTCTTTCTTTCTGACTGTTGTTTCTGTCATAGACTTCAGGAATACATTTGCTCAGGTACACAGTTTTTGCCCCACAGCAAAAAGACAACACGCTGGCAGAATGGTGCACAAAAAGCTTACAGATGCCATGAAATCTAATGGATTCGATTTTTAATGCATTTTAGATCTAACTTTCAGCTGTGAAAAAAGTTAAGTTTCGTTAACTTTCTGGAGTATACTAGCATAAAGTTGGCCTCAAAACAAATGATTTTGCAGGGTCTTTAATTTTCAAAATGAAAACAACATGAAGCTTGATCAATGCATGTCACTGATCAAGATATGTGCATGTTCTCTCTCAGAGCGGTTGCATAGCTAGACTTTTAGACGGTTATGTAATGCTTCATAGATGATGTGTGATGAGGATGATGTAACTCCACACCACAGAAAGCTGTGTTAACATCTCTCTGAGTGTGAGGGAGCTCTGCTCCACTGAGGAGACGCTGGTGCTTTATGCTTTAATACATTTCTATTCAGTGTAAAGATAAATTTCACACTGTGATTGGCTGATTTTCTTCCCTTGCCATTCAACAGTATTAGAAAAAAATGTGTGTAGCACTTTGCAATTCTTTAATACGAAACAGAATTAAGGCATAATGTGTGAATAATATTTTTGCTTTGCTTGGTATACTTTTATGAGTGTACAGCCAATGCATTATTCATGACCAAATCATTTGTATCTTTGTATCACAGATGATATACTGTTGACATAATTTTTTATTAACAATGTAAACAAACATTTCATTATATAACACTTGTAATGTATGTTGCATGTTGTATTGTAACATATTTATGTTTACAAACAATGGCAAAAAATATGCCCCATCCCAAATTTTGTGCCCACCCCACCCCCCAAAAAGGGGTAGTTCACTCCCCACCCTAAAAATAACACTATATGATGACAAATTTAGGCTTTTATTCACATTAAAACACTGATCAATGCACATACACAGAATAAATTAAATATAGCAACTGGAAGCTCAATCCCAGAACCTTGTTAGTGATGTAGAGGTGATATAAGAGTTGGGAAAATGGAATGAACTCAATGAACTCATTGTTGTTCTACTCCTTAGCTCCATAATGCACTTGAGCATCACTGTTTTGAGCTCTCTGAGCCCTGATGAATATTTGAGTCGTGAAGGGAGATTGAAAAAGCAACCGAGAAAGAGAGAGGAAATGTATTGCTAGAACACAGAGAGAAAACATCCTATAGTGACCCATTGTTCTGGTTCTCAAGAACTAAGTGAATAAACTAAGTCAGTAAATACTAAATCTGATTAGACTTTCCAAAGAAAGACTCAACTCAAAGATCAACACAAGCTGGCAGAGTTGTAAACTTCGGTGAATTTCAGCTAAATTAAGAGGTTTTCACTGGGGCTTTGTGTTCAACTTCCTGTTTAAACATGACCCAATTATATCCGATCCTCACTGCTAAATTCTGCTTTTATAGCCTGATCACTGCAGTCTAGAAGGAAAAGCCTTCATTTCAGTAATCAGTAAACCTGGAATTATTTAACTAAAAGAGGTCAGGTTACAGAAAACAGTCTATGAACACAATGAATAAACCTGAAAACAGAATAAACAGATTTTGTTAGAATGGACAGAAATAACTGCAGGACAATAACTTCAATTAGTGGAGATTTCACTATTAGCGATGTCTAGTTTGTTGATGCAAAGAGCGAAAATAATGGAACGATGGAACACTGCCAAAAAAGCAAAAATAAAGGTTAAAGCCTGAAGCCAGAAGACAAACCAAAAACAAAAAATGAGTATAAATATCAATACACCATACACAAGGTAAAAAGATTAGATGATGGAGAAAATACTGAGTAGCAATGCCCAAGTTGCAGCTTTTTTGATGGACTGTCGCATGTAGACAGCCACTAGCATCAGCTGGTCCGGCAAACTGACGCCATTTATATGCAACAAATCTGTCCCACCAATTTGTTAGTATGTGCACCCTACAGCAAGTTTGTGTGTGCGAGCGTATGTATCTGCGGGCGCCATAAAACACCCATCTGTCAAGGTTGATGGATTCAGGGGCCTCTGGGGATTGTAGGATGTTTGAGGGAAAGCGAGAGAAACAGAGGTGACACGACATATTACAAAAACCCTGACAGACGGAGTGGTTATGATTAATGACTGTCCATAGTATTCACATTACAATACGCTCCATGCATGCACGCACAGCCACTGGGAAACAATAACGGTGCATGGATCCATCCTCAACCGTATCCACACAAAGACAACCCGAAGATGCCAAAACCAAGAAATCAGGCCTGACATACTAGTTTTTGTTATTTATTTTGTAACATAAACCAGATCAGGATAGAAAATGACACCAGACCTCCGTGGCTAACCGCAAATCTTTCTAAGAAGACAAATAAAGTGTAAATGCTCTTCACGGCAGATGAACCTTTTGCTGAAGGTGTTATGAACAAGCTCACAGCTTAATACATGTCATCTGCAACCAGGCTGCCAGAAAGCTGTTTTCTTACACAATTATGTTTCGAGAAGGTATGGGTTTGTGGAGAAACCTAAAAGCGCAAAGAGAGTCAGTGGGAGAGAGCTGCTGGCTGTTGTTTGTCTCTGTGGGGAGCTCTAGAGGAGTTCTGTTCTCAATGGGTTTGTTGCAGTTCGAGTTACAGTGAATAAGAATACTGCCTCAAAGAGGACAAGACATACTGTTCCACCAGCACATGGACAATGAGAGTAGAGGCTTCTGAGGCATGAATTCTTCCACACTGCTACAAAATACTGTACTATTAAAAGACATTTTAATGGTGGTGGTATAGTCAAAAGTGGTCTAACACTGATCCAGTCCAATTTAATCACTGTGCAGACAGTTCAAATCCTTCACCAATGCATAAAAATAATTGATGCAAAAAAAGTTCTAAAACTTTCATACTGTATATCTCCATTTAGGTTTACAAATCAGTGTCTATTCGGCATTCATTAAGTTGGTCAATAAATAAATATTTTAAGCTCAATACCTAGTCAGAATGAAAACAATATCAATATGTGATAATATCATTATTATTTATTATTATTATTATTGTTGTTGCATTACTCCTAAACATTAGAGTAAGATGATATTAATTCTATAAGTTCTGTCAGATTCAAATTGAAATATTAAATCATGATATACATAAACATGCGCATTACTGTTCAAAAGATTGGGGAACTTTTTTTTTTTATATAATTAACATTAAATTGATCAAACATGATATTAAAGCCATGTATAACGCAGCAAAAGATTTATTTTTAAAATAAATGCTGTTTTTTAAACTTTCTATTCATCCCAGACTCATTAAAAATGACCAGTTTCTGCAAAAATGTTAAGCAGCACAATTGTTTTAAACACTGATTAGAAAATTTTCTAATGTTTTATCATCAGGGAATAATAAAATGCTATTGCAGTGTAAGATATGGCTCCCTTTAAACCACATATGTGTGAAAGAGAGCATTGTGTTGACAAAGCATAGCATTAGTTGCCTTACAGGGAGTAGAGGAGGATAAAATCCCACCCAGAGAGATCGTTATAACTGAAAGAGTTTCCACGAGGACATTCAACACAACACTTCACAGCCTGAAAACACATGAAAAGACCATAAGATACTGACTAAAGGGGGAGAGATAAAGCGAAAGCAAGGCATGAAGAGAAAGAGGACTCCCTGAGGGAGAAGAGGAGGAGGCTGGTGAGGAGAGGAGAAAAGCATAACAGCAATCTGACACACTTCCTGCCTGTGAAATGCTGCGGTTGTCATCTGTGGCATTATATAACAAGCCACTACAGAGAAAAGCAAAACATCATATCGCTATCTACATTGATGTAACACTCTCAGGTCACTGTGTTTGGTATGATGAAAGTGTTTAGAAAGTTAGACGATGAACTTGTTTTCACTAGTTTTTCATACTAGTTCTGGTACTTTGGAACAGTGCACAAATTGGTAAATTACAAAACCCAATAACTTTTTAGAGAGCATTAAAAGCAAAAAGTTAGGGTTTTTTTTCTTCTTCTCCAGAGAACTATTAAATATGTTAGATAAACTTAATTTGACAAAAATGAAAATAGATATTTTACACTTTATTAATGAAAAGCATCAGCATGACAGTAAATGTTAATCACTTTAAGCTCCCTAAAAGCTTCATTTGACAGGTGCTGTGAGTGTTTGTATTTGATTTGACATAGTGACAGATATTGATTAGTTTTCCATCAGAGGAACCGGCCGATTCACTCTCTACAAAACGGGAACAGCACTTGAAAGCTCTTTAATGGACAATAACAGATGAAACCCCCAGAGGTCAAAGATCAACTCCCAGTGGTCCCAAGCCAAGCAGATATGCTTAAAAAAAGGCCTGAGTGATATTAATGGATCACACCAGCTTCTGACTCAATCAGGATGATCCTGGGGCTTTTAGAAACACTATGTCTTAACCAGGCAGGATGGGCATCAAGGAGAGTTTACAGTGACAGCAACAAAGCCATTCATCGAGCTGTGATGCACAGCTTGTTCTGATTGGCTGTCATTTTGTTGTATTTGCATAGTAGTGTGTTTTCAGTGTGGGCAGAAAAATGACTTAAAGCTAGAAATTTGGTGAGGAATGTAGATGAAGATCTGGTGACTGTGATCATCATCTTACTTTACAGTATTTTATCCACTTCATTAAAAGGCTTTGGCTTATTTCTCCCATAGAGTGGCATGAATCATGATCACGTTGCTTTGTGGATGTGAATAGATGAATATAAGTTTTCCCATCTCCCTATAAAACATGACTGTAGTACCAAGGTCCATTAAAAGCAGAAGGGAGTTGCTACAATGAGACCATTTAAGGATTTTTACATGTAGGAGCCAAAAAGTTGTTAAATAAATCAGAATCTCTCCAGGGAGGGAAGGGAAACATTTGGGCTCAGTCCACCTCAACCAGAGAAGTTAAGAAAACAGACGCTCAGAGGGAAAGATTGAAACAGAAGATCAGGCTCAGATACTCATGATGGCAACACAATCACAGCATTACATAATCGAAATGACAGAGACTGATTAGTTTGGAGGATTGTGTGTTTTAGAGCATAAGATGGTCCAGATGTTGACCTTGCCCTCAATATTACTGATCACAGACATGTAAAGTCAGTAGAATGTAACAAAGCACCTGGCACGTATTTAATATTATCCTAAACACATGAATGACAATGATTTAGCTCTCTGTAATTCTATCTTTATTTTCATTCCTTTTGGCCAGCTTTTTGCAGAATAAAATAAAGTTTTTGTCTTAGTTTCACAAATCAAATCAGACAGCAATACTGGGTAAAATATTTATTTACTGTATTTTATGAATACGTGAAATATATATTTTTTTGCTGTTGTAAATGTCATGCTAGTGATGCTTACTGTACATACCTAATATAAGAATAAAACTATATTTAATAAAAATGTATAATAAAAATTATAACACTGCTGTTTACTGTAATTTTTTTCATTTGCAGTAAAAAATAAATTTTTCGAAAGAAATGAATACATTTATTCACCAAGAATGCATTAAATTGATAAAAAGTTAACGTTTTAAAATAAATGCTGTTCTTTTTCACCTTTCTATTCAAAGAATCCTGAAATAATAATAATAATAACAATAATAACAACAACAGCAACAACAATAATAATAATAAATGCTTCTTAAGCATCAAATCAGCATATCAGAATGATTTCATGTGACACTGAACAATGGAGTAACAGCTTCTGAAAATCCATGCATGCAAGTAAACCATGGTACTTTATGGATGAACCATAGTACTTACACCAAGCGGTATTTGAAAATATATTTGAAATTACCATAGCATATGTAAAAACCACTTGCTACCAGCATGGTATGCACATCAAGAAGCCATGGTGACATCATACTTACAGTTGCTTAATGGTATACTTTCTAGTTAGTGCGTGAAAACGCAACAAATCTAGTAAAATGGTGGTATATTTCACTACTACACATTTCCATACACGATTACATCCTCATGTTTCTCTGAAGCAGCTGTTTGACTGCACAGCCATTATCACATTAGAGGGCTGTGATGAGGTTTAGAGAAGGCCAGCGGACAGGTGCAGTATGACTTTAATTAAACCTGATGAAGTCATCAAAATATCCCATTCTCTCTGAGCTGCCTACTCCACATTCATTACCCCTCTCATACTGTACTGTGTGTGCATGTGCCATCATTATATCCACAGCACAACATATCATTCCACAGCTACATTCATGCCAATTGCTTTACAAATGTGCTGCTCCTGGTGTTAGATCCTTAAAAAAGAAGTCCTGAATTTAGACATACAAACCCAACTAACCAAATGAACTGGATGCAGAAAGTTTCAAGGTCACACACTGAATCAAGCATATATTATTGACTTAAAGGGTTGAGTGTCTCAGTAATAACCTGTATAAAGACCCTCAAATGAATCTAAATCTGCTTCAGTATCGACCTGTGCAATGCACAATGTCTCTACTCACCACCGATTTAAACACTCTCTTTAAACTCACTTAAACACGGACAAGGCCTCTCACATGCACAGAAAGAAGTGACTTTAGTTTCAGAAGCTGCTTGTCTTCCTGTCCAGGAAGGAAGGTATTAACTAGAAGGCCAAGCAACCAAATATCTCATAAAAATATACTTTACACCATAGGAGAGAGTTAAACGGGTCATAGGTCACACATACTAAAGGGTGAGAGTGAAGTGCACCTCTATAAGAGCGGCTGTGCCCTTCTCACTTTGAAGACTTGGTTTCTATTACGAGGGAATATAAGATGCCTGTTTGGCAGATTGTGCCACTTCCCTCAACAAACACACATACAGTGAAACTTTCTGCAATAGCTCATGTGCTCCAACATACTGGCCAACAATACACACCAAAACACCTTTTTTAAATTGGTAATATATTTGAAACTCTCAATATTAGTAAACAATATTGTAAATAATCAGATTCAATATACATAATCAGACTAAATCTTTCAAGTAATGGAATATACATAGAATAATACACAATTAAATAACTTCTGTTATTTATTTAGCCTTGTAGCCAGTTAGGTGTTCACACAAAATGTGTTTTTGTGTTCTACTGCAGTGCTTTTCTATTGTTTTTGGCTAGCTGGACATCATTGAACGTTTTGCTACGTTCTGTGATTTTTGCAGTGTCTTTTTTTTTTTTTAAAGGACATTTTTTTATTATTCCACTGTCATGCATCTTGTGAAGGGCCTCTTACGATATAGACAAACAAAAATAAATCCTTGTATATCAGTGGAATTTATAGCAAGCATGTATCAAACTGCAACAAACAGTAATTCTATCTGTAAGGCTGTGCAACCAACACTAGGGATGTTTAGGGATTAGGGTTTCAGTGTTATGTAAGCAATCAGCACTGTGATTGAAATATCCAATGAAACATTAAGAATCGACTACAAGGTGGGGTTTGAGGTTTAGGCAAAAAAATTTAATAAAAATAAAGAAATCTCTAGTAAAAAAAAAAAACAAATATAGCGCAAAAGAGAGAGAGAGAGAGAGTGTCTCTATTAGACTGTGGCCAGGAAAAGTTTTTTAACATTACTTTACACACAAAAAAAGTACAGATGTAGCATAATTAAATACTTTTATACAGAATAATGCAATATTGTAATTTGAATTGTTCTTTTAAAAGTAATGTACTGCAACATATAATATTCAAACTAAAATCCACTCATTTCCTTAAGACTTGTTTGATTTGTTTGCACCCTCATTGGCATAAAGCATCTCTGGGACCATCACTGTGAGTCCCTTTTTGTGTGTAGAAGCAGTGAGGAATGTGTGCGTTTTATTTGTGCACGTTAACGTGTGTATATGACACACACCACATTCTCTGTGAAAACAGAGAATTATCTCTTGTGCTGTTAATTCACCTCTGGCTACAATCCCAAGAGAATAACATGAACATAAAACAGAAATAAACCTCCGGTGCAATTAAATCCACCTCATTTTTAGCCTCCAAAAGCTGCTCTAGATTTAAAAGAAGAAAAACGAATGCAATACTTTTAGAACAAATTTGACTGGGGTTTAAGTGTAAAGCTTAGCAAAACAAGAAAAAATGGCTTGATAATGACAGCAAAAGAATAGCATTAATGGCTAAAATGGTTGTACCAACAATGCATACCAATGAAAGATTTATTACAGTAAAAAAAAAAGGGTGAGACTTTTCAAAAAATTTAACTGAAAGGGAATTTTCTTGTGTTGATGCAAATCTTGATAACTGTTTCTAACGTCAGCTTCATACAGCAAACACACTGATCTCAACACACACACTCTAACTTCAGTTTAACTGGTGCATTTCCCACGTATGTGAAGTGAAAGAAAGATAAACCACGGGTTCTCACTCAGGAAGTAAAGCTGCCCATGTCAAAAATACAGCACCACAACACACCATCTGCAGAGCACATGCTCAAACCAGACAACAATGAAATGACTCTCATCAGGAAACCACAACAAATTAAGTCTGACCTTTTGTGGTCTAAACCAGTGTTTGCTGTTTGTGTACGTATCGTGGTTTAGCAATGTGCTTGTCTCTTTGTCCTACCTGTACTTGTCCCTTTCCCATGATCTTGTCCACAATCTCATTATCGTCCTTATTGAGCTTTGTTTTGTCGTAACACTTCTCGTAGCACAGGATCCGCAGACACTGAGAGCCCTCCAGCTCTATTTCAAACTCCTATAGGAGGACAAATGAATTAATGACAGATACATTTGGTGATTTGTCAGGTGATTTTTCTTTATTATAATGATACACTTTTAAAAAGCTGACCTCATTCCACTGTGGTTCTGTTGTGTCTCTGAACACACGTGTTTTGGCCTTACTGACAAAGTAACCAAAAGAGTCCACCTCCAGCGTACAGTACAGATCTACATAGAACACACAATAATGAAAAAAAAATCTTTCATATACTTTCATAAAAAGGTCATTTGGAAGCTTTTACATACACACACTTTCAAAGTTGAATTCCATATCAATGAGCTAAGTTGCTTTGATGTTTGACACCAATAAACAACCTACAGATCTATTACTTGGAAGCAGAATTATTTATTCTATTCAATGTTATTCATTTATTTTTATTTAAAAATCAGAAATTGACATTGATAATTGGTAATAGATAATGTTATATTAATATTTATATCAATATCACTACTACTACTTAAAAACATGTAAGTAAATAACACACATTGTGCTAAAATTTAGGGACAGAATTTTTAAAATAATAGTTTTATTCAGCAAGAATGCATTAAATTGATCAAAAGAGACAGTAAAGACATTTAAATCATTACAAAATATTACTATTTCAAATGAATGCTGTTTTTTTTTAACTTTCATCCAATAATCCTGAAAAAAAGAAGTATCACAGTTTTCATAAAAACATTTTCAACATTGATAATAATAAGAAATGTTTCTTGAGCACCGAATCAGCATATTAATATGATTTCTGAAGGACTGGAGTAATGATGTTAAAAAAAGAAAGCTTTGTTATCACGAAAAAAATCCCCCAACATATTTACTATTTTTAAATGGAATTTAAATTTGTAAAAAAAAAATTCACAATATTATTATTTTATTGTCTTTTGACAAATAAAATAAATGCACAAGAGACATTTTTTAAAACATTTACAAATCCCCAAACTTTTGAATGGTACTGTACCTTTTATTACAGTAAATTGTGTGGCTAAATGCAGCAAGCCATACAAATCCATGCACTACAGATTTTGCCACTGTTAAGGGGGTTTTAAGAATTAAAAATATGAAAAACACTCCATACCAATCATTGTAATGCAAAACCTCTCGGGGTTTATTGCTTTAAAAAATGTGTTTATATTAATTTAGCAATTTAGCACTTTAGCTTAGTGCAGTTAAAGAAAACCGTAGCCTCAGTATGATTCATTTCTTTTAATTAATCAAGGCATATAAGTTTAGCTCTAACACTTCATGGTTCACTGTGTAGACATGGTGTCAGCATTTAAAACCTTAAATGATTTTTACACCCTGCTGGTCTACCATCTGTTTTCAGATACATCCATTTGTGTCAATACTGAAACACAATACAGTGATGGTCAGGATTCCTACACACACACACACACACACACACACACACACACACACACACACACACACACACACACACACACACACACACAAAGGAACAGGGCATTTGTCTTATCTTTCTGTCTATGTGTCTTACAGCACCATGCCTCACGTGCTCACACACTTCTCTAATAGCAAATGAACTTTATCACATTGCTATAGTTTGTGTGGCCAACTGACAGTTTGATGGATTACAGCACGCCATGACCTCTGACCTCTGCCATGCGTGGGGTGTATTGTTGAGACAGGAGAGAAATGAGGTGATGTTCAATTAGTATGACGGTGGTGTCACACAAGAGCAGTCGGCTTCAAAACACACCGTGGGGCTTGTGAGCGTGGCTTTAACACGAGTGTGCAGTCAATCAGGCCACTGGTAATTGATAGTGTGATGTATAATGTGTATGTTAATAAATGTGGGGTGGGTGTGTTGCTTTATAATGAAGCTGTATTTGCACACATACACACCAGCTGTGTCAGCACACACGTCTTCAGCTCGTGCCAAAATGCTCAAATTAATTAGATAACACCACAATGTCACCAGTGAGAATTTTTAGGGTTTTCTCTGAGGCCAGCTTTTTGATCTGGGGGCAATTCAGTTAAAAAATTTGTGGTGGAAGCAACCTGGCCCTTGTGAAAAAGAAGTACACTTTTAAAACATATTAACTTTAAATATAAAATAAAATGACAAAAGATGATCAAAACAATGATTTAAAATGTACTCTCTTAAAATATATTTGAGTAAGTGGCCTTTTCCTTTTTTTTTTTTAAATATACTTTTAATAAAGTACACAGTACAAGTGCACATTTAGCACAGTTAAAGGGTTAGTTCACCCAGAAATTAAAATTCTGTCATTTATTACTTACCCTCATGTCGTTTCAAACTTGTATACCTCTTTTTATCTTGGGAAAACACACATTAAGAAACTTTTGATGAAATCCGAGAGCTTTCTGACAGCAACGCAACTGACCCGTTCAAGGCCCAGAAAGGTAGTAAGGAAATTGTTTAAATATTCCGTGTGACATCAGCGGTTCAACCATAATTGCTGTCTGTGCAGGTTCTGAAAGCTCTCAGATTTCATCAAAAATACCTTAATTTGTGTTCCAAAAATGAACAAAGGTCTTACAGGTTTGGAATGACTTAAGGGAGAGTAAATAATGACAGAATTTTCATTTTTGGGTGAACTAACCCTTTCTGCACTTCTTTTTCACATAGCTATTCGTCCAAATTAAGTTTAAAGGAACTATTCACCCAAAAATAAAAACTCATTTACTCACCCTCATATCATTCTAAATCTGTGTGACTTACTTTGTTTTGTGGAACATAAAAAGATATTTTGAGATATATTGTTTTGGTTCATACAATGGAATTTAATGGGTGCCAAACTGTTTCATTACCAACATTCTACAAACTATCTGTGTTTTGCATTAAAAAGAAAGTCGTGCAGGTTTAAAATGACATGTGGGTGAATAAAGGATGAGAAATTGTCATTTTGGCTGAACTTTCTCTTTAATTATAATTGCTGACCATACTTTTTTAGTTTGTATGCATTTATAACTGAACTCAAAAAAATAAACACAATATTTAGCTATCACTGTTTGGGGCAGCACAAATGTAAACCAAAATAAATATGAAGCATAAAATATCCATTTAGCATCTGCTAAAGAAAAAAAATCCATTCTTAAATAATGAATGATGTCTTAAATGAAAAGACCTTTACCCAAACCCATCCTGTCCCATTTAGCAGAGCTGTACTTCTCAGTCAGGCCCATTTCCTTGCTCTCAATACTAAAAACATGAAATAAGGGCAGCTATATCTCTCCACATGGTCAGAGGAGGCTTTAGATTTTAGCAGCACCAGGCACAGAAACCTAGTTCTTAAGAGAACAGGAAATGTATTTATAAAAACATCCTGCATGAATCAGGACAGAGAGTGGACTAGGACGGTGAGGAAAGGTGCTCAGGTTTGCAGATGGTCACCACTGAGTGCAAATCGACCCTCAGTGAGAGTAGTGCTTCCATGGAATGTGTTTTTAAAATGGGTCAGATGCAAGAAAAGACCTTTAGTGGGCTCTTAAAGACTGATATAGTGCACCGTCATAACTCTAGCCATGCTTTTGATTTGACATGAGAGGTTTGTGAAGTAAAAAAAACTCAAAGAGGTTGTTATTGAGAAGAGGTGCCATTATATAAAAAAGTGATGAATAAATAATCGCAAAGACATAAAACTAAGAGGTTTGGCACTTTGGTGCATATGAAGAAAGACAATAACCA
Organism: Cyprinus carpio; assembly: GCF_018340385.1. Lineage (NCBI taxonomy): Eukaryota > Metazoa > Chordata > Actinopteri > Cypriniformes > Cyprinidae > Cyprinus > Cyprinus carpio. The sequence goes on from NC_056601.1 coordinate 20,511,755, forward strand.
CTGATGGCTCTGTATTATACAAAGAGTGTAATTGTTTGGAGTTTTAAATTTGACCCAAATGTTTATGGTTGCCACACACAATGGCGGATGGGAAGTGTCGTCATCTGGGTGAGGAACCGCATCCTCGGGCTGATGTCCCCAGATGAGACGGTGATGAGAGCCATATGGCAACCAGTCCATTCACACACATATACTGTAGACGTGCAGATGAGTTTCTTTTACAGATGAATATGCAGAGACAGTGCTTTGCTGTTATATTTACATTTATGTTTACTGTGATTATTACGTGCAAAAGTTTGGGGATTTTTATATGATGATTTAAAAAAAAAGTTTACATTTAAAATAACTACTTTCTATTTTTAAATATTTTAAAATGTGAATTTGCACAAAGCTGATTTTTTTTGCATCCATTACTCCAGTCTGTAGTATCATATGATCAGAAATCATTCAGAAATCAATCTAATATGCTGATTTGCTGCTCAAGAAACAAATTTTATTATTATTATCAAACAGTTGTGCTACTTGAAGGAATCTGCTGCTGTTTGAACTAGCCATATGCAACTGATAAGACTGGAACTCTTGGAACAAAGGGATTAGAGGTTGTAAACTAGCAGAAAGGTAAAGATAAATCATTTACTGCAAGCATCAAAAGTTATGGTTAGTATTCTGGGTCAGTATTTTCTCCCTCAAACTCTTTTTATCAGGAAGCCAATGTCCACGACCCAGTTTTCATTAATGGCCCAGAGCGAGGATTTGGATGCATTTCCTGTCAGAGTGGTTCAAGGCCTTTAATAAGACTTGGAGAGGAGGATTCAATCAGCGGCTGAGATGGAGCAAGTACATCCCAATATAAAAAGATATTCAAACACCTGTATATCCATATGGACAACACGTTTGCTCTTACTGTCACATTCAAGAAGACCACAACACCACAAACTCCATGACAAATGACTTCAGATGAGCCAAACACAAAAAATGAACCAAGAAAAAAAGGATTAAAAAAAACACATAAAGCAGTCTTACACAATGGCTCTTTTGAATCATTCTTGAGGAACAATATTGTGTGATTTATTAGGGCATTGTTATCAGGGCTGAGCTGATCTACAGAGTCTGCTGCCCACATGCAACAGTGATTTGGGTATTTCATTCAAGCCCTGACCTCATAAAGCAAAGAGACATAATGGGTAAATATATATGCAAATATTCATGAGTGAAGCCCCCACAGGATAAGCTCTTACAAATGATAAAGTTATGACCCGGCAGCCGTGGTGACCACAGTACTGCTGATGTACTCTTGTTAAAAAAAATTTTATACTACATACATTTCATATTTTTTCCTGTGTGATGGAGCCATGGGAGACCACTTTCATCTATACTGAAAAGGAACTTATATAACAGGAGTTTCTATGTGCATGAATGTTGTACATCTCCCACAGTGCACTTATTTCATCCTTTGCAGAGGCTTTTGTCAGCTTGATTTAAAGGCAACATGACAATGTTAAGATAATGAAATGTATTTCTATGTAAAATAGGAAATACGCAGAAAGAAAATGCTATGTTCTGAATAAAATACCTTGCACAACATACAGTATATATACAATATGTGACCCTGAAGCACAAAACCAGTCTTAAGTGTACATTTTTTGAATAAATAAGCTTTCCATTGATGTATGTCCAAATGAAATGAAAGTTGTCCAAATAAAGGTCTTAGCAATGCATATTATTAATCAAAAAATAAGTTTTGATATATTTACAGTAGGAAATTTACAAAATATCTTCATGGAACATGATCTTTACTTAATAATGATTTTTGGCATAAAAGAAAAATCGATAATTTTGGCCCATACAATGATTTTTTGGCTATTGCTACAAATATACCCCAGCGACTTAAGACTGGTTTTGTGGTCCAGGGTCACATATATACTCACACACATTTATCACTCCAGAAATGAAAGGTCGAGTGCTTAGAGTGTATCAGTGCCTGCCCAATTTTCAGCCGCCTTGGTTTTGGAAATATTTTTCACATTAATTTACTTCCAGGACCGAACTACATTCTATTGAAACGTGGAATGGTACTTCCCCTAGTATGCTCTGTTGTACACTGCTCATTTTGGTGAATGTTGTACCCATAAGTCATTCAGAAATCTGCATTCAGTAAAGGGCATACATATTATATTCAAAAAAAAGTCTGTAGGGAGGTTTGTGAGTTCATTCATATTGTTTTGTTTTTCATTTTGTTGCTCACCTACACAATCACAGTAACTTACTCTAAGCACACTTGCTACAGTAATATGCAATAGTGTCTACAGCTAACTGATGGAGAGTTCATCCAAGGTGAACACTTGAAAAAAAAGTGTAGTTTTTCAGTAACAACCTTACTCCTTCCTTTCTCCCCAACATATGAGGTCAATTACTTGTGCTCGGCATAATAAAACAATACATCTGTATAGATCAGCATTTCCCAAAGTGTGGGCTGCAGCTCCCCTGCAATACTTAGTGGGCCACAGACCACACTTTGAGAAATGCTGATTCATACAAAGGAATTGTTTCCATTATTCTTTATCATGCAGGATAAATGTGTTTTCGATATTTTTTATATTCTAGAAAAAATGAAACAGACAAGACACTTTGACTTACTGGCAGATTCTTTGAAGCCCGTGGCTTTATGGACGATCACATGCAGGAAGCCGTACAGACCAGGAGATTCCTCATCTGGAAGAGACAAGAAACACTCAGTTATTGTGTGTGTGTGTGTGTGTGTTAGTGTGTGATAGAGAGGGAGATGAATTTATAAAGTTTTCAAGCCCTTCCTTTAGTCATCTTTCAGCATCTCTGTCTTTAATCTACCCACAATCCTCCATTTTTCTGCCTATTAGTGACAGATAACAGATAAAGGACACGTATGCAAGTGTCTAGTTACCCACATGCTGCTAAAACTCATACATACATACAGAAATGACCCAGACCACCCAAGAGTAGGTTCAAGGCTCTTTGAAGAGTGTGTGAATGGAAGAGGGGAAAGAAGACACCTGCACTAGTATCCAGTCACCACTGTGTTTCTCTCTGTGCTCATCAGCTGGTGAATGCATATCTGCTGTAATGTGAACAGTGCTATTCTTACAGAATATCTCTTGTTTGTGTGGTCCATTTCTGTGCTAGACTGGTTATAAACATCAGGCTATCTGAGTGTTATTTATGTGTTTGCTTGATGCTCATCACACTACTCAAATTTCCTTCTACAACATGAAATAAGACACTGCGATTAGAATGTGGTTATACATATATGTATATATGTTATACACATATATACATATATGTGGTTATGCTTATTATTAATGCACATAAGGATTAGTATTGTTATCATAAGTATTACAGTATTATTATCATTATAATTATTATATATTATCACATTTATTTGTAATACATTTTATTTATTTATTTTAGCTTTGAAAAAAGAAATGTATACATGTATTATACTTATATACAGAGTTTATTTATATATATATACATAATTTGTATACAATGTACCTGTACTGTATACAAAATCAATTCCAATATGTCCAAAAAATTTTGTCAGTGTCTAGATAGCAGCTTTGGTATCAGTACTAAAAAAGCCAAATCAGTTGGCTAGTAATGTAAAGTAGTAACAGTAAAGTCAGCTTGACTAAGAATTTGATTCACTCTATAAGAATCAAAGGTCAGTGCTGATCAGAAACATTTATAAATGTCAAGTTTTGCTCAAGTTGCACTATATATTACATACAGATCAGATAAAACCAAGTGTCACAGCCACAATTTTGGCTTGTCTGTTCTGGAAACACTGATGAAGAACTCTGTAAATTAGTGCTGGTGGAAAGAATGCAGATGTCAGAGCAAATAAAAACAGTGTCACTTAACTGAAAGTCTACAGCTGCCTTAACTAAAACCATGAGTTTAGATAACCACACCGAAAAAGTTTAACATCATGTGAAGTGTGTTAAAAAACATGATTCATGAAAACAACATTTACAGTAAGTGCGAGAGAACAAGAGGATTCTTCCGGACTTTAAGGCTCTCATCCTGAGAGGAAACCTGCTGCATGTGAGGGGTCTCTGGGCCCACAGAACCAGGCATGACTTCAGGGTGGCCTTGACCGACCTTCATGCACACACAGAGTCTTATTGTATCAATATTAGAAGCAGTGGGTGGCAGTGCTCAAGTTGCAGTCTCCCTTTCTCTGCGTTTATTTAGCAGGAAGTAAACTAGCCTAGATGCTCTTTGAACCTAAACTGCCTCATCAGAGTAAACAATCACAGACCTGTGCGTATTGGTGGACATGTGATCATAATCCAGTCCAAAAGTAAGAATCAAATGTCATCTCATCACACAGTCCAGAAGCACTTTGAATAAACTAGGACCTTTAAGGCCCTTTCATATATATGATTCAATGCTGCTCAATGCATTTAAGTCAGTGGGTCCAATTTAAACGATCTATGAAGGATTTGCTATTTACACGGCGGAATTTGCAAGCGCAAAGCCTGAACGTTTCTCCAAAGAGAAAACTGCTCGTGCACGAGCAAATAGGTGGCCTAATTCGGAATACATGCAGTTACTATCCATTATGGCATGTAGCCATTTGTATATTTATGTAGCCTACAAAATAATAATCTTTTGCATTGTAATCCTTTAATTTTCAATATTTGGCATGTTTGTGTGCTGCTGCTCATCCCTGAGTGTGTAATAAGCAGTGTACATGTGTTGTGGACCCGCCTATAGGCGCATATTACTAACATGCTCTTTGAATCAAAAAATACTGCGCCATTGACTGTAGACCAGTTGGTGTAGTTTAGTTGGTCAATAGTGCAGTCTATTTCAGTGGCCTCAAAATAGCAATGCGCCAACAATGCACCTGAACATACCACATTTTCAGACCAACATGCCCATGGGTGCACAAATGGGCGCAAATGCATTTGCTATTTAAACAATGTGGTGCAGGACATGAAAATTATAACTGCATCAGGCTGAAACTAATGGAAAACACTTGCCTCGCGCCTGGTGCCGCATTGCATAGGGCAGGAGTGTCAAACTCAATTCCTGGAGGGCCGGGACTATGTAGAGTTTTGTTCCAACGCTGCTCCAACACACATACCATGTAGTTTTTAAATTAGCCTGAAGGACTTGATTAATTGGATCAGGAGTGGTTAATTAGGGTTGAATCGAAACTCTGCAGGGCTCCGGCCCTCCTGGAATTGAGTTTGACACCCCTGGCATAGGGTGTATAATAGGGCCCAATAAAGTGACATGTTATGCACATTTTGGCCTTTCTGATGATGTCTTTTAGGAGAACAAGAAGGATGTGTGCCATTCCGGGTTGAATTTATAAGCCTTTAATATTCCTAATCAAAATTTTTGAATTAGAATTTCAGTTCTCGAATTGAAACAAAATCCTGAATTTGAATTTAATTTTATAATCCAAGTTAATTCTTGAATTTGAATCTAACTTTACTGAGGTAGAAAGCAGGTTGTGGAATTGACATTCAACTTTTAAATATTTTTAATTAAATTATTGAATTAAAGTGAACTGAAATTTGAAGAAATTAAGTTTAAGAAAATTAAATAAAGTTTGTCAAGACAAACTCTGATAGACTGATTAAACTTTGTTTGACGTTTGAAAGTTTTATAGGTTTTAGCCAAAAATATCATTAGCCACTGAATTGTAATGCAATTGATTCCAGCGTCCTTTGTGGTTTAGCGATTTCAGCTAATGAATTAAAAGATTCAGTTCTTGAAATTCAGAATTTTTTTCCGAACTTGGAGTACAAAGCAACAAGAACCGTTTAAAACATGAAGAGATCTTGAAAGCCATAAACTTCATATTATTGTTGGTTCCTCAGTTCCTAAACTAATTTAAATTCACCACAAGCACCTTAAAACACTAACGTTTGTGAACCCATGTTCAACCGCTCTTTTTCTGATGTATCAAAGCAATTGCCAGGACTTTTTTCTGTTCCAAGTTCAAACATGTTTAAACATTTCCACTTCTTCTTGCAACATCACCCTTCCACAACACTATTTGCAATTCTTTTTCATGTGGAGGTCAAAGCGGCACTTGATGCTTAAACCCTGATGTGAGTCACGTGAAGGGGCCTTCACCGATGACCACAAAACAGCAGCCAACCATCATTTAATTACTGTTCCCCTCCATCTGAGAGCTCTCAATGTCAGACTGTTTCTGTCATAATGAAGACAAACGCTCCTTACAGCCCTGATTTGTCAGCTCAGACTGCTGGTGTCCAGAGGAAAGAGAGTATTTGTGAGTGTGTGAGTGTGTATATGGGGTTCATGGGGGATGTATGTGAGGGTATGTGGCAGGGGTTACATTCCTCCACCAGCTGCTCCTCATTTCACCTCATTCTCGGCATCTTAAATTTCGTAGCAGGAGGGATGTTGTGGGGTTCAGTGCAAGATCAGAGGGGGTCTTTCTATGTGTGTCACTTACAGTAAACACACCTACTTCTTACAACACAAGTCAAACTCAAGACCCCTGGGCCGGATACAACCTGCCAGCAGCACTCTTTATACATGCTCAAAAAACTGATATTTATATATGAACTCAAATTATGCTTCAAATCCAATGTGCTTCCGCAGATCAAGTTACATTAATTATTTTACATAATATTTAACTATTTTAAATAATATTGGCACCAGTACATACAGTAACAATTATAGCATGTATACTACAAAGCTCTCTAGAGTACAGCATTCTCATCTCAAATCAATATTTCATATCCAGTTTTTATTTACACATGTATTAATTTAGGCTGCAGTTTGGTCAGAACAATGCTAACAAAAATAATGAATACATTTTTAGTGTGATATGTTCGATTATTAAAAATAATGTTATTATTTACTGAAAGCAACAAGACTGCTTGAAGCGTATATCAACTGCTTGACTATTATATTGTTGAAAAATGTCTGTTTGTCAGAACAGATTTGAAGAAATGTAGTTCTACATCACTTGCTCAGCCATGGGTCCTCTGCAGTGAATGGGTGCCGTCAGATTGAGATCCCAAACAGCTGATAAAAACATCACAATAATCCACAAGTAATCCACATGACTCCAGTCCATCAGGTAACGTCTTGTGAAACAAACACCGGTGTGTAAGAAACAAATCCAACATAACATTTTACTTCTGGCTAAAATATGATTCCACATTCAATTTCCTCCAGTGTAAAAGTCCATCACCTGTTGTCCTCTTACTTTAAAATCCACTGACAAATGTGTTTAGAGCTGTGGACTGTTTGGACTGTTTTCGAGTGTAAACAGTGCTTGATCAGTGCATATTTCTCTCCTGATTCAGATGCTATGACTTTTTCAGTGGAGAAAGCAATACTATGGATAGAGGACTGTTTTGAAGTTAAAGAAATGGATGCATTTATTAGAAACACATTGCTTTTCACTTCAAAAGATGTTAATTGATGGACTATGGATTGCTTGTGGATTATTGTGATGTTTTTTATCAGCTCTCATTCTGACGGCACCCATTCACTGCAGTGGATCCATTGGTGAGCATGTGATGTAATGCTGAATTTCTCCAAATCTGTTCCAATGAACAAATGTTTAGGGTCAATAATACATTTTACAATAGTACATTTTTAGTAAATGTTCACTTTTGGGTGATATTCTTAAGCATTATTATAAATATTAAAATCATGATTTTCTGTAAAGCAGCTTCTGTATTGTGAAAAGCGCTAAGTAAATAAAATTGACTTGAGGTTGAGTGTTAAAGTGATTTTATCACAGGAAACCCACTATAATAATGTTATGGCATATGGCACAATGGCTAAATGCAATAATATTTCTGAACCTACCACCAATCACCCATAATTCACCAGGAGAGGTGTGCAGTGTGTGTACAGCAGCAGCACTATGGGAGTGTTGCCCTTTTGATAGTGACCGACTCCAGCTCTGCTGACTGGGGTTGCATGTGGGAGGTGATGGACAGATGGCTTTAATGTCATCCAAATTGAAACATGTCAGGGTCCACACAAAAATAAACAGCCAAGTCCTGAAACACTGCTCTGCACAGAAGTAAATATAAGCAGCATCTACATGGAATGGGTTATCAGTAGAGTAAAACCAGACTGTAACCTAGATTTCTGAAAAACCTATTTGAATTTCCAAGTGATGGAAAGAGAAATGGAGGAACAAAGAAACTTGGGTAGTGAGTACTGAGTACAAATAAAAACTATTGTGATAGGGAGCTGAAGGAATTTAACTGGAAACAGAAGGGAAAGAAACAAGGGATAAGCTGTACTGTTTTAATGAAGTTCTTCTAAATGTAACTTACTTTCTGGACATCTGTACAACTGAAAATTGATATCACCGACACATTTAACCCTACTCTTCTCTACTGTAAGTTCTTATTCAGATAGTATTTGCATTTGATCCCTCCATCTGTAGATGAAGCTTCTAAGCACTGAATCAGAGAGCAGAGAGCTGTTTGTCTCTTACCATCTTTGTTGCTGGTGACGGGAATGTTGTGGACAGTTCGGAGTTTGAAGCAGGAGCCGGTCAACACTTGTAGCTCTACTGAACTCAACACACAGGCCTGCAAGTCTGAAACACACACACAAACAAACACACACACACACACACACACACAGTGAGCTCTACACATCAAGGTTATTATCATGAATTAAAACTATTAAAAACATTTCTAAAAATAAAGCTTCAACAAAAAAATTAAATAAAAACATTATGTAAAAAAACACATGAATCACCAAAATTACTAACTGGAAATAAACAAACTCAATAAACACTAAAACGGAAATAAAATAAATGAAATCTAAATAAATAAATAGTTAGAGTTTACTATAATATTAGGATATACATTTTGAATATAACTTTTTTTAATTATTATAAATAAACCATCTTGCTGCCCTTTTGCTAAGTTTGCTGATGCCCCCTAGTGGACCCCATAGCTAGTGGACCTTAGAGAGCAGTACAGGAGAGGTAGTGGGGCCAAATCAGGAATTAAGGACAGTGTCATTTTGCACTGATGATGTGATACTGTAATGAATAATAAACTGATGTTTTAATAGAACAAGACGTCTTACCTTTCTTCTGCAGTTTCTGAATGCTCTCCCTCCATTCTGACCTCTCATAATCTGAGGACAGCAGGAACAGGTAGCTCTGGAGAGAGAGAGAGAGAGACAAAGAGAGAAAGTGAGCTCAAGAAAAACAATAGCTCCCTCTACTGGAACGCTATAAACAGCAGAAACATGTAATTTCACTGCAAAATATTTAATGTAACATCCAACCTAGCAAGATATCTGAGAGATCATGTCAAATAAACATCACGCTAGCCTCCCCACACAGCACAGTAAATCAGATGCTTGTGCGATGCAGTACCTTGCCGTGTTTGTTGTGGATGCGGAATGGGATGGTGGGGGAGTGTAACAGCAGACACGACTCCTGCTCGTTCATCTTCTTCCTGAGACGATCCACATTACGACTCTGACCCTTCTGTGCTTTCTGTTCACACACAAATCAATCTGATATTAATGCTTTAAAAATGTGCTTACAGGCAAAATATGCCTGAGACATCTGTCAGCATGTGTTTCTCGGATACTAACACACACAGCAGCCAGCATGACTGTAATCAGCAAGCTGCATTTCAATCAGAGCAACTTCCTGCTCTCATTAGCCCTCTCTTTGCTTCTCATTCTCTCGTATTCCTCTCAGAGTTAATGAAGAAACCAAGAGCTCCACAGAGCAAAATTGCAAATTGAAATCCCCCAGCTGATTCTATGCCAATGTACAGTAGTGTCCAAAAGTCTAGAAATGTTTCTATTCCATGGTTTTCCATATCAGGACATAATAAAAAAATCATCTGGTCCTGGCAGGTCTTAGAATTTTGAAAATAAAACCTCAGATGAACAACAACACATGCTATATCACACAGTGTCATTATTTATTTAACAAAACCAGGCCAAAATGTAATGGAACAGCCAAGCGTGACAAACTGAGGAGATATATATATAAGAAATCACTTATGCATACCAATGTTACATGTATCTGATTTAAAAAAAAAAAGCAAAAGCAAAAATAATATTTTAAAACAATCAAATATAATTTACATATTTAATAAATGTTGTACTTTAATTTATTTTAAAATGTAATTTATTTGTGTGATGTCATCGCTGACTTTTCAGCATCCAATACTTCAGTCTTCAGTGTCACATGATCCTTCAGAAATCATTCTAATATGCTGATTTGATGATGAAGAAACATTGCTTATTATTATCAATACTGAAAACAGTTGTGCAACCTAATATTTTTTTGAAAACCATGATTTTAAAACAGTACAAAATGTTTGTTTGTGAAGTCAATTCAAAGGAAATTGTGTCTTTATGCTTGCGTGTCTGTGAGAGTTTGCATTAGAGTCGATGCTGTCCTCCTCTCATTGTGTGTATGAGCTTTACTGGAAATGATGTTATCAGGCCTCCGCAGCTAATTAAAGACTCCAGAGCCCCACTGCTCTGTCCATTAGTGTGTGTGTCAATGTTAGATTATATTGTGACACAATGGAATGGGCTACATGACTCTGGTGCAGTAATCGCTCTGAGCAGAAGGAACTCCCAGAAGAGACACCCTGACAATCCCAGGAGCGAGTGCTCTCAGAGGGGAACTTCGATTCTCTCAGTGTCAGCTAGCACAAACAAACCCGCTCATGCAGCGAAGTCACTCACGTTACCAAAGCTGAGATTTGAGGTGTCACCTTTCCTCTGCGTGTGAGGCACTGCCTAGCTGTCCTGTGCTGACCTTGGCTGAACAATGGAAGCGGGCGGTCTAAGATACTCTGACCTACTTCAGCAATGCCAAACATCAGTAAACAAACCACAAAATCCACTTTCTCCCTAATTCCAAACAGAGGTCTACAAAGCAATGCTTCAGAGTCTGGCATGACTTGAGATTGAAAAAGACAGATAATTAGGTGAAGAACCTCATAGTTCCTTGTGATAGATAGAGGCTCTTTAGATTTTTTAAATGATATTTAAACTAAGAAAAAAATGTTATTTTAAGCACTGTTGTCTAAAAAGTTTGTTAGGATACAAAGAATGTTTTTTTTCATGGCATCACTGCATGTTTGTGGGTTTGTGTGTGTGTGTGTGTGTGTGTGTGTGTATCAATAAGATTTTTAATGTTTTTTAAATGTTTTTCCTATGCTCATCAAGGCTGCATCTATTTGATCAAAAACAGAGAAAAAAAAGTAATTTTGTGAAATATTATTGCAATTTAAAATAAGAGATTTATATTTTAATATACTTTAAAATATTGTTGATTCATGTGAAGCAAATCTATATTATTATTAGCATCAATACTCCAGTCTTTAGTGTCACATGATCCTTTAGAAATCATTCTAATATGCTGATTTATAATCAGTGTTGGAAACAACTGTGCTGCTTAATATTTTTTGGGACCTGTGATACTTTTTTCAGGATTCTTTGATAAATAAAAAGTTTAAAAGAAACAGTATTTATTTAAAATAGAAAGTTTGTGTATTTGTATATATATATAAAATTAATGTAAGCAAAACTGTACCTTCTCTTTCTGGATATCGCTTTTGATGATGGAGATCTTGATCTTCATCTCCTCGATCTCATGCTCAGGGAGCGTCTGCACGTGAGGGAGAGAATCAGAGTCATCCAGAGTCTGGAAGCTCAGATCAGCCAGCGGGATGTACCATTTACATTCATACTGCTGATGTTTCCTGAAAAACACAGAGAAATGTTTAAATGTCAAATAGGAGCATGTTTTAAATTGACAACCATAGTATATTTATATATTAAGTATATGATTTGAGTCCATTAAAGGGGTCATATGATGCGATTTCATTGCATTTTCCTTTCTCTTTGGAGTGTTACAAGCTGTTTGTGAATAGATAAGATCCCTAAAGTTGCAAAGACTAAAGTCTCAAACCCAAAGAGATATTCTTTATAAAAGTTAAGACTCAACCACGCCCTCCTAAAACGGCTCATTCTAACATGCCCCCACGCAGTGTACATCACGATGTGGGAAGATTTGCATAACGCCGCTAAAATGTTCATGCAAAGAAAGAAGGTGTAACTTTTGATTCTCTCTGTTGAGACGCTGTGTGTTTAGTTGTGAAAGCGAAAATACTTTGTTTGGCCTTCCAAAAGAGGACACGACTAGAAATCAGTGGTTAAGTTGTATTTACAAGACTGTTCCAGAACAGTTCATCCCAAATTTTTAGATGTGTGCAACGCATTTTATGGAGGACTGTTTCCTGATTCTGGGAGAGAAGACTACAATGCCAGCTGTTCTGACTCACCGTCTGTAAGTAGTCTACATATGTAAAGGATTATTTGCCACTGATGATTCAAACACAAGTTTTTAGCAGTGGTTCTCAATTCCAGTCCTCGCGCCCCCCTGCTCTGCACATTTTGTATGTTTCTCTTATGGCTTCAGATGTTTGTTCTATTCGAACGCAAGTGCCCTGCGAAGTGGACATCACAGGATATTCCGCTATGATGAGTTTGAAGCGAACATATATGTTCCATTCAAATTGCATTGAAGTGTGTGAGACGTGAATTTAAATTGTATTTATTTAGAGAGGTATATGATGTCACACTTGTCCGTGTGTGAAGACGTTGCGCAGCGCAAATTCGTGAATGAATGTTCCTAAGTGAAGTAAACTTCAACAGATTTCCCCTGCTCAGGGAGCAGGGAGCAATGAACACTGTGTAGGGACCATTTCAATGGGAACAGTTCATGCACGAAGCTCACTTCTAATGAGCTGATTATCTGAATCAGGTGTGTTAACAAAGAGAGACATGCAAAATATGCAGAGCTGGGGGGCGGAATTGAGAACCGCTGGTATAGAGTAGGGCTTGTTGTTTGTTGTTTCTCTAATCAAAAATGCAGACACGGTTTTATGTTTACGTGGTGCAATGCAACGCAACACATAAAAACAAAGTATAAGTCATTATAATCCATAATTATTTCCCCACTGGATGCAACAAATGGCTCATTTGTAATGGGTTTTATTATTTTTGTGTTGTAGCACCGGTTTTCTGACCTGGACACCCATCACAGTATGACAAGGGGCATAACATTTCCGTCACATGTTTGAGGCATTCGGCCAATCACAAAGCACTGGATAGCTGACCAATCAGAGCGCACTTAGCTTTTCAGACCGATGAGATTTGTAAAAAACGATGTGTTTCAGAAAGGCGGGGCATAGAGGAGAAACAATAATGTACAGTATGTGTGTTTTTTCATCCTTGAAAAACTGCATAAACACATTTCATTACACCAAATACACCAAATAATTTTCTTTTCAGCAACATCACATGACCCCTTTAAGTGTACAATTTGCTCCTGCTCACATACACAAAAGCACATGCCTCGTGATGTCTTTCTCTTCCTGTCCTGACAGGAAATGCCTATGTGGAGACTGATGGAACTAATTAATCTAAGCACTTTCTATTATGTAGAGTACACATACACACTCGCACATATGTTTCAGGGATCAGAATGTGTTTCCACATTCTAAATGCTTGATAATGCGCTCTTATTATGAAATTATCATGATGCCCAGCATGGCTTTGCAGCAAAATATAATCTGCTCATCACCATGCATAACAACCAATTAAAATCATCTTCTGCCTAATTCAGTCTGATTAAGATGCTGAATACTTTACAGTCTCTGTCAGTGTTGAGGATAAAAGCCAAAATTAAATGTCCCAGAGTAGATTACAATAAGTAAATTAAGAAGACTGGTGTTTAGTATACACATTATGTGTGTTATTCTTCTAGGAGAGCTTTAGATAAAGAAACACAGAGCTGCATCAGGATAACAGCAGCTATCAATCAATATTACGCTGCTTTGGCATTGTAACCACGACAACAACAGAGTGACAAATGAGGTCGCACCTTTGTAAATCAAAACACTTCATCTACTGGCACCAAACACACAGTGGCCTTTAGCGTGCTGTATGCATGAGTGGGTAAAACATAAAATGAGAGAGAAAGTGAGTTTGTGTGTGAGTGTCCATGTTCATACCCAACTGCGGTCTTTTTCATCTTGGCACAGAGCAGAAGGTCTGTGAAGAGGAAGACATGACGGAGTTTACGCGTCCCCTCCGACACCTCCACCAGGAAGCCATCCTTCACCAGCTGACGAACCTGCCAGAGACACGAAACACCCACCGTTACTTCCTGTGGACTCATCATAGCAGAGGCACACAGAACATGTGCGCTTTTGGAAAACCGAGGGATGCCATCACTCATCACTGACACTGTACAGCCTGATCATAAAAAAGTGCTGACACTCAAACATCAAATATTTATTTTAAATAAGTGTGATGAAGAAAAGTGAGATACGTTAATACATAAATACAGTTGATCCACTCATACTCCCATGTGGATGATGAGCTCATCAAACAGCACAGACAGAGATTGGAACTCATGATAGAAAACCAACATAAATGATAAACAAAAGAGAATTTCAAGAATCTAAGGTTGAAAATAAACATATTTTCCGACCTGTAGTTTGTTAAGTAAATTATTACAGGGATGAGTGTGGCAAAATACTGTTATTGGTGATAATGTTAATACTACATACACTGTGTAATATCGTAAATAATACAGTGCTAATAATGTGGCTAACACTCAAAGCAGGTGGCTTACAATGCTTACAAACGCTTTATCTGCCTCCTTACACTTTCATGTTGAGCTTGATTCATTGGCCAAAAAAAGAAAACATTAATTTAAATTAAAGTTGAATCTGATTGGATCATCTTTTTGTCTTATTTTTTATTTTTAAGAGATGCATTTCATGCAAGCATCCTTTGTCAATGGGAACAAGTTCCATTGTTACCAATATAGTTAAACGATTCAGTGTTTCCCAAAACTACAGTTTCAGTGAACATTAGCTAATAGCATTACAAAGCTATCTGGTTACAACTACAGCCCTCCACCTGTGGTTATATGAATAGTTTCCTGTTAGTATGAGGTGGACTTCAGCAAAAAGCAAGCTAACATGCAACTCAATCTATATCTTTTTTCCCCCCATAAATACATACAGTGCACAGCATAAATGACTACAATTAAATTAAATTAAGGCTTGCGGAAATGAGTACACCCTAGATTTAATTCAACAAATATATAATATTCTAGTATTTCCTCCATCATTTTAAATATTCTGCTCTGACCCTTCTAGGCAAAAAGTGTACAAGTTCATGAAAAACTGTCACATCTGCCCTGTTTAACACCTGGGGGATAACCTCATTAAATGCCCTGGTGTTTAATGGGGAGTGCTGCTCATGTATTTTCATTGGGTGAAATACTTGTCCACTGAAGGATTTTCACCTTGGGAGAATGTACTGTATATAGTCAATGTCATGTTGAAAAAATGAAAATCACACAGTGGTATGCGAATTCATGACAGCACTGATAAAGCACAAAACGCACCCCTGAATGATCGCAGCTCATAATTGATTAATCTGTTGATTATTTATTTGATTAATTCAATATTCAGGTAATAGAAAACAAAATTTGATTCTTTTAATAAATTAAGACTCAACTGAGGTGGTCTTGGACTGATGGTTTTGCTGTAGGTACAAGTGCATCTGGTGCAGTGGGAACGAGTGCAACATAAATGCCTCAAACTGAAACTAAGTTCACATACCAGCTGCCAAATTTAAAAGCTATTAATAAAGTAGGTGTGAAAACACACTTATAAACGGACTGACACCTCACCCGCCTTACAAATGCCTCATTCTATAATTTTGCATACTCAGTAGAGAATTGTAAAACTCGGTATATTGTATCCTCTTTCTCTGTCGGTCACATAAACACACAGAGTCACACACCTCTCCCTTCGGTGTGGTCACGGCAGTCCTGCGCGGGTCGATCTCTTCATTGATGCTGGACAGGAAGTTCTGGGATATTCTCAGAGCATCCTGAAGCAGAGGGAAGTCTGGATGATCCTTAGGAGTGTGTTTCAACAAGTCCTGAAAAAAAGTAAAAATAAATAAATAAAACAAACAAATAACATATCTGAGATTTACAGTATGTTTATTCTTTAAGTGACAGTCCAACTGTCACTTAAATCTTTCAAGTTAACAAATCAAGTGGTTTATTTTTTTTATTATTATTGACAAACTCTATTGAGTTTGATTAACTTGGTTAAATTTTAAGACTCATACTGTACAAATAGAGTACAAACATAATAGCATGTGAATTTGCCTTAGTAAAGGTGACCTTACAGTTTTAAACCTGACTACATGCAATCAATAGACGTATACATTTTTAGAAAGAGAAACTCACATGCAAAACTAGAGTGCTGCGAGTAACACGGTCAATAGGCTTGTAGAGGAGAGCTGCAAAGACAAACATTAAAGAATTATTTATAGAGTCATCATCAGTCATGATATATCCTTTTATACAGTAAGATGTATAAGATCCTAACTAAAAAAAACACTCATATTTCCAATCTTACAAATGCTCCAAACAAACCCAAAGAGAGAGAAAAAAAAATGAAGAAATACCCTTTCCCAAACTCTATTACACAGCTGACTGAGCAGCCAGACACTATGGATAATAGCATCATCTCTGAGCACTTCACAAACATGAGCTTCCAGGACAAATGAAGGCAAACACTGAGAGGAGACTCAGTTTATGTCTTTAGTTCTACTCTCTGTAAATCCACACACTCTCAATAAGCTGACAGATTGAGAGAGAAGGAAACGCATATCTGTCAGCTCACAGTATCATGCCCTCCCTCTAGCCACATCTGTGATTCTGAACACTGCAGTGGGATATGAATACCTCATACCATATACCCTCGACCAAACTCCTGCTATTCTGTTCCATTTATCCACCTCATTTTGCAATGCAGAAGTAAGCTAATTTCTTTAAATGTGCAAGGCTTTTGAATTCAATAGCTGCTAGAGGTAAACTACTAACTATTAGAGATGTGCATCTCCATAACTAAGGACAATGCGTTACGAATCTCAATGCAGAGCCAACAATATGATACATTAAAGATACATATGAAGCAGCTACCGATGCGATGTAATACAATTCACATTATTACGATGCAGTGACATCTGATTTAGATTTGATTCGATTCAACACAATGTGATTTGATGCAATACGATGCAATGAAAAGAATTAGGGATGCACGATATTGGATTTTTGCCTATATCAAAATTCATCTATGTAGTAAAAGTGCAATTTTAAACACCTGTTCACACCAATGATAGATAACTATAAAGACATAAGAGTTCACACCAACAGATGATAAAATTCTGCGTTCTTCCATATAAATGCACAAGCTCTTTTAAAGTCATCTGTAAAAAATCATTCAAAAAGTTATTCTGCTTCTGCTTGCAGCTTATCAAGGTAGGACTACTGTTTTCCAAGAAGTACCAGTACACACAAGGAGCACTGCTACACACAAATGTTGAAAAGTACACTGACACACACAGACTTGTGAGCAATGTTCAGGAAAGAGCTTTGTCTCTCATTTCTTTGACAGTACTAGTGGGAGAATTCTGCACGTTCACATCTTCATCGTCTGACAGAGTTATGATGGGTCCTATGGTGATCCTGCTGTCTTTCACTCTAATGGACAACGATTCCCAGCAGTCCCTTCTTACTCACGCTCAATTCATCTAATTACAGAATCACATCGCAACAGAGTGGAGCTCTCTGACAGGGCATATTTCCCACGAGCCTCTGCAAGACTGATGGATTACAGTAGAGAGAGAGAGTAGAGAGAAAGAAAGGATTGAGGAGCAGAACAGAGAAGTGAGCTGAACTAGTACAGCGTCATTTATCAATTAAGACAAAAAAGCAGTAATCAGTATTGTCTCTCTCATGCCAGTGTTCATTATCATTAGCCTTCAAATGGCTTCATCAGCATTTTCTTTTTTGGTTTTGGGGCAAAATCCGTGGAATTTTGCTTGTCTGTGCAAAACATGTCACCACAATGTTGGGGTGGTTGGAATGGTGCTGCGGTTGTTTGATCTTCTGAATGAGTGTAAGCATTTTGCATTTTCCTGGGTGGTTTTTAGAATAATGCTAGTGTGTTATTTGTAGTTGCTAGAGCACTGCTAGGCGGTTGCTATGGAATACAGTGTTAAGGATGGTCACTAGGAAGTTGCTAAGATGTTCTTTGTGGTCACTATGGTGTTGGTTGGTTGCTAGGTCAATGCCAGGCAGTTGTTTAGTTATGGAGTTATGCGTTATGGAGTTCTAAGTGGTTGCTATGGATTATAGTGTTCTGAGTGATCACTAGGCAGTTGCTAGGTTGTTCTGTGTGGTTGTTACAGTGTGCTAACTGGTTGCTAGGGCATTGCTAGGTGGTTGCTATGGGTTATGGTATGTTTGGAGGTTGCGAAGGCATTGCTAGGTGTTTACTATGGATTATGGTGTTCACGGTCATTGCTAGGGTATTGGTAGGTGGTTACTATGGGTTATGCTGTTCAGGGTCATTGTCCTGGTGCTTGTTAGGCAGACGCTACAGTGTTCTTTGTGGTTGCTACAGTCTTGTTAAGTGGGTGCAAGTGTTGTGATGGAAGTTTTACTAAATTAATGGTTACTGTAACTGTTTTAATGGCATTGGTGATATGCAGTTTCTATTCTAGTCCCTAGTCAGTGGATTTTAGCTCATTCTACCTCACAAATCCTAACCAATCCCAGCTGATTGGATCTGGAAGGGAACCAATCAGTTCTTCATTTCCCAAAAGCATTGACACCAGTGCTCTCTATGAGCTACTCCGACTAACAATGCTTTTGAGAGATGCAGCCCAGGACAGTCGCTTTAGATTGTGACATCCAATCACAACCTTGAAGCACATCTCAGCACAGACACTTGCATACTAATTTGAGTTCAAGATGCCCTTCACACAGTCAGTCAAAGAATAAACCCTTCTCGATCAATAGAACTACTGATTTCCCATACATTCATCCTGCTGGACTGAGAGGAAAGGGACCAGAGTAATATTCGAGAATATGAAAGAAACAGAGCAGCAAGTGATGGAGTGATTACAGTAGGTACTGTAGACATCTGTATGTTTTTGTATTTGTGTCTTTGTATTGGGACAGTTGTCAAGATCAAGTGGGACAGCATTGTGTGTTTAATCATCAAATTGGGTCACTTTCAATCTTTGTCTATAATAGATGACAGATTACACACTTATATACATATTACAAGCACTTTCCATAATGACAGCAATGACAATAATTCTCACATGCAGTATTATATGCATTAAAATACACTGTTTAAAGTATAAACAAGCATCTCTTCAACGAAAAATACGGTTTCAATTCATATGCAACTGTCATAAATGAGGGAACTGAAAATACATTTGGATTAGCTTCTGAGTCAGATCTCAAACGTTTAACTCCATAAAACATCTTTCTACAGTATTTTCCATATTTTCTCAATACACCCACATGTATATAATTACAAAGCACTGTGATTTGAGTGTCATTAGGAGATGATTTAATCTAAATGTCACTGTTATGAGTCTAACTAGCTTTGGAAGAGGAAACCAAATATTCTAAAAATTGCTGTGGGCTGACACCGTCTGAGTCATGCTCACACAAGGCAAATATTAGTCAGTTCTTATGCTTTGCTACACAAAAAAAGTGCTTGAGGAATTCTGTCACATCAGCTAGGGCCTGACAGAGAAGAACCGAGATCTGGTGTTGGATGGGACATACTGTACTCTGTGATATGATTGGACAAAGCAGGTTTCACTCAGTGGCAGAAGACATTAGAGGCATGTAAAGCATAAGCAAACTTAATATATGGACTCCGAAAATGAGAGTTGACATTAGCTCATATAGACATACTCTACTAGCTGACTGCAGGGAAAACTGTAACAATCTTTAACTGTCTATTATGGCCATGATATTTTATTAATTAGAAGGATTGCAAACTTGCTGCATTCTCCAAAACATTCTCTATGTCTCAAAAAAAAAAAAATAAAATAAAATAAGACAAAACAAAAAACAAAGCAAAGCAAAGCAAAAACAAAACAAAACCTAATTTTTGTTGATGTCTCATACTGTATGCCACAAATCTTTCCGTTTACAACAGTGTGTATTCGTTTAGTGTCACACTTCTCACAATTTCATGGGTTTCATTTGCTCCATTTCATCACTTGTTTACACTCTGACACAGACTTGGCTCAACTCTTGAGGGGGTTGATTACATCTGATTGGCTATAATTTGGTAGCTAAAAATCTGATTGCATGAGAGAGAGTGCACAGGAGATTACTGATCAATTCTTCAGTGCTTGTTCCTATCTTTCCAAATTGTTATTCCTCTCTCCTGTTTATGTCACTTGTGCACTTTGAAGTCTGTCTTTATCTGTCTATCATCTGTCTATGGAAAGAGGAACTTTAAGAGAGCTAATGCATACAAATACACATGAATGCATGTCCATAAAACAAGATAGAGTGTCAATGGTCCATTTGAGAGAAGGGTGGCGGTAATGCACTTATAAGTCTGCGATCCACCATAAAGCAAGAAGAAGAAGAAGATGCCTCAGGCGCCTGCTGCTTTGAATGCGCGTTCACAAGAGTTCTAACAGTTCGGACATTGCGTGAATCAAAGGTAAAAAAACTATATAAATACTGTTCAGTTTCTTGCACAGACGGATCGTTTTGTGTCTTTACACATCAATGTATCGTCACAAGCTGCAGGGTTTAATTTGGTTTTGTTTGTTTTTTTTTACTCTCATAGATTTTGTTACCATTGCCATGCATTATACGGCTGAGAGACTGCAACGGATGGAGTTTAAAATCATAATTTGTGTTCTACTGAAGAAACAAAGTCCCCTACATCTTGGATGCCCTGGGGCTAAGCGACATCAAATTTTCATTTTTGGGTGAACTATCCCTTTAAATTTTACTGTATACCCACTTGGTTTCAAACCCATTCAAATGTTTCCTTATGGATTTTACACATTCCTATCCATCAGACACTTTGCCAGAGCACTGTCTTGTGCATATTTAAGTAATAAGTTATGAGAAAAAATGTTATGAATACAGTCATGGCTAAAGGTCATTATCAGGAACAACAAATGAAAAATTGAAGACATAAATTTTCATAAGACATTATTTGAAGCTTATATATCACATCATCCTCCATCTGAAAATTTAGTCCATGACATGTCATCTAAGATTTATAACTGACACTACAGTATATGGTGAACAATAGCTAAGTAAAAGTGTTGTTACTATATTGCATATTTAGCACGGCTGGAATTCTGTAATGACCAATTAGAAGCAGAATCAGAATTATCTGTTTTATAAGTGCCATTATGCTTGAGGTCTTACAACTGCATTGAAATATCAGACATGCACAATTACAGACAACTGCACTGAAATGAGAGCAAACCTGTTTACCAGCAGAACTAAGCTCTAGAATGGTTCAAAACCACAGACAGAAAATCATTTCTTAAACCAATCTGCACAACAATCACAAATTGAAAGTTATCCAGACTATCAAAGCCTTAAAATGCGATATAGTTACCATAGGTGCAGTTACAACACAGCCGGAGAACCAGCAGAACCTCCATGACAAACTTCCACTGATCCTGCAGACTGCTCTCTCACTACTTCCTTCTCATTCTGCACCCCCTTTTATCCGTCCCTCACAAACACCACCAAGACAGAGAGAGAGAGTGAGAGAGAGAGAGACTCATGCTCTCCTGCTCTCCAAAACACTCAGAAT
Organism: Cyprinus carpio; assembly: GCF_018340385.1. Taxonomy (NCBI): domain Eukaryota; kingdom Metazoa; phylum Chordata; class Actinopteri; order Cypriniformes; family Cyprinidae; genus Cyprinus; species Cyprinus carpio. Next base: position 20,533,519 of record NC_056601.1, read on the forward strand.
GAGCAAGCACGCACTCTTCCTCACACTCACACACATTTGAGTTGTGGATGCTGCATACACAAGTAGGGAGATGTAGAGCTGAACTCATTCTTAAAGAGACACTGCTCGCAGTTCACTCGTTCAAACATAACCATCCACTCTCTCAACGAACCATCAATTAACACATCAACACACATTCTACCGCTCTATAAATGCAGATCGCTCATGCATGTCACACCCACCACTGATCAATAGATATGCTCTTACCCTCCATGGTAGCAGATGTGGTGCAGTCCTTGGATTCTTTAGGACCTTTAACTTTCAGATTCTGTCAAAAGAGAAGATGCCCACTATAAATATACACAGACACAAGCACACACACATATACAGAGCTCATGCCTGGCTCAGGCAGCAGAATGTGACAAATACTTCCTGAATGGAATAATGAAGAGAAATGTGATGGAGAAGGCTTCTTGTGTATGTGTGTGTGAGAAATTGCACCAAGCTGATGATTATAACTAGATTTACATTAAGTGATGTAAATAACTTGCAATAACGTTGCTATGTGGTTTCTAAGATGTCCTGAGAAGTTTTAGTCAATTCCTATGTGGTTGCTAGGGTGTTGCAAGGTCAAAAGGGTCCACCCCAGATGATATGGGGGGTTAAGATATGGCTGGGTGGTTCCAGTGTAAGATTTTTACCCATTTAATCATCTTCCAAATGAGGTCTGAGGCATTAAAATACGACGCAGATGCAGAAAAAGATGTGAGCATTTTAATAGTTTGGGGTTATATGTATATAATGGATATCTGAATGTTTTAAAGAGCTTGATGCTGTAAAAAAAAAAAAAAATCATGTTTTGCAACCTCGATGTTGATTTTAGAATGTATGAATGAATTAATTCTTCTTAAAAAGTTAGCATTCAAAAACATGCTTTCTTGATGCCAAATTCGTAAATTAATGGGGATGCCACGAAAATGAATAAAAATGCCTTCAAAATTTAAGATATGGAGCAATTTTCCTGAATATCTGCGCAACTCCACATATAATGTCAATTTCATACAACAGTTAATATTAAGTTACTTATTTTAGACTTATTTACTTATTTTAGATTATATATTACAAATATTGTCTGTTTTGATCTATTTGTCAACTTAAATGGTTACAAACTAATTAACAGTAGAACCATCTTCATCTCCAAGGAATACACTGTGGTTTCATTACTAAATGAATCTACATTTTTGAACAAATCAGTTGAGTAAATGATTCAATGACACATTCTTAAAGACAGTGACATGTTTAGTTGTTTAGCCATTCTGAAGAAATTGGTTGATTCGAAGACTCACTAAGACAGTAACTTGCCACCAATAACTGGCAGTTTTAGTTTCATATTTAAAAGTAATCTATCATCTATTTTTTCCATCATTTCAAATCTATATTCAAAATGTTAGACAGATTTTCATTTACATTGGGGAACATTTAATACTGATCAGTGACTAAACAACAGACAATTCTGGACCATTTCAAACATTAGCTCTTCATTAGTGAAGTATGTACTGCAGACAGTAATGATCAGGCCTATAGTGTCGGGAGGTAGGAGGCAGATGAGCTCACCTCAGAGATTTTCTGAAACTGGCTGTTGGCCTGGCTGCATTTCTCTGCTGTCTCCACTGCCATTTTATAGTTGTCCACAAAGGCTTTGTACACACCGAGCTGACTGGCCTAGGAAACAAGCAGTGAAAATCAGTGTTAAATGCAGTACAAACACACAGACAGAGAGAGAAAGGTGATGGTACAGGAAAACCACAGAGAAGAGGAGGAAAGGATGGAAGAACTAGAAGCAGGAGACACAGAAGGATGAAAGAGACTGAAAAATGGCAATGCTGAAACATTCATTTCATCTGTAGACCTCTTAGAACAATCATCAAAGTGTGTTCACAGTGGATGCTTTCTGCTGAAGCGAGTTCATCCTCAGGATAAGACATGAGATACAGACAACAGAGCTTCTGCTGAGAGCTCTGGAGACTGAAAGACTGAGAGAGGAAGTTTAAAGCAGGCTTCACCACACCACTTCAGATCATTTGCTGTAAGAACAGTTGCACAAAAATTATTATTATTTTTTATTTTTTTGTAAACACTCCCCCAAACACTTTAAAAAACTGTAAAGGATAAAAAAAAAAAAAAATCCTAGGCTTATTTCCATTGCGGTCCTCACTGTTAATATAAAGGATAGAGACTATGTAAAGAAGTGCAGAAGAAATAAAAAACAATATATCCTAACCAAATATTAATAATAATAATAATAAAAAAACTTAATCACAAACTCTCCAAGTCTTTTATTCCCTTTACTGACACTGGTAATTTATTCCATGCATTTGCACTTCATGCAAAATATATTTTTCCCCCACTAAACTTTTAAACTTACATGGACAAATATTAAAATTCCTACCCCTAGTATCATAAGAATGTTGTTGTCTCACCATACAGTATGAAAGTAATTTTCTAAATAACCTGAAACCACATTATTAAAAAAAAAGTGTCACACCCAATTAAAAAAATACTCTGTTTTCCACAGTTAAGAAACCCAAATCATTAAAACATTCACTACACAAATGCGTTTGAGGATGAATTCTAAAAATTATTCTAACTAATTTGTTTTAAGCCTTTTGCAATTTATCTTTCATTATCTGGAAACAACTACTACACGAAAAAAGAGGTAACAATCAAAATGGGATTGAATCATGGCCCCTGCAAACAATTTTAAGGAATGAACATCCAATAAGTCAGCATGCCTCCCTAAAAACCTAATTTTACAAAAAAAATTTCGTAAATACCTTTCTAGCCATAAAATCACCTGTTAATTTATTATCTATTAAACAACCCAAATAACTTACTAAATTTTTTGACTCTATTACCATATCATTAATCTTATCCAAAAAAAAATTGTCATCCTTCTTTAATTCCATTCTAGAAGCAAAGAGAATGACTTCAGTTTTACCTATACTGTATTAGGGGTGCGATGCTTCGCAAAAAAAAAATAAAACCATACGGTTCTCCAAATACCGTACGCTAGGACCGTGGTTCAACTTAAATCTGACGACGCATCTGTAATAGGCTATGGTTTCTTATAAATAACACGTAAAAGAAAAACAGGGTTTTGCTAATGTATGTTTGTGTTGATGGATGCGCTTTCTGGCTTCCCAGTACATTACAACAACAGCGATGAGAAAGAAGAAAAAAAAAACCCATGGACAAACCATTCACTCTTGTTTAATGCAAATGCCGTGTGCTGTAATATGAGCAGTCATTTATTCTGTCGCAAACCCGTTGAATGGACAAGTTGACAAAAAAATTATGTCAAAATCCCCGTCTTGGTAAGTATCCTATAGCAGACATAGCCGACTGAATGTACTGTATCAGTGCACTGGATCAGTGCATTCTCTTAAAGTGTCTTAATATTAATCGAACAGCAACAACAATTAAATCACTCACTGCTCTTGATTGAATAGCTTTTGTTACTTTAATAAAGATTAATCTTTAACTTATACAGTCAAATATGCAATGCTGTATTACATTTGATTATTCAATTTCTGTACCTAAAAACTAATGCTAGACCTACCTAAAAAAAAAAACTGAAAAATCACTGTTTATTTTATTTGTATCTTCACTCTTTTTTTTATTTATTTGTGCTGCTGCTTGTAGTTAGATAGAATATTCTTTTTTTTCTTTAGTTTTTCCATAAACATAGCACATACCGAACCATACCGAAACCGTGACTATAAAACCGTGATACAAACCAAACCGTGATAAAGTTGAACCGTTCCACCCCTAACCTATATGTAGATAATGTTTATTGTCTAGAAACCACTTGGACTTCTCTTATAACTGCAAACTCATTATTTTCTCCAGGACCCTTTTATCTTGATGAAATACTAAAATTGCTGCATCATCAGCATAAAGAAAAAGTTCCCCTGAGCATGCTGCTTTAAGATAATTTATATATAAGAGAAAAAATAAGGGACCTAAAATACTCCCTTGAGGAACTCCACAATTGATTGATAAAGAAAAAGACAATATACCCTTAACATCAACTCTCTGGCTTCTGTCATCAAGATAGGACTGAACCCATCTAGCAGTCCACTATACTGTATACTATTATGGAAGGACAATACACTATTTAATTTAAAGATAGCAAATAACACAAACATAACAAATGGTGCAATTAATTTTATTATTTGATGTAATATTTCTACTCTAAAAATGTGGAAAATATAGTTTCGCTTTAAACTAATGTTTTCTATCACCTAAATTAATTTGATTGTATGTGATTTGATTAGATTGTTTTTAATAATTTAAAACATCCCAAATATTATTTTTTATGTTTTTCAGATTGGTGTGTTAAGTTTCTTTGATGGCCGATGCTGGTATCTTAGACAGCAGGTTGGCAAATGGCAGATGCTGATATATATGTGACCCTGGACCACAAAACAACAGGATACATTTTTTGAGATTTATACATCATCTGAAAGCTGAATAAATAAGCTTTCCATTGATGTATGGTTAAAAAATTAAATATAGAGAAAATCACCTTTAAAGTTGTTCAAATGAAGTTCTAAGCAATGCATATTACAAAATAAAAAATTAAGTTTTGATATATTTATGGTAGGAAATTAACAAAATACAGTGGTGTGAAAAAGTCGTGATTTCTTATTTTTTTGCATGTTTGTCACACTTTAATGTTTCAGATCATCAAACAAGTTTAAATATTAGTCAAAGATAACACAAGTAAACACAACATGCAGTTTTTAAATGAAGGTTTTTTTATTATTAAGGGAAAACAAAATCCAAAACTACATGGCCCTGTGTGAAGAAATGTTTGCCCCCCTGTTTAAACTGTGGTTTATCACACCTGAGCTCAATTTCTCTAGCCACACCCAGGCTTGATTACTGCCACACCTGTTCGCAATCAAGAATCTCTTAAATAGGACCTGCCTGACAAAGTGAAGTAGACTAAAAGATCCTCAAAAGCTAGACATCATGCCACGATCCAACGAAATTCAGAAACAAATGAGAAAGAAAGTAATTGAGATCTATCAGTCTGGAGAAGGTTATAAAGCCAATTCTAAAGCTTTGGGACTCCAGCGAACCACAGTGAGAGCCATTATTCACAAATGGCAAAAACATGGAACAGTGGAGAACCTTCCCAGGAGTGGCCGGCCGACCAAAATTACCCCAAGCGCACAGCGACGACTCATCCAAGAGGTCACAAAAGACCCCACAACAACATCCAAAGAACTTCAGGCCTCACTCGCCTCAGTTAAGGTCAGTCTTCATGACTCCAGCATAAGAAAGAGACTGGGCAAAAATTGTCTGCATGGCAGAGTTCCAAGACAAAACCGCTGCTGAGCAAAAACAACATAAAGGCTCGTCTCAGTTTTGCCAGAAAACATCTTGATGATCCCCAAGACATTTGGGAAAATACTCTGTGGACTGATGAGACAAAAGCTGAACTTTTGGAAGGTGTGTGTCCCATTACGTTTGGTGTAAAAGTAACACCGCAATTCAGAAAAAGTACATCATACCAACAGTAAAATATGGTGGTGGTAGTGTGATGGTCTGGGGCTGTTTTGCTGCTTCAGGACCTGGAAGACTTGCTGTGATAAATGGAACCATGAATTCTGCCATTTACCAAAAAATCCTGAAGGAGAATCTCCGGCCATCTGTTCGTGACCTCAAGCTGAAGTGAACTTTGGTTCTGCAGCAGGACAATGATCCAAAACACACTAGCAAGTCTACCTCTGAATGGCTGAAGAAAAACAAAATGAAGACTTTGGAGTGGTCAAAGTCCTGACCTGAATCCTATTGAGATGTTGTGGCATGAACTTAAAAGGCGGTTCATGCTCGAAAACCCTCCAGTGTGGCTGAATTACAACAATTCTGCACAGATGAATGGACCAAAACTCCTCCACAGCGCTGTAACAGACTCATTGGAAGTTATCGCAAACGCTTGATTGCAGTTGTTGCTGCTAAGGGTGGCCCAACCAGTTATTAGGTTTAGGGGGCAAACACATTTTCACACAGGGCCATGTAGTTTTGGATTTTGTTTTCCCTTAATAATAAAAACCTTCATTTAAAAACTGCATGTTGTGTTCACTTGTGTTATCTTTAACAAATATTTAAATTTGTTTGATGATCTGAAACATTAAAGTGTGACAAACATGCAAAAAAATAAGAAATCAGGAAGGGGCCAACAATTTTTCACACCACTGTATCTTCATGGAACATGATCTTTACTTAATGATAACCTAATGATTTTTTGCATAAAATAAAAATTGGATAATTTTTATCAATACAATGTGTTGTTGTACATTTATTACACTATTTAATTTAAAGATAGTAAATAACACAAGCATACCACCTACTGCAAATAATTTTATTATTTGATGTAACATTTACTAAAATAATTGCAAATAATTTGTATTTTATTATTAGAAATAAATGTATTTAACACAATAAATGTGAATTATATATATATATATATATATATATATATATATATATATATATATATATATATATATACACACACACACACACACACACACACACATACTGTATATATGTGAATTAAATGATGTATTCTTAAATAAAGACCAGACAAAATATATACAGTACACAGTGCATATGACATAGATATGACATGGCAGCCAACTGTATCTAATAGATCTAACATTGTGGAATTTAATATACAGTATAGGCCATGGTGATATATTCAGGGGTGCACGTAAGTTACCAAAATAAGAAATGCGCTGTGTACATAAGTTCAGAGTGCGCATTTGCGTACCGACATGGTTGACAGCTGTTAATGCACCATAATTACCATTTTAGATCGACAAACTGTACTGTATAAGATTTCTATTCAAACTGAAAGCTTAAATCTAGGCTACCGGCTGCAATTTTTAAAGTACAATGCAAAACTGTGACATTTCATTCACTGACGCTCTACAGTCGGCAGCACTAAACCCAGAAGCGCATACTGCCGGCAACTCGTCAAAATAAAAGCTTGCTGATTTTCAGTTTGAAAATGAAGAAAGTTCAAATTAAAATAATAATAATAATAAAAATATTAGCATTTTATTTTTAAGTTTACTATACAATAATTGTATTTGTATTTAATACTAACTTTTTATTTTAAAATAAAATATTATCACACTTTATTATTGAGTTTATTATTTTATTTAAAAACAAAATTAAATAAAGTGCAATAATATTGTCACAATTATTAATTTATTTTTTATAGGTATATTCAATGGGTCACACTATGTGCCATGTGAGGACCAAACCAAATCTCCAGGTTCTCTAAGATCTAAGTCATTCAAAAACATCACAGTCATTCAAACTCTAACTTGACCTCTAGCTCGCTCTTTCTTCTTTCTATTGTCTTATGATCCATCTTCTCTGTGGTGATTCCTGACTTGTGTAAGGTTATGGATTGCTGTATATTTGTGCCCTGAGGAGAGAACTGCATGATGAGACCCTGTGTTCTCAATCTCCATCCCAGCATGCTCCTCTCTCCCACTGCTCGAGAGAAGTCTGGAACACAACACATCACACGGACATGCTGTCGTCACCTAGCAACCCCGCATCAAGCGCTCTGACTCTTCACCAAGCGTGTCCAAAGAAGAACGCTGATACGCACGCACACGTCACAAAGATGAAGTGAAGAGAGAAACATTTGTGGGAAGAGAAGTGTAGAGCTAATGAGTGGGGGAGTGAGAGAGAAAGAAAGAAAGAAAGAGTGAAGGGTGACTAATAGAGAGAAACTCTAGTCTCCAATCCACTCCGTCTGGATTTGCTCATCCAAAACCTTTCCTTCTGTTCAAAAACTAAACTTTTTTCTTCTTGTCTCTTTTAGTCTTATTCTTTTGTGCTTTTTTTCCTCTTCGCTAAGTTTCCAGAGCAATAGGGAGCCTGTAATTACTCCATCTGCTAACTCAACCACTGTCACAATGTTTTACTAATCACGTGTGTGTGTGTGTATATGTGTGTGTGTGTGTGTGTGTGTCTTTAGAAAAGTCCTGTTTCATAACCTCCTGCCATCTGCTGTTTGGTTTAGGAGATAAATGAAGTGTAACCTGTAATGATGAGCAGTAATGCATGCTGGGTAAGGACCTACAAAATCCATTCAGAGTGGAACAATCAATTTAACAGCACAAGATAACAACTTACATTTACAATGCATTCTTTATTGTTTTGTTGTTTATGTAAAATTTAGCGGGATAATATTGTAGTTATATCAGTGAGATTTTTGATATAATGATTGAATAATTTTAACAAGAATTTTTTTTAGTGCATAAACATTTGAAATCTGCTTAGCAACAATAGTTTTTGGGCCTTATATGGTTCCTCTAACTGGAAAGGGAAATCACATTTACAAGTCATGCAGAAAATACATAATCTTTGAAATACACGTCAAATATTGTCAAAAGGATTGAAAATAAATATTGAGATACATATTCTATATCACTCAGCTTTACTCCATATCCACAAAAGCCCAGAACGTTGTGGCCCACTTAACTTTTAACTCTACAGAAATCACCTGTCGTTCACATATCAAGACCCTTAATAAATGTTAATTGTTATGTGAACATGCATAATTCCTTTAGCTCTGAGTTACTGTAGTAGAGTATAGTACTGTATATTCCTGGTTCTATTTAACTCATATGGTACCATTCATCAGCTAGGAGTCATTAAGATTTTTTTTTTTCTTCAGTAAAGATGCACTAAATTGATCAAAAGTGACAATAAAATTATTTATCATTTCATAACAGATTTCCATGTCAAATAAATGCTGTTCTTATGAACGTTCAGTTCATCCGAGAGAAAAAAAAATGGGGGGAAAATGGATCACAGTTTCCACAAAAAAGTTTGCAAAATTGAAACTAATAAGAAATGTTTCTTGAGCACAAAATCAGCATATTAGAATGATTTCTGAATAATGATGTGACACTGAAAACTGGAATTATGACTGAGAAAGCTGAAAATTTTGACTTCACAGGAATAATGTATAATTTATATATATATATATATAAAACAGTTATTTTAAATGGTAATAATATTTTACAATACTATTGTTTTTACTGTATTTTTGCTCAAATAAATGTAGCCTGTGTGAACATACTATAAGAGACTGTCAAAAAAAACATTCTTGCCCAACCCAAACTTTTGAACAGTAGTGTATTTAAAATCTTGATTTTCCAAACTCACAGTACAGAAAATGTAAAAAAACCTGAACATCCATTAATGCCATTCAACTGAAAATAAATAGAGAATAAACAACAAGATTAATAAAATATTTAACTGCAGTTTGAAGAGAGAGCTAACTCCAGCACTGTTCTCCATCTAGAGTCCGTCAATGAGACACACAATAGCCCATCCCTAGTCAGCTGTCTACCTAGACAGCTTTCCAGTCATCATAGACACATGGAGCATCTGCTTCTCCAGTTCCATGCAAACACGTGCACAGTCTGCACACACACAGGCCTAAATAACAGAGTTCCTGTGGCTCAGTGGTAGAGCACTGCGTTAGCAGCCCAAAGGTTGTGGGTTTGATTCCCAGGGAACACATGTTAGGTAAAAAATGTTAGCCTGAATGCACTGTAAGTCGCTTTGGAAAAAAAGCATCTGCTAAATGCATAAATGTAAATGTAAATAGAGCTGAGTGTTTCATTTTCATCTGGCAGTACTTAGACATCTTCTTTCTGCTGTTTCTTTCAGTCTCAACAGATGCTCCTCTATCTTACTGCTGTAACTCTCAGAGGAAGATGATTCTTATCAAGTGCATTTATATAGTGTGGCAAAGTGTCTTCTAGATACGAGCACACACAGTACATGCCCATATAAAGAGAGATCAATATATAATGCAAGAGTCTCAAAGAAGGTTTAAAAAGTAAAGACTAAACCCAGTGTTCAAGTAAAAATCATACTGTATGACTGACTAAAATCTTTACATATCAAATAAACATTACATGAGGAAATCAAATATTTTTACTATAATATTTGTGCATTTACTATAACAGCTGCCTAGAATGATGATTTGTTGCATATTAGCATTATAAATGTTGAAAACAGTTGTGCTACTTAATATTTTCGTGGAAACCGTGATATTTTCAGATGAATAGAAAGTGTAAAAGAACAGCATTTTATTAGAAATTGAAATATTTTGTAACATTATAAATGTATATGTATGTGTTATTTTATTGACCTTAAACATTTGGTCTGTAGTGTACACTACATAGAGGATCGCTGTATTTTGAAGTACCATCTAGGGCCTTTGAACAGTGTGTTTGGCAGGACACTATGTGGCAGGTGCACTCACCAGTTTCTGGAAAAGATGTCCGACAGTGACCTTCTCATCCCACTGCTGAATGTTGGGAGAAAGAGCATCATAAAACTCCTTATGGATCTCAAAGATGTCTTGGATCATGAAGAAAATAGTGTCAATCTGCTCCATTGTCAGCACTGGCTTTGATGTAGTAGCTGTGGCTTTAAGAGGCTTCATGGGCTGAGACAGAGAGAGAGAGAGAGAGAGAGAGAGAGAGAGAGAGAGAGAGAGAGGTCAATTAGTTAACATGTTCGCTACTCAAATGCATTTATATATTAAGTAATGCATTTTAATGTTAACTGAACGTTAACATGAAAACACATGTGGTTTGGTTATGTGACCCCTGATCATAATAATGGCACCGTTCCATCTTGTGCACTTTACACCCACAAACAACTGCCTAGCAATCACTTCTGAGGTGATTTAAACTTTTCAATGCATTTAGTTCAGCCAAAATTCATGAAGTTCTCATGTAGTACACATTGAGTGGTGACTCAATTTCCCTCTCCACTTCCTGTGAATTGACGTATTAATTACATTCATTTCCTTTGCATTTTCAATGCTGTCCAGACTAAACAGGGCAGAGGGGTGCTCTGTGTCTTTGTAAATCTGACAAGAGAAAGCACATGAACAAACATTGCACAGCACATGTGTTCTTTCTTCAGGGCTGATAACGCTGTGTTAAAGTGCAGGATGGTTATTTTCAGATAGGGGTGACTCATTGTAAGTTGCTCTCCTCTGCATCATGATACTGTTTGATGAGTGCAGGTTTTTTTTTCCTTGTATTGATGTATTTTCGATTAAAGCAGGAAGTTTGAGCGGGGCATGTCAAAGAGCCTGTTTCTTTTTAAATCACCCATAATCTTTTGTTGCATCAAAGTCACAAACCATGATGATTTGCAGCTCAATGTGAGTCATCTGTAGTTGGTATTAGGGAGCATTTGATCGGATCAAAAATACTGATCATATTTTGTCCATTTTCCGAAAAGAGAAAGATTTACAGTAACATCTGGAATGCATAAACGCTGAAAAGTTTGGGTTCAGTAAGATTTTTAAATGTTTTTGAAGGTCGCTCATCCTCAGCAAGGCTGCATTTATTTGATCAAAAATACTGTAATATTGTGAAATATTATTACAATTTAAAATAAATGCTTTCTATTTTCAGTAGGCATGTGACAGTCTTTAGAGTCACTTGATGCTTCAGAAATCATTCTAATATGCTAATTTGGTTCTGATGTAAACAGTTGTACTGCTTAATACTGTTTGTGTAAACCATTTTTTTTTTCAAGATTCTTTGATTAATAAAAAGTTCAAAAGAACAATTTATTCTAAATAGAAATAGAGATTCCCTGACCTGGAGTCAAATCTTTGACCACATTTTTTGCCCTTCACTACCAGCACATGTCCTCTCACAGCTTAGAGTCTGAACACATCTTTACCACAGTGCTTTTGAAGTCACTGTATCTGCATTTCTAACCAAAGGGTATGATGTCTTCCATCCTTTACCAGAACAGAAGGACTCAATTTTGATATAAAGTATTATGGAGTGTTCACACCAGCACAATTAAACATTTTTGCTAATATTTGTTAAAATTTGGTGTGGTAAACATTGTAATTCAACTGTTCTGTCATAATTTAATCACTCTGATGTCATTCCAAACGCATAAAACATCTTGCATCAAGCAAGTGGACTGAGCTTCCATTTACAATATTTGATGTGCTCTATGTGTTAATGAATGTTGTTTATATGTGAATCATTTTTTTAAAAGTCTCCCACATACATAGCTCAATACTGTTTAAAAAGCATCTCAGGATGCACCTCATGGAGTTAATTGAAAAAATTAATACTTTAAAAAAGATAAAAATAAGTTAGTCACGATGTGTTTAACATCTGAACATTATCTGGGTTTCTGCAGGTTTCTTATACTGTAGGTAAATGTAAGATTTTTTTAAAGACATTTTTAAGACCAAAGAAATTTAAGGAACATGGGCTCAGAAAAAACAACTTAATTCATGCTTAATCGACATTTAAATCAACTTCATTCAAAACAAGTTTTCATTCCTATTTGTTCTTGTTTTAAGCCTAAACTCATTTAGTTTTGTACATTTTCTCCGAAAACATCTCCATCTCCAGCAAATGCATCTTGATTTAAGGATGTTTAGACAAAAATTCTGAGAAAGATATCAATTTTTAGCAATGAATGCAACATTTAATGCAATGACTTTATGAATTTAAGAATTTTTGCTCTGATTTAAGACATTTTTGAGGCCTTAATTTGTCAGTACCACCATGTGTTATTTCATAGTTTTGATGAACTATTCTAAAATGCAAACCTTTGAACTACAGTGTAAAAATAAATCTTTCATGGACAAGTAGTGGAAAGAGCATTTATCAGTGCCATGTGCAGTGGGCTCTGTCAAAAAACACATTACTGGATATTCACAATCTTATCAGCAGTGCCAGACATCAAGATCAAGTTCCCCTCCGTCATTTCAAGAAATGACTGGAGAAGATGAATAAACATGTGCTTGCTCTGCCACGGTACTTGTAGCTGTTTTCCTTGCAGGTCCAAACTGCTGAGTAATGTTTGGACAGGAAGTGTGCAGCAGAGAGCAGAAGTACCGCTTTAACTTCATTCATCAGCAGGTTTACTTAAAGGAAGACAGGAGATATCCAGGTGTTCCTTAAAGACTGTAACAGCAGGTAGCACAGTGTGTGTCCCGCATAATGAGCACACTAAAAAAATACGGTGGATTTGTGTAGTTGTTACTAGTTTGTTCTGTTTCAGGGTTTATTTTTGCTCTGCGTCCACTCTTATCAAACTCACTGAATGATCCAGAAATCCAATGTTGATTCAGCTTCCATTTGACTATGATTATTATAACGGCAAATCAAGATAATACTGGTACAACCTTTAACTGCTGTGATAGATTATTGCAAAGAATTAATACTTTGAACAGCAGTTAAAAAAAAAAGAGAAAGAAAAGTCTGACAGGAAATGACACATTCAAACAGCAGAGGAACAAAGCATTGGTAGACATTAGATTTCAGCATTTTCTATAAATATGAAATGCTGCTTCCTGATTGGCTGAGTGTACGCATGCCCTTTACGCTGCACTCCAAGCAGCCATATTGCGGAAAACATGCTCTAATGAAATATAAGAGTAAACTTATTCTAAAGAAATACTGATAGCTAATCATAGCTGGGGTAATTTAGATTAAAAAAAAATAACTTAAAGTTTAAAGTAGTACAGCAAACAACAAGGGTCACTGTTTTTGTAATATAAAATAAAATAACACAAAAGGTCCCTTTACCAGCTTTAAAACACTCCACATAGAGTCACACAGAACAGGACTTTGAAGTTCCCACATCAGGTTTCTCATGTAGTGTGAGTGACGACATTTGTGGCAGTGGTACTCACCAGCAGCAACGCCTCTAGCTGGTTAATATAGATCTCCTCACTGGCCAGAAAACCAGACAGAACCAGTTTCTTCATCTCCAGACCTTTCTCTGTGTCTCCCTGAAACACAGAAACACATACAACACACTAGAATCAGTGAATCTGAAAACATATAACAAATTATTCTTTGAAATGATGAGTTTCTGAACTCGTTCCCCGCCAATGACAGAAATGTCTAGCTTTCCGTGTTTCCACTGGGATACTGTAGGAGGTGCTATCAAACATCTTCAGAAAGAGTATTGAACATCTGGATCAAACACTGGTGAAGAAGAAGCAGAAAGTAACGATCGCGTATGTAAGCAGATGCATATGTAAAATAACGTGATCATCAAACTTTAAACAGCGTGTAAGCTGATGGACTGATCCAGATGTGGTCTTTGACAAAAACATGATTTTCTCAGCTTTCTGTTCAAAAATTCATGAAACTTCAAGTGTTGATAAAAAAGAATGCATGAAGCTAGAATAAAACAGGTTTTTTTGTTCAAAAGCAGAGGCTCCGTTCCTTCTTTTAAAATATTGCATGTTCAGATATTCATACAACAAAATACTTTGGGGCCATAATTTTGTGAAAATGCTCAAAAATGCTAGCAATTTAAAGATTTAGAAGGAGTTAATTAGGAGTTAAGACATATAGAAGGAATAGTTCAACTAAAAAAAATAAATAAATCATAATTTACTCATGTATTGTCATTCCAAAACTTCCTGCTTCTGTGGAGCACAAACAGTGTGTTTTTAATAAAAATATTGTGTCTAGTCACATTAACTACTGCTCTGCAAAATACCATTTCAATAGTGTACTCTGCTCAGTCTGAAGTTTTGGGCAAGAGGGAAAAAATCCCCCATGTAGATTTCACTCATGTTCAAAGTGACTTTTGTGTGAGCTGTGCTTCATACATTGCTACACTATTGATAATTCACTTTTTTGACCCCAATAGAGTGGAGATGTCAATATTTTCAATAAATAACAATTTAAATGGCAGCTATTCTCATGCAGAAGATTTGAAAAATTTTGGGAAAAGCAACAAGGGTGACCAGATTATTTTTCAAAAATTCACCTTTTGTGGGAGTTCCACAAAAGAAAGTGACAGATTTTAATGACATGAAGTTGAGAAAATGACCTCTTAATAAGACAGGAGAAATATGTTTCAGCTAATGAGCACCATCTGTAGGTAAAAAAATAAAATCCAGTGTTTAGCTTTACTGTAAATCTACTGTACTAGTCTGTTCTGATCTTTCTTTCTCTCTGGTGTGAAATTTTTCAGGTACAGACACACCCTGTGAATTCACCCTTTCAGGTACAGAGTTCAAACTATGTGTGTGTGTGTGTGTGTGTGTGTATGTGTGTGTGTGTGTGTGTGTGTGTGTGTGTATACACTGGTATATATGGTTTATGAGGACACAAATGTGTATAAAGACATGGGTTATACAACGTAAACATGGTTTATGAGGACACTTCCTGTGTCCCCGTAAAATAAAAGGCTTTAAAAACATACAAAACTGTGTTTTGAAATTCTAAAATTGCCAGTAGTTTTCTGTAAGGGGTAGGTTTAGGTGTAGGGTTGGTGTAGGGCAATAGAAAATACAGTTTGTACAGTATAAAAACCATAACCCCTATGGAGAGTCCCCATAAACCACAAATACAAGTGTGTGTGTGTGTGTGTGTGTGTGTGTGTGTGTGTGTGTGTGTGTGTGTGTGTGTGTGTGTGTTCAAACAAAAGCGAAGGCACAGACATGCTATCTAAACCCAGCCATTTGAACAAATACATGATTCAGTCTGAGTGAACGAGAAGTCGTCAAAGCCTTCAAGTATAATCCGTTTTTCATATGTCTGCTTCAATGTTTTTGAGCTCCACATAAGCATTTAAACCAAGTCCCTCCCTTTGAACTTTCCATTTACAACAGCTCTTGCTTTTATTACATGACTTCATAAAAAATATTTTAAAACAATTACTGTATGTGTAAATTCTCCCACCATGTCTGTCCACCAAAACCACCACAAATATATGAGAATAAATCAAAACATGACAAAGTCAGCTCAAAAACCCATGAAAGTTGATTACATAAAGGAATAAACAGCAGTTCTATCTTAAACGACAGGAAGTACCACCCTTATGACTAACTACATCTGAAGAGAGCAGCCAAATATACCCACCGTTGCCCTTATAATTCACTGACAAACACTCCTTTGTCCAGAGCACTAGTGGATTTATTCTGTAACTCTGCAGTGAGGCAGCTAACACTGATACATACGTTAAGAACTTATGGTATGAATAAAAAGGGTATTACGTTTGAAACAGGTTGTGAAAACCCTGAGAAACCCTTTTAAAAACATTAAAGGCATAGTTTACCTCCCAAAAATATAAATAAATAATTTTAATCATTGATTTTCTCTGATGTCATTTCAAACCTGAATGACTTTCTGTCTTCTGTGGAAAACCAAATATAGATTGATATTTTCGAGGAAATGTTGGTTACCAAATGGTTGTGGTGACCAATGAATTTCATTGTAGGGACAAAAAAAAAAAAAGGATAATTATTTTATGTTCCGCAGAAGAAAGTCATATCACATGAGGGTGAGAAAATGATGATATCATTTTTATTTTCAGGTAAAAGGTTTTTTTGCCCCCCCCTCGATGTCATTAGTTTCAAATGAGAGCTATTTGAGTTGCAGACTCTGAGTGTCACAGGCTTTTATTTAATAAATAGCTGTGACTTCTTGTTCGACGCCCAGTGCTTATAGTGATAAGATATTGATAAGGAATAATGACACAGGAAGGAAATTATTTATAAAAATTACTATCATTTGTGAGAGACAGAGAAAGGGCAAACAGGACAGAAGAGGAAGTTACTGAGACTGAGAAGTTTTCTAGACTGACTAAACAGACAATGTACTGCCAGATACAGTATATATATATAAAAAAAACACATTTCTGTACCTGAAATAGTTTTTTATTTGTTCTACGGAAGCCATTATAAATGTCTGGAGAGGTTAGTTCAGAAAACAATTTGAAGTGTCACTTTGGTTGTAAAAGTATTTGCAAGCCTTATTTTCAGCAGAACTGCTATTTCAGATCAGAACTGTGACACAATCGTTGCATGATCGTATTGCACCTGCTCTTCACATGTTGAGCTGTGCTGCTCACATTTTTAAGTTTATGCAGGATTGAGTTATCCAGAGATATCCAGAAACTAGAAATACATTTCAGGCTTAAACAATCTAAAATCAAAAGTTCTTTGGATTTAGCGATCATATTATCAATGAACCATTGACATTTCGGCCCTCCAAAAATTGGCTAATAGAAGGCTCATCTAAAAGTGGCAGTTTCGTTTTTTACTTTCTGTTTCAGCCAAGATTTTTCATTTCGGTGAATCACTATTCATCAGTAGTGCTTTCTTTTTAAAATCCCTAAAGCTATGGACATCAACAATCCTCAAATCTAGGGTGGAGGAAAGGTGTGCTATTACTAAGTGGATATTATACTCAAGAGGGGACCTATCCAACCATATCCATAGATTTAGCCTATACACCATTATTCAACTTTTTTTCTATTTTTTTTTTTAGAAATAATACTTTTATTGCAGAAGGATGCATTAAAGGTAACAGTAAAGACATTTATAATGTTACAAAAGATTTATATTTAAACTCATTTCAAATCATCATGCTGAGGAAAAAAAAACCTATCATGGTTTCCACAAAAATATTAAGCAGCACAACTGTTTTTAACGGTTAATGAGAAATGTTTCTTGAGCACCAAATCAGCACATTAGAATGATTTCTGAAAGATCATGTGACACTGAAGACTGGACTAATGATGCTAAGAAAATTTAGCTTTGCCTTTACTGGAATAAATTACATTGTAAAATGTGTTAAAATAAAAAAGTTCTTATAAATTGTAATTGTATTTTCAATAGTATTGTTGATTCTATTTTTAACACATAAATTGTGTTCAATTTGTTAGCTTTTAGACTTAAAAAAAAAAAAAAAAAACCTTAACTCAAAATTTGAAACGTTTGTGTATAGAGACTGCCATAGATCCATGGATATAATAAAATATCATGGGGTGGGCTATTTTAGATCTTTTGACCAGTCACATTTTCTTGTCAAAGTCTAAACTGAAAACAGAACATGTGCTGCTCAACAGTCCTTTTTCCTCTTCAGCACCATTTTTTCCTATCTTTTGTGTACATGGACAACAGTATCTCAAACTCTGATGGTTCAGGTCAGTCCTTGAGCTCTAAAGTCTTGAACTAAACTAAACCTGTTTAGAAGCACGGTGTTACAAAAATCTGTGACCGTGCACCCAATGCACTGTGGGAGAAAATGTTGTAAAGCATTAGCCTAGCCAAACTAATGAAAATCTTATCATAATGTCTAGTGTCTATGATTTTCTTATTTCCATGGAAAACAAATGGGAATGTTTTGGAGCAAACGGAGCATGTTCGGCCATGCTTTTCTCCACTCTACCTCCAAAGAAGTCAGTCAGTCATACAGGTTTGGAACGTCATGATGATAAATAAACAATGATAATAAATAATAATTAGGGGTGTGACGAGACACTTATCCCATGAGACAAGACGAGACACAAGACTTGGTTCACGAGAACAAGACGAGACATGATTTTTAGACTTTTTTAAAAGAAATCTTCAATGATGAAATATATAGGGAAAAATTGTCTTTTATTCAACTGAAAAACACAAAATGCAAAAAAATGTAGGTGCATTTTGAAATCAAATTGTACTTTATGAAATTAAACATCTATTTTAATAAATTTTATGCAGGCATAAACAAAATGTAAATACTGTAAAAGATTTTGCCACAAACTCAACTGACAGGCAAGTAATTGCACAAAATTATATAGTATACATAAACATAAATTATAAACAACACAAATAATATCCCTTTAAAGTAGCAGTCAGTTTATTATTTAGTAAACTGATTTCCACTTTAATAATAAAAAAAATTCCATTAAATTTTTCTCAACTCCTTTTTAACAGTATATACCTTTTCACATCAATTTATTAAAAGTTTAACAAAAATTAAATGTTTAGAGCCCATTGCAATGTTTTTTTTTCCTCACCATATTATTTATATTTTTTTATTGTTACCAAATTATTTTTTAGCATGTCTAACTATTTGAATGCATAAAACTTAATTTGTTAATTAAATTTTTTCTTAAAGTAGCCTTATGAATTTTTTTTCCCTCAGCAATTCTGTGTTGTGTATTTACGTTTTTTTGGTTATCAAATGAAGGCATAAAACATTAATTTCATCATTTATCATTTAATTATTGAAAATTAAGCAAACTTTATTTTTTGGCAAACAAAGGGGATTTACTATTAAAATTAAAACATGGAAGAAATGTTGTGTGATTATTCCTTAAAAATAATGTTTGTTTCATTTTAGTAGTAGTACTAGTAGTAGTAGTAGTAGTAGGCTGTGTATATTCTATTGTCTTTATTTCAAACCAAACTTTTATTTTGACGGGTTACCATGAATACCTTTACAGTTCTGTGTATGTGATATGTGAAAAGTGAAAGTGACCTGACATACAGCCAAGTATGGTGACCCGTACTCAGAATTCGTGCTCTGCATTTAACCCATCTAAAGTGCGCACACATACAGCAGTGAACACACACACACACACCGTGAACACACACTGTGCCACACCACAGCAGTGGGCAGCCATTTATGCTGAGGCGCCTGGGGAGCAGTTGGGGGTTCGGTGCCTTGCTCAAGGGCACCTCAGTCATGGTATTGCCGGCCCGAGACTTGAACCCACAACATTAGGGTTAGGAGTCAAACTCTATAACCATTAGGCCACAACTTCCCCATGACGCTATAGTTTTACGCAAATCAAAAGGTAGATCTCGTCACACTCCTAATAATAATACATAACAAAGAATTTTAATTTCAGGGTAACTGTCCCTTTAAGAGAATACTGTTATACTGACAGCTACAATGTGAAGTCATTGCTGTTGGAGTCTTAGTCAACACTTCTTCATGCTCTTATAGAGATGCTAAACATCCCAAATCAAACAGAGTCCAAATCACAGCACTGTTTCTGTCCTTGATTTCAGTCTCGTAGAGCAGGATAAAGATCACACACACTCAGGGAACTAAACAAACACTAACGCCACGTCGCAAAAAGCTTTAATACTTTCCACCTCACTATTTTTAGCCATTGAAACTTCTGTCAGCAAGCCAGCAGAGGAAGAGAGAAGTGCTACTCAGCCTGACTCTCTCTCACCTTGAACGTCCTGAAGTCCACTGGTGTGAACGGACAGTCCAAGTCCATCTCATTGTCAAACACATCTTCATCCTCCAGAACTTTGTCCAGAAAACCCAACACCTCCTCCTCATCCTCCTCCATGCTGACGGCCGATCCCTCTCTCTCCTCTCCCTCCGTTTCACTCGCCGCTTTCCTTTCTTTCAAGTTTTGACAAGCCGCCCGTGACACATTGGTGCCTCTGCTGGAAATCTACCTCTTCTGTCCACAGAGGTTTTTTTTCTTTCTTTCTTTCTCTCTAAAACGGTAACGTGTCCTCCCTCTCACACAAGCACAGAAACAGCCACTTGCTTCCTCTCTCTCATATACACAAACACACACACACACACACGCACACTTCAACCTCAAATGGCCCGCCTCTGCACTCACTCACACACACACAGGCTTGAGCTGCTGGCGTCCCTCCCCCTGACTGCGGTTCTGTCTTCCTGATGTGTGTCAATTCCGGGTGCCCTGGGTTAAAAGACTGTCCACCATTTTCCTCTCTGGCCTTAACAGGTCTCTTTCTTAGTTTCTTGCTCTCTTTGTTTGGTTGTTCCTGTTGAGGAACTAAGTATTATAAAAGTGACTTAAATCTGAATGAGTTTAATAGCAGGTTTAATCACTGAGACAGTGGTTCTCAAGCTGTCTGCGCACAGTAAAACAGAGCACCATAACACCCCGAATTTGGGCCTAGTGACCAACAATCACCAATTTGCTGAAATTAATTAGACGGGTAACAAAATTTGCATACAATTTATGCACTATTCTATGCAATTTTGTAGAATAAATAGTGTGAGTAGTGTGTTCACACTGAAAATTCCAACAAGAAATTCACAGATGATACTGGACATGTCAGAGACAGTTAATAATGTTTGTTAAAGTTGAATGTTATAGTGTGGTACCAGGACAATTCAGGCATTTTTAGGGGGTTCCCTGGATCAGACAAGGTTCTCCTTAAACAGATAGCATGCTCTCCTGTACTCCAGGTAATAACCCTCAACACATCAATGAAATACAGTCTCAATTCACATTACAGTCATCGACACTTCATGTTATGTTTTAAGGTAAGCTGGTATTATAGATTTGTTCATTTAATAAAAGTTAAAACACTTATAAAGTGACCCTCTAATAGGTGTGCCTGCAGTGCGCACACACACATTTTGTAAGTGACTGTGTGAAGAACGAGATTAAAATCTGGTTGACAAAAATTTGAACTCCACCCATACTTCTGAACTATCACACCCAAGCACACATCACACTCATGATGTCAAGCTCTTTATTAACCTTCGTGATAAAATTATCGTGGGATTTCCATAGCACATGTGAAATATTAATGGTAATCCTTGAATAGAAGTCAATGAGGAATCCCTGATGATGCTCATCTAGTGCTCAAAAGAGGAACTAGAAGCAAGCGACACGTCAAAAGATGGCATAATAGTTTAGTGTTCCAGGCTTCTCTTTTTCTCACAGAATTTCAATACACCGGCTGACACAACATTAACCACCACTGGGAACTGATATAAATGAACGACACACCAGTTGATCTCTCATTCATTTGATGTAGTGGTGTGAGTGAAGAGCGGAAAGGCCTCTGCTCTGTAAGATCAGCACTGATGTCAGAGGAGGTGATATATAGTCTCTGTGCAGTAGTTATATAGGACTCTCAGAGCTCCTCACAGCACTGCCCACACGATCTGATCCTCTGAGAGGCTCTAATGAAAGCAAGAGAGGAGGCAGAGAAAACACACAGCGCATTTCTCACAAGCAAATTGCCTGTGTGCTTCTCCACGCTTGACTTTATCTGCAGCCAAGCTCAAAGGAGGGTATAAATAGGGGCAGGTGACTGCTTTTTTTCTATATCCTGTAGTTACAAACAGTCACTCAGGTATGCTAGAGTAAATATAAGGTTATAGGGGTGAGAGATACTGTACCAGAAGATACTGGCCAGTTCAATCACTTCAGACTCAGAGCAATACATGGAAGAGCTTGATAATAAAAAAAGGTGTTTTCTCTGGTGTTGAACTGAACCCCACTCCCTACACATACATACAAACACACACACAATACATATACACACACATACATACATATATATATACACACACACATATATATATATATATATATATATATATATATATACACACAAACACCACACACACATACAGTACAGGTCAAAAGTTTTTGGAAACATTACTATTTTTAATGTTTTTTGAAAGAAGTTTCTTCTGCTCATCAAGCCTGCATTTATTTGATCAAAATACAGAAAAAAAAAATGTAATATTGTGAAATATTATTACAACTTAAAATAATTGGTTTTTTAATTTATTATACTTTAAATTATCATTTATTTCTGTGATGCAAAGCTGAATTTTTAGGATCATTATCACATGATCCTTTAGAAATCATTCTAATATGATGATTCATTATCAAAGTTGGAAACAGTTCTGCTGCTTAATATTTTTTCAGAACATGTGATACTTTTTTTAGGATACTTTGATGAATAAAAAGTAAAAAAAAAAAAAAAAAAAAAAAAAAAGAAGCTATGTTTTTAAAATATAAGTATTTTGTAATAACAATATACACTACTGGTCAGTAATTTGGGGTCAGTAATTTTTTTTTTTTTTTTTTTTTTTAAAAAAAAATCAATACTTTTATTCAGCAAGGATGTGTTAAATTGATAAAAAAAGTGATAGTAAAGAAAATATATTATTAGAATATATATATTAGAATTCTATTTTTTTTTTTTTTTGAATAAATGCAGTTCTTTTTAACCTTTTATTCATCAAATATATTAGACAGCAGAACTGTTTTCCAACACTCATAATAAATCAGAATATTAGAAGAGATTTCTAAATTATAATGTGATAGACTGGCTGTTAAATGTGACACTGAAGGCTGGAGTAATGATGCTGAAAATTCAGCTTTGCATCACTGGAATAAATTATTTTGTTAAATTATATTCAAATAGAAAACTATTATTTTAAGTTGTAATAATATTTCACAATATTACTGTTTTTTCTGTATTTTTGATCAAATAAATGCAGGCTTGATGAGCAGAAGAAACTTCTTTCAAAAACATAAAAAATAGTAATGTTTCCAAACTTTTGGTCTGTACTGTACACACACACACACACACACACACACACACACACACACACACACATATATATATATACACTAATTTTAGAAGAAAATTTCAAAAGACACTTCTCAATTGTATTTTTGGCATACTAAATTGGTATAGGCCTACCTAAAGTCTGCTAAATTGAAACTAATTTTGTGCTTAATGCACTTTAATTGTGTGGACGTAGTGCTTGATTGTGCTAAAGTGGAACTACTGCCAGTATACTTCAGCTACACTTAAAATATCTTGCATTTCAAGACTGATATTATACAGAAATCATACCATCAGTATTAATATTAAAACACATTAAGGCATAATATTAAGAAATGTGCATCGTGCAATAAAGAAATAATCCAAGTAATACTCCAACTATAATTTTACATCTGTAAAGTGATATGTCAATAAATATGTTAATGGATTTGAAGTATACTTAGAATGAAATAAATGTATTTTAAATAAATTATGGCAAAGGGTTTTTACTAGGGTGTGAGAAAGCACTTCATCTGCTCCACCACTAGATGGAGATGCTGTTCTAAAAGCTTGAGCCTGTGGCCACACACACATCACTATCAATTTCAACACTTCAACTCTAATTATCTGTCACACAATGGAAACAGTCATGCATGTTCATAATAGGCATAAACACATGTGACAAACACATACACCCTCAATGTCAATTTATCTCTGAACTGCACATTAACAGCCATAATCATTCATCATTACAGGATGATGTGATGCATCGTGACACTTAAATTTACAGAAATAACTATTCCATTTCCGTTTGACTGAAATCTATTCGAATATTTAACCTTTTGACCTGCGTGTGTTTTCATTCAGTAAAATAAATGACTGTTGGTTTGGTATTTTATTATGGATGTTATCTAAACGTTTTTGCCAGCCAAACATGAGACTTAAATATTTACCCCCTGAGATTTTAAGTGAATATTTCAGTCATTTAAAACACATTCATGTTTTTTTTAATATTGCGTAATGATCACATGACATGCAGGTAAACAAATTAAATATTTCATGTTTTTATTTTAAAATGATTTTATGTACATTTTACCTTATGATAGAATTTATTAACTTTTCATCAACTCACAAAAACCCTAAAGCTCTCTCGTGAAACCCAGTTTGAGAAACCCTGATCTAATGCAGTGACATACAAACTTCAGAGTCCAAATAATTTAACCGGTAATTTGTTTTTTATATGCATGTTGCTTTCACACAGGAAAGCTCCATGACTTCTTATTGTTTTGGCATTGGGGCACTGCATTATTCTTGGTATCCTAAGACACACCAGGTGAGAATGGACTCAGCAAAGCAATTATTTCATTGCCTGAAGCTATGAAAGTGATTTGGCAAAACAACCACACTGTCATTTGTCATGTCAATACAGCACGCCCATGTGAAAGTGAAAGCAATGAAGAGAGTGATGCTGACATTTACAACAACGGCTGCTGGAAAGACACAGTGAAGTCCCTCAGACCCACCGCAATCTCAATCGGTGCTTTTAAATTAAAGGTGAAGTGTGTCACTTGTTCTCTGTAACAGCCATTCAAATTTTAACAAAATATACTGCATACAACAACAGATCCCAAACATTTACACACCATGTCTGTCACACACTATAAAGCTAATCTTAAAAATAGTGTTTTTATAACCTTCCTATGCTTTGTATATAACACTACAGACACTTCAACACTCTTTAAGTGTTTCTGTCATCATTTACTCTCCTTCAAGTATTGATTTCTTCCTTCCATGAAACCATGAGAAGATATTTTGAAGAATGTCCTGACCACTCAATAAAATAACAATGAATACATGATTCAGAATTTCCACTATACCTTTCAAAAGTTTGGGGTTGGTAACATTTTTATTTTTAAGAAAATTTATAATTTTATTCAGCAACCAATGCATGTCAAAAATGACCATAAAGGCATTTATAATGTTAGATTTCTATATCAAATAAACGCTGTTCTTTGAAACTTTCCATTAATCAAACAATCTTGGTTTCCACAAAAATATTAAGCAGCACAACTGTTTTCAGCATTAATAATAAGAAAAGTTTGTTCCTTGAGCTGCAAATCAGCATATTAGAATGATTTCTGAAGGATCATGTGACACTGAAGAGTGGAATAATGATGCCGAATATTCAGCTTTGCCATCATAAAAAAAACCCCACTAATAATGTTTTACAATATTACCATTTTACTGTATTTTTGTGGCTAAATAAATACAGCCTTGGTGAGCATATGAAAAATGTCTTCAAATACATTTTCAAAAATCTTACAGACCCAAAACCTTTCAGGCAAGCGGACAGACAGATTTACACATAACACAGATTTCACTAATTACTAAGTACTTTTACAATCGCACCAGTAAACCTGTTATAACAAATAAAAAATAAAAAAATCTCCTTAAGATGACAAAGAGATGTTTACCTGCAGCATGTTATCTGTTTAAAGACTTTTCCTTCTAATTCAAAGCACACACACAAACACTTAAACATGCAGTCATACCCCTTCTGGTGGTGTGGGTGAGACGGCCTCTCCATCCTGTCCCTGTGCGCAGAGGTGAGGGGACATGGTGGGCGACTCGTCAATGAATGGCATGGTCTCTGAGCCATCCTGAGACTTCCTGTCCTCTGCAGTATCTCCCTCATAGCCATCAGTGTTGTAGTTAAAGTCTGGAAGGAGAAAACAGAGGAGTGTAAGATAGAGTTAGAGGAACTTTGGCTCACACCACAGATTAGTATCATCATGTTTGGCCGCTCAAACATTAGCGATGCTGACAGCTCTACAGTGTTTACATTTCTGAAGAAAACCAATCCACAAATGGTGCAATTAGTTGCTGTGCATAACATAGGGTGTGTTTCATAGCTGATCTGCAAGTAGAGAAGAGGGCGGAGACTCTGGGTATGACTGACAGGATCTGTAGGGTATGGTGGGAAATGTGTGGGCATTTTAAGATGCTGTAATGCAGTATTACATCGGCTATAATGGCTGACCGTGCAGTGGGCGAGAAAGTAATTTATCAAAGCTCTGCCAATATTAAAGATCCAAAGCAGAAACCAGCAGAGAAGCAAAACCTTTGAACAGCTAACTAATGTACAACCATTTATTACTTTTCCATTTATACAATTAGACTAAAACTCCAGCTTCACAACAGAACCAAGTAATTGTATTCCAACTTGAAACGGAAATGCATTTAAATGATATCTGAAATAGGCCTATGCTACTATCATACTGTTTACAGTGGTGCATTTAAATCCCCCTAGTTTTCTATTGTTAGTGTATTGTTAGACAAATCTATCACTAGCAAAGCCCACCAACTAGCAGACATGCTACCAACATATTAACTACAAGATAAAACATGCTAACAATGCCTGTTTAAGACTGTATGCTAAAACATTCTAGAAACATGTTAGCAATATATGCATGTATTAACCCTCAAGCATCCTTCGTATAACAGCCCTTAATCCGTCTCAGGTGTGATCCCAATTTTTTTTTAAATAAATGTCATATCACCATCTTCAATAAAATCTATCAATTTATTGTGATTTTTGGTGTTTATTTATTTATTTATTTACCTCTAAAAGTATCACATTTTTATGTGAACTATGCTTATTTTTAATGTTATATTTAATATTTATTTTACTTCAGAAAAAAAACAAAAACTTCTAGTAAGTTCAGACAGCCAAAACCTAGAAATTTGGTGACTTTGGTGACATCTTCTGGCTAATGATGATATACAAATATAAAAATAACGTTTTGAATTTTAATATTTTCCATTTATTTCCTATGGGAGAAATTTAGGAGTTTTTTTTTTTTTTTAAACACTTGACTGTTGAATCAAGTCCTCTATTTTTTTGTGTTCAGGTGGCATACTAAGGGAATAGTAGCCAAGTCTTGAACCGCTCAGATTAAAGAAACTATTTAAAAAAACAGAAAGAAACAAAGGATGTCGGCGCCAATAGCCTTGCGGTTAGTGCGCCGACATATACAGCGCAACTGCGCTGACGGCAACCCGAGTTTGAGTCCCGGCTTGTGGTCCTTTGCCAATCCCGCTCCCCTCTCTCTTCACCAAAAAAACACTTTCCTGTCTACTCTACACTGTCCTTTCAAATAAAAGGCATAAAAAGCCCATAAATAAAATCTTAATAAAAAAAAAAAAAAAAAAAAAAGAAAGAAACAAAGGATGGCTTTTTATGACAAATGTGCTTATTCTTTATGTTATATTTAATATTTCTTTTACTTCAGTAAAAAATATAACTGCAGTAAGTTCAGACAGCCAAAACCTAAATGACACACTGTATGATGGTATAAAAATATCAAACATTTCAATGCCACTATTTGGCTTTAGTAGGCTACTCAATGGCTGTTTTTGGTGTGTGTGTGTGTGAGAGAGAGAGAAAGTGTTTGACAAATTGAGAATGTTGTATAGGCTCAGACCTTCATTTCTGTGTATGTTTGATCTGCATTGTGTTGAAAGAACAAATGCTTTGAATTTTGGTATTCCCCATTCATTTCCCATTTTTGGGCACAAAGGTCAAATTAAGGACTTTTTTTTTTTTTAAACCACTTAACATTGTTGAATCGAGTCCTCTTTTTTTGTGTGTGCTCAGGTGGCAAACTTATAAAAAGTTCAGTAGCCTGAACCACTCAGATTAAGGAAACTATGTAAAAAAAAAATAAAAATAAAAATAAATAAAATGATGTTGCCCAAATTTGTTCCGAAGGATGATTGAGGGTTAATATACACTAAATCCATTCCAAAAATGCTAGCAACACCTAAAAAAATTCTAGAAACATGTTAGCAACATACTAGATTAATGCTAAAACATGCTAGCAATGTATGTAAATATGCCAGGTCCATTCTAATAATGCTAACAACACCTAACAAAAGGCTAAAATATTCTAGAAACATCTTAGCAACATGCTAGCTTCATGGTAAAACATGCTAGAAACATAGTAGCAATGTATTAAAATATGCCAGGTCCATTCTATTATATAAGGTGACCATATTTCTGAAAAGAAAACCGGGGACATTTCCAAGTTCAGTGGTCAAAATATCACTGAAATCTCACTTGTCATTAATTATGAATTTTTTAAAACGGGGACAGTATGTTTTTGTATTTTTTCTTTTCTTTTCTTTATTGTTGTGGGTTCCATACATTAATATCATAATTGATACAGTGGTGTTTGAGGATCAAACTTACCCTAGGTTTTTTTTTTTTTTATTAAATACAATTCACCAAAAATCACACTGAAAAATAGTAACTATTTCCTGGTGTGTAAAAATCATCATCACTAAACATGATTTATAATTAATTTAACATACAAGGCTCATTTAAACACGTTTTGGAAATTTGAAACATTTAATTTAAAAAAGCTGTCATCCCTACCAAAACATGAATTTTACTTAAATTCTCGTCACTGATAGTATTTGCAATCAGCCATTTTGTGCATTCAGCCAATATACTACAGCTAACAAATATATCAAAATGGACAAAAAAAAAAAAAAAAAATGAAGCACCTCAAAATGCTTGCTCAGATTCAACAGCAAACTTCTGATGCCAGAAATGTACCTGCTTAAAGTTATAACTGAAGCTGAAATATGTGTGCTTGATGCGTGAAAACAAACCTCATAGGTTCTTGCACATCATAAGCACTTTTGAGTTTCGTTTACCATATTTGCATCCGATAAAATAAAAAAAATGCAAAAAAATGAGTACTTCTTAAGTAAAAAGTAGCCTACAGTTTTTTTTTCTTCAGACATGTAATCAAGTAAAAGTACAAGTAATCAGTTTACATTTTACATGAATAAAGTACAAATACCCCCAAAATAATACTTAAGTACAGTAATCCAGTAAAATTACTAAAAGTATGTTACACCGCTGCAAATAGCAAACATCTCAAAACAGGCTGGTATTATAACGAAATTATGGCTTTACAAAAACACATTAAAATAAAACAATAAATATTATAACATATGATAAATAAAACAACAAATGTTATTTTCTAACTGTATTTAACATTTTCACAACTGTGTGTAGATACCTACAACCTTTTAAATTTTATGTTTATAAACATATGCTTCTGGAAATGGATCTTTTCTATCCCTAATCAGGGTTAATATTTAGCATTTTAGGCTCATATTGACTACAAAGTATGTGCTTTCTGCAAATGTAATTGTGCAAGTGGAATTGATTAGTTTATTATTTTTTATATCATTCATATCCGAGACTTCAGAGTTGTGACGCAAAGTTTCAGGAATGTTTAATAGGCCTATTGTGTGCAAAACAATCCTGCAACCTACATGTCTTGTCATACACTGCACACAAACAGTATTACTTTGTTTTAATATGTAAATAAAGCGGTCTCTTTTGATAACTGATGATAATAGCGATCTGCTCTCGTCCAAGCTTTTCATGGCTACAGTAGCGGCGTACGATCAAGTAATCAGTTCTCTGCTGGTGAAAATAATCCCAATCAAATCACAGCCAACCTTCTAAATCACACTAAACAACCCAGATTAATTGCAGGTTGTTTTGACCGTGCAGTAAAACGGGGACATTTCCGGGGACAACTCCAGTCGGGGACAGGACAACAAAAAACGGGACTGTCCCCGGAAAAATGGGGACGTCTGGTCACCCTATTCTATTAATGCTAACAACACCTAACAAAAGGCTAAAATATTCTAGAAACATGCTAGAAACTGTAACCCCAGCAGACTCATTTTGTTGTGTTTTTCCTCCCCATATGTGCAGTGTTCCCTTTAATTAGTCATTCCTTGCACCTGTGTCTTCCAAATTATCCTGTTTAAAAGCCCCAGTCCATTCAGTTTGTATTTGTTTCCTCCTGTGGATTATTAAAGGCTGTTCTTTGTTAATTACCTCGTTTCTCACTCTATCACAGTAGAAGTATGACAGAAACATGTTAGCAATGTGATAAATCATTCTAGAAACGTCAAACAATTTAGCCACGTGATAAAACATGCTGTTCATCCTTGATCTATCCACCTATCCATTGTATCTGTCTAGACTGCAACGCTTTTAAAACTACTCCAAACTTTCTGACCAGGATTTTGAAGTTTTTAATTAAGTCTTTTTGTGACACATGATAGCATTTCACAGAAATCACATTGAAAAGAACCCAAAATATTCCCACTTAAATGGAACTTTAAGAGCACAAAGAGGAGCAAAAATCTCCTGTTAAAGTGTTTATGAGTTTAACAGCATTCACAGGAGTTACGTCTTCATTAAAATGGAAAATGCAGTGTGTTTGTGTCAAGACACACACTCCCACATGGCCAGAGACTAGCACATAAACAAAAGAACTGCTTGACAACCCAACCCTGAGGGGTGGGGCCAGCCAGTCTGTCACCATGGTTGTTACCGTGACGACTATTGATAACCAACACAGGATCAGACCAATTGTAACTCAACTTGGTTACAATGGCATGTTCCTTTCCCCTTGAAAATACATTGTGTGTCACATCAAAGTGACACTGTCTGTCACTCAATACTCAAAGAAGCAACAAAGCAAATATAATAAGGCACTGTAAAATTAATGTTTGTTTTATTTATTTCAACTCATTTTTCATCTTTCTGCTACAAAACAAAGATTTAGTTTGATCTTCTAGCTGGTCTATGTATGTGAGCATGTTTACATCAGGAGAGATTAATAGTGTTCGATAAAGAGGCTGGTCATAAGACAGCACAGGAAATAACTGTGCCATTTAACTGCTGAGCAGAAAAATGGGCTGAATGTGGGTCAACAGGCTCTCATATCCGTTTTGCCTACAGCATGTGTGTATAATGACATGGGTACTACAAGGTAAACATGGTTTATGAGGACACTTCCTGTGTCCCCATAAAACAAAAGGCTTAAAAAACACAAAACAGTGTTTTATGAAATTCTAAAATTGGCAGTAGTTTTCTGTAAGGCGTAGGTTTAGCTGTAGGGTTATTGTAAAGCGATAGAAAATACAGTTTGTACAGTAAAGGTGTAGTATAAGCTTATTGGGAACAAAAATGTACCCATTAAGCACAGCCAGACTTTTTGAATTAAAATGCTTTTTTCATTTAAAACAAAATTAAATAGTTATGTGTGAGAGATTAATATTGAGTCACATGGTGGTGATTTCGCAAACAAGTTTCACATGTGTCTGATTTGTATCTGTATTTTGTATTTTTCTGGTTGACTATCTACTGTACCAAAAGTAGGTAGTCAAAATTATCAAGGTAGCCAAAGTAGGTAACCAAACTGTCAAAACTGGTTCAGTACAGTACTAAATGTAGTCATCATATGCAAATCATGTGTGCCTCATATCACACAGTGTATAAATGTGTTTAAGAGAGAACTAAACACCAAGAACATACCAGTAAAAGTTAATATACACTTCCTTTTTTCAAAAACGTATTACCCTCATGAAGCAGCAAACACACAACACACTGCCCTGTTTGGCCTTGATGCCAGTTTAATGCATTTAGACAGCATACATGGGATGAAAAATCGATTGTTACTGTACATCCGCATTGGCGGAGAGAGACTGTAGTTGCATGTGGCTCCACGTACATATGCTGAATGCATTATGGGATTTTAGCAACTGGTTTCTTTAGCTACGGAGCCACAGAGAAGAAAAATACAATATAAATCTGATGGTATAAGAGATGTTTTAAAGAGATTAACCAAGATCCCACATAGTGTGGGGGCAAACAGTTTAAGCATTTAAGCTAAACAACATGGGATATTCAGTCTTTTTAAAGTAAATAATCTGATTAGATAATCAAATAGCTGCAACTGCCAATATTTAGACATTTTAAGAAAAAACTGTACACACACACACACACACACACACACTATTACATATACACACACTTAATCCGTCTTACTATGGGGTGAAATGATGGATCGCAGGATGCATGCAGCATCAGAGAAGAAAGCCATGTGAATGCTATCCTAAACTTTACTAGGTTCACAGCAGACAGCACCACACAGACCTCATGTTATCAGAGGAACAACACGCATACACACACACCGGGGGGGTGTAACAAATAGGAACCTTTAAAAAGGTTTTATTCAAATATATGGAAATACAATTCAAGGTAAACAAGAGGCTGAGCTGTATATGAAAAGTGCTTCATAGTTCAACAGACAGAATAGACAGGAACACATTTGTTTGAGACAGTTGTTATTATTTGCCACAAAGACAATTTTTGTTGTCTTTAACCCATGTATTCTTGTATTTTAATAGAACCAAAATTTTAGAAACCAGGGAAATTTCACAATTCTCTAGTCCACACTGAACAGCACAGCAAAAACTACTAGCTAACATAACGTTCAAACTAGGGCTGTGCAATTAATCAAAAATCAGTAAAAGTACAGTAATTGAGATAAAATGATTTTTGCGCCCCATTCCGCCCCCTTTGCTTGATTGTGTAACAGTAAATTGGATCCGTGTGGCTCTTAAAGTGACAGCAGGCTAATATTCATGCTGCCAACTGTGTACTTCATATTAATCAAACAACAAAAGACAAATTCAAAATCACTCACTGCTCTTGACTGTAGGAATTTTGTAGCTTTAATAAGATGTTTAATTCTTACAGTGGATGTTTAATTCTTACAGTGAAGACAATGCTGTTTTATTTTACATTAGATTATTCAATTTATCTTGTAGGCTGTTAACTGAATACTTTAGACTTACATTAAAAAAAAAACTTAAAGCACAGTTTTTTTTAATTGTATCTTTTTTATACTATTGTATTCCTTTGATTTTTTATTACTGGCAGTTTAATTATTTTCAATAATTTTGAGGACCTTTTATGTTGTTTTTTTTTATTTTGAACTAATATTAGTTACTCTAGTATTCTGTGGTTTTGAGAATTGTGACATTTCGCTGGTCTCTAAAATGTAGATGTTATAGCAACCTTATTTACAGAAAATATATATTATATATATTAATCTTTCATATAAACTTTTGGTCATATGGCCCACTAATAATAGTGTTAAATAACCGTGATTATAATATTGACCAAAATAATCGTGATTATGATTTTTGTCATAATCAAGCAGCCCTAGTTTAAACATTAATAAAAACAAGAAATAAATTGAAACAAATATACAAATAGCTATAGCAACAGCACAAATAAATCTTATAAAATGAAGATACAGATTAGGTAAACAATGCTTTAATTTTTCAGGCAGGTCTAAAAGTAGTATTCAGGTAAGATATTATACAAACTGAATGAAGTAATCTATACATATAAAATAACACTGAATAGTCTACACTGTATAAATTAAATATAAATTATAGAATAAAATATAGAATATAATCCTTTTTAAAGCTGCAAAAAGTTACTCAGCCAAGAGCAGTGAGTGATTTTCTCTTTTTCGTGTTGTTTGATAAACATTAAAGGAGACCTATTATGCCCCTTTTTACAATATGTAATAAGTCTCAGGTGTCCCCAGAATGTGCCTGTGAAGTTTCAGCTCAAAACACTCCCCCATTTTGAGTGAAAGCCGAAACACGCTGTTTTTGTGCATGTCTCTTTAAATGCAAATGAGCTGCTGCTCCCTACCCTCTTTTCCAGAATAGGGCTGCCTTTACAGCTTGTATCTCAGATACTCCACCAAAAAACATCTGTTTGGTGTTGTTTATGATGTCACACTGAAATCATGTGTTTTAAACCATATTAGTTTACACTTCTGATATACAGTTTTCTGAGCGCAAACATCCGAAACACGTGCACAGAACATGGCTGTCACATGGCATGTGAGCACTAAACTAAGGCCTCTTTCATGTCGTATTGAGCATAAACTGTCAAATATACACAAGTTTATGTTAAAATCAACATACAGAGTTACAGAAAAAACTTTTGCCATGGCATTAGAACTGGTACACAGTTGTCACTTGCAAAAATACAGTGACTGCACCATAGGTGGAAACGTGCAGGTTAAGGGGCGGTAATGTAATAAGATCCCCTTTCTACATCACGGGGGGAGCGAAATCTGAGCAGCTCGCTTTTTCTCAAGCTTGCAGAGAAAGGCATACCAATTTTTTTTTACTGAGTTGTTCTTTTTCAAGTTTCCTAGAATGGTAGATTCACCTGGGACCCGATTATATCATTTAAGCACAGAAAAGGCCAGAATTTCATATGTCACCTTTAATGACACAGACAGACTGCTGTCACTTTAAGACCAAATGTACAGACAAAGTCCCTTTAAGACAAGTCATGTTACTTGGCACCCATCTTTGAAACACCTCTCGGGCATCCAAGTGCAAGTCCTATCTCTTTGAATGGGGAAACATCGAATTCTACAAAACTGTTCACTAGGCTTGCGATTAAATTTCATATTTGAAATCACCAAATAAATCTGATAACAACTGTGTCATAAATGTTGTTTATTTTGCTCAAATAATTTTACAAAAACATTACTAATCACGCTAGATCAGCCAGTGCGCATGCGCAGTCCTGAGCGCACGTCTCAGAACGCTAACTGTTTCTATAACAACCAGGACGCTTCTAATGGCAGCTGCAGTGTGTGCTGACTTTACCGATTACCGATTGGCTCCTTCACTCAGAAGGCGGGGCTTCCTGCAATTGAACGGCCATATTGAGTGTTGCATTTTTCCCCATTCAAAACTATACAAGTGACATGTCTTGGGTATTCTACAGTCTTTGGTACAGATCATATATATATTATTATTAGGCAATACATTACTTTCACTTAAGACATAGCTGACCGAGGATAGAGGTGGGCTTTTTGACAATTTTGTGTATATTTGTCCATTCAAGCACATTAAGACATGAAAAAGAACTGAATTTATTAACTACACACTGTCTGAGAAGCAGCTTTCTGTGTGTGTGCTTCAGGTATCTTTTGCATCAAACCATGCTTGAATGGTTTAAAATTGGTTTAATGTTCAAACTGGCAAGACATAAAAAGACATCATGAGTCCTTATTGTCAAGCCTTTGCTGGTAATCATATAGAGTTCAGTATGGATGGGCGATATCTTATCGTTTGCGATATACTGGTAAAAATTCTCCCCACAATAAGAATTAGTCTTCCCGCAATAATAATGATAAAATCTAGTTGTTCACATATTTCTTTGTGCGACTGTGTGGAGTGATGTGAAGGAAGGCGAACATGAAATTCAGCAGCTCCTTCTACAATCTGGAACAGGTTTGGATAACACTGTACAGTGCTACAAAAATCGGTCTGAGCCTTGAATAAATGTACTACAGTAGCACGTGTGCAATACAGTTTTACATGTGTATGAGTCGATTACAAACCTGTCGTCCAACAAAGATATTATTCATTAACGTGCTTTTTCTCCATATTAACTTCATAACATAGTCGAGTGTTTGAAATAACTTATTTTTGAGATCAGATGTGCTTTCGTATCAGAATAAGGCAGAAATCATACTATTTTATAGCATTATATACAGTGATAAAGGCTATGTCGATTACCATTGCATTATAAATACACTTTACAAATACCCAAGATTGCTTGAAGAACACAGACCATGTATTTTGTGCAATCACAAGTTTATTGTCTTCAGGTTTCCTCAGTCAAAATTTCTCTATCTGCGTTTTATTCAGCTACAGCGATCACTGGATACCTCTGTCCATATTCGTGATTTCCTGGAGCATTACTTCTACTATGCATATGTGGAGTTTTTGCGCGAGGGGGCGCCCTCCGGCTTCCAGTATGTATTAAACAGTTGTGTGTACTGCTCACAACACCCTATTTTGGGTAAAAATAGGAAATATAATGCTTTTCTCTAAAAAAAAAAACAGGATTCCCTAAATTATCGTCATTGATATCGTTTTCGCAATAAATATCAGAAATTATCACGATACATTTTAAAGCCCATATCGCCCATCCCTAGAGTTCAGAAAAATACATAGTATTTTTAGTACAATACAATTTATAGTAATACTATACTGTCATTAGTTCCCCATTGATATTTTGATATTAATTCCCTTTCTAACACTAGTTGAGCCATGGAGTTTTTTTTCTTATTTTTGGAGACAAATGTAAACGTTGTCAGTTTTTTTGTTTGTTTTTTTCATTTTACTTGTCCACTGCACATAAAAGGTGCTACAAAACATTTGTAATGTCTTGGAAATGATGAGTGCACATCCTGTTTCTTGAGTGGCTGAAGTGAAACTGTAAAATTTGATTTCAAGCCATTTTCCTGCAGACAAAAAGTGCTCAGGCGTAAATGGTAAAAGGCTTGTAATAGTTGTTTACTGTCCTGCTTTCCATAATAGCAGCCGGTCGGAAAGGTCAACAGTCCGGTCTTTGTGCTGAGCTGTATGAAAGGCCTGTCTTACCACCACACAGCCCTGTTAAAACATGCCACATCAACACTGATTACTGCCTGAGCCTTTCATGATATGAATGAAAGGAAACACACACATCTGCTTACTGTCACACCATGTTCCCTTTCAGAGACCTCACTAAATAATCTGCTATTAAAGCAATAAACCGAAAAGGCCATGCATTATACATCCAAGGTTACCATGATGAAGGAGAATCTGGAAAGATCAGGTATGGTAAAGGAGACTGCAAATATCCCCTTAAAATTTCAGTATTTCAACTCAAATCAATCAAACTCAGAGCGACTGTATGGAAGAAAGTTCCAGTAGTAATATTGACCCTGAGGACATTTATATCTGCCACACTTATGATTGAACACCCAGCACTGTGCTCACAAACTGCCAGAAAGTTTCTACTATAGGTGAATGTGATCCATAACTCACAGACTGTAATGAAACAAAACACTCAAGAGGACACATTTAGGGCTGCAACTAACGATTATTTTGATAATCGATTAATCGGTCGATTATTTTTACGATTAATCGATGAATCGGTTTATGTACTTATATTTTAGTTTTGCCCATTTTTTTCCCCAAATAAATTATTAACAAAGGGTCTTTATCATTCAACATAGACTTTTTAGAGATTTTAACCATTTTGCATTGTCATATCCTCATCAAAAACATACCTGGAGTTGTGTTTTATTATGTGTTATTTATCCTTTGTCGAACTCTGCTGCAATCAAAACACTGACCCATACATACTCTAGCAAATTTCACAAGGAGATTTCAAATAATGTTTTCACCATGGCAATCCTTAGGGCTCCTAAAGTAGTTTAACATCCCGAACAAAGCTTATTAAGGAATCTTTCAGAACATATTATCACGAAGAATAACAATAAAACAGAATTAAAATTGCAGTAAATTGCGTTTTATTATTTTTTTCCTGTAAACACACAGCTTATACCTGGGAAACAGCTTTATAGCTTATGCTGTGAAATTGTAAACAATCCTTCCAATAAAGTGCCAATGGCATGAAAAACCTGAATGGAACTCACATTTTAAAAAGTAAAATTTAAAGTAAAATACATCAGAAGGTTGTCCAGAAAAAAAAAATTGGACACACAAAAAACCTGCTGTGTGAAAAAGAGCAGTGAATGCTTAGAAAAAAGTGCATTTCAAATACATTTAAACATTAACCTCTCTCAATCAGTCATAATTAGGCTGCAATAACTGAATTATGAACTGGTAAACGACAAAGCTTTAAATGTTAATTGTTAACAAAGCAATGTTATCAGCTTTTACGACTAAACATTTGCAAACAACATTGTACTGCATAATCTGCACAAATAAAAGTCTTTGCACACTGTGATTTTCATCGGATTTAAATATGTAGTGGTCCTTATAACAGTGCAAAATTCAAAAATGTAATAAAGCGATAAAATGTTAAGAAAAACAGCTTATGCCTGAACTGACAGGAATTCGACTACCTTTGGGAAATGAGGCAGAACACTATTCACTCATTATTTGAGAAAAACTTTGCATTGCAGTGCAAAAAGGTCAACATGTCCAAATGTTCAGGGCTTAACAGGTAGGCTTGCTCTCTTTTTGCTCCCACACTTTGGATGACTTCGTCCGATTAGTTTTATCTTCCGCTTTTTTTCTTTTTCTTACTCGAGCTTACTTCACTGCCGCCTACCTCACCCATCACGCTGAATGCTGCAGACAGAGAGACGCTGTGCGGGAAGCACGTGACATAAAACGAGGCCAGCTATTGGCTATTCGCTGCTTCTCCTGCTGTACTGGCTGAGTAAAACCTCCGGTGGCTCATGCAAACTGCCACACTTTGGTCACCGCAGATTTAAAATATGCACCGCTTACGGCAAATAAAAATTATTTAGCAACGAATCGATTACTAAATTAGTTGACAACTATTTTAATAATCGATTTTAATCGATTAAATCGATTAGTTGTTTCAGCTCTAGACACATTAAACCTGTGTCATTAATCACATGACCTGGCCAAGCGCCAGTGTGATGACTGCATTTTGCATTTAAATGGATAAACGGTTTTGTGTAAACAGAAGCAGGAACACAAGCACTTCAAGCTATGCAAGCAATATTGTGTAAAATATATGAAAACATTATTACAAAGTATTCATTTTCTATTTTTATCTATTTTAAAATGTAATTTATCCCTGTGATGGCAAAGCTGAATTTTCAGCATCATTACTCAGTGTCTACAGTGTCACATGATCCTTCAGAAATCATTCTAATATACTGATCTGCTCAAGAAACATTTCTTATTATTATCAATGTTGAAAACAGTTGTGCTGCTCATTATTTTTGTGTAAACGGTCATAATTTTTTCATGATTCTTTAATGAATGAAGGTTGAAAAAGACATTTTTAGTTTAAGTCTTCCTTTCACTTTGTGTTAAAATAATGATTAGTAAATACAGAAAGTAATATTAATCTACAGTAGCTTAATAAATGCTGTAATAGTATTGTTCATTGTTAGTTAATTATTCCTAATGTGTTAACTAATGTTGTGATGTAATGAACTGAACTTCATTGTAAAGTATAAAGGACAAAGTTGGCACAACTTTTCCACACCATGTAATGGTAATGAGTCATGATGTTACATCAGTGCTTCATGATGGCATGGGTAGAAGTTTTGATGATGTCACAGTACTTGTACCCAACAACACACAAAGGCACACGGATCCCTTCTGATGGACAGCCAGCTACCCTTTAGCCCCGTCACTGTCAATCAACTGCTTGTTTCCATGCCGAGTGCCCGGGTTGCCATGACAACCTGAGATTCTTCAATGCATTCACTGGTTGAATGAGATTGAGAGGATCCTGAATATAAAACAATTCTCTATTTATAGGCATGTGAGTGAGTTTAAAGGTGCCAACTATAATGGACATACAGTGAAAACACCAGAAACACGTCACACTGACACACACATCAAACTGTTGTCAGCCAGTATTGGGAGTCAATAAACCTCCTATTAAGGATTAATTATGGGAGAAAAAGATTCTACATTTGCAAAATAAGTATTTAAATAGGTTACTGTCATTGTTGGTGGTGTCTAAAAATAGTTTCTTATTAAATTGAGTTTGAAACATCTTTTACCACTTGACTGCTGATTCAGGACTCTTTGAAAGTGAAAATTAAAACAACAAAACACATACACTAAACACATTTTTCATGTATGTGCTTTTTGTTACTTTGCATCTACGTTAACCACTACTATTATATATAGAGAGACATTTCAAGTGCAATTTCATGTAAAGCCCAATATTCTGTGGCAAAAATATGATAAGATAAAGGCATGATATGATTAATACTGTGTAAAAAAAAAGACAAAATTAGCTTTAACGTCATATTGCACACCTACAGTCTACCCACGGATCATTCACACAACGTCTGATGCATACTGCAAACTAAAATGGCAATGAAGATGCCAGAACGTATTACTTTCTGATGAAAGGTCTACACACATTGTCCTAATTTGTTTATTGTTGTCTATACAATATTCACGGAGACTGCTACGTCATCATTCTAAATCAGACACCACTTTGTTGCACCACGGTCTATTATTGCGGTAGCATCGATTTCAGATTCACTTCCAGTGTAAGTGGAAAGTCCTTGGACAGAACAGGCTACAGTGTGCACCAGACTCTATGCCAGCAATCAAAAGTCTGTCTCTAGCCAAACCTGGGCTGAATTAGCATGCATGCACCTAAAATAGAATAGATCCCAGCAGGAATCATTCATCAACAGGTATCCAGTCATCCCTGGACAATACACACAGCTGCTAAGAGGAAGATAAGGCTGATTAAACTCATACATGCTGTTACTGCAGGGCAGTTTGACCAAAAATCAGTATCACATTTTATTTATTTATTTTTTTTCATGGTTTATCTTTTTTTTTTTTTTTTTTTTGACTGTGCCATTTTATGATTCAGATTTAATACTTTGATCAAATGAACAGCTTCAAAATAAAAGTATTGTAAATGTTGTACTGTATGATAATGGAAGATAAGAAGAAATAATTGCACAGTTGGAAAATTTTACATAAAATCTCATATGGTAAACCAGTGACGGTAAATGGTTATGGTTATGTTTAAGCATTGCTAATGATTCAGACGCCATAAAATCATAGAATTTTGCACCATTTTAGTACATGTCTGACCTTTTTTAGGTTAATATATCAAAATATTTGTGTCCTCTTGACGGTAAATCATTTTAGCAGACATTGTTAAAAGTCTAGCGTCTGTAAGATTTTTTTTAATGTTTTTGAAAGAAGTCTCTTATGTACACCAAGGCTGCATTTATTTGATTAGAAATCGTAATCAAATATTTTTGACATTTTTTAATGTAATTTATTCCTGTGATGGCAAAGCTCAATTTTCTGCATTACTCCAGTCTTCAGTGTCACATGATCCTTCAGAAATCATTCTAATATTCTTTTTTGATGCTCAAGAAACTTTTATTATTGGCAATGTAAAAAACAGCTGCTTAATTTTATTTTTCATTTATTTATTTATTTTGTGGACATATTTTTCTGAATAAATCTGATAGAAAGCTCAGAACAGAAACATCTTTTGTAGCATAATAAATGTTACAAAATAAAAATCAATTTAATGCATCCTTGCTATTTAAAAGCAATAACTGAAACAGTATAGTGTATGCACATATTTACATCTGCAGTCTTCCTTTGCTGCAAAAACAGACCAAAAGACGCATCAAAATCTTACAGCTGTATAAAAATGTAAAGAGATTACAACTACTCCTTAATGTTACACCCCTTTTCCCAGGATCCTTACTATATATTATATTTGAGGATGAAGAGTTTGACAGATGCTGTAGTAAAAAAAAAAAAGACGAAGGATCTCTGCAGATTATGATGTATTTTAACATAACAACTGGCACACATTTGTTTTTAACATAAATAAGTGTTTCCTGTTTCCTCTGAGGGCTGATGTTGAGCGGTGGCTCATTTCTCCGCTGTAATGGAGAGACTGAGGGGATGCATGTCTGGTTCACACGTACATCCCACCCAGTCGACTCCACTCTGACAAGATGATTGATGAGCAGCAGATACACACACGCACATCGCCCATGTTAAAGTGGCCAACTTAAATGTCATTTCATAGGAAATTGATTTTAGTGAATGCAATTAAATGTAAGGTATTAGACGACCTCCAACACAGTGTTGGGCTGCTGCTGTTTGTATTATGTGTGCATGTGTTAAACAAACAGAGCACCAAATAAAAGGATCTCAACAGCAGTACTCTGCTGTGTTTGAAGACCAGCTCTAATCTAATTTGCTGAGTGCAGAGTGATGATTAGTCCCTCTGCTTTAAAGCCCACAGCACAATTCAGAGGGGATCTGAGATCACACTTTTGCCTCTCGACACTGATCTCAGCATGAGCCAAGAGAAAAAAATGAATTCACAAGCTCCTTATGCATCACTCCCTTCTGAAGAGCTCTCAGAGCTGCTGAGGTTTAATTGGTTAGTATTCATTTGTCTCATTGAATGTTTGATTTACTTAATTGTATTTTTAAATAATAAATTTTGTTTCTATTTTGCATTTTTGTATTTTATTTTATTGTTTGTTTTGTTTTATTGCTTTATTTTGTTTTGCTGTTTTGTTTCATCCCAATTCACAATTCACCCAATTAATACTTATACTATGCTCTAAAAGTATGTGTGTGTGTATATATATATATATATATATATATATATATATATATATATATATATATATATATATATATATATATATATATATAATTTTACATGTGTAGCAGAAGAGTAGGCACGTTTATGGGGAAAAAAAGTCTTTTAAAAGAACCTTTTTTAGTTTTAGTTTTTTTAATTTTCTTGTTTTGTATCCTGTTTTGTTGTCTTGTTTTTTTTTTCCTTTTTTGTTTCACACACTTACTGTATACCATGTCCTTAAGGTATATACTTTTATTCTGTACTTAAGAGTGTGTAGCAGAAGAGTAGGCAAGTTTTAGAACATATTTGCATCTTTAAAGTAAAGTTTTGCC
The DNA here is from genome assembly GCF_018340385.1 of Cyprinus carpio. Classification (NCBI taxonomy): domain Eukaryota; kingdom Metazoa; phylum Chordata; class Actinopteri; order Cypriniformes; family Cyprinidae; genus Cyprinus; species Cyprinus carpio. The sequence continues at coordinate 20,576,144 of NC_056601.1, forward strand.
ACATAGTTACATGCATACCGTCACCATAAACTGGACTGTCAACCATATTTTTCCCATACTGGAAAAGAAGAGATGTGCCCAGGCCACAACTGCAGATCAGTGTACTATTTATGCAGAGAACTCTCCTCGTGTTTTTACATAATGATGCATTTAAAAATAAATGGATAAGCATATCTTTACAAAAGTTCACAATGTTGTTGCACATTAAATATTCTTCCATCAGGTTAAATATTTATTATTAATCACTTAAATCCCTTCATCTAAATCGCTTTACTTAACTGCTGGATCTGCACATCTGCACACATCTTATCACACAAAGCACAATGATTAGCCATTACAGTGTGTATAAATCTGCACTTCAAATTCCTACTAGAAATAATAGACCATCCAGGTAACCTTGGGATACTCATTTCTAGATGCTATGATTAGGAACACACTAATTCTTATTTTTAATATTTAGGGCAGATGTTATGTGAATTGGGACACAGCATTTATTTGGTTTTGTTTTGTTTCTGAGAGATAATGCTTCTACCCATGTTATATTGTACCCAAACAAACTTGCCAAATAAGCACTCAGATATTACATTTGAAATATATAGAAGCAGAAAAATAAGAGCACAATGTCCTTCCTCAGCACTTTTATGCAACTGTTCAGGAGAATTATGTAATCTTTTGCAAACCTCTCTGGCTCACCCTGTCTAGATTTTTAACCCTGTGGAAACAGAGGCAAGACTAATATCAGTGTGTGTCTGCGTGTACTGTATGTCAGTCTCATCTGGTGAGGGTTATTGAGGGCACGAGGGGAAACACAGTGTCTCTTCAGGGACGTCATTAGGAAAAGAATGAGGAGGAGATGAAGAGAAGAGAGGGATGGTGTGAAAAAGATAAGTGATCACAGTATAAAGATGACACAAAACTAGATCTTTAAATTTTCCACAAGACGAAAATTTCAAAACCAATCACTTAAAAGGTAACAGCACATCACTTCCCAGCAAAACAAAACTCTGCAAGATTATTTAGTGTATGTGTGTTATATTCTTATGGTTACAGGAAATAAAAGTTGGTAAACTGTTTGTCCAATGTCCATAGAACCCCTTACCCTCAGGCATTAAAAACAGTAACAGTGAAGCTTGCCTATAAAAGATGAACAAAATGAGAGGAGGGGTTGAGAGGAAAAAGTGGGGTGGTGACATACAGTTTTGCCATCTGTTCTTTTCTGTTAAGATGAGACCAGAACACACACACACCTCAGAACATGTAGAGCACAAATATCAATTCACTTACGACTTTAGTAATCAATACAAACACTATTTCGAGAGCACTCGATGCCAGTGGCCAATACACACACACACACACACACACACACACACACACACACACACACACACACACACACACACACACACACACACACACACAGTCCTTATACAACACCTGAGCTAATAGTGGCAGAGAAAATTCCAATCAGTCTCACCATCACAGCGTTAAATTGGAATTTCTCTCCATGGAAGCATCTCATCTGAAGAGCCAGAAGCTGTTTAGCAGAACAGACACATCTATTTTCCACAGTGTATTCTCTTTCTCTCGCACACATCATCACTACATTCATTCACTTTCTTTCTATATCTCCCTCCATTCTTACTCATTTTGTCTATCCATTGGATCTGGGCTCCATTGGATCTGATGCCTGAAACATGTGGTTGTCTGTTATGCTTTGAATAATTAATGGACACATTAATGGCAAGCACCACTCATATTATTTCCAGAAAATGTATCTAGTTGTTTTGGTTATTCCTTCAGTTCATTGCTCTAATACACCTCTAAGATAATCACTGTTCTTTAGCAACCACCATTTTAGTAAAATTCCACAATGTTGGGCTAGACTGGACAAAAACAATAGAAGAGGCTGTGCATGTGATCTGTTTATCTGTAATACCACAATAATAAGGCCATTTATACAACAAAAAGGCTGTTTTAGTAATATTATTGAACTTGGCGGGGACCTGCAAGCTTGAACATAAGCAGAGGAGGCTGAAGCTCATGCAGAGAGATTTGAGAAGATCTAAAAGGTCAACAGGCTGCTTGAGTCTCTAATGCACTCCAGACTGCATCGTTCAACAATACCTGAACCCATGAGAGGAGAAAGACAGAGAGTGAGAGTGAGGGAGAGAGAGAAATCTGTCATGAAAATAAGCCACCATTTAAAGGTGCCATAGAATGCATTGATACAATATTTTAAATTGTTCTCTGATATCTACATAGAAACTATGTGGCTTAGGTAAGAGCAAAAAATCTCCAGAAATGGTGTCCTTTTACAACCGTAGGATTTGTGCCTAGAATGAAATTGCCTGTTTTAGCTTATTTGGAAGGGTCATGAATAATAATGTCGAGCTCTGCTTTGATTGGCTATTTCACACTGCGGCTCATTTCAGCAGCCCACACAGCATGAAGTAAACACAGGGACTCCTAACCCTAAGTTTGACTCCTAACCCTAAGGTTGTTTGTTCAAGTCTCGGGCCGGCAATACCACAACTGAGGTGTCCTTGAGCAAGGCACTGAACCCCCAGCTGCTCCCCGGACACCGCAGCATAAATGGCTGCCCACTGCTCTGGGTGTGTGTTCACAGTGTGTGTGTGTGTTCACTACTGTGTGTGTGCACTTTGGATGGGTTAAATGCAGAGCACGAATTCTGAGTATGGGTCACCATACTTGGCTGTATGTCACGTCACCTTCGTCACCTTCACCTTAAAAAAAAAAAATGCAGGATCACTTTTTACTTTCACTTTTCTAGATTTGCGATCATACGTGCTTCTGTGTTAACTACAGCAGCAGTACTTAACACACATTTTGCAAGATCAGATGCTTGTCAGTGGTGCTCAGGATCTGTAAATCATTCGCCATCATCCTCAGTCATCCATCCTTACTCTGTTTATGTGGTAAGTTAAATCTTATGTACTGTAATGTAACAGGCTAGCGCTAGCAAAAAGCTAACCATGTCCCTTTAGTGGCTCCCCTTATTTTATTAGAATGCACGTTATTTGTTTTCTGTGCCTTTCTGAATACAGACACCAACCCATCCCTGGACATCACATACCCTGCACAGCCTGGAACCTAACATTTATTTCCATGATCTGCCATTTTCGCTATTATCCTCACTTGTTTCTTCACAATACCTGCAGAACTTCTGATGATTCGGCTGTGCAGGTTCAACTGGCGGCTGGCATAGAAAATGGGCGGGTATATGCAAATGTTGGGGGCGTAACTTTTAGTGATCCCGACTGTTACTTCACAGTAGGTGTAATGTTCTAATTCGCCTATTTTTCAGTGGTCTTTTGCATGCACAAGATTTACATAAGAAGGAGGAAACAATGGTGTTTGAGGCTCACGGTATGTCATTTCTTCCATGTACAGAACTGTTATTATTCAACTATGCCAAGGTTAATACAGTTTTCCATTATATGGCACCTTTAAATGTCTATATTTCAAAAACAAACTGAAGTATAAACAATTATATCATTAAAAAAGTTATATTAAAATTGCCTTTTATGCAAGTTATGTTCATACACAGCTCAATTTGATATACAACTAAATTTGATTAATTTACTGATTATTAAATTAACTTTATTTTCAGTTGCAGTTTTCAGTAAAATAAAAACTTGAATATTGGCTTTTGTGTTTTGATTTAAAAAATCATTTCAGTGCATTGCAAACAAACATATGCATCTTTCTTAACAATAAACAACCACTTAAAACCATTTGTTTTGCTTTGTTGGGTTATGTTATGTTTTGTTTGAGTTGTTCGAAATGTATCAGTATTGCTTACTGGAACCTTTTTGTTCCCTGCTGAGATAAAAAAAGGAAAAAAGTCTGTTTATGAATAATCCAAAGCATTGTCTATATATGATACATGTGTGACTCATTTGAAAGGTTACAAAGATCAGGTAGCACTTAAGTACTACTACAGTCCACTGAGTTTTTCTGGAAAATGGGTCTTTGTCAACTTGACAGAAGAACTTTGACATTTACAATTCTCTGCTATTTATTCAACAAATCCATATTCAGCAATAAGAACTATACGGTAACACTCACAAAGAACAGCATGCTGGAGATGGCCTAACCTTTCAAAGGTCCTGACAGCTCAACAATGGCATATAAAAGGCTTCTTCTCAATATAAGAACACTCTGATTGGATCGAAGCAGAGAAAGAGGGAGAGAAAAAGAGACATATAAAATGACAGGGATGCTCCTGAGATTATGTGAAGTAGGCCTGCACCCGAGAAGATAAGTGATGTGTTGTAAATACCATATGCAAGCACCTCACGCTGTCGCCACGGCAACAGTCTCGCGCATCCCCCCATATGTCCTAATTATTCCGATTCTCCCAGATGGAGGTGACATGACTCTTCAGTAATTACTTGAATGAGTTTCCCAGAGATTCCACCACTTGGTATGAGCTGGACGACAAAGCGAAGGGAGGAAGAGAGTGAGAGAGATGTCTGTTTAAATCACAATATGAACACATCCTTCATCTGCTCAGATTCAGTCTTAAGGCTTCCATTTTTAGGTCACCAAGCTCCCAAAGCACACCACACACATACTGTGAATATATTGGCATATATTGGCATAACAACAGTACCTTTAAAGGGATAGTTCCCCCAAAAATGAAAATTACCCCATGATCTACTAACCCTCAAGCCATCCTAGGTATATATGACTTTCTTCTTTCACACGAATACAATCATTCGAATACAGATGAACACAATTGTTATATTAAAAAATGTCCTGGCTTTTCCAAGCTTTATAATGGCAGTGAATGGGGGTTGAGATTTTGAATCCCAAAAAAGTGCATCCATCCATCATAAAAAGAGCTCCACACAGCTCCAGGGGGTTAACGTATAGCCCTTCTTAAACAAAGCAATGCGTTTGTGTAAGAAAAATATCCATATTTACAACATTTTAAACCGTAATCTCTAGCTTTCGCTAACTGTGTCCAGACTCCCTTACATTAAATTCAATTAGTATGCAGTGAATGTATCCACTATCCAAGTCAAGCTATCCATATTAGGACCTGACCAGGTCACATACAGGCATCCCCACAAAGCTGTTTTAAACAGACCAGAGACAAAAAGCCACAAATTTATGATAAGATCTAAAACCTTCACGTTAACATTGTTGCAGCACCGGCAGCGCTCCGAGCATCATAATTACACTGAGTGATGCAATGTCATGGGGAACTAGAAGTTTGAAGGGCTTTTAATTAGAAGGATTTAATTATCCTGATTACAGGAGTACAAACATGCCAGGCAATCAAGGTGAAAATGTCAGTTAACATATTAAGTTTTTGACATCAGCCTGAGGTGAAGAATTCTGCAAACTTGAGCTAGTTCAAAACAAAAAACAAAACCTAACAGAATTAACAATAAAATGTAGGGTTCAGAAAAAGCAGTGCCTTAATTTCTTAAGTCATTGTGTATCAAACCCATCGGTTTAACAAACATTAACTAAGGCTGGACAATAATTCAATATCAATTCAATAGGCCTATATATATATATATATATATCGCAATGTAATTTTTTTCAATAATGGTGATATGATTTTTAAACACATTTAGGATATTTCAATATACATTGTTTTCCATACAGTGATTTATTTGTGGCAGCCCGTCAAAACATCAACTTTAACATCAAGCGACAGCTGAAAACTCATCTCTTTTGAAGCTATGTGACTTCATCTTAAAAAAAAAAAAAAAAATAATAATAATAATAATAATAATAATTATAATAATAATAATAAAAAAAAAAAAAATAACACCTAGAGCATTAAAATATATGACAATAATATTGTCTCTCTTTATTAATTCCTTCTCTTTCTAGCCTGTATTTGAACAATGTCTAAAACTTGGTATGACAAGGACTTCCTGTGTCTGTTTGCCTCTTTAAGAAGAATCACTTTATGTATCCCCCAATCGTAAGTCACTTTGGATAAAAGCGTCTGCAAAATGACTAAATGTAAATGTAAACACTGATATTTTACTGATATTAACTTCGTTAAATAAACATGAGCACTGCAATTTTCAAAATCAAAACACGGCATGGGTGTTTTATATGAATGTGTCTTTGAAGGGAACTGATTGTCTCCAGAAAAGTTTCGCTGGCGTTTTAATTTTATCTGATAAAGCAGCATTTATGAGCTCGTTTATGCGCTGCTATACAGCCGTTTCGGGGAAGCCGATGTTTTTGCCGCTCCAAAAAGCGCCTCCTGCTGGAAGAGAATGAACATGTGTTTTTGTTGTTGCTCACTCTTTTTTCAGTTTTCTACAGCAACTCTGAGCACTTTTCATATTCTTTATCCTGGCTGAAGTTTCAATCTATAAGAATAATCAGCCTATGTTATAGTTTAAGGTTAAATATATTAATATTAATAAGATGAGTCTGAGTGTCTTATGTTTATTTGACAGTGATTTCCCATTTCTTCTTTGTATAAATGCTAAATACAAATAAAAGTTGAACATTAATTTATTTGTAAACAATATTTGAACATTGTTTGTTTGACTAGTTTCAGCACAGATTAAATCCTAACAACCACTGGGCAGCCTCAATGACTACGTTTACATGTGCACTAGGGGTGTGACGAGACACTTATCCCACAAGACGAGACAAAAGACTGGGTTCACGAGAATGAGATGAGACATTATTTTTAAACTTTTTAAAAGAAATCCTCAATGATGAAATATATAGGGGAAAATTGTCTTTTATTCAAATGAAAAACACAAAATGCAAAAAAAAAAAAAAAAAAAAAAAAAAATGAATTTGAAATCAAATTGTACTTTATGAAATTAAACATCTATTTTAATAAATTTTATGCAGGTATAAACAACATGTAAACACTGCAAAAGGTTTTGCCACAAACTCAACTGACAGGTAAATAATTGTACAAAATTAAATAGTATACATAAAAAAATAAATAAAGAACACAAATAATATCCCTTTAAAGTAGCAGTCAGTCAAGTTTATTTAGTAAACTGATTTCCACTTTAATAAAAAAAAATATAAGTTTTTTTCCATTTAATTTTTCTCAACTCCTTTTTAATAGTATATACATTTTCACATCAATTTATTAAAGGTTTAAAAAAAATCATGTTTAGGGCCCTATGTAATGTTTTATTTTTTCACACCATATTATTTATATATTTTATTGTTACCAAATTATGTTTTAGCAAGTCTAACTATTTGAATGCATAACACAACTTAATTTTTTCATTAGATTTTTTTCTTAAAGTAGCCTTATGAATTTTTTTCCTTCAGAAATTCTGTGTTGTGTATTTACATTTTTTCTGGTTATCAAATGAAGGCATAAAACATTAATTTCATAATTTATCATTTAATTATTGAAAACTTTTTTGGCAAACAAAGGGTATATACTATTAAAATTAAAACATGGAAGAAATGTTGTGTGATTATTCCTTGAAAATAATGTCTGTTTAATTTTAGTAGTAGTAGTAGGCTGTGTACATTTAATTGTTGTTATTTCAAATCTGACTTTTATTTTGACGGGTTTCTGTGAATACCTTTACAGTTCTATGTACAGTATGCGATATGACGCTAGTTTTACTTAAATCAAATGGTAAAATGCTCATGAAGTTCTGGAAATGTTGTTTATGTCTTTACGTCCTCATTTAGTGAAACGGCAGAAATCACCGCGAGCGTCACACGCGCTTCCGTATGTGTGTGTGTGTGTGTGTGTGTGTGTGGGTGTGTGTAACATCTCTCAGACAGGCAGAACATGCAGGATTCATATTTAAATTGACTTTTGCGGCTTTATATTTACAGATACTAGTCCATATCGTGATTTGATTTAAGTGTAATGACCTACTTTTGGTTAATTTAAAATTTGAGAAATTCCGTGACTTTCCGCGTTAAACTGTGAATTTTGTTTTTATGACTGGATAAAGACTTCACTGCGGCCACTTGCATAATGTGAACATAATATCTTACATACCACTGGTGAAAGGGCCAGTGTAATGCAAATATATCTGTAAGGTCTGCACAAGTATATAGTCACCTTCTCGTGAGACCAGTCAGATCTTGCGAGACACATCGGATCTCGCGACATCTCGTCACACCCCTAATGTGCACAAATAATGCAATTATTTCCAATAATCAGAGTAAGGACTTAATAACATTATGATGTTTACATGTCAAGAACAAAGCTCTTCACTCCCATTTAAATGAAATTTCCATTACTCTTATTATTCGCTAAGAACATGGTTATTTTTTACTGCCATTATTTACATACCCCACTGCATTTAATTTATTTAAGTCTAATGCAAAACACGTTTGTATGGTTGTATTCCATGCTTTTTTGGTCCCATAGAAATGTGATGCCAATTTGTTTGCCTACATTGCCGTCGCATTCTATTCACTGTTTCTGGATGAGAGTAAGGAACAGACTGGTGGCAGCAAATTGTGTTTTTCACAGAAATGCGATGCTTTCTTCCCCGCCATCGTTTCTAATCTGCGTATTATTTCAGGTGCGCGTCACATCATACCTGTATGTCACAAGCATTGTGTGCACTTTGGTCAGAGCAGCAATACCGTGATAAAGGTGTTTACATGCCTGTATATTTCGATTAAAATCGGCGTACACCACCCATGTTAATACAATTATGTTTGCTGCGATTATGAGTTTAATCGCATTATTTATATCGAAGTATTGTATTTACAAACTAATTGAATTGCGTTGGGGGTACTGGAAGAACCTGTAGTGCTTGACTTCACTTTTGTACTTCCTCCTGAAAAAAAAATGGGAAGAAAAAATAGAAGGGTATGGAGCAAGTGGGAATGTTGCATAACAACTGCATAAAAGGCTTGTCAGCAATGTTCCTCCCATAGAATGCAGTGCTGTCGTCTGTCAATGCAGATCGGTCATTACAGACAGACCTCAGAGAACTCTGTTGATGTAAGATACACAGTTCAGGACCCAGATATGTTTTTTTAACCATGCTCAAATACCACCAGATTCAAAAGTGGACATTTCAAGCAGTGTTAGCTCAGGAAAACTCAAAAACCAAGAATACTGGCAGCCATTTAATTTGCGAAGTGTAACCGTATTGATTTAGAAGGATACAGTTCAAGTCAGTGAACAGCGCTGGCTTGACATGCAGTAATGATTAAGGGGTCACTGGCTGACAGCTCTTCCACAGGCAGCATTTAATATGGTCATGAATTTCATTCAAAAGCTCTGAACATCATCCAGTGAACCCAGTGTAAAGGATAGTTTGCAATTCTAATAAGAGTGAATACATCTCCACACGGTTCTCAGGGGAAAGTCAGAGTTGTTTTAGCGTATTGTGAGTATCTTTCTGACAGCAGCTGTACACACGCAGGCTGTGTGAATTAAATGACATAAATTATCTGGAGCGGAGGTGTTTTTCATGTGAAGGCAAAGAGAGTGTTTGTATCGTCTCTCGTTCGCTGTATACAGGAAAGAACACACATTAAATCAGTGTCTATGCAGCGCCATACATATTTCCGTCTCCACAGATTACTGACGTGAATCAATTTTGCTCAGCCATGAAATCTCGTTTCATATCGGCCTGGTACCAAACGCAGACATGTCAATCAATCTCTGACAGTATGAGAGATGAGGGAGCAATGGATGGATGGATGGAGACCAGAAGTCCTTCAGAAGTCCTTAAGCAGAGTCAGTCAAACCCCCTGTTGACTGCATTTCCTAAAGCAGTGTGACCGACAATGTTTAACGTTTAACCACTTTTAAAAAACAAAGCTTAACCTTAAGAAATGTTGACATATGTGTGAACACAAGCCTGAATCTACATTGTTCCAAATATATTCAAATGCATGTCTCATGATTAAAACATGACTAAAATGTAACAACAGCAAGGAAAAGAGTGTTTGCTTGTGTGTGTGTGTGTGTGTGTGTGTGTGTGTGTGTGTGTGTGTGTGCGTGTGCGTGTGCGTGTTTATGTGGGAGAAAGGGAGAAAGATATTCTTAAAATATGAAAGGAAGGTGGCAGAATACCTAGATTTGCATTTCCAGAAGGAAATACCAGATCTCAGAGAATAAATGTTAATAAGTTTGTTTTTGAGGTTTGGCTTCGGCATAAATAAAATAAAATAAAAAAAACACACCAGAGCTGTTTAACCACTGATGAAGAAGAAGAAGTAGAAGGTGAACAAGAAAGACAAGGAGGAGGAGAAGGTGGATGAGATATAGGAGAAGGAGAAGAAGATGAACAACAGAATAATGAAGAATAAAAAGGATAAGAAGAAAAAGACAAACACAAAGAAAGGCATGAATAAACAGAGGGTGTGAGCTGTAATCGTGCCATTGGGGATCCCTGACATTGATCAGCTGTCTTCAAAGCAGATTAGTCTGGTCTGGAAAGATGACATCTATAGAACATGAGCATGTGGCTCTGATATTAACTCAACAGAGTGAAGACAAAGACTGATTTCTCCATCAAAGCTTCTATTAGAGACAGCCTCAAAGTTCAAAGCTGAGCAAAAAAATAATACAATAATAGGACAATAATACTTTCTGAAGGAGGGTCCCAAGCCATCATAGAGACTTCGAGATGTATTTGTTTTACCTTCTAGTATGTTATCACCCAGAACACCCTCTGACTAATGACTAAAACATGTAACACATGAAAGGTTGAAAATGATTGGAGGTACAAGAGGAGAGAGCTTTTCATGGCCATCCCTCCTCTCATCCTCCTCCTCCCCACCCCTTTCTCCTCTCTTCCTCTTGACTGGCCTGAACGCTTAATCACGCCTCGTCTCCCCAGTGGAGTAAAAAGAGGCCGGAGGTCCCATTGGCTGAGCCGTCTGGTGTGTGGTCTGTGATGCTGTGTTCTGATTGGTTAATAATCTGAGGGCAGAGTTAAGAGGTCCCCAGTTACCAGCCGAGAAGGGCAGGGCAGGGCATGTCTTCAACCATGACAAAACACATAATACACACACACACACACACACACACACACATGCTACTCTGTGGACAAAGACCCAAAAGGCATATGAGTCAGGGCTCAGAGATCTAATTATGCATACATATAACATAAATTTAATATTTAAACATATCATATTTCACATTTTAAGCTCAGAACTGCAAATAAATCAACTGCCACTTTGTGTGTCTCTTCAGTCAAAAATTATTTGAACCTCAATTTGCTATTTTAAAACAGAGGTTTACTTAATCCATTTCCATTAAGACTACACACTCTCAGAAAAAATGGTATAGAAATTGTCACTGGGGTGGTACCTTTTTTTAAAAGGCACACCTTTGTACCTAAAGAGTCCATATTGGTACCTTAAAGGTACATATTAGTACCTAAAGTGTACACATTAGTACCTAAAAGGTACAAAAGTGTACCTTTTGAAAAGGGACCACCCCAGTGACAACCTTTGTACCTTGTTTTCTGAGAGTGCATGAATAATTTTCGCTGATGTTAATGTAAAATTGCATAAACTGGGCAGGGATTTGTAGTTCCCCAGCATGCTTTGTAGAGGACTGAATGGGGAGAATGAATATTGAAATTAGTGTTATATTTTGTTTGCGTTCATGTATGTGTTTATTTGTATGTGTTCGTGATACAAGTTCTAATGGTCGGTTGTTAGACTGGGTGAATTGGTGATATATTTTGTAGAGGGCTGCATGACATAATATATCAAATTACTGAAATTATCACAATTGTACTAATTGTGATATGCATATCACAGCAGCATGCAATAAATTACTGATTTTAATACTTCAAAAAGTGACAGGTTGACACAAATAACAGAAAACAGATTATGCATGTGACATGGGGTTGTGTGCGTGTGCGTGTGTGTGTGTGCACCTGGATGTTCTTGATATCAAGTTTTAAGGTTGATATTAACTATATACTGCACATTTCTTCAATATTATTCAGCTCTAATTGTGGTAACGGCATAAAGTGTCAATCGATAGATATTTTGCTATATCATGTATATTGCACAGTGCTACTTATCAAAGTTCGACAAAGAAATATCCATGAATGAATGACAAAATAAAGTGTAGAAATTAAGGTAAATTCTTATATTTAATCAATAAATTAAATTACAATAAAAAGACAGCACTGCCGTTCAAATAAAATCAGTATTAATAAAAAAAATTGTATTTAAATGGCTACATCACACAGAGAAAGTATGAATTTTTATCCATATAGACTTCAACAGGGGCCAATGGGTCGAAGGTCCAAATTGCAGTTTTCAGTGCAGCTTCAAAGGGCTCTACACGATCAGAGCCAAGGAATAATGGTCTTCTCTAGCGAAATGATTGGTCATTTGGTCATTCAAAAAAAATAAATAAAAAAACAATTCCCAGAATTTTCGCATTATAATTGACTTCAATGGGGACCAACGGGCTGAAGGTCCAGATTGTAGATTCAGTGAAATCCCAGCCGAGGAATAAAGGTCTTATCTACCGAAACATTTGGTCATTGTCTAAACAAAATACTTATTATAAAAAATATTACTATTTTTAATGTTTTTGAAAGAAGTTTCTTCTGCTCATCAAGCCTGCATTTATTTGATCAAAAATACAGAAATAAAAGGTAATATTGTGATATATTATTACAATTTTAAATAATTGTTTTTAAATTTATTATACTTTAAATTATCATTTATTTCTGTGATGCAAAGCTGAATTTTTTAGGATCATTATCACATGATCCTTTAGAAATCATTCTAATATGATGATTCATTATCAAAGTTGGAAACAGTTCTGCTGCTTAATATTTTTTTCAGAACATGTGATACTTTTTTAGGATACTTTGATGAATAAAAGGTAAAAAAAAAAAAAAAAAAAAAAAAAGAAGCTATGTTTTTAAAAATATAAATATTTTGTAATAACAATATACACTACTGGTCAGTAATTTGGGGTCAGTAATTTTTTTTTTCTTTTTTTTAAATAAAATCAGTACTTTTATTCAGCAAGGATGTGTTAAATTGATAAAAATTAATAGTAAAGAAAATATATTATTAGAATATATATTAGAATTTTTTTTTTTTTTTTTTTTTTTTTTGAATAAATGCAGTTCTTTTTAACCTTTTATTAATCAAATATATTAGACAGCAGAACTGTTTCCAACACTCATAATAAATCAGAATATTAGAATGATTTCTAAATAATCATGTGATAGACTGGATGTTACATGTGACACTGAAGGCTGGAGTAATGATGCTGAAAATTCAGCTTTGCATCACAGGAATAAATTATTATTTTTTTAAGTATATTCAAATTCAAATTCAAAACTATTATTTTAAGTTGTAATAATATTTCACAATATTACTGTTTTTTCTGTATTTTTGATCAAATGAGCAGAAGAAACTTCTTTCAAAAACATTAAAAATAGTAATGTTTCCAAACTTTTGGTCTGTACTGTGTATATATTTATATATATATATATAATATATATATATATATATATATATATATATATATATTATATATATATATATATATAATATATATATATATATATATATATAATATATATATATATATATATATATATTATATATATACACTTTTAACCACAAATGCTTATTTTGCCCTAGCCCTGCGATGCACATCCACAACTTCACGCATTACATAATCACGTTGGAAAAGTCACATGTGGTTAGTCCTTTTCTGTGTACTTTGGTTTAAAAAGTTAGGGTATGGTGAAAAAAACAATCTAATTTTCTCCTCCAACTTTAAAATCGTCCAACATCACTGTTTAGGTTTCTTTGCACGTTTGCTTTATAAACACTGGGTCGATACTTCCGCCTAAGTCACATGAGACATTTTCAACATGACTACGTAATGCATGAGGTCGAGCTAGTGCAAGATGAGCATTTTTGGTTAAAAAGTATATACATAAAATATATATAAAGTATTTTGTTTAGAAAATGACCAAATGTTTCGGTAGATAAGACCTTTATTCCTCGGCTGGGATTGTGTAAAGCCCTTTGAAGCTGCACTGAAACTACAATCAGGACCATCTGATTTAGTAGTAGTTGGTCCCCATTGAAGTCAATTATAATGCGAAAATTCCGGGAATGTTTTCCTCAAAAAAATTAATTTATTTTCAAATGAAGAAAGAAAGACCCGAACATCTTGGGTGACATAAATTGTCAAGAACATTTTATTCTGGAAGTGAACTACTGTAACTCTTTAAGTTCTTCATTGGAGTGACACTGGTTGATATCAAGCTAAACACCCAGCCTTCTATGGATTCAAGTTTTCCAGAAACCAAACAGGTGCCTAGAGCTGTTGCACTCACTACAGCAGAATGTGACTTGAGCATGAAACTAAGGGGAACTACAGAATCATCATCAAATCAGTGCAGCATTATGTAAGAGCAAAAGAGCGACTGTCTAAATTCAGAACAGCTCTTTCTTCTCTTTCTCTCTCTGTACCTTAGAAGTCATTAGACTAGCTTCATTCATTATTTATAAATAATTAATTAAAAGCCATATAATGAAAGTGAATGGGGATCCAAAATGACAAAGAGCGCCATAAAAGTATCATAAAAGTGGTCCATAGAATTTGTGTGCTACATTCTAAGTCTTGTGAAACAAATTTAACCTAACCTCACTATACAACTGCAAGCAGAACTTACACGTTAAGTCTTTGTCATGCAATATATGCACCTTTACTCATCTCAAGCTGATATATTTAACTGAAGAGCTTAACTGAAGACCTCATCAGGGCATCAATAGGGTCACACTAGACCCATTGAGCTCAAACATCATACACAAGTGCTTCTCTCTTAAAGACTGTTCTTAGACCATGTGGCTTGAAATGGTGTGTGTTGTTCTTGTTCTTGTGCAGTGTGAGTGAGATCCAGAACAGCAGCTCACTCCCTGCTTCAACAATCCCCTTTACAGCTCTACATAAAACCCAGGAAAGCCATCTCTCACAAAGACTTCACTGCCCACAGGCATCTATGAGAACAGAGCTCAAACAAAATGAAGGCTGACATGGCCACAGTACACAAACCTAACACAGAGACAGCTTCTCAATAAATGAAAGGAAAATTCTGTAATAAACATAGGGCCTTGTGAAATCCATTTTATTTTTTCCTGAATTCCGTTTTATTTTTTTCCAAATTCCATTTTTGCCATTTTAATTTTTCTGGATTCTGTTTTTTTTGTTTTAATTTTTCTTGACTCCTTTTTAATAGTTAAATTAAAGTTTATTAATCAAAAAAGCATGTCTTATTAATTAAAACCATGAAATGTATACATTTTCACATCAATTTAATAAAAGTTTAACAAAAATTACATGTTTTAGGGCCATATGAAATGTTTTATTTTTTCTTACCATATTTTTATGGTTACCAGATTCTGTTTTATCATGTCTAATTATTTGAATGCATAAAACGACTTAATTTATTCTTTTTTTTAATTTATTATTATTAAAGTAGCCTTGTGTTTATTTATTTATTTATTTTTTCCTCAGAAATTATGTGTTGTGTATTTACATTTTTCTGGTTATCAAATGAAGGCATAAAACATTAATTTCATTTATTTTTTAATTATTCAAAATTAAGCAAACTTTATTTTTTGGCAAATAAAGGGGATTTACTATTAAAACTAAAACATGGAAGAAATGTGTGTGATTATTCCTTAAAAAATGTTTGTTTCATAGCCTATTTTAGTAGTAGTAGATTCTTAGTAGATGTACATTCTACTGAAAAATAGACTTCAAATCAATCTGACTTTTATTTTGACGGGTTGCCATGAATACCTTTACAGTTCTGTGTATGTGATATGACGCTAGTTTTACTCAAATCAAACGGTCAAATGCTCATGAAGTGACTCTCAGAGCAGTTCTGGAGATGTTGTTCATGTATTTATGTCCTCATTTAGTGAGACAGCAGACGCTGAAATCACCGCGAGCATCACGCGTGCTTCAGTATATGTGTAGTAAATGGAACCACGTGTCTGAGCCATTCATTGACAGAGATGCGCAGAACACGCAGGATTCATATTTAAATAGACTTTTGCAGCTTAATAGTTACATATATTAGTCTATATCGCAATTTAATTTAAGTGTAATGACCTACTTTTGATTAATTCATAAAAAAATTGACAAATTCTGTGACATTCCACATTAAACTATGAATTCAGTTTTTATGACTGGATTCCGCGATTCCATCTGCATTTTCCGCATCACAGAAATCATAGGGCCCTATAAAAACCAAATACAGGAATTATGGAGATCTATGGACGCCACTGCATCCAGGGCTCTAGAGTGCGACCTAATTTCTCAATGGTGTGACTTAAAAAAAAAATCAGAGGTCGCACCGGTGCAACCAGCCGTTCTAGGGAAAAAAAAAGTCTCCGCGACTCTGAAAGTCTCCCTGTGGTTCAACAACAGACACTACAGCCCTGCATGTCAGCCCGACCCCGACGGACCGCGACTTTTTTACGCCCCTCGAGCCGGGCTTCAGGATAATTTTCATGTCATAGTTCAGACGCAGGCCGGGCTTCCCGCCTGTTTAAGACCTCTCCTTACTTTTATATTTTAGACATCCATCAATTAGTGATGAAAAAAACAATTGCTGCGCGTGTGGAAGCAACACAAGACCGTGCTACTTTGACTGTCAAGAGCGGCTCGAAAGTGTTTAGTGTCCCGCAGCAGCAGCTGTTTTATTTCGTTAAGTAGTCATTTAAAGCTTTCTATAGATTTATTTATTATGTCTGTGAGGCACTGACTTTCGGTTCATTTTTGTACTCCTGTTAAAGACGAGACGGCACAAAGCGCATCATGTTTGTTTTAATTTTTTATAGTCTTCTGCTAGTTATCAAAGCATTAAAAAACGATCTGAAGTGATAAATAACAGATTGGAGATTAAAATAATAGCAGATTTGTCTCATTTTAAATGAATAAAAAAAACTGAGATGAAAAATTTACTTAAGCCAGAATTTTAATTTTACTATGGTAAAATAAATGTTCAGCGATATCTTCAATAGATTTTTGAATTTTGCCACACATTTTTTTTCTATATAATGTTGATATGGTAACTAATAAATACTTAAAATTTTGTTTTGCTAGCATGTGTGGAAATATTCAAACCACGTGTGTTAAAACTAACCCTGCGTTACTTTGTGCCCCGCGCTCCCCTATTACTATTAACTTTGAGCAAAAATGACGGTGTATCCACTAAAAAAAATGCAAGTGATCACGCTGACGTCTTCATGTCCTGAAGCATCTCTGCACAAACTATTGGATATAATGCACATTTATCTGGGTCTAACGTTTAAATATTGTTATATGCTTGAACTGTTTTATATCTATAGATTTTATTTTAGGCGAGTCGTGATGATTTGAGAAGGCTAAATTGATCAAACATAGGCTCACTGTCTAACACTGGCCTCTTGGTCGTTACTTAAAAAAAAAAAAAAAAATTTAACAAACAAAAAATTAAATTAACTTAATAAAAAAACGAAATGAATTATAATCACTTTGCTATTACATACAAAACTGAACTATTTTGATAGCTGACACAGTAGTATAAGCTGTTTAGGGACTGTTTAGCTGTTCAGATCAGACACTAGAGCATCCCTTCATTCAGACACAGTGGAAGATCTGATAAAAATCAGTGTAGAGGGGCCAAGTCTGGAAGATTTTGATGCTAGAGAGAGTTTGGCCAGCTGGTTTAGCCAAGGCCAAAGATCAAGAGGCCAAACTACAGGAGTTGGCCATCCGAGGGGCATGTGACTGCAGTGGAGGATAGTCCATAAGACATTGCGCCATGAGATGTTCAGTATTGAAGCCCTTAAAACACTTAATTTAGATTTTCTTTTTATTTTATTTATCTTGAGATGTTTTTTTTAAGTAAGTTTAAATTTCAGCTCAGTGAAAACCACTTTAAGCACCAACACTTTTTCAGTAAGTTACCTTTCTTGTAGAATTGTGCTTTAAATAAAAAACTTTATGTTGACCAGATTGTTAGTTAATCATTTAGGCTACAAGTCAATATTGCCTATATGGACAGAGATTAAAAAAAAAGGTGAACTTGTAAAACTGCCGTGTTAAATGCAATGCAGTCGAAAATTTGGGTGCATCTAACTTTTGTGCTGGTGCACCTAAGAAAAAAAGTTAGGCTCACCAGTGCAATCAGTGCAAAAAAAAAGTTAGTCTAGAGCCCTGACTGCATCGTTTGAAATGTTACTTGAACAGCAAAGTAGCAAGGATCATGTGACTGAAGCCTGCAGTAACGCCTGCCGAAAATTAAGATTTGCATCACAGAAAACAAAATTGCAGTTTACAATATATTAAATTAGAAAACAGTTGTTTCAAATTGTAATAATATTTCACAATTTTCAAAAACATTTTTTTTTTTTACAAAAAAATCATAACAACCCCAAACTTTTGACCAGCTGTGTATATTTAATCCACTTACTGGATGGTTATAATGAATTATTTAAATGTTCTTCTATGAAAGCATGTGCTGCTGAATCCAATTTCAACAGATAAATCAACAGATAAATTATTATTAGTATTATTATTAATGAAACCAATATTTTTCCTTTATTTTTCTTTGTCTTTAAAACTGTATTAGTGTAATAAAAATAAATACTTTTTTAAAAATCTGTATTTATTATTTTAGAATCTGCTTCACATCAAGCCTAAAAACTCAAATACACCTTCTTTTAGACCCCTGACCCCTGCACACCTCTCAAATCGCTGTTGAGAGCCTCTCCAGTCAGCAGGATTCCACACACTTGACATCCAGCTTTAGTACTGCACTTGTGCTCTTGTCTAGCTGCTTTGGTAAATGCCACTAGCACAATACGTGCACTTTCTCGTAAGATAGTTTACTTAGAAAATGTCCGTAAATGTCAATGTCCCTCCTGTAGCAGTTGGTATATCTCTCTCTCTCTCTCCTCTCTTATGTAACAGAGCTCTTCTGATGATCTTGTACAGTCACATGAGAGCAACTGAGCTTAATACTGCTGTGTGCCTCTGAAACTAACTGACACAAAGGGGATTATGATGAATATTATGGAATACAGGATGATAAAGATGGTTGTATGAAACAATTTACATTGGAGAGTCTTGCTAAGATTATTGAATGGCACTGAATGACAAAATTAAATGGCTTTTTGATAAGAGGTGTGCTAGTGTTAAGTAAAGAAATTTGCAATTTCACAGACAACACTCTAGAACAGTAAAGGTACGTCACAGAGAAACTGCAGTTAAATTTTGTGTGGAAAAAAGGTAAATTGTTTCCTGCCACACATTTACAGTGCACTTTGTCTCACATGTTCTTCAAAATCTACTGAGTGCTTTTCAAAAAGGGGGTTTTATTTTATAAAAGGGTTTGATTACAACAAATTATCTTGATTTTTTGTTCCTGACAAGAAAGGAAAAACACCCCCAGAGAGCAGGAAAATGCAGAAGAGTGTATCAGTCAGTTACTGTATCTTACAGCATCACGACTAAAGCTCTACAGAGTGCTCAACTCACTCCAGATAACATACATAAAACCAATATGATAGCTGGGAGACTCTATAGGAGAGGACTGGAGTGTGCGAATTGTGAATCTGACACACAACAGGAGTTCAAAAAAAGAAGGCGATATATAGGAAGTGACAGGATTCGAGTGTGAGAATGTGTGTATTTGTGAATCTGACACACAACAGGAGTTCAAAAAAAGAAGGCGATATATAGGAAGTGACAGGATTCGAGTGTGAGAATGTGTGTATTTGTGAATCTGACACACAACAGGAGTTCAAAAAAGATGCAAATATACAGGAAGTGACAGGAGGAGGGAATATCTTGGTGAGAGAGAATAATCCCATGAGACCCGTGTTCTACCAGCCTGCTTCAGTCTAACAAAGAGAGTTTGACCACAGCTGCTGGACCTGAACACACACTCCACATCAATGTCTGACTAAGTTTACTGCCTCTCAACCACTCTGAACAGTGGAAACCATGACAACCGAGCAGAGAAAGAGTGTAGAGGAGACAGGAGATGATATCAGCGAGGCAAATGGAGAAAATGCTGTGAGGAGGTGGAAGAGAGATCCACAGAGATCAACTGAATATATGGCTTTAATAACCAGAATGAATCCATTTACATTCCAGAGACAGAACTCAAATTAACAGATAAACAAACTGATGAAGAGACACATAAATACAATGATGACTAATGTATTTTATTTTTATGCTTTCGTGAGAAAAAAATCTGGCAACGTGAATTCCCCATTGGCATGTTATGGAAATATCAAATACGATTATATTTGCTGCTGTTAATATACTCTCGCTAATAGCCTCTATGGAAACATCATGTCATTTGAAATGTACATCCTTTATTAAGCAAGAAAGCCTCTTAATGTTTAATAACGCCTATAAATTATTAAAAAGACTGTACCTTCAGCACTGAACAAAAAAGGTTCAAACAATAAAAACAGTATCAGTCAAAGCGAATCCAAAAACACTGTTATAACTGATTCAGAGCAGCTAATGAGGCTTGTTAGTGTATGTTAATGAATGCTGGGGTAATTTGTTAAAGAGCTCATGACTGACAGAGACTGAGGAGGGCTTTGATTTGGGTTTGTGTTTTTAATGGTCCCTTCACAGGTAAGGTCATCAAAACTAGGTTCATCAAAAGCTGAATGCATCCTGCTGAAGAGATGTTTTCCCCCTGTGAGGTAATTTAGTTCTGAAAATATCTACATATCAGGGGCTGAATTCTCTTAATGAATTCTCACTCGCTCTTTTGTTCTCTTGAAATCTTCCTTTCACTCTATTTTAAGTCATTTGATATTTACTATTATTATTTAATGTAGTAATTTACTGGAAAGTGTGCATCTGTTTTACCACAGAAGAGAAAAATAAAACAAGCATGGAATAGAAATTGTTATATGTATATATACACACACAAAATTAGAATAAATCAATGATATTAAATAAACAATATATATATATATATATATATATATATATATATATATATATAAAATTAATTTCATTTTTGTTTTATTTTATGTTAATTTTGTTTTTAATATTTTCATATTTAAAATTTATATACTTGTAAATAAAGTTTTGTATTTATAAAATAAATGTATTTATTAAAAAAATTTACAAATATATATATTAATAACATTAATAATTGATAAAGATAAGATTTGTAATAATCTAGGCCTATTTATAATTTTGAAATAATGTTTTTCCTTAGTGCTCAAACCAGACAAACACATATCATGAACCATGGTTAGTAAAACAACACTAATCATGCTTCCTGCTTCCTCAGTCCTGAAGCACAGACATGGTAATACTAGCACACACACACACACACACACACACAACATGTGAGGGTGTAAACAGGGGCGGATGAGGGGTGAAACTAATAACATCTTGTGGGGCGATTGCCTCTTTTCCTGAATTACCAATTATATACATTATCATACAGACACACACACAAATCTCACATAATTCAGTGTGAAATTATGGGGTGGGGAGGGTGGTGTTTGTGGTGGATTAGTGCTTTCCTGGTTAACTCAATGGTTTCTCTGTAGTGAATGAAATAAGCTCTCCCTCTCTCTCTCTCTCTCTCTTTCTCTCAGCGCAGTGCTCCATTAACCCTCCATCCCTTCCAGTGTGATCTGTGCGTTTCTGCCAGCCTTGCCTCCATTTAACGTTCTCTGAAAGCCCTTTATGTAACTCAACCTTTCAGCCGGAGCAAATTAACGGCAGACTAAACAACCACAACAAGTGCATCTCCTCAGTCCAGCATTACCCACAAACCCCTGCTGACCGCTTCTGCCCATGACTTCCACCCAGAGAAAAACACCCCATCTGACTGTAAACAGTAAACACAACATTTGAATATTCATGAGAACAGCATGTAAACAAATTTGGCATATTACAGTCAACCATGGAAATTAGGCATGTTTTATGTGACAAGAAGTGATAGGGAATGGTACCTCAAGAAGGATGAGAGCGAAAAAAGAAGGAAAAGAGAAAGAAGAGAGTGAGGAGAAGACAGGCATGAGAAAAGGAAAACAAAAGGTGACGAATGATAAGAGAAAAAAAAAGATGATGGAAGGAAGAAAAGATGTGAGAGAGAAGTAAATGAAAAGGTAGAAAAAGACAAGACGAAAAAAGGGTAGAAAGATGGAAAAGGGAAGGACGACAGAGATGAGAGTGGAAAGACAAAAGATAAGGGAAAGAAAGATACAAAAGACAAGGGTGTGAGAAGAAAAAAGGAGGGGAAGTAAAAGTGAGAAAGAAGAAACTGAGGAAGTAGAAAAAGACAGGGAAGAAAGGAATGAGAGAGGGATGAGGAAAGAAAGAAAGAAAGAAAGAAAGAAAGAAAGAAAGAAAGAAAGAAAGAAAGAAAGAAAGAAAGAAAGAAAGAAAGAAAGAAAAAGGGGCAGAATGTGAAGACTTCAACTAGACTTTTTACATTCAATAAAAGTACTGAAGTGACACTATAGTACAGTGACATATTAAGAATACCAGGGTACTTTTTACTTCAATATTGTACTTAATGTCCTGACAGTCATCACAGATCAAACAGTTACTAAACAACAAAACACAACATGTCTAAGAGCCAAAAAGAGCTGAAGAAAACAATATTAGCACAAGCAAATTCAGCACAACTCTCTCTCTGTCTCACACACACACTGAGGACAGGGGCTTCAGTACATACTGCTGTAAAGAGTGTCTATCCAGGAGAGCCTGGGCAGCTCGCGAGTGCTCAGGTGCTCCATCCCCCCGCCTGCCGTCTCCTCCAGCGCTGCGTCTCCTCCAAACACTCCCCCGCTCTCTTCACGCACTCTCTCACTCCCCTTCACTCGCCTGATCTTCTTAGTGATTACGGAGAGAGCTGGACATATCTGAGTTTGATATATGAAGCTGCTGTGTACTGCTGAGGAGAGATCCACGAGTCAGTGTGTGTGACGGTTTGTACTACGGCTCCTCACATGTAAGACAACAGACTGGAGCCGCTCGCTGCCAACGGTTGCTATTAGAAGGGAGGCACTCCTCCTCCGCTCTCTCTCTCTCTCTCTCTCTCACTCACTCAATCCTCTTTTCTTCAATCCACTGCCTCTTTCCCATTATCTTTCATCCTCTCTTTCTTTTTCATTCACTCTTATCTCTAATTAGTGGTGCTTGCTAAGGCAAGTACACTATTACTATTTTTTATGCTTAGGATTAGGGATTGGAACAAATGCTTTATAATACTGAAGTTTGTAACTCAATGCCTCACATTTGGTGATTTCGCTTTTCACTTGGTGGATGATAAAAAATTGACAAAAAAAAAAAGCTGTGGAAAAAACCCTAGACTTTTTCATTGAAAGTATGTGGGCAAACAGGTCCAATGTCTATGTCGCTTCATACATCATTACATGCTTCTCATTACAGTAAAGTAAAAGGGATACAAAAACTTCTGTTTAAATGTGATAAAATAAAGCAATAAGCCCCAAGAAGCCGTGGTTTACAGTGAATTTATAACTCGCGAAGTGCCTAAAACCCCCTCACCTGTTTTAAATTCACTATAAACTAGGGCTGTGCGATGAATCGAAATCGTAATAAAATCACGATTTGAGTGTGCACGATTTCTAAATCGCTTTATAGCACGATTTCCCACGGTCCCAACTTCCCACAGTATGCTATCCGATCCAATCAGAATGCAGCGCACCTAAGTGGAGCGCGAGAACAGAACAGACTGGGCATACGCCTAACTCCTGGTTCACACACTCGGTCTGTGATGCGTATTGTTTCCAGCCCATGTTAACGGATCAGAGCGTTCACACTGCACACAGTAAAAGATGTGAACAGAAAAGGTTAGACATTGAAAGGTGCGAAAAGAATGAATATCTAGCGCATGAGCATAGAGAGAGTTGTGAGTGAGTGAGTGAGAGGAAACACGTTTTAATTGCGTGCACTCTCTCCGGACGAGAGCAGCGTGTATCTGAGCATGCGTGTCTGGTTTTGTGACAAAGCAAATGAAATCTGCGTGCGAGCAGAGAGATTCACGCTCGCGCATTATTTTAATGTGCTTTCGCGTTACAATAACCCGCTCTTGCTGCTGCTTCTGCACCGCATACACATACTGTATATGCACTGCAAACGGAGTATGTGTGAACCTTGGGCAATAAATATATTTCAGCACCTGAGGCACCGCTACAATGAGCTCTATAACCAATGCATGGCAAAAAAAAAAAGGAAAAAAAAAGCCCTGGACACGGGTTTTATTTTATTTTATTTATTTTTTTGCCATATGTCTAGACATTTTGTTTGACATCTTTACTGAGTGATTATTTTGACTTATGTCTGTTCTAGAGGCATGTTACAACTTTTTGATAAAGCTCTCATTGGTCTTCTTTTGGAAATATGTTTAAAATTTATACTGAATGCATTTATGACTGTAAAGCATGTCTGTGTGTTTCAAAATCGTGATTAAAATCGAAATCGCAAAATTGATAAAAAAAATCGTGATAGGTTTTTTTTTTGTCCATATCGCACAGCCCTACTATAAACCATGGCTCCACGGGGCTTATTGCTTTTATAAAACGGTTATTCCATATACATAGTAAGGCTTCACAAAATAAAACAGAGCAAATAAAGTGTGATGATATAAATAATAACAGTATTCTTCTACCAAACAATTGCTGCATCCCAATTCGCATACTATCCGTCCTAAACAGTATTCGAAAATAGAATTTGTATGTCCCAAATCATAGTATGTTTAAAAAAGTATGCAAAAGATTCCTGAATGGTCTACTACTTCAGGTTAGAATTCGAAGTGCAGATCGGTGCACACTCTAACGGCTAATATTGCCCACAACACATTGCTCGGTGGACGAGGTTTCGATTAGAACTACAAACGCATAAAAAGTGTTTAAAAATGGCAGATATATGCGACCAACAAACAGGTAGAGAAAGTCTAACCTGATGAAAAACATTAATTTATTGTTATCCACGTTATATTTCATCTGCAGCAACACTGTGAACTTTCATAATGATATGTTTGGTCATTAACTTTTAAATGCATCATTATGCAAACACATGAGCAAAGTTCTCGGCATGACAGACCCGCGACTAGCAGGTCAATGTGCCTCTTCATTTCTCTCCAATACGGTAGGAAATCAAATTAAACAAAATGTGGATGATGCTAACTGTGACAAGATGATTGACAGTGCAGTTTAAACAGTGACAGAATGCACGTACTGTAACTAAGCAACAGAGCGTCCATTAAAGAAGCAGCCATGACGAAAAACTATCCCACAAATCTTCCACATACTCAAAAGTATGTATTAAAATTATTCACTTTTGCTTCACAAAAAGAGTACATACTTTTAGGGCATAGTATAAGTAGGCGAATTGAGCCGCAGCAAATGTAGTTCCTCAGAAACAGTTGAGGTTCCAACAAAGTCAACACACAGAAGTAAACAAAGGTGTATGTTTGTGTATGTAATCTACAACAGCTTCGAACGCAGCTCAACCAATCAGCATCAAGAGCCGGAACGATCCATTTTATAATGAAATATTTATAATGTTGCTTACTTATCACTGCAAATATATTCTAAATATTGAATATATTGCTCAGTGTATTTACACGCGAATAGAGCAGGAAAGCTAAACCAGAACTACTAACCTCAGGAGAGGAACGAAACTAAACTGGAGGAGAGGAGATGGATGGATGGATGGAGAAACACGCAGCAGGAGGCCGGTTCAGAGACATGAAAGAATGAGGGATGCAGAGGGAAGGACAGAGGGAAGAATCCACTGAGGAGTGTGTAAGGTCTGGAGCAGATGGGCCGTGTCAAATCTCTCTCTATCGGTTCCTGTGACAGCTCATCATCTCATTCTCCCTGGTCCTGGAGAAGCTGATGATGCTCATGTTGAGCTCATGCTGTGTGAGATATGCACAAGGACACCCATCTCACTCGGGCACTCTCTACATACCAGATACATCCATATGAATGTATGATACGAATGTGCTTCCCATGTGTCCAGGGTCTCATACAGTATATGGATCAAAAGGAAAGCGGTCTATTATTGGTTGAATAGCGCATTTATAGAAGTATTTCAGTTTCAGTTACCTCAACTATTTTTTATGCATTTCAAGCTTAATATCAAAATAAGTCTAACAGCATGAAATATAATGTGTTGTGACGTTCAGTCATGTGGTGAGGCATGTATGTTTTTCTGCCATGTCACACAGCATTAATCCATCATGACATAGTACACAGATTATAACTGCACTAGTGTACTTTAGTAATAAGTTCAACTGAAACTGAGTTACTAGTTATGATGATGTGATTTAAGTTGTTAGTTATATAACTTCCAATGATGAATGAAAATGTTATTTTCCACCATATGTGGAAACACTATATGTTTCATTGTGAAAGAAAGAAAGAAAGAAAGAAAGAAAGAAAGAAAGAAAGAAAGAAAGAAAGAAAGAAAGAAAGAAAGGGTCATGCAATATTTTTTCTGCACTATTAAAACATACATTTTAAATACTATATATATATATATATATATATGTATGTATATATATATATATATATATATATATATATATATATAATATATATATATATATATATATATATATATATATATATATGCAAACAATACCATTCAAACGTTTACAGAAATACATAAAATAGCAATATTGTGAAATATCATTCAATTTAAGTTAACAGTTTTCTATTTTAATCTAGTTTAAAATGTAATTTGTTGCTGAAATGGTAAAACTGAATCTTCAGCAGTCATTACAGTCACATGGTTCTTCAGAAATAATTCTAATATGATTATTTGGTGCTCAAGAAACATTTAACGATGAAATTAAAAAAGTTTAACTGCTTAATATTTTTTCTGTCCAAATAATTTTTACTGATTCCAATTAATAGAATGGTAGTGAAGTTTTATCAGCTTTTTTTCAGCAGTATTTATTTGTTATTTTATTTACGTTTTTGGTGTGTGTGTGTGTGTGTGTGTGTGTGTGTGTGTGTGTGTGTGTTTTATTATTGCTGGCCATAACATCAATTACTGGCTTATCATTACTGGACAGAATTTGGACATTTGAGCATCCCTAATATTTCATGCTTATAGAAAATGCATCAGATTTAAAAATAATAATAATACTACTATTACCTAAATACCTCTAATTAAAATTATATACCAAACAAATACAGCTCAATACACGGTATCATGCACTTTCATTAGGATGCCTTAATTAATCTCTCTGAACTACAAAGGACCGCTTACTTCACAAGACACATCTCACCCGATCATGTATATAACAATGAAATCAATGTTTACAAGCTCTCCCTTCATTCCACTGATAAAGATGCCAATTAACTGAGAGAGAGAGAGAGAGAGAGAGAGAGAGAGAGAGAGAGAGAGAGAATGAACTTCATGCATCATGCCTTGGGCAACAAGAAACCCCAATTACAAACCCCTAAAAAGACAGCCCTCTTCCCCCAAACCCCACCCCCACATATACACACAGGGCATGGGTTGTGATAAGCCAGACTGAACAACTTCAATTAGGACACAAAGGCTCTGTAAGGGTTCCCCCCAACCTCTCACAGCAAGCTGCCGACACTAAACCCAACACAAAGAATACCATCCACACACACACACACGTGCAGTATACTTGCTCATTGCAGATTCATACATAAGCTGGGCACCTCAGAGTATCCACTTAAACACTTCTATAAGATCTATATATGTGAATAAACACATACTCTAATGTCTCGTCAGAGGTCTTCTGAAGTCAGACCGTTAGAAAGGCCCCCAAAGACCCCAAATTAAAGCACTGTCTCTTGCCAAGTGTGTGTGTGTGTGTGTGTGTGCATGTGGGCATGCAAACGTGTGTGCTCTATGCTAGCACAGAGCAATCTCTGCACAATCCAGTTGTGTCTATGCATGAGACAATTCAAAGTGACAGAACGTTAAAACAAAGAGCAGAATAATATAGGTCAAACACACACACACATAAAAAACATTTGTTTGTGTGTGTGGGGGGGGGGGGGGTGTATGTGTGTGTGGGGCGCTTCTCGTGGCAGAGATAAGTAGCAGTTTATCAAATATAGATCTGGCATAACACACACACACACACACACACAGCCCTTTGTTTCTGGATGAAGGCCAACTAGACACCAACACAACGGTGGCTTGTGTGAGTGATGTGTTTCACAAACTGGGCACAAAAGAAGAATAACATTACATTACACAGACACGCTAAAGGAAACATAAAAAAAAAAAAATTTAAATGACAGATGGTTTCGCTAGATAAGACCCTTATTCCTCTGCTGGGATCGTGTAGAGCCCTTTGAAGCAGCACTGAAAATGCAATTCGGACCTTCAGCCCGTTGGTCTCCATTGAAGTCCATTATATGGAGAAAAATTTCCCTTTTCCCTTTTCCTCAAAAAACTTAATTTCTTTGTGACTAAAGAAAGAAAGACATGAACATCTTGGATGATTTGGGGGTGATTAAATTATCAGGAAAATTTTATTCTCGAAGTGAACTAATTCTTTAAATGTTTGTATAAAACTCATTTATTATTTGAGAGGTGATTATTAAATAAATAAGATTAATTAATTGATAATTAAATAAACATTATTTTCATTATAAAAAAACATTCAGTAGTGTTATTAAGTTATTAATGTTTATAAAGATTAACTCCAATTTAGCACTATAACAGTAAAGGTAAAACATAGCAGAAATTATCATGTGCATAAATAAATATCCAATACTGGTCAATACCACAACCTTTCTAATATTGTCCAATAACTGATATGGTACCAATATCAGGGGCAGCGGAACAGTCACTGAAAAAGACATACTAAATGATCATCTACTAACCTAAATACTGAGGGAGTCAGTCCTGTGGAAAACCAAAACAAAGAAACCCACTTCACAAAAAGTATAGACAGAATGCAGATAGAAGACCATAACAAACAAACACACCACAAGACACACACACACACACACCACATTTGTTCTCTTCCTGTTGAATCACAAATGGCCAATAAAAAATTAATGCTTGATCCTGCTGAGCGGTCAGAAAGCCATTAACATGCGCTGTGGGGAGAGCTCCAGCCCGCTGTCATTAGAACTGAATGGAGCTGGATCTCATTGCTCAAGAACATACAGAGTGTCGCCCTCTGCCCCACTGACTGATGGGAAACCCATAGAGCTTTTCCAACAAAATGGTGCTGTGTACTTTTTAAATCACATTTGTGTATGCAATTTGTCTATATTTTTTTAGATAATTATAATTTATGGATTGATTATTTATATAGTCTCTTATGCTCACCAAGGCTGCATTTATTTAATAAAAATACAGTAAACTACTGATATCATATTTTATGTTTTTACTATTTGTGTCCGTCCTGTTGTCATTGTTGTTTTGTGCACTGAAAGCTTCTTCTGTCATCAAGACAAATTCCTTGTTTGCTCCTCTAAACATACTTGGAAATAAATCTCATTCAGATTCTAATTCTGATTTTATCTCTTAGTCTTCCATCTATTCCTTTACCCTTCACCCACCTCATCTCCTCTCTGAGCTGAGCTGAAGACAAGTCCCACCGCTGAGGGTATGACTGGTGCTATAGACCCTCTGCTTTCTGGCAGCAGCAGCATGGGCATATGACTGCTGGGAGGAAAGATAAAACAGAGAGAGAAAGCAAGAGAAGGCATGCAGGAAGAGGGTGGGTACTGAATCATGGGGGATGTAGTATCACATTAATTAAAACTGACAGGTCAAGTAATGCACTTGCAAACACTATAATCAGCCCCAAACCACAAACAAGTTGAGCTTTTCTCTCCCATCACCCA
Source organism: Cyprinus carpio (assembly GCF_018340385.1). Taxonomy (NCBI): domain Eukaryota; kingdom Metazoa; phylum Chordata; class Actinopteri; order Cypriniformes; family Cyprinidae; genus Cyprinus; species Cyprinus carpio. Next base: position 20,605,991 of record NC_056601.1, read on the forward strand.
CTCTGCTTCTGTCCCTCTGTGTGTTCTCTTCACCACTATCTTCCTCAAATCAACAGCCCTGTTAAGCAATTAACCCTCTCACCCCCTTTCTCTCTCTGTGCAATTTCAAAGCATGACTGTTTAATGGACTATACTGATAAGATTCTATACAAATAGCAAAATAATAAATAAATTACCAGACAAAAACAAAACAAAAACATAAAAACAAAACATAGCACAAACACAAATAACCCTTTTAAGGGCTTCTATACAAATAAAAACATTAACAAAAAAAAAAAAACCGCAACAAAAAATCAGAACATAAAACAATTATGGCTGTTTAATTGACTATACTGCTAAAGATTATATACAACTAAAAAAAAAGACTAAAACAAAACATCAGAACATAAAACAAGTATGGCTGTTTAACTGACTATACTGCTAAAGATTGTATACAAATAAACAAAAATACAAAACAACACAAAAACAAAACTCAAAACATAACAAACAAACACACACACACACACACACTCATACTAGCATTTGTGGTTTATGGGGACTCTCCATAGGCGTAATAGTTTTTATACTGTACAAACTGTATTTTCTATTGCCCTACACCAACCCTACACCTAAACCCTTACAGAAAACTACTGGCAATTTTAGAATTTCATAAAACTTTTTTTGTATGTTTTTTGCGCCTTTTGTTTTACGGGGACACAGGAAGTGTCCTCATAAACCATGTTTACGTTGTAGTACCCATGTCATCATTATACACATTTGTGTCCTCATAAACCATATATACCAATACACACACACACACAAAACGCCCATGAATTCAAACAATACAATATCATAACACAGAAGCAGATAAATGGTCTCATTTCTTCAAGCACATAGCTGTAACTTCAGGATTTTCCACATCAAAAATAATGTGTGTGCTGACATGGTGGGCTAGTTCATCTGGACATGCTTTGACAATTAGTACTGGGCTTCATTTATTTAACAGTGCATTTGCTGTGTTTACAAGCTTCAGTCTGCAGGTGGGACAGGAGAGCTGTTCCCTGATCAGTCAGGGAGGGCTTCTCATTCAGAAGAATGAGACAAAGACTCGCACCCTTCTGAGTGGATGTGCTACATTCTGTACCAACCAAAATCACTTTGATCTATTGAGGTCACAGCATTGCACTCTGATTGGCTAGTGGGTACGGTGGTCGGATATCTGCTTGCGTTCATGCACAGAGCATCTCACAGCGTACTGATCAAATATGAATATCAGTGGTGTGAATAATATACCTGGTATTTTTATTCTTTTACAGTTGGTGAGAGGTTTACTTAGGGGCAATAGATGGCCATTAAGCTGTGCGTAGATAACCATACTCAAACTCTGTCTGAAATTTACACCACAATAGGTACATTTTTGTTAGGAATAAAGTAACAGAATGATTAAGAGAGAAATAGAGTGAGAGGTAGATAGCAGAGCTCCTCATATAATTATTATGTTTTTTTTTAAAATAATAATCATATCATGCCAGGTGCAAACATTGCTCTCTGAGAAACTAAAATCCATTCATTTATACACATGCACTCAAAGTCTGCTGACCGCACACTGACCACACAAACACTCTGCTGCCATCTAGTGATGCTGTTAAGTCAGCACTAGTAATATTTAAAGGTTCTTTTTTATTTTGTGGTTAAAATACTTTCCCCTACCCAGCTGTAAGCAAGCCAATAGTAGGTTGAATCACCTAACACTGTGGCTCTGTTTCTATATAAAAATGCACTCAAAGATGTACAGTGTTGAGAATAGAGTCAAGGCTAAAGGCTGTTGTTAGCAAATGCTTCGTTACCCATGAACATATTGAAAAACAACATGGCCTTAAGTGCACCACTGTTTTAGTAAAACAGTTATTAGACATTAAAAATATAATATTTAAAAAAACTCATAAAGTGCCATCCCTAATAGAGAATATCTTACGCATAAAACCTAAGATTAAAGGCTAATCAAAAAAAATTTAAATTCTGTCATCATTTATTCACTCTAATGTCATTCCAAACCTGTCTGTCCTTGTGTAAATCACAAATTAATTACAAAAAAAATGTCTGTCAATATATCTCTTTTTTTTTGTTTTCACAGAAGAAATCAAGTCATATCCACTTTATTTTTCCCGTAATAGTGGGCGTGGCCATTTGTAAATTTAATATGTTTGGCTTCCAGTGTCATTTGCTTCCAGCTATTTTTACTGTTACTATATTGTTTATTAGCACAACAGAAACACTGTATTGACCAATCAGAAACCAATAAACTTTTTATTTTATAAGAAAACATGCTCTTGGCTAAGTGTAGTTTTGATAATCACTTAAAGCGTTAGTTCACCCAAATATTAAAATTATGTCATTAATGACTCACCATCATGTCGTTCCAAACCCGTAAGACCTCCGTTCATCTTCGGAACACAGTTTAAGATATTTTAGATTCAGTCCGAGAGCTTTCTGTTCCTCCATTGAAAATGTATGTACGGTATACTGTCCACGTCCAGAAAGTTAATAAAAACATCTTCAAAGTAGTCCATGTGACATCAGAGGGTCCGTTAGAATTTATTGAAGCATCGAAAATACATTTTGCTCCAAAAATAACAAAAATTACAACTTTATTCAGGATTGTCTTCTCTTCCGGGACTGTTGTGAACGTGACTGCTGTGACTGTTGACGTACGACGCTGCTGACGTGTTTTCTGGTGCGCCCAATAACAAAGAAAACACGTCAGCAGCGTTGTACGTCAGCGGCGTCACTGCACTGTTGTGAACGCGCTCACAACAGACCCGGAAGAGAAGAAAAAGCGAAATAAAGTCGTAATTTGTGTTTTTTTTTGGAGCAAAATGTATTTTCGATGCTTCAATAAATTCCAACGAACCCTCTGATGTCACATGGACTACTTTGATGATGATGTTTTATTACCTTTCTGGACATGGACAGTATACCGTACATACATTTTCAATGGAGGGACTGAATGCTCTCGGATTAAATCTAAAATATCTTAAACTGTGTTCCGAAGATGAACGGAGGTCTTACGGGTTTGGAACGACATGAGGGTGAGTCATTAATGACATAATTTTCATTTTTGGCTGAACTAACCCTTTAAGGCTCATTCACACCAAGGACAATAACTGTAACGATAACAGTAAAACAGTAATGGTAACCGTAAAAATGTAAAATAATAGAAAATTGGCAGGCGACAAAACGTTATTGTGCACTGATGTGGATGCTAATACTAGAGTTAACTTTATAGTTATCGTTCTTGGTGTGAACTTGCTAGAGACATATTTCTTGAACTTATTTTTACTCGCGCAAACATGTCTGTCTAGCACATATGTGTATTTAAAAAAAGCAGCACAAAAATATATTCTGTGTGAAGTCCCTTTGTCCTCCCTTTTTAACCTCTCAACATGGGTTTTGACACATGCTGACTGTAAGAAATGATGTAGGATTGCTAGGGTCATTGCAGATATATAAACCCTGTTTGTGTCTGTAGGTGGGTGGACACAATGGTGGACACATGAGTATTTGCTTTTACTCCTCCTTATGCGTCACTCTAATTGAGCTTCATGAGCACAAAACTAGCCTACTGTACTCAGCATTCCTCTCACTCACACACTTAGCCTACATCACCTCCTGTGTTTGATAAAAGATAACACTTCTAATCTGATTAGAGAGTTCACAAAACCAAGGCAGGGTTTTCTATTTTCTGTTATTTTAAACGTTTTAGTGGTTTTCTAAACCCAGCGGAAATGATGGTGGGGTCTGCCTGCAGACACTGTTAACAGTGTCCTCCACACACACACACACACACACCTCCCTCTTCCTGTTTAGAGCGTTTACCCTCTGCAGGAGCACAGTAAACCTCATTAGGTCTTTGGGTAACAACTAACCTAAAAATGAACATATAATGTGTTCTTGGTGCTAAAAATGTTTGAATGCAAGCATGCATCTTATGTAAAAACATCTAATTGTGTATAAGGTCCTTTAGTATCTCTGTTCCACACACATTAGCCTTTTTCACACATACAGTCTTTACTGGAAAATTACTGTTAAGAGATTATGTGTGAACAAGACCAATACCGGTAAATTTGTTCAGGCAATTTACTGGTATGAGAAGCTGTAATATTACCAGTAAATTTCAGTTATGTGCTCTGTGTGAACGCAGATTGAGATTACCAGTTTGAGCATGTAGTATGCCTTAAAGAATGAATCTGCACTAGATGGACATCTTTGACCATTGCACCTCCTCTCACAGCTTTTTCAATGTGCTGCACTCGAGACCCATCCTGACCATCCCCTTATGTCTGTCACTCAGACTTTTAAATGTTGCCAAAAATTGGACAGAAACTAAAGCACTTCTACTCATGCAGGCGAATGAAGACAACGGTGCAGCTTTTAAAGATTGTTTCTGATGACTGACATCACAGAATTTATCTGCATTTTGTTGCTGATGTTTGAATGGTCTCTTACCAGTAAAAAAAACAGCATATTTGTGTCATACTGGTAATTTTACAGCAATTTACCGGGATTGTTGTGTGAAAGGAGCTATTGGTGCATCAACCATCTTGGAACGGTCAATGTTTTGACACTCATGGTAATGGTGAAAAAAACTTCATCCAAGCCACAAGGATGTGCTATTTTCTTTCAAATCAAAGCTAAATACACATAGAAACAGCGCATCCTTGTGGCGCGGATGATACAGAAGAGCATACACAGCATACAGTGATATGGAGAGACACAGAGGAGACTGTTGACAAAGGAACTGTTTTCTTACAAGAAGTGTTCCCGTCGCTTCATATAATGCAGAATACAGATGGAGTATTCTGACGATGACTTTCATACCTTTTATGGACCTTGACACTGTTATTTACTTGGCAGTCTGTGGGACAGTCACAGGCCTCCCGGTTTTCATCCAAAATATCTTGAATTGTGTTCCAAAGACGAACAAAGCATTTACAGGTTTGGAATGACATGGAAATAAGTAATTAATGACAAAACTTTCATTTTGGGGTGGAGTATCCCTTTAAACTCCTGAAGAAATGGGATAACCTTTCAAAGGTGAGAACGTATTGGTTTGTGTTTCTATATGTTAACTCAATATTGAAGCTAATTAACTTTTAAATTTAAGTCTAATCCAGATATTTATACATGCATGCATCTACAGTTGCAGACACACAATCAACTTGCTTTGAAGTGTTCATGGCCCAGCTTTGGCAGTTCCAATACAGAAGACGACTTATGTACAGTCGTGGCCAAAAGTTTTGAGAATTACATAAATATTGGAAATTGGAGTTGCTGCTTAAGTTTTTATAGTAGCAATTTGCATATACTCCAGAATGTTATGAAGAGTGATCAGATGAATTGCATAGTCCTTCTTTGCCATGAAAATTAAATTAATCCCAAAAAAACCTTTCCACTGCATTTCATTGCTGTCATTAAAGGACCTGCTGAGAACATTTCAGTAATCATCTTGTTAACTCAGGTGAGAATGTTGACGAGCACAAGGCTGGAGATCATTATGTCAGGCTGATTGGGTTAGAATGGCAGACTTGACATGTTAAAAGGAGGGTGATGCTTGAAATCATTGTTCTTCCATTGTTAACCATGGTGAACTGCAAAGAAACGCGTGCAGCCATCATTGCGTTGCATAAAAATGGCTTCACAGGCAAGGATATTGTGGCTACTAAGATTGCACCTAAATCAACAATTTATAGGTTCATCAAGAACTTCAAGGAAAGAGGTTCAATTCTTGTAAAGAAGGCTTCAGGGCGTCCAAGAAAGTCCAGCAAGCGCCAGGATCGTCTCCTAAAGAGGATTCAGCTGCGGGATCGGAGTGCCACCAGTGCAGAGCTTGCTCAGGAATGGCAGCAGGCAGGTGTGAGCGCATCTGCACGCACAGTGAGGCGAAGACTTTTGGAAGATGGCCTGGTGTCAAGAAGGGCAGCAAAGAAGCCACTTCTCTCCAAAAAAAACATCAGGGACAGATTGATCTTCTGCAGAAAGTATAGTGAATGGACTGCTGAGGACTGGGGCAAAGTCATATTCTCTGATGAAGCCCCTTTCCGATTGTTTGTGGCATCTGGAAAAAGGCTTGTCCGAAGAAGAAAAGGTGAGCGCTACCATCAGTCCTGTGTCATGCCAACAGTAAAGCATCCTGACACCATTCATGTGTGGGGTTGCTTCTCATCCAAGGGAGTGGGCTCACTCACAATTCTGCCCAAAAACACAGCCATGAATAAAGAATGGTACCAAAACACCCTCCAACAGCATCTTCCTCCAACAACAGTTTGGTGAAGAACAATGCACTTTCCAGCACGATGGAGCACCGTGCTATAAGGCAAAAGTGATAACTAAGTGGCTCGGGGACCAGAATGTTGACATTTTGGGTCCATGGCCTGGAAACTCCACAGATCTTAATCCCATTGAGAACTTGTGGTCAATCCTCAAGAGGCGGGTGGACAAACAAAAACCCACTAATTCTGACAAACTCCAAGAAGTTATTATGAAAGAATGGGTTGCTATCAGTCAGGATTTGTCCCAGAAGTTGATTGAGAGCATGCCCAGTCGAATTGCAGAGGTCCTGAAAAAGAAGCGCCAACACTGCAAATACTGACTCTTTGCATAAATGTCATGTAATTGGCGATAAAAGCCTTTGAAACATATGAAGTGCTTGTAATTATATTTCAGTACATCACAGAAACAACTGAATCAAAGATCTAAAAGCAGTTTAGCAGCAAACTTTTTGGAAACTAATATTTATGTAATTCTCAAAACTTTTGGCCACAGAAACAGAAATGTCAGAAGTTAACTTGACACTCAAGATGCAAGTTTTTAAAAAAGTAGTTAAAGTCATGACACAACTGCTAAAGCATTCCAAAGTACTGCTGCTCTACAGGGGAAAAACTGAAATCATGTCATTTCATGTGGCTTTTTAAAGGGGTCATGAATGGAAAAATTACATTTTCTATGATTTTTTGACATATAAGAGGTTATGGGATTCTAAAAGCATACTACGTTTCAGAACTCAAAACTTCCTTGCTAGTACAAAAACAGTTTTTATTGAAATAATATGTAATAGAGATTAATGCATTACCACAAGACTGCCTGCAGACACAGATCAACATACTTCACCATTTCCCCTTTAATCCACCCACTGACACGTTAGTGAAGTGACAGACAGGAGACAACAACAGACTAAAAACTAGAAAAAAAAGTTTGTTGAGACAAACTTTAAGTTGGCTTGAGAAAGCCTGACCAGAAAGTTTGAAGAAGTTTAAAGAAGTTAGAAGTTTAAAGTAGTTTGAAGTTTAAAGTAGTTTAAAGTTAGATTGATAGATTAGTTGAAAGAAAGAAAGATATATTAGTTAGAAAGAATGATAGATAGATTAGTTTAAAAGAATGATTCATTAGAAAGAAAGAAAGAAAGAAAGAAAGAAATTGATCTTTCAAGCTGTTTGATGGCACTCACCGGGTTGCATGCATCAGTCCAAAAGAAGTGAAATAAAAAGTTGCTAGCATGTTTCTAGCATGATTAGCATGTGACTAGCATGTTTCTAGCATGATTAGCATGCGACTAGCATTTGGCTAACATGTTTCTAGCATGATTAGCATGCTACTAGCATGTTGGTAGCATGATTAGCATGATTAGCATGCTGCAAGCATGTTGCTAGCATATTCGTAGCATGATTAGCATGTTGCTAGCATGTCGCTAGCATGTTTCAAGCATGATTAGCATGTCGCTAGCATGTTTCTAGCATGATTAGCCTGTTGCTAGCATGTCGCTAGGATGTCTCTAGCATGATTAGCATGCAACTAGCATGTTTCTAGCATGATTAGCATGTTGCTAGCATGTTTCTAGCATGATTAGCATGTTGCTAGCATGTCGCTAGCATGTTTCTAGCATGATTAGCAAGTGACTAGAATTTCGCTAGCATGTTTGTAGCATGATTAGCATGTTGCTAGCATGTTTCTAGCATGATTAGCATGTGACTAGCATGTCGTTAACATGTTTCTAGGATGATTAGCATTCGACTAGCATGTTTCTAACATTTAGCATGTTGCTAGGATAGATAGATAGATAGATAGATAGATAGATAGATAGATAGATAGATAGATTAGAAATATTAGATGAGTAGATAGATAGATAGATAGATAGATAGAAACAGTCAGATAGATAGATAAATTAGAAATATTAGATGAGTAGATAGATAGATCGGTAGATAGGAGATAGATAGATAGAAGAAATATTAGATAGATAGATAGATAGATAGACAGATAGATAGATAGATAGATAGATAGATAGATAGATAGATAGATAGATAGATAGATAGATAGATAGATAGGAAGAAAGAAAGAAAGAAAATTGTTTGAAGATACATAGATAGATAGATAGATAGATAGATAGATAGATAGATAGATAGATAGATAGATAGATAGAAAAAGTTTGAAGATAGATAGATAGATAGATAGATAGATAGATAGATAGATAGATAGATAGATAGATAGATAGATAGATAGAAAAAGTTTGAAGATAGATAGATAGATAGATAGATAGATAGAAAAAGTTTGAAGATAGATAGATAGATAGATAGATAGAAAAATAGATAGATAGATAGATAGATAGAAAAAGTTTGAAGATAGATAGATAGATAGATAGATAGATAGATAGATAGATAGATAGATAGATAGATAGATAGATAGATAGATAGATAGATAGATAGATAGATAGATAGATAGATAGATAGGAAGACAGAAAGAAAGAAAATTTTTGAAGATAGAAGATAGATAGATAGATAGATAGATAGATAGATAGATAGATAGATAGATAGATAGATAGACACAAATATAGAAACATATAACCGAGAGAGGATAGTTTGAAGATAGATAGATAGATAGATAGATAGATAGATAGATAGATAGATAGATAGATAGATAGATAGATAGATAGAAAAAGTTTGAAGATAGATAGATAGAAAAAGTTTGAAGATAGATACTGTATATAGATAGATGGGCCACTGTAGTCTTGACTCAATTTGAGCACTCTGCAATGTAAGTCTATGGGGTTTTTATGATTTTTAATATTAATTTTTAGGAAAACTGAAAGTCAAATCAGTCTGGAAAGATATAGCACACCAAGTCAGAACAGTCTGAAAATCTGACCCGAGTTTGGAGTTTGTAGAGTTAAAGCTCTAGGAGGAGTTAGAGTTGCAAAATTTTGGGTCAGAAGAATAAATAAGTTTAAATAGGATTTCAGTAAGTTGGCTTTCTCAAGCCAACTTAATAACATTACCTCCAGGATCCTATAACGTTAGGAAACTGGCTGTCTATGTTCAACATTGAATGACTCATGTAGAGCATTATTTGTTTGTTCGGTTCATTTGGATTCTTTGGCAAAACAGTCAAGTTATAATCAATTTATGCTGCCTACACTGCACAATGAATCTCTTGTATTGTGTTTGCACTGTGTTATTTATGATGAAACATTTGTGAGAGTACAGAAATCGAGTTGCAGTGGTAATCGCAGCAGCTGTAGTAGTAAAAACATAACAATATAGGCTAGGTTTCAAAAAAGTTCCACAGGATTTGAAACTATAAAAAAAGTTGAATAGCTTGACTAGGAAGTACACAGCACCCTCTCAAAGGGAAATGCTAACCCCACTCCATACCCGATATGTTTGTGTTTGTACGTGTACGTGAGAAAGAGGGAGAAAAGAGAGGGAATCATCCATGAATAAGCAGACAGTTGAGAAACCCCAGGGTGAGTAATCATAGTGGGAAACTCCCACAATCTACTGCTACTGTAAGTGCATCATCTCCTGGTCTTACTAAACCTGCACACCACACTGACAGTTAATTCAACCGAAGAGAAAAAAGAGAGCTATGAAAGACTCATTCAGAATCAAAAGTAAAAGAATATCCAACAAAATTCAATGATTTTGCTTGTTATTGAATGCAAATAAATCTCTGAATGAACTCTTCTGGTAAAACTTTTAAACTGAAAAATATGTGAAAAATAAAATAACTTTAAAATATCTTCTTTCATGTTTTTAAACAGGTATGAAACGACATTTAGGTGAGTAAATGATGACAGAATTTTCATTTTAGGGTGAACTATCCCTTTAATAATACTTCTGCTCTGATAGACTAACGGCAAGGTCATAGGAAGACAATGACTTTTGACAAATTCATCTGTAAACTTCAAAACACACAGAATGCAAGCCTTGCAAAAATGTCCAGCACTTCTCTGTTTCACCTGGTCCGAGACAGAAGTGAGACTAATGAAGAAAAGAACACTCTGAAAAGACAGGGATGCACTTATATTAACACACACACACACACACACACACACACACCCAACTGAAAACAAAAAAGGTGAAAAGTGAAAAACTGACCAAGCAAGATACAAAAAATGTGCACTGTAAGCATTTATGTGCAGGATGGATGTAAATGTGGGATACCACACTTGCTGAGCCACATGGTTCAGTATTTTAGATGTCAGGTTTTGAAATACAATATGTTACTGTGCCAGACATGTGAGACAAGTACGCTGAGACACAGAGAGAGTCAGACAGACAGACAGACGGAGGAGGAGGAGGAGGAGGGAAATACCATAAAACGAACCTGCTTCCCACAAACCACTAAACAAGTCCACATTCTCTGCCCCTCTCTGTGGTTTCTGGGACAGCAGGGTGCTTCAGTTAAACCTCATTCTGTGTCCTGTCTGTTTGTAACAAGGGGTCTTCCATGGTTTTATAATGGGGTTTTGTAATGAATTAGTTGAAAAAGTTTCCATTGCAGGATGTTTCTGCCACCCACTGTTTTGTACAGAATCCTGTGGCAGGGAGCCCCCATCCACCACTGATGCATTTTAGAATTTATTACCAAAAGAAATGTTGCAAATGTTGTCACAAACAGCCAGTCAGCAATGAATTGAAGTTGTGAAGTATCAGCAGATCTTTTATTCCATAATGTAATGTACATCTGAGTATAATGGATAATTGAAAAAGGAAAAAAAAAAAAAGTAGTGTACTAGGGACTTGTTCCTATCCAATGGTTGTTGAGAGGATTTTGAGATGTGGGTGTTGTGCTTAAATACAAAGGCATATGAATGTGAGAATGTTTCGCGGACTAAAAGAATGCTATACATTACTAGAAAGAAGTCTGGGAGTTTCTAAGAAAAGAAATAACATGCATGTTGATTCAGTAACTGCTCAGACTGATTCAGAAAATGATTCGTGGGACGGATTCAAAGCTAACTTGTGACCAATTCTGATCACACTTTGAGCAGCTCATTCATTAAAGATTCATTTATTTTTGAACCCGACTACACTGCTTGTGCTGCATGTAAGTTTTTGTGTGCAGCTCTGAAAACATATTGTACAATTTTTGATTTCATTCAGACTTTGAATTATGGGAAATTGTTCTTTTAGCACCAATCCTGATAGTTCATGACTTTTAAAAGAAAAGATTAAAATAATAAAAGAAAATTACTTTTAAAAAATGGGGGGGGGGGGGCAGCAGGAAATGTACCTAAAAAGTCTGCTCTTACAATTACATTATGACACAACAGTCCTTAGTCAGGGTAGCACTATAGTGCCATATTTAAAGTCCACATGAACCGTAAGTTGCTGCCGACTTCATTTCAGTATACTGATGTCTTTCCAACTGAAACTGAATATTGAATAGAGGTAGGGTATTATTTTAGCACTTCTCCTCTTCATCTCTTACTAGCAGCAAACTAACAGCAGGAGGGAAGTAATTAAGAATATTTTGCCCAAGCCAACAAACTGTCGTCATGACAGAAGGAAGGCAATTCCAGAGCGGAAGCAAATGTTCAGATTTGATTTAAGATTACTAAAACAAACAATTATTTTCATGGGAATAACTTACATGGATTATTTCTTCACCTCAAGACTAGCGATGTGTGTATTTAGTAAATAGTGTAAATTAAGATTTCATACTTTAATTTCTGACAGGAATGAAAACGAGGCTGTGAGAGATAGAAGTACAGTGTGTTTCATGGATTTTACTGTTTTTTAACAACATAGTGATTGTTGCTGAACTGACGTTTTTGAAAGTTTTGAATATTGATGTGAAAATTGCATGTGATCTAGGATCAGAGCAGTGCATGCCATTGTAAGTCAATCCCTCACAGCCTCATTTTCATCCGTGTACATTTAATCAGGCTTCTACCCTGACTAAAGACCTATAACTGAGGGCAAGTCTGTGTTTTTTTTAAAGACTTTTCATTACTGTACAAATGAAGCTGGATTAAAGTCCTTTTAAATTACTAAAGATGTCAGGCTCATGATAGTCTGGCCTGATGACATTAGTTGTGATGTCAGCCTAAATGCTCCTCAGGAATGTTTCTAAAAGCAATCGTCAGTTGCTAACACTCACTAATCATGCTCCAAAGTCGCTTGGTCACAGCACAGCTGTAGAAATCACTGTACTCATTATCCAGCACGAGTATAAACAGCCTTACCCTCATTACATGCAAAGCAGACGGGAAATCATCAAGCAAACAGGACAGACCAGTAAGCTGTTAGCAGATGTGTCCCTTGGGTAAAACTGCCTCGATCATGCCGTATGACGAGGTACATGCATGCAGACTGAACGTGTACTTCAAATCTGCTATAAAGGTCAGAGAGATAAAAACTGCTGAAGAATTTTGTGCATCCATCACGATTTTCAGGACTGTCAGATTCCGATTGCTTTTGACACGCTTGACCTCACAAGAATTTACCATGATAAATAGTGCCTGACCTATATTTCTTTGCCGATTCTGCTAATATGTATCAAGCAGTGTGGACGATGGCTTATAATAACACTAATATATGCATAATACAGTTGAGATGAGATGTACACAAAATTGTTAAATGCAATATGGCACAAATGCACAAACAATATCTTGGTTAGGGTTAGGGTTAGTTTGGTAGGTTGAATGGGTAATTTGCCTCTGGCAAAAGGGCTTTTAATAAAACTTGCAGTATATGTAGTAGAAAGATTTTTTTTTTTTTAATGCAAGGTGCTACCTGCTAGAATCAAACAGAGAAAAAGGGCTATGGCATTGGTTAAAACGCATCATCTGATGGCCTTTTGCTGACAATTGGGAGCAGGTAACAAGGACAAAGAGTACACATAAACATATAGCTTCCACCAGAATACTACCATTGAAAACCAAATTAGTCACAAAAACAACCTGATTCCAGCATGACAAAAATCTACAAAATGAGCTGCCTTACCAAAACCGTAAGTTAGCATGTTGCTATGCTAATGACATGAAACTTTACATACACAAACATACATGGCACACACACAATTTTTTTTATTTTTGATTAGGTTTAACTATTTTTATAGACTTCATTGCATCTAATAAAATAATAGAACAGATTCAGGCGTTGCCTCCCCTGAATATATCTAATGCTGCTTTATAACGTAGCCAAAAAAGCAACACTTTCCTGACTACTGTTTGAAATAGCCTTCTTGTTAGGAGTGTATCTATAATAGAGGTGCACGATAAATATCGGCCGATAATTGATGCGCATCTCGTCAGTAAACCCTGTGTTCTAATCAGTGGTAAATTCCATCAGGTGCGTGATTTCACATTGAGCAGCTGTTACTACACAGCTTTACAACGGCTCTGTGTAGTAACAGCTGCTCTATGTTAAATCACGCACCTGATGGAATTAACCGCTGATTAGAGAATTGGCTTTACTGATGTGATGCGCATCAGTTATCGGCCGATATTTATCGTGCACCCCTAATCTATAATTGCTGCATCTGAAAACTGAAAAATGCTGCCTTTTAAGGACGCATTCCAAGGTAGGAAGGCATCAAGGCACGTCTGAATTCAATGTTAGCTTCAGTTCCTGTCTCCTGAGATGCCTTCATCTGGCCGATATTTGAAGGCAGCATAGATGTATCCTTCGGTGCCTTTGATGTCCCACAATCCTGTGCGTTCCATTCCATGACAGTTAAGCCAAAAAATAAAGATGGTGTCTGAAAGTTGCGGTCGGTGGTCATTTTGTGTGTAAATGTTTGTTTTTGATCAAAGTTTTCCACTTTTGATGTAATTTCTAGCGAGAAATTAATATTGCAGTAATGAAATATCCACTTAGTTATCACCAAAGCTCCCTATATTTAGTTGTAGATCATTAAACCGTTACACTGCCTCAGAAGCCTGTCCAAAATCAGTTTCGTGAGGTGCCTTCGTGCAAAAACGCTGCCTGCAAAGTCATTGCCTGATACAGCAACGAGGCAGCAAGTCACCTGCCTAAGTTTTCGGATGCAGCCAATGTCTTTAAATGCTCACTAGGTTTCGGAAAAATTATTTGACTGTTTGAATGACATTACATTTTGATTTACTATAGTTTTACAGCAGCAATAACTAATATAAGCTACTATATTAACTGTACTAGAGTAAAACAGCACTAAAACCACAGGAAGGGCAAATAAAACATCCTTTATTATGCAAATGAATAGAACAGGATTCATACTGGAACACTAAATCAATAAATCAGCATCCGATTTCAGCAGAATGGGTTTACAGAATGCTTATCACAATCTGAGAGGTATCAAATGACTATGAACCAGCGGTGTGTGGGGCTTGAACAACAGACAATGCTGTCTCTGCGGTTAAGGAGGACGAGCCTCTGAGGATACACTGCAAAGCTGTTAACACCACGGTAAAGGCATTGAGGTGTCAATGGTGCTGAATGAATTATGGGGTAAATCGGCATGACACAGCAGGAAATGAGATGCATCTTGAACTTGATATGGTTTTCTTTGTTCGCAGTTGCAGAGCTGCAAAGTGTTGCTGATGCATGTGCAGAACCACTGTAGACCATCCTAACCAGTTGATATACACCATACAGTACAAAAGTCTCCCCCCACACACACACACACACACACACACAACACTTCACATTCTGTCCATGCACATGGACTTAGGAAAGGGTCTGTTATACTTGATATCTTATTTACATAGCCTACATTATTACAGAACAATCAGCATGGTAACACCAGAAAGTTAGAAAGCTAGAGTCACTACTATCTGTTGCCATTAAAATCTACAAGAAAATAGTTTCTAGGTTTGGGTTATCAGTTTAAGAGTTCAGTAAAGGTCCAAAGATCAGGATGGTTAACTACTAGACATATAGATTGTTATATTTTTAGCTGCAGCAAATTTATTGATGCAACTACTGTGTCCTAACTATGTGAGACACAAAAGCAGCTTTGTTTTGAGTTTTTGTGATAAACAGCCATTAACCACAGCAAGCAAAAGAAAATATTGTTGGTCACATGGCTTTATTGCTGTTATTTTACATTGGGTAGCCACACCCACAGTGAAACCTCATTGGTCTAAAACCCTACTCCACATAAACGTGAACTCTCAAAGAAGCTTTATATCTAATCTCATGCCAAATTAAATCATAACTGAGGAAGAAATTCTAAACTAAAACTATAACAATAATGACACAGAGCAACAACATCGTTTGAATCTCTTCCTTTTTACCAGTTTTCATCCTTTGGCTAACATAGTATTAACAGTTATATTTCTTGGTATAAACAAGATCTTAAAATTAAGCACCAGTCTCTCTTTTCTACTTCAACATTCTGTTTTACTTGGAAATAAATCACAAAGTCGGGGTTGTAACATCCAGTTCTAGCTGACTTTAAAAGCTTTTAATAGACAGGACAGTTGGAGGGAGAGAAAGAGAACAAAAATGTCTTTCATGCACATTATGCAACAGCTTGTTTTCTGCCCAGATACTATGACACATTAAAGCAAATCAAAATAAATGAATCTCTACACACATCTGCAAAGCTTTTGTGGAGACTACAATGCATTTTATCTCTCTACAAACAGACACAGGCTCCCAAAGATAACAGATATTAGTACAAAGAAAACCTGATGAACCTATGGAACTCTAATACATCTCTGCTCCACTTTTCAATATATGAACAGTGAGCAGTGTAAACATAATCTGTGAACAAATAAACTTGGAGGTTAACAGACAAATAATTATTTCTTAACCTTTAAAATAGTAGCATGTGAACAGCTAGCTAATTCAAGACTATTCTACTTTTATACAGAGCTGTATTTTGTTTTACATTTTTATTCTTTAGTTTAATATAGTTATCAAAACTTAAAATATAAATACAAAAACTTCAATATTTTTGTATTATTTAGATTTTCTTAATTATGTTATTTGCATCAAAGACTATAGAATACCCAAGACATGTCACTCGTATAGTTTTGAATGGGGAAAATGCAATGCTCAATATGGCCGCTCAATCGAGGGAAGCCCTGCCTTCTGAATGAAGGAGCCAATCGCTAATCGGTAAAGTGAACGTGTCACTGCAGCTGCCGTTAAAAGTGTCCCGGTTGCTATAGAAACAGTCAGCGTTCTTAAACATGTGCTTAGGACTGCGCATACACACTGGCTTATCTAGCCTGAAAAAATAAGCTTTTTATAACGCTATTTGTGCAAAAGAAACTACAGTTATGACACAGTTGTTATCAGATTTCGTTGGTGATTTCAAATATGAAATGTAATCGTAAGCTTAGTGAACAGTTTGGTATAATTTAATGTTTCCCCGTACAAAGTGATAGGAGCTGTACTTGCATGCCCAAGAAGCATTTCAAAGATGGCCGAGTGACATGACTTGTCTTAAAGGGACTTTATTTGCATAGTATTTGACAATATATCTAAAAGATGTTCAGAGTTCAAAAGGTCAGGTTGTAGAATGAACCATGGGGCGATCTGTTAAACCTCTTTTCATTTTTTTTCTTTTACTTTTGATTCTTTATTAGAAGGGAGAGTTTTGACAGACTTTTGTTTGTGTATCCTCCGAGACACTAATTCTAGTTGCGGTCATATCCCCTAAAGTCTTTCTCTTTCACACAAATACACACACACACACACACACACACACACACACACACACACACACACACACACACACACACACACACACAGTTCATGCACAGGCTTGGCAGGTAGTGCGGAGTATTTGCTTCTTTAACCAGCTTTGTAGAGACACGCCTCAACAAGCAGAATATTTCACATAAGGAAAGCATGACAGGAAAAATCAAGGAAAAATCATGTATTTCAATTAGGCCTTTTTACAGCACAGACTAAAACTGGTTTTATTGTTTTACACTCTTCTGTTACACAACTCCCTTAACCCTCATGTTGTTTTCTGGTTATTTTGACTTTTTCAAAAATGACAGACCTACCAAAAATTGCTTGCAAATTTCTTATTATGCAATATTACCACCAAATATTGGATTCAGTCTTTTTAATTAGACATAATAGACAGAGGTTTTCTATTCCTTTTTAAGAACTGATTGATAGTAGGCCACATTGACCATTTTACATTGACCAATAAAGTAGGGATGCACTGATCATGATTTTTCATGGCCGATTCCGATACCGATTTTTTACAAGCAAACTGGCCGATTCCAATACCGATTTCCGATTTTTTTTTCTCTAAGCAACAAACAAGAAAGAAGGAAAATATACATAAACAAGATGTTTATTTGGTATTTAATAGGCCAAACTGGCTTTTGGCTATTTAAAACAATAACCATAACCATCTGAAATTAACGGCAGTGACTGCACAGTAAGTAGCCTATATTCAGTACAAACATAGATGTTACAGACATCAGCATTTAGGTTTTGTTTTTGAATTGGGTTGAAACTACATAGAACTGGCCTTAAATGAAAAGATTAACTGTAACCATGTGAAATTAAAGGCAACAACTGCTTAGTTCTTCAATCCAAACAACACAATCAATATTTGTTTTAGTTTTTAAATTTGGTTTTAAATAAAAAAGGTCTTTACCAGTGAGACTAAATAAAAGTATGCTATATAAATAAATTATTCCAAAATGTTAAAATCATGTTGGTGTGAATAAAACAAAGATGCAAAGTGTTTCATTCATCCAATTAAAAAAAAAAAAATAGGATAATGATTCACATCTGTATTTTTTTTACTTGAGTCAATGAAAAATAAATAACTATTGGCTTAAGTTAAAAAAATATAGATGTGAATCATTACCCTAAAAAAATTTAATTGGATGAACAAAACACTTTTTTTCAGTGTGCTACAGCAGGTGATTTTTAAATCAAATTAAGTCAATGTAATTTTAAGGTAAAATAAAAATAAAAAAAAAAAAAAGTGAAAAGTCAAAGTGACGTGACATTCAGCCAAGTATGGTGACCCATACTCAGAATTCGTGCTCTGCATTTAACCCATCCGAAGTGCACACACACACACAGAGCAGTGAACACAACACACACACTGTGAACACACACACCCGGAGCAGTGGGCAGCCATTTTTTTTATGCTGCGGCGCCCGGGGAGCAGTTGGGGGTTCGATGCCTTGCTCAAGGGCACCTAAGTCATGGTATTGAAGGTGGAGAGAGAACTGTACATGCACTCCCCCCACCCACAATTCCTGCCGGCCCGAGACTCGAACTCACAACCCTTCGATTGGGAGTCCGACTCTCTAACCATTAGGCCACGACTTCCCCCCCAAATAATCATCCTATACAGAACTGACATTTACTTCTGGCTTCTCAAACGTGTATGCAAGTTCTACTTTACAAAAAAAAAAAACGCATTTCAATTTTGTCACAGTTTAGTCCGTTTGGTCTCGTTTCTCGCGAGAAGTTGAGCTGAACATCCCTTCACTATCTAGTACGCTTGTGTAGGGCGCGGACAGGTACAGTACGCTCGCGCAGCTTCAGCGAGCGCAGGAAAGGGGCTCTTATTTGTGTGCCAGTACACCAGCAGCTGTTCACCCCCAGCCATCCGCACATAATACAAAAAACTCCCAAACTCCAGTGCTGAACGGCTGCCCGTGTCCTGCGCACAGATTTCGAAATACTTCCACACAAATGACATGATAGCGAATGATTACAATGTAGTCTTTGCACACGGGCGCACTTCTGGAAAAATCAGCCGAAAAAAGACCAAAAACTGGCCGATTGCTGATCGCGTATTTTAAGTAAAAACCGGCCGGTTCCGATTTATGGCCGGTCAACCGGTGCATCCCTACAATAAAGCATGTGCCTTGCGCTGCTTTATTTAACTTTATTTTTACTTTTTATTATATGTCTTTTTTACATTCCCTTATTGTATAGTTATATGTTATATTTTATATTGATCTAGATTTTTAGGCTCTACTGTTAGTGTTATCTGTATGCACCTGGGGTCTGAGAGTAACGCAATTTCGATTCTCTGTATGTATGTACTGTACATGTGGAAGAATTGACAATAAAGCAGACTTGACTTGACTTAATTGAACTTTACCAAAATTATCCACAAATAACATTTTTCCCCCACTCAAAAACTAAGATGCACAGGCTCAGATTAATGAGAACTATTAGTTCCAAAAAGAAATACCAAACCTGTAGAATGAATGAATGAATGCAGATTAATCCAAGATTTGGTGATAATATAGCGTTATTATGACCCTGAGATTCGGTGGATATATGATCTTTGTGTGTGTGTGTGTGTGTGTGTGTGTGTGTGTATGTGTAGACACCTTTGTATTCTTTGTATTTCCAGATGGGTGTTGCTATGGTTATCCAGTTGCAGACCTGCTAAACACCTTAACCTGATATAAGGACCACCCCAAACACTCGACCTCTGCCTTCATGCCTTGTTGACTTTGTGCTTCATGCCACTCTGTTTCGTCTTCATCCTGATAGACTGAGTTTCTCTTCGCCTTTGTTCATTTCATCATCGTTTGGTTGGGAAAAAGTGCCTTGCCAGAGGGAGATTTTTAGTATAGTAAAACTGTGTGTGTTTATTATTGTAATCCTAACTTCTGATTCTCCAAGTTTTTTAACCATTGCTTGTTTGACTACGATTCTTATTTTGAGACTATGTTTGTAAATATTCTTGTAGCCTAAATATACGGGCGACAGCGCACCGCAACCTCTGGCCAAAAATGAAACTGAAATTAAATCATCTTTGAGAGCAAGGGGGTCCCTTGGGGCTGGTTGCACCAGCTAGATGGAAAAAAGCTGGTTGTAAGTCCTACGCTGGGCTTTGCAACATCCGGCTTTACTATAAATATTTACACCTGTTGCACCACGATCAGGCGCAACTACACCTGGCGTAGACAATGCGCGTCTACACGACACATTCTCCCGCAGTTATAGATCTAGCTGAGACGACATTCACGCCACGATGGCTACAAGTTACAACTACTAATATAGAACTGAATTGCTCAAGACATCATAACAAGTAAAGCCACCGCGCCATGATTTCATTGAGTAAACATTTACTAACAAGTCCGCATTTTTATATCTGAAGTCTCCCTGCACATTCCCACGACATGTTTCATCAAGTTTAAGTAAAATATAATGAATGTAATACAATGCTTCTCTCTAGAGTTAATTTTTATAGCTGACTTTAAAGTTTTTGTTCAATGAATGGCTTACCTGAGGTAAATGTGACTATGTGACATTTTGTGTTTTAATGGCATCTTTCTGTGGCTGAAAAACATGTTTATAGTTTGTATTTAGTGAAAATATTTGAAAGCTAAATTTGAAAACTGATTATTTATTTCTGAATAAAAGTAACAAAGCACAAAACTTATTGCGATTATTGGATGGCAGGCATGCCATCCGAGATGTCTAATGGTTCAGTTTCTTTTAATAACCCCAGTTCATATGTAATATTTTACTGCATAATTATTGCATGCTGTACAGAAATATATTTTGCATTCAATTACTGTCTGCAGTGTGGTAGGCTATAGTCTACACTGAGCTTCACGACTGATATCTCTTATCCTGCCCGAAAAGACCATAAACATTACAGTTCACATCTGCAGTAAGAATTAACTAACAGACGTGAATCCTAAAAATGAATAATGTCCGAGCAAATCATGACTTTTCACTTTACACCTACCTCTGACTAGGCATAAGATTTAGTCTCAGATGTAGCATTATGCCGAGATGGTGCAATGGGTATATATTCTACACACGACTTAAAGCGCATTTTACGTCCAGCCTAGTCTTACAACCTGGTGTATGTCCAGCTGATGCAACCGGCCCCCAGGTGTTTCGGGGGCCCTATTCAGCTTGTCTATTTTGCATATAGGGAGGATCTAGGGAGGGCCGCCACAAATAAATCAATTTATGGTAAACACTTAAGATATATATCAAATATATATTTTCTGTAAATAAGGTTGATATCTGATATCTACATTTTAGAGACCAGTGAAATGTCACATTTCTCAAAAACACAGCAGATTACTAGAGTAACTAATATTAGTTCAAAATAAAAAATAAAAAAAAGTCCTCAAAATTATTACAAATAATTAAACTGCCAGTAATAAAAAAGCAAAGAAATACAATAGAATAAAAAATATATATAAATTAAACAAACTGTGCTTTAAGTTTTTTTAATGCAAGTCTAAATTATTCAGTTAACAGCCTACGAGATAAATTGAATAATCTAATGTAAAATAAAACAGCATTGTCTTCACTGTAAGAATTAAACATTCTTATTTTCTTATTAAAGCTCCAAAAGTCCTTCAGTCAAGAGCAGTGAGTGATTTTGAATTTGTCTTTTGTTGTTTGATTAATATGAAGCACTAGGCCTGGGCGATAAAACGATATCAATATTTATCAACAGTACACCTTCTTCGATAATGATAGAATTTTTTTTTATATAGCGCACGGTATAGGCACGTGCTATGAGTAACACAGACAGCACACAAACACGAACACTTGCTGAATTGAGTGCTGCCTGTCTGTGATGAGGAGAAAAAAATCAATATTAGTTGAATTTAAAATAAACGTTTGCATCTGAATGCAAAAGTAGTAAAATCAAATGTTAAGTGTGCATCAGGGAGCATCAGCAGTTGCGCACGAGATGCGGTAATGATGATGTAAGTGATTTTGCATTTTAATGTTTTATTAGTCTAGCCTACGAGACACGCCACTGCTTCATTATTCATTCAAAATATCAGAGATATATAGTAGCACAATGCGTAGAATATCTTGATTAGGTTAAATCTGAAACCAAGCCAAGAAATGTACAGAAGGCCATCCAGAGTTAGAACAGATTAAATTTTTAGAAAACACGTCACAAATTTGTGGAAGTTTATTCCTTCTCACTGCGTCTCATTTGTTTCTAAATGCAATCTGTGTGATGGGCGATTCAGGTCTTGGCAATGCATAAATACATGATGCTGTTTTGTTCATAATTGTTTATGCAATTTACGAAATTATATTTGATAACATAATGGACGTTTTTATAGACAGTTATTTCCTTGCATTGACAATTTAATGCACGGCATTATTTTGCTCATTGCGCCCCCCTGTGGCCTCGGGAAACAAGCCAAGAGTTTCCTTAAGACCTTTTTAATCTCCATATAAAACATTAGATATTAGATATTTGTTTAATTTTTATTTTGTGTTTGACTGTTAAAACAAACAAAAAAAATGTTGTTTGTCTAAATAAATTGGGTTTATTTAAAAATACAGTGGTTAAATTAAAAAAAAAAATAATTCAATTGCTCTTTGTTTTAAAAAAACGGTATAAAAAATATCATTATCGATACAGAACGATATGAAACTATATCGCTGATACATTTTTTAGCTATATCACCCAGCCCTATAAAGCACACAGTTGGCAGCATGAATATAACCCTGTAACTCTTTACGTTAATTTATTACATAACCGGCGAGGGTTTACATGAATAAACACTAAGCGCTGCATTTTTACACATTTTTGCGTGTATTTGACTGTTTAGGCACTAAAAGTTGACTTTACATGTCCGTGTTGTGTTCCGATTCTGAGCACATACACAGTAATCCTACAGAGGAACAGCACAAGTTCTCTTTCACGCTTTGAAAAACATGAATAAATCTAATATATTTCAATAAATCAAGCACATCCCATTTTGCAAAAGTCTCGTTACATGATTTTACCGATTTGCATGTGAAATTGGCCTTTTATGAAGGAGAGAAAGAGGACTGCTGGAAAGGGGGCGGAATGGGGCACAAAAATCGTTTTATCTCAATTACTGTATTTTCATAATCATTGGAGGCCGAAATCGAAATTGAATTTCTATTAATTGCACAGCCCTAATTCAGGCATACAACGTCTGATCTGCACCAAACTTCACATGTTTGATAAGAGACCTGTCCTGAACACATGCCCATGCCCATATTCAGTTATAGTCATAGCGCGACCTGCTGGCAACAGGAAGTAACTTTTACTCTGTAACAAACTCCTCCTAGAGACCGACTCCTAGCTGACATCAACATTATATTTGGTCAGTCTAATCTAAAGGCTTTTGCGATGTTAAATTGCGAAGATCTTGAGTTTTTGTTAAATGGCGTGTTGGTAAGATTCCTGGCCCGAAGACATCTAAAGGCCAATATTCAGTTATTATCATAGAGCCACCTGTTAATGACATGATAATTCATTTTTTACACTAACTCAAACATGCAAGGTTCAATCTGCACCGAACTTCATGTTTGATAAAAGTGCTGGCCTGAAGACATCTACATGCCAATATTCAGTTATAGTCAGAGCGCCACCAGCTGGCAGCAGGAAGTTTGACACATATAAATGACTTTGACATATTGCTCCTATATTTACTACTTTAAATGCATATTGCTCACCTTTCACTGACTTCCTAATGTGGCGGTGAGCCCAGGTGTGAGGGCCCTTTCAATGCTGCTTGCAGCTTTAATGTTTTCCTTATTTTCTTGCTTGAAGTTAGGTTCATTTTTAAAGGAAATTTGTTTTGTTTATAGTTTTGGCCTTGTCTTATATATATATATATATAAGTTTGTAAACTTGTGAAGCAGGCAGCTGTCTTCCTGCAGATGAGGATCTAGTGAGATCTTGAAACTGAAACATCACAGAAGAAGTCTAACAGACCGTGAAGGTGGTGTGAACATCCTAACCACATATTATTTGGTCATTTTCATGTTTGATCCAGCTGCATCCTGCCCAGGCAGCAGTGCAAACAAACGTTTGACTAGGTTGTTGAAGCTTATGTCAACTACACTGTGATCTAAGTGTCTTGTCTACTTTATAACTGAAAAAAAAAAAAAACTGGTGCATACTTGAGACATAAAAACTACACAGAATGAATCTGATCTCATTTAAAACTGAAACTACACAGAGTCTTTTCAAAGCCTTCAAGGCTTTATAAAATTGACTGATAATTAGGTCAGAAGATGCGCTTAACCAAGGCTGAGGCCAATTATAAACTCAAACTGTTTCATAGTGTTGTGTAGAGACATCAATTTCAAAGGTAAATCAGCTTCACTAAATTTTAGTGGCTGAAGCCTTGATTTTCACACGGTCAACAATGGATATGAATGGTATTTTAAGATTCACTATATAAAAAGTTCCACTGCTGAGTAAAGAGAATTAGAAAAATAAAAATATGCAACATGGCCAAATTATCATTATATTGTTCTCCCTTTTTCTCTTTTCATTTAAAAAAAAAAAAGACTACTGCTTCCCTGCTCAATAAAACTGTCATGTGGTCCGACCGACACATCAACTAATCCTGTGCATCAAGATCAATAAATTTCTTAAACTATTAGATAATTTGACTTTTAAGGCAAGGTAAGTTCAGGTTGTTTGATGTCATGTGGAAAAAAATGTTTTAAAACTTTTTTAACATATTATACATATGTACACACAAAAAGTATGACATTCTGTGTACAAACTGACCTGAAATATAGGCTAAATATATAAATACTGTTTCTAAACCAGAACAAACAACCAGCTATAAAAGGCCATTCGTACTGTGTACAAACATCATCCATTTTCATCACTGCATTTTAAAAAGTCCCATCTCATTTTAAAACCAAACTTGTGCCCTTGATGGATATGAACATGATATGGATATGGTCAGTGGTTCTCTAATACTTCCTAAGCGTTTATCTCCATCACTCTCTCTCTCACTCTCTCTCACACACCCACACATCCTCTCCAGAGGCCCAGATGTTCTTTGCCTTCCAACCCACTGCAGCACAATCAAGCCCAATCCCTGATTATCCCATATTAAATGAACCGGATCAGACACAGACAAAGTCTAATAGAGCAAGTAATGTGCATGCTAACTTCACTGACAGTCCAGATGAGTGAATGACACTAAATATGCATGGAGCTGTTATGTTTTCATTGTACCACAATGGAACATCTCAACAATACTAGGAAACTAAACTGTTTGCCTAGATACTTCTTATCAATCCACTTAAAAATGAAAACACAAATGCAGTGGTGTATGATGCAGAAAAGTGTTGGGAAAAAGGAAAAATATGCCAAATGCTATGGCTAAATAAATACAAAGATGTTTGTTGTTGACAAAGGCTGTGCACCCAATCAGGCTACATTTTGGCAAGAATTTTACAGATTTAATTTTATTTAAGGATGTTTTTGTTAATGTTTGCACAGTGTCACCCAGCACAACATCAAATTTATTGTAATATTTGTCCTGAGTCAAACCACTGCTCAAATACACTTCCCTAAACTAACAAATATACAGTCTAGCATGATGTACATAATGTTGCCTTAGCACACGCCTCTAACACGCCCCCACGTGTCTACGTCATGATGTGGGAGGA
Organism: Cyprinus carpio; assembly: GCF_018340385.1. Classification (NCBI taxonomy): domain Eukaryota; kingdom Metazoa; phylum Chordata; class Actinopteri; order Cypriniformes; family Cyprinidae; genus Cyprinus; species Cyprinus carpio. The sequence goes on from NC_056601.1 coordinate 20,631,634, forward strand.
TTTGCATAACAGTATTTACAACACTGTTCAAGAACAGTTCAACCCAAATATTCAGATGTGTGCTGTGCAATTTATGGAGGATGAGGACTGTTTCCTGAACCAGTAACCTATAATGCGTCTGTGGCACAATTATAGGGCTGTGCGATATAGACAAAAAAAACTATCACGATTTTTTGATCAATTTTGCGATTTCGATTTTAATCACGATTTTGACACACACAGACATGCTTTACAGTCATAAATGCATTCAGTATAAATTTGAAACATATTTCCAAAAGAAGACCAATGAGAGCTTTATCAAAAAGTTGTAATATGCCTCTAGAACAGACATAAGTCAAAATAATCACAAAGTAAAGATGTCAAACAAAATGTCTAGACATATGGCAAAAAAAATAAATAAATAAATAAATAAATAAAATAAAAACCAGTGTCCAGGGCTTTTTTTTTTTTTTTTTGCCATGCATTGGTTATAGAGCTCACTGTAGCGGTGCCTCAGGTGCAGAAATATATTTATTGCCCAAGGTTCACACATACTCCGTTTGCAGTGCGTATACAGTATGTGTATGCGGTCCAGAAGCAGCAGCGAGTGCGCGTTATTGTAACGCGAAAGCACATTAAAATAATGCGCGAGCGCGAATCTCTCCGCTCGCACGCAGATTTCCTTTGCTTTGTCACAAAACCAGACACACGTGCTCATATACATGCTGCTCTCGCTCGGAGAGAGTGCGCGCAATTAAAACATGTCTCCTCTCACTCACTCACTCACAACTCTCTCTATGCTCATGCGCTAGATATTCATTCTTTTTGCACCTCTCGATTTCTAAACTTTTCTGTTCACATCTTTTACCGTGTGCAGTGTGAACGCTCTGATCCATTAACATGGGCTCGGAAAAAAATATGCATGACAGACAGAGTGTGTGAACCTGGAGTTCATATGCCCAGTCTGTTCTGTTCTCGCGCTCCACTTAGGTGCACTGCATTCTGATTGGATCGGATAGCATACTGCGGGAGGTCGGGATGGCGGAAAATCGTGCTATAAAGCGATTTAGAAATCGCGCATGCTCAAATCGTGATTTTATTACGATTTCGATTAATTGCACAGGCCTAGGCACAAAGGCTGTTTCTATAAATTTGGGTAGTTCCAACTTTGCAAGGACAAACCAGTTCACCAGATCAAACTGAATCGTTTGAAACGGTTTGTGTCTCCATTATGCACTAATCCACAAATTATAAATATTAAACATAAAGTTTGGGGTTGGGATCTGACCTTTGATCAGCATAAAAGTAATGCTTAAACTTTTACGCAGATGGGTCAAAGACAGTAGCAACATGTGAGTATGTCTCATGGAGCAACACTTATGGTTCCATCAGATTTGGTGCCTTTTCCTCTTTCCTGTTTTAGTGTCATTGCGGAGGTTTTTAAAAGAGTGTCAAATCAGATAAAACTCATATCTATGTTACAGAGGTGTTGTGAGAGCAAATTATGGACACTCGGCTGATCGTATTTTAAGATAATTACAAAAGTTCTGACGCTTTGATACATTCTGCATTTAACTGATAAAACTGTCAGAAGAGAAAGACTTGTGCACTGCAGTTGACAGTATATGGACCACAAATGACAATCAAGCATTAAAGCCAACATGATTTTAGTGGATGAAGTCAGTTCTCCTCAAGTTTACACAGATGTCCTATTAGAGCTACCACAGGTATATTTTATCATATGAAAAAGATCTGTCTGACAACCAGGAAGTATACAAATACTGTTATTGAACTATCAAATATTGAACTGTACATGTATTTTTGTAAAATTTAATTAAACAATATTACAAAAGCGTAAGTAATGTTGTTGTGAATATCACTATGGCTGTGATGTGACTGTAGCCATGTTGATTTTCAGTATGACAGCATGATAGTGTGTGATATTTTAGTTTTATTAAACTGTTCTGTAAATGTTGAGTGACCAACCACCAACCAAAAGAGCTTCTAAATAAACCAAAGCATCAAACTTTGTCAACAAGCTGCACACTGACTGAAAGCTGGACTGGATCATAAATGAGAGGAATGTCCTCACTAGTAAAAGACCTCCACCACAAGCAAAAGAAAACACAGATATAGCCTAGATTTTAGAAATTTTCAGAGGCCATTGTAAACTATCAATCTCCAATACTATTAAAATTTTAAAATGTTAAAAGATCAAGCAATGACTATTCACTCAACATTTACTCACCCTCATGCTATTCAAGATGTAGATTTGAAGAAGTTTAGCATCACATCACTTGCTCAGCAGTGAATACTCTGCAGTGACTGGTTTGGTTTGAAGTTAAAAATGTCTTAATTTATTTATTTATTACAAACATGCAGCTTTTTGCTTTGAGGTTAACTGATGGACTAAAGTCAAGTGGATCTTTTGGTGAGCAAGTGATGTAATGATACATTTCTCCAAATCCGTTTCTATGAATAAACAAACTCGTCTACATCTTGGATGGCCTGAGAGTGAGTATATTTTCAGTACATTTTCAGTTTTGAGTAAGCAACGTCCTGTGAGACACATTCCTAAAATGTTTCTATAGACTGACATATGACGACATACGCATAATTGCTTATTTGATAAGTGATAAACAGTGGAGGCCGACGATACCCCTCAAAAGAAAAAAAAAAAAATCATAAAAAAAACTTATATAAAAAGATTTTGGTTGTTAATAATTCTGTGGTACCTGCAGAGGAGGAGTCGTCATGGTCGGAGCTCGGGTATCCGTCAGGTGTGCTGCGTCCAGACCCGTGAGAGCCGCGGAGCGCGAGGGAAGGAGACAGTCTGCCATCATCCGAGTCCAGGTCTCGACTCAAGCGGACGCGAGGATTCCGCAGCTGACTCTCGCGGACGTTACCCTTTGGGTTGAGTATGTTTTTTCGCAGAAAGTTTTCGTTGAGCTCCACATCCTCGAACTCGTGGTCACTGTCTTGCTCGTTTATCCGTTGCTCGGCAACGCACCGAGAGATGTCGCGCGCCGCCGAGGGTTCTCGCGGAATATCGGGCTTTTTCCGAGGAGGGACGAGGATGGGTTTACCTGTCTTGCTGCCCCGGAGTAACGCTATGTCCCGGACGAACGGCTCGTCCACGCCTTTGCTGTCTGAGTCGCAAGGACTGTCCTTCTTTGAATCTGCCTTGTTGCACCGACTTTCAAAGTGACAAGTTTTCTTCTTCTGCGCGATGGTGGTCTGCAGGTAGATCACCTTGAACTTCTCCTCCGTGAGAGCCTGCTGTAACACCTTCAGATTGGCTTTGCATTTCATCAGCTCTGCCTCTATGTCCTCCACCGAGCTGAGGTTCATCGCGGGCGCTTCTCCGTCGGGAAACTCATTCCTCCAGTGCTTCTCAAATTCCGCCTGCTCCCACATTGTCAAAGCAGGGCAGGAAAGTCCTTGAATATGTCTCGTCCCTGCTAACACACGACTTGGGTTCACTGTCTCAAACGCCTGTTGTTAAGTAGCGACTGTTCATTTTCTCTTTCGTGCATATCCACTCATACTCACACACCACATATCAGTTTACAACTGAAAAAAAACTTTCAGCTTCCGCTACATTGGAAAGTCGTGACGTCGGCTGGACACGGAGCCAATCAGATCCTTTAGCCGTTTACATCTAGACGTGCAAAATCCCAGCCTGCGGTTACTTTTTTACACACCATTGAGGCCCCACCTGTTGAGTAAACACGCGTTTGCCTATTAATATCCATTTCAGTACAGGTTTACATATAAATGTACTCCCAGATGTAAACAAAATTAAAATAGGTAATAAAAAAGCAATAGTTACAATTAAACTGATAGAAAAATAAATAAATAGGCCTAAATAGATTAAAAAAAAGCTCGATTTAATACTAGACAACATTTTTAAAATGAAAATAACAATAGTTAATCAAGCATCATAATAACATATTAAGTGACTTAATTCAGCCAAATAATAGCAAACACGTTTACAAAAATAAAAGTAAATATAATCATTCACCAATATTTAATGATAATGTATTGTACTAAAATATATAATATTAAATATAAATGCAAAAAAAAGGTGGAGCAAAAGAAATGATGAGTAAAAGTTTAGTAATAAAGGCAAAGGCATACAAAAATCTTTTTATTTTATGAACCAGAAGAGGGGTTTCATGTTTTACGTGCAATTTGCTTTTTTGCATCTGTATCATGCCTTTCTGCAAAAAAAAAAAAAAAACCTTGACTTCGGTGTATTTTTTTTTTTTTTTTGTCAAACGGCTGCTACCAAACTGTAAAAATGCATTTTGTGTCTTGATAATTAATGGATTTAATCCTAGTTCTGCTCTCTATGCATTATTAACAAGAAAGACTATTGCAGACATCACTGGAGAATTGCATTGATTATTGACATAATAATAGTTGGGAAGAGAGTGGTCATTTACACAAAAATAAAATTTACTGACTCTTTTACTGAAATGTCCTCCAGTACATTTGAGGTCAGATTTTTAGAGTTGAGTCTAATTCATGGTCCATCTTCTGTTCAGAGCTGCCAGGGCCTATTCTTCATTCAGATTCCCCTTCTCACCTCCATGTCAATACCATTAGCAGAGACGTGCAGGACAAATTTGATATGGGTATCATCGTGTCACTGGAGAACGGGAATGGCCAGGTTCCAGCAGTTCTATGAGAAACTGAAGAGGAGAGATGTGTGTAGTGATAGCCACATATCACATCAGAGATGAGAGGGGGCAGAGGGTCTGCTGCATGGATCAATCCACTTTAGAAAGTCGTAAGGAGCTTGAGATGCTACAAATGCTACATTTTTCCTTTCTTTATTAAAATGACTATCATTTTCATTTCTGCAGCTTCTCAGTGCACAATCAAACAAAGCCCTCACAAGGGTTTTAGTATATGTGCTTATGCATTAGCACCAGACATACAAATGTAGTTTCAGCTGGATCCATATTAATAATTCATGACATTTTGCATCTTTGATCCCACAATCAACCTGAGCCCTTGTAATATGTATTTGTGTGGGACATTCAGTGGTTTAGCACTATAACTATATATTTATTTTAACATGTTAACAACCATACAGGGGATTTAAAGGGATAGTTCACCAAAAAAAAAAAAAAAAAACTCTGACATCATTTACTTACCCTATTTAAAAAAAATGTTTAAACTGTTTTGTCCTTAAAATGAAAGCAAGTGGGGTCCAAAACAAGACTGAAAATCTTTTTGAATTCATTGTATGAATGAATGAACAAACAAACAAACAAATAATTGTCTTCTGTGTTCAACATAAGAATTTAATTCAGGTTTGGAACTACATGAGGGTAAGTAAATCAGGATTATTATAACTAAACTAAAGTTAAAATTATGAAACAAAAAATTGTCGCTTGAAAAAAATGTTAACTGAAATAGAATGAAATTATTATAAAAATATTCAGCTAGTTGTCAAAGCAACATGTTTTCATTTAGTTTTTCTAAAATAAACTAAAACTGAAATAAAAATATATAAGATTAACAACAGTAAAAGACAAAACACACAAAAAACACTGAAACGTCAACGTTAAACGTTAAAATTAATAGTTATAGTCACCTTTATAAAAACAAAATAAACAAAACAATTTAAGAAATTTAAAATAAAAAAATTAATTCAAAATATTAGAAAAACCATAGTATCTCAATGACACTAAAATAACGCAAGTAAATATTGTCAAATATTTCATTTCATGTATAACTTTGTGAAGGAAATGACATTTTAAGAAAAAAAGAAAACAAAGGAAAATTACTTGATTTCTATGTAGGAGGAAAAAACTCTGAGTAAGATTGTAATCATGAGGTAGCTGGGGGAGGAAAGAGGAAGAATGGTCTGTTACTCGAGAAACAGGAGACGAGTGCATTCACTGAAGCTAATGCAGTCATACCTCTGAAAGACCGAGGGCTCGTCTCATCACATCTTCAGCTGATGCAGAACACTCAGTCTGCATGAACCCTCAGAAGGGTCTAATCATCTAACATGATCTAGTAGAATTCTAAGCATGCCTAACAATTATTATATAATAATTGTTAGGTATATATATAATAGTTATGCCAAAGGCACCGGGTGTAGAGCCATTATAAAACTGGCATGTGTCAGAAACTGAAGACCCTATTAGGTCATCCTTTATTTGATATGCATCAATGCATTTAACTCCTGCTTGAATAGCAGCCAAAGAGAGAAAGTCTTCCTGTAAATTCAAGCTTGTTTTAGTAGCTCATACCATTATTCGATGGAAGGTCGGTACAAAATCTTTCATTTGGCAAAGAAAGAAACCTTTAGAAGGCCTTGTTTCTTTATTCCAGTTACATTTTGGACTCTGTCCCAGAACTGCAAGGTCATTTTTACTAAAAGCCTATTCAACTTTTACAGATCAGCAGTTACTTGTAAATGCACAATACATAACTTGGTTTAGTTACCATGGTGATTCACACATTAAAATCACTCCACACTTTCTAGAAAACTGATTAAATGGATTTGTGAAAAAGGAAGGACACAGTGACATGCATGATGCACCACATTACCCATCTGTGAGTAAGACACAAATGACAATGAATGGACTAGATGATGGTGATCTAAAAAAGATTTAGATGCCCATTTCGTGTGAGTATGCATATTTGCCCACCCTACAGATCATTTCCGATTAGTACAAGGGAAAAATTCACTATGTGGCATTTGTTCACTAATGAAAACATATGTTTTGCTGATTAAAGCAAATGTGGCTAAAGATCCCCAAATCTAAAACAAACTGGATTTGTGAATCCAGGGATCCTGCAGCTGCTAGTACAACAGTGCTTTTTAATATCTTGGAATCAAGGACAGAAAAGGAAGTTATTTTCTCAATGATGAAGTGCTGCCCTCTAGTGGTCAATCTGTACAACCAAACATGGAACATGTAGGATCTTAAAGGAATAGTTTGCCTCAAAATGAACAAATTGCTGAAAATGTACTTTTCCTCAGGCCATACAAGATGTGGATCAGAACAGATTGGGAGAAATTTAGCAGTACATAACTTGCTTATCAACGGATCTTCTGTAGTGCATGGGTGCCGTCAGAATGAGAGTCCAAAATGTTGATTGTAACAAAATAAGTAATCCACACAACTCCAGTCCATCAATTAACTTTAAACCACCTTCTATCCATAATAGAAGGTGGTTTAAAGTCATGGTCATGGCTCTGGGGTCCTCTCATATTCGTATGATTAAGGTACTTTATGCGAATCCCACAGCCATGGTGCTGACAGGCAGTACTTGTTCTGCTTTGTTTGATATAGCTAGAGGACCTCGCCCTATTACTCGAGCCACTGGCACAGACTATACGTATGGACAAAGGCATCACCCCGATCTCAATATGTTGGACCAGTCATTATTAATCGTTATATGCGGATGATGTCCTTCTTTATTTAGGTAACCTTTTGCAGTCCATACCTAACATTTTAACTATCTTTGACAGCTTTGGTGAGATTTCAGGATATAGAATAAACTGGATAAAATCAGCTCTTCTTCCACTGAATGACGCAATGAAAATGATAGCATTACCCTCGTGTATACCAGTGGTTAAACAATTTAGGTATTTGGGTGTTATGATTGTGCTTCACTGCAGTATATAATTAAGACCAGTTATGAGGGCATACTGTCTTAGATTTCATGTAACTTGGAAAATTGGTCATCACTCTTTCCACGATGCAACGTGATAGATTCTCTGGTGGACTTTCACTTCCCAATTCCACTTTTATAGACGTGGTCTATCTTGAACTGTCCACTGCTCACCTTCATGGTGCCAGAGAGGACACCATTAGACTTTGGGCTCATACTTTAGAGAAGCTTAAAAGTTTATTAACTTGAATAAAGAAGATTCACCCCCATCCTTAATACACACTCTCTGGTCACAGGTCTTTTTTTTTTCTCCATATACTGTATATTGATTTAGTCGTGTTTAAGGTTCCCTGTTTGGGTTATTATTGGCTCTTTTTCTATTGACCTAGACTTCTTTCAGTGCTGTTCCATTTTTTTTTATGGGTATATATTATTTTTTACGTAATCCTTTGTACATGCATGTACTGTATAGTCTTTGTACTTTGTATATTTTGGAGTATATTAGGTTGTATATATTGTTTTGTATATCTCTGTCATTCACTCTTCAGTTTAACTGATTAGTTTTAAACAAATTATTATTTTAAATATATACTTCTATTTCATTTATCATGTAAAACTCACTTGTTCAATCTTGCTTTTGTCTAATCTGTTCTTTTAATTGTCATGTCTATTTTCAATCTTTTTTTATTTATTTTTTACATTTTCATGTAATTCCAAACCAGTATACAATGTGAATGAGTAAATTAATGTTTCATTTTAAAGTGAACTATTTTTATAATCTGGATCTGGATTTTTATAACTACGGATCTGTTGAATTAAAAAGTGCAAAGAAGATTAAATGAAACAAACTTTTTTATTGTTTTTTTTAAAAGATCTGTGAGAGACAAAATAGAAATCTCGCTGCTTTATGTAAATGTTTATATAATACATTTACATTATGAATTTATTTACTCCTTATGAATTTATCTCATTAGGACTGATGAGACTTCATGTACAGTAATACACATACATTGTGACAATGCCTATTACATTAAAGTACATTATATTTCACATTTTGACAACATTTAACTTTTTCAAGCAATACTCAATTCCACCTGGACCTTAACGACATCATACAACACAGTATGTAATCAACTGGATGGAATAATTGGTAAATGTATTAAAAATAACCAATGTTCTTCTTCAATTTGAAATTAACTAAAAACATCAGTTCACATAAAGAGAATATATTATTCCTTGCATAGATAGATATGACATTTTAAAACATCACACTATTTCAAAAACAACGCAGAATAATTGGGCTTTCAACAATTTACACAAGCCGTATATATCCCAAAACAAAATCACAGCAGAAAATGCACACATATTTCTCTAAAATCACACTTCTGCCAAAGCTTTTCAGTGGCTGCTGAGCAAAGTCCACATATAGTATACCAAATCATATTGTGTATTACTGCATGTTCCTACTGTAAGAGCTCTTGAACTATTTCTATCAGACAAAAATTAGTTTCTTGTTCAATTAAGGCAATATTTGGGTTGCACCACTGAAATGAGGATAAAGTCAGGAACTTCAAGACTCAGACTACAACACTTTCGCATCACAAACAGCACAAAATACAGAGTTTTGACAGATGATTCATCTCCCAGGATGCATGACATATAAGCACAGTGCTGAGAGGTTATTTTGTGGTTGTTTTAAGGCTGTTTCAGGTCAATATTTGAGTCAACAGTGTGTTGAATCAGAGACTAGCGGGCAGTGAAGAGCTTGTGCATTTCATCAGGATCTGAACTGTGCAGACAGACATACACTAGAGGTAGACCTATATAGTATTTAAAAAATCTAGGAATATAAATTCTTCGTTACATACCGTGGATTTCAATCAACATTCTCAGTACAAAAACAATTTATTTGAATTACTCAAACTGTTAGAAAATTTAAAAAGCAATATTAATTTCAATCTTAAATTTAGATTACTAATAAAAAACTAAAATTAGCTTTTTTACATTTTAAAGTATACACACACAATAACACTTTTCTATTGTAATATACTTTTAAATTATTTTTAAATTCATTTATAATGTAGTGATTATATATAGTAAATTGTTCCTGTGATGTCAAATCCTTATTTTTAATCTTATGAAAATATTTCCTTCAGAAATATTATGTATATATGTATATATATATGTATATATATATATATATATATATATATGTATATATATATATATATATATATATATATATATATATATATATATATATATATATATATATATATATATATATATATGCACACTACCAGTCAAAAGTTTGGGATCAGAATTTTTTTTATGTTTTTAACAGGAGTTTCTTATGCTCATCAAGGCTACATTTACTTGATCAAAAATACAATAAATATTATTATGATGTAAGATAGTGTTTTCTATTTTAATATACATTACAATCTAATTTATTCCTGTGATGCAAATCTGAATTTTCAGCATCAATATTCCAGTCTTCAGTGTCACATGTTCCTTCAGAAATCGTTCTAATATACTGATTTATTATCAGTATTGAAACTGTTGTGTTGCTTAATACAGGTGAATAAACTGTTAAAAATAACATCAAGATTCTGTGATGAATAAAAAGTTAAAAAGAAGTGGATTTATTTAAAATAGAAATCTTTTCTCACAATATACACTACAGTTCAAAAGTTTGGGGTAAGTAAATGTTTATTCTTTCTTTTTGAAAGAAATTAAAACTTTTATTCAGCAAAAAATATTTGGCAGCACAACTGATGGCAGCATTGATAATTCTAATAATAAATGAGCATATTAGAATGATTTCTTAAGGATCATGTGACACTTTATACTGGAGTAATGGCTGATGGAAATTCACCTTTGCAGCACAGAAATAAATTATATTTTAAAGTATATTAATATAGAAACCATTATTTTATATTGAAATAACATTTTGCAAGATTACTGTTTTTTTTTCTGTATTTTTGATTAAAAAAATGCAACCTTGATGAGCATAAGAGACTTCTTTAAAAAACATAAGTCTTACCGATCCAAAACTTTTGACTGGTAGTGTGGTAGTTATTTATTTATTTATTTATTTATTTATTTATTATTTTTTAATAATGGTCATAAAACTCCCATTATATTCAAGACAAATGTTGAAGTTGACATTTAGATAAAGTACAGTACATGACAAACATGTGAGTGTCACAATGACTGTTAAGAGAAAGCATTACTTGCATGCTTTTCTGATAGCGTTAGCAGCTAGTATTTCTCTACCAGTGGTCATGAAGGCCTGCTGTTTTTCATAATATGCAGCCTCATTAATAAACGTGGGGTACACTGTGTTGGCACCTTCATAAAGGACTGTTCTCCCATCGAACGTAAGGAACATTGGGTCACCCCGGTTCAAAGGCTCCCAGTCACAGTCCTACACAGAAAGAGAAAGAGAGGGAATGGAACAGGACCATTACTGTGGAAAATAAGTGAAGCCTGGGAGTCAAACATCTGAGTCATAGGACACATTTTCTTACATGTGTTTCCCGCTCCCTGCATCCCTGTCATAAAGAGCAACGCTCTTATTTGACTTTCGAGGGTTTATGCTTTCCTTTCAAAAGAAACACACTTCTCTATGCATTAACTCTATGGTCCATCTAGAATACCTGTAGATGAGGATGCACCATAGCTGTGATGTTGCCATTGGTGTCTCTGGGGTAGTCCATTCTCTCCTGGACTCTGAAAACATCCACTGTACAAGGAGGAAACGTTACACCTATGGCAGTAAAAAAAAAAAGTTGGTAGAGAAAAAAAAGGAAAGAAATAGGAAAAAGAAAGATTTGACCTTGTCTGTTAAAGGAATAGTTTAACCAGAAATTTAAATTTCCTTAAATTTATGCACCCTCAGGTCATTCAATATGTAGATGTGTTTGTTTCTTCATCGGAACAGATTTGGAGAAATTTAGCATTATATCACTTGCTCATTAATAGATCATTTTGGCCAGAAGTGACAGGATTCCTTGTGGGTTATTGTGATGTTATAATCAGCTGTTTAGACGCTCATTATGACGGCACCCATTCTCTGCAGATCCACTGCACTGGATCCACAAACTCATCTACTGATCATCAATCTATCAATCATAACATCTGCACTGTTTGCTTATTTAACTGGTTTGCACTCTATCTGCCATGTGCCTTGTGCTACTTTATCTATTTTTTTTTTTTTTTTACAAGTCCTTATTTGTATATTTGAATAGTTGTATTTTATATATATTTAATCTGTATTTATCTGTATTCTTATGTTCTACTGTTAGTGTTATCTGCATATGCACCAAGGATCTGAGAGTAACACAGTTTCAATTCTCTGTATGCATGTGCAGTACATTGACAATAAAGCAGACTTTGACTACATCTTGGATGGCCTGAGGATGAGTACATATTCAGCACATTTTCTTTTTTTTTTTAGGCAACTAATTCTTTTAAGTATTAATCAGTGGCTTATATAGAGATGCATTACACAGTTAAATCTAGAAACATGTTTATTATGCTTAGGTCATGCTGTATTTTTTCAGCTTTTGTTGCTTTAGCAGGGAGTGGGATCAAGCTGCCCTAAAAATGTTATAAAACCAAAAAAATTTTGTAAATAAGCAGAGCTATTTGCCTGCTTCTCTCTGTTCATTTGTCTAGAAATTCTGAGTATTACTCATTTTTTTTTTGCTTTTGATACAAGCAATTAATTATATTACTTTATAATATGCTGTTCAAAAGTTTGGGGTCAGTATGTTTTTTTTTTAACACTTTTACTCAGCATGGACATGTAAATTAATCAAAAGTGACAGACATTTATAATTTCTGGAAAAAAAATGGGTCACAATTTAAAATATTAAGCTGCACAACATAGATCATAATAAAAAATCATTATATTAGAATGATTTCTAAAGGATCGTGTTAGTGGCTGTTGAGAATTCACCTTTGCCATCACAGGATTGACATGTTAATATTAAAATAGAAATATTTGAAATAGCAATGTTTACAAATGTACTGTTTTGACTGTATTTTTGATCAAATAAATGCAGCTTTTGTGGGCATATGAGACAAGCCATTTACACAAGTAATGAAAAGATGAACATATGCATTAAAAAAAAAACGCTCAAGGTTTATGTTCCAAATCCCTTGAAGTGTAATATGAGTAATATTAAATGTCTTCTTAAAACAGTTGGATCACTTTGCTGTTAGCTTGCGTTCATAACAAATCCTCTAATTAGTAGTTTCCATTATGTCAGATCTCTTGTTTTGCTTATGTTGATGTGGTCCAAACATGGTTCCACGCTGGCAAACGGAAAGCATGTCTGAGCTCTCACAACAATGCAGCCCCTCTACACAGCATGACACTACAAAACCCAGCAAGCTACTAATGACATGGAAACTAACCAAATAGCAAACAAGTATTCACAAAACAGCAAAACGCTTGCCCAGCTCAACATGTCCCTGCTAGGTGTGAAGCATGGAGAAATGTGTATCCATGTCAGGCTGAAAGTACACGTGACTACCTTGTTTAACCCTTGTGCGCTCCTCATTTGAGGACAGCTGAAATGTAACTTTTTTTTTCTCCAGTAAAATCAATCTAAAACTGTATATTGTTTCCTTTGTATTTTGAGAGAATTTCATGGTACTAATTAATATTTATGCAATAATTATGATCAAATTTTCCCATTGAAAATAGCACAAATAGTTTTTTTTTTCTAATTTTTTACCATTTTTTTTCAATTACTGCATATTTCAGATTAAAATAGAGACTAGGCCTTTACAATCCAATTTTTGAAGGCGGAATAGCACCTCCTAATGAGAGCAAAAAAAAAAAAAAGAAACCTGTAATTTCATGGTGTAACCACTAGATTCCTGTATACTATACAGTGTATAGGACTCTATAGAGAGGTTTGTGAATTCCCCAGTTGTTTTTATATATAATTGTTTACTATTGTTAGGTTGTGGATATTAATCCTTCTGGGTCTGATCTGATTTTAACCTCTTTTTTCAGTCTTCTGACTCATTTTGGCTATATAGTTATAGCCATACCAATTCATTTGATGTATAATTCTGTATGTGTGTGTCTGTGAGTGTGTGTAAGTAAGTGTGTATGAGTGGATGTATCCATTTTACACTCTTGATGTTTTAGAGTGTAACCCCTTCCTTGCTGTCCACTTTTTTTACTGCATTGTAGTCGAATTATTGATTTTATTTTACATAGCTGCAGTGTTAGTCACACCAGTTCATAGGTGTGTATGTGTGTCCGCGCGTGTGTGAGTTGGTGTGTTGATTTTACACTCTAGATGTTTTAAAGTTTCACCCCTTCATTTTTTTTCTGCATTGTGGGGGATTTGTATATTGTTCACATAAAAATGTTCTTGTATTTTTCTAATTTCCCATTCATTTCCTATGGTCAGTCATTTTTGACCGAAGACCATGAGTGTGACTATTTTTTTACGGCCACTTAGCTTTTTCGAATCATGCCTTCAAATTTTTTTTGTTTTCACATACCAAGTGCCATAGAAGTCACCAAGTTTCGTACCATTGTGGTGAAGCTACGATTTTTAAAAATTCTAAATGTAAAATTCTCCGGTCAGAAATGACCAAAGACCGCACAAGGGTTAAATGTTTCCACAGTTGAAGGGAAAAAAAACAGGAAGATAAACGCTTAAGAAGAAGTCTATGCTTCAAACCGGCTGAAATGCCGAGGTCGGACAGTTCATATTTAAATAAGTGCTTGCTGACTCAATGACCTGAGAGCATAACCGTTTGTCTTGAAATGTCACTCTCTAGCCTGGCTTAGAAACGCATGACCACAGGGGAAAGTCAGTTATGTAAACATGAAGCATCTATAAATGATGTGAGCAACACATTATTCAAATGCATTATTGAAAACTACTCAAAATGTGAATTGTGTGATATCTGAAAAACATTATGGATCCACACTGTCACTGCACATTTACTGTTGGTTTATAATAGAAAATAATCCTATTGTATAGGAAATATAGGAATCTGACACCGAAGACTGCTGAAAATTCAGCTTTAACATCACAGGAATAAATTACTTTTTTAAAATTGTAATATTCACAATATTATTGTTTTATTATATTTTTGATCAAATAAATGCAGCCTCTGTGAGCATAAGAAACCTATTTCAAAACTAACATTTTAATATATACAATTACAAAATATTAAATAATTATTTAAATGGTAATATTCAAAATAGTGCTGGTTTTCATGGAAGACTGTTTCCTCTACAGAATAAAATAGGTACTTGCTTATTTCACAATTTTCTTTTTTTCCCCGACGCAACTCAGAATAGTAACATAAAAATTGTATAAACTCGTAATTTTAAGAAGAAAAGTCTGAATTGTGGGATAACAACTAGGACTTACATTTATTTTTTACTCCCCAGCAGAAAAAAAGACCTGGGAGATGTAAACTCAAAGTTGCAAGAATAAAGTCAGAATTCTGTTTTTACTTTTTTCGAGGTACAAAGGCTTTCATTATTTTACTGTATTGTTTATCAAATAAATGCAGCCTCAGAGAGCATAAGAGACTTCTTTCAAAAGCATTTTCTTACAGAACTCAAACTTTTGGGCAGTGGGTGTGTGTCTAAGTGTGTTTATATATAGTACAACCGTTTGTCTTGAAATGTCACACACCATCCTGGCAGAGAAACAGATGGCCACATCAGAGAGAAAGTTACGTAAATGTGAAGCATCTATAAACAATACATCATCAATAAAATAGCGTTATTTCACATTGAAATCTGAAAAACACAACATTATGGTTCTATACTGTCACTATCAACACTATCACGCATGATTACGTTTGGTTTATATTAGAAAATAATCTTATTGTAAAAGAAATATAGAAACTAATCCTACTGTGGCCACCTCAGTTGACTTTAAAATACCTTTATTGAAACACATTCCAGGTTCAATGCAGTAAGCGTGCTAATCTCTGCTTAACCTCACCACTGTTGAAGAGCTCGATGAAGTCCAGCGCATGCTTCAGTATCGTCCTCATGGATTCAAATACATTGCTCCTCAAAACACCCTGTGGCTGAGGGCCCACCTCAAGACCTGCAACACAAACACATCTATATTTGTCACTATTCTCATCACAGCAATCGCTAAACTTTTCATATTATTCCTGGTTATTCCACTTCTTTGCAGCTTGCTGACTTTCAGGGGTAATATTAAACTTGATTTAACATTAGGTTTGACCTGCTGAGTATCCAAGGACTTTGGTACTCACCAACAGGGTGTTTGGCCACAGAGCGTGTGGTTGAATACTTCAGCTGTGGGTGTTCGTTTAACAGTACTGAACAGGTGTGGGGAGCCATAGCTTTCTGTAGGGGGAAGAGCACAGGTGTCTGTGTAAAGATGGCTTTTTTTGACTTATTTTAAGACGTAAAGCAAAATCTTTTTTATGCACACCAAGGCTGCAGTAATTTGATGAACAATACAGTAAAAACAGTAATATTGTGATGTATCATTGCAATTTAAAATAACTGTTTTCCATTTTCATTGAGTCATTACTTTAGTCTTCGAGTGTCACATGATCCTTCAGAAAGCATTATAATATGCTGATTTGGTGCTCAAGAAACATTTCTTATTACGGTCAATGTTGATTTTTCAACATTGTTTGATGAATAAAAAAATATTTAAAATAAATCTTAAATGTTTTTATTGTCACGTTTGACTAGTTTAATGTGTCCTTGCCGAATAAAAGTGTTTAAAAAAGAAAAAAAGTCTAAAGTTTTGAACAGTAGTGTAGGTGCAGAGGGTTAAAAATTATTTTAATAACATTGTATGCTAAAATGGGAGCTAGCTTCTTACTTTTATATAATGCACCATCTGAAGGTTGAAGAGGTCTGTTGAGCTTTCCAGGATGAGGGTGGAGCCCATGTTTGAGGTGGTGTTGTGAAGGTCAAAGATGACATCATATGCATCTGCGCTTCCTTTGGGTCCGAACATCCGATTTATTTCTTTGGCCCTCTGGACTTCATATGGCAGACCTTCAACATCTGGAGCACTATGTTTGGAAAAAATACTTATAAATATTAACAATACAACATTCATAAACACAGACCTGCCAACCTTGGAATTTTTTTTTTTTTTTTTGAGTACCATCAGTGTGATAAAAAAATAAATAAACTCCAGCACAATTTAATTAAAACTCCAGTACACTTCTGTATAGGGCTGGAAGATATGAGCAAAAATTCATATCTCTGTATTTTTTGGCTGATTTGCGGTATACAGTAGCCTATCTCGGTATTTTGTATTTGGATTAAACAAATAAAATGAATGTAAGCATTTAGGCATATATTATGTACAAAAAGGATTAAAATCACATTACACTGTAACATCGCAATCTAAAAACAAGATAAATAAATAAATAAATAAATAAAGCAGAAGTTAAAGTAACTAAACTAAAAATGAAAATAATAAAAAGCACAGGCTATTTTGATTTACTAAGAGAGAAATAAAAGGCAAAAATTATTTAAATGCAAAAAAAAAAAAAAAAACCCCCGCTATGATTGGTTTACCTCTTCATCTTTTTCTGTTGCTTGTTTTGAATATTGCGCGTGGACAGGGGCGTCACTAGATTTGTGCGTAGTTTAGAGTGACAAATCGTACCAGTGTACTTTGAGGTCAAAATGCATAGCCGCTACAGAAAATGTGTACAGGTTGGCAGGTCTGTAAACAACAAAGACGTCACAAAATGGTCAATTAATAAAACAATTAATATTGAATACAAAACACAAACAGAAAATACGTTTTGAAGCATGTTGAAGTAGTTTTAATTCCACAATTAGTGACTTAAATAAACATTCACCAGTAAAATATAAGACACCTAGAAGTTCAAACATACACAAAACCTAAAAAAATAGCATGCAGGGACTGGTTTTAAAAATCCCTTGAATAGCAGTTAGGGGCAGCAGTATCATTAACTCTTTTAACAGAGCAGTGGATGACAAAAAGATCAGCTATTAAACAAATAATAACAATTATTTTCTTTCTTTTTTTTTTTTTTTTTAAAAAAAGCAAATTTCTAGTTTAGATTTTAAACTAGAAACTTGCTCTAAACTGCTTGGAAAAAATGTTCCAGAAATATTACTATTTTACAAAATTGACAAAATTACACATTTTGTCACCAGCAGGAATAAGAAAGCAAAGAGATGCATACAACCATGCACAGAAAGCAAGGGGGAACTGAAAAATAAAGCTCTGAGAATTTCATTAGGCTTTCCAGCTGGTCCAAAAAAATAAAAATAATAATAATAATAATAATAATAATAATAATAATAATAATAAAGAATCCTTAAAAACAATCAGCTGTGAACATCTGTGATGTATTGTGTATGTTTTGTAACCCCTCGTAGTATAATATATGACATGTCACCTGGCATTGAGTGAGGTGAACTGTATTTACATTTCCACCAAAACATGCCAGATTTAATTTGCAACCCTCATTTTGTATTCAAATGATCTATTCTCAATAAATGGAAAAGTTTTTCAAAAGATTTTATGTAAATGTAATTGAGCAAAACAATTTATATAGGAAAAAAGAGACAAAGCATCAAAATCCCTGTATTTAATGTGACATTGGTACATTGTACTGCTCATTTATCCTATAAACATGAATGTTTTTCAACTTAATTACTTTACTAAAAAAAATAATAATAAGAGTTAAGTGTATGCATTTTCTCTTGGACTTGTTTCATATATTGGTTTCCAATTTCTGTTTTAATCTAGAATACTTTCTGTAGAATGTCAGTTTTATAAAAGTGACATTTTACTGTCAGTATAGCACACATTATTACTTTTTTTTTATTCTTTAATTATTTATTCTTTAATTCTTGGGTATGCAGAAGTCTACACATAATTGGTTAATCAACAGCTCAGCTGATGTTACTCAATGAAAGATTTATTGAACACGTAGGCCTTTTGTGACAATGTGCCCCATCACAATTAAACCGCTTGTTATTGGCTTTCTGGTCAATTTAACCAATGAAACAACAAATATAAAGACAGGAATTTTACTTTGGAGCGCATAATTAGAATAGAATAGTAATAGAATACATACAAACACGTATATAATTAGTTAAATATCCTCAAAAACCGTTATCCTGGAAATCAACAGTTGTTACGTGTTGTCTAGAATGCAATATAGCAGGATCTTGTCATGACCCAAATCACGCTTCACTCACGTCTCTCAACAAGTCCTGACATGAGCTCGCTCCACTGATATACTATCGCTCGATTCAGTGATGTTGTGTCATGAAACGGGACTGTTTTTTGTCTACTGTCTACAAAGGATGCGTTCCTTCGTTCTAAACCAGCTACTGAGCCCAACGCGATAACAGACCGCAGCGTTCAAACAAGGCGCGAGACGCAAAACATAAGACTGGCACACATCGGCCAAAACCGTCGATGTGACTTATGCATGACAACAATAAACACCTCTAACAAACAAGAGCGATACATTTGCATCAGCGCTCTCCTTTAAGAAAGCGTTTCCAATTTAAAGTTCAAGGCATAAACAAACGAGGCGGACTTGTACAGAAAACAGCGCATTTTGCAAGGTGTTATTTACCTGAGGTTCTCAGGCGTAAAGGCTCTGTTCAGATCCGTGTCGATATACCTGCTACATTTCTCCACTGCTCTAGGGTTGCTTATGAACGGCTTGATCAGCAGTCCGTTTCTCTCTATCTCGGCTGAATTCTGTATCCACATATTTACCAGCGTTATGCCAGACATCTCATTTCCATGTGTGCCTCCAAAAATAGCCACTCGTGCGGCTTCTTGTAAACAAGAAATATTAGTTCGCGAACTCATAGCGACAGCGTACGGACGCGCGCGGTTTACTAAAGACGATAACGCAAAGTTTCCACACAACTGCTGTTACCTCCAGTCGCCGGTGCGAGGTGACTGTTGTTATATAATGGTTTTTTGAAGGATAAACTCAGGGCATAACCGCGTCTGTGTGTGTCATGTAGCCTACGTTTACCGCGCATGGGTCGGGTTTCACAATCGCGCTGTGGCTTATCGAGCAATTACATGTTAGTCGTGGTCATAATGTTACAGGAGATTATACGCGGAAAATAAATCATAAACGCGAGCAGGTGGCCTCTGCACCTATGCAAACTAAACATAGTGCGTCGGTCAACCCCCCCCCCCCCCCCCCCCTTCAAAAAATCTATATATTGAATTGAATACAGAGATTAGTATTTATTATTATAGATTTACCCTGTTGCAAAATCGAAGTTGATGGGATTTTAAATATTAGTACTATTTCTATAGAAATTTCGATAATAAAAAAGACTTAAAGAAAGACTGTGAAATCACACAAGTAACGCTGTTGTAAGCAGCAAGTAATAATGATGAAATTCGTGAGTGTGATCTAGCTTTTACACACCAGTTCAACAAACTTAAAACAGAAAAAAAAAAACAAGTAAAACAATACAATACAAAAACAGACCTTCAACCTTTGCATGTCATGAGCTATGCAAGAACTTTCTGAATGAATTGCTTTAGTGAATGATTACTGATTGATTTATCATTGACTAGCATAATGACATAACTTGCAGGGGGGAAAAAATCACTGAACAGTTCCCACCACTAATGCATTGACCTGGATTATTTCAAATTCGAAGAATGGATGTGCTGTTTTTATTAAATGTTAATATAAGGAAGAAAGTAATAGCTACCCCAAAATTATAATTGTCATTGTATACTTCGTCTGATGTTGTCAAGTCAAGTCAAGTCTGCTTTATTGTCAATTCTTCCATATGTACAGTACATACAGAGAATCGAAATTGCGTTACTCTCAGACCCCCGGTGCATACAGATAACACTAACACTAGAGCCTAAAAATCTAGATCAATATAAAATATAAGATATAACTATACAATAAGGGAATGTAAAAAAGACATAAAAAAATTAAAATAATGTTAAATAAAAGCAGCGCAAGGCACATGGCAGATAGAGTGCAAACCAGTGACCAAACAGTGCAGATAAAAAAAATTTTAGTGCAAAAAAAAGCTTATTCAGTCTGATTAAAAGTGACAAAAGGGCTCAAGAGCAGTTATTTTAATTTAAACTGACTGATGAGGTAGAATGACGTCAGTTCCATGGTGAATGAGGTAGTGAGCAGACCAATGCTGCACAAAGTGACTGGTGCATGTCATCGTATGTTAGTGGTTGTCCCGAACCTGTATAACTTGACTATACTTTCTTTGGTTTAACAAGTAATTCTGATGAATGTTACTAACCAAACTGTTCTGGTGCCCAGTGATTTTCATTTTAAAGAGACGACTGACAGATAGACAGACAGACAGAAAGATAGTAATAACTGTCAACATCCAGCAAATGAATTCAAAGACATGAAACTATCCCCATATATAATATAAAATCACTCAAACAAAATGTTAAGATTTAGCTCTTGATAAAGAGAAAGAAAAAAAAAAATCAGAACAGTAAAGATGTTTATCACACGGGGAAACCCGTTATATTTTATTTCTCTGAAGCAGAGTAACAAAGTGTCCATAATGCAAATGTATAAAATAGGTCAATATTATATTGACCAAACACATTGCTTCTGTATAAAATACTCTGATTCTGATAATAAAAATGATACAGTGCTCTAGAAGACATTATATAATTTGGCAGTACAATGATTTAATAAACCGAATGAAAATGTTTTGATTATTTAAAAATTTAATCTACAAAACAAGTAACAATAATAATGTACATGTGTTTGTGGGTTTGTGTCTCACAAAACAATTCTTGAAAAATAAATTAAACAATGTTTTAATCACAGATTTAGACATTTTGTTTATATTAATCTGCAAACCTCTCTTTGCTTTTACATTTTTCTTGGCCATTTATCATAAACAGAAAACACTTTATGCATATAGCTCATCTTAAATGCCTGAGAGGTTAAGATTATTTTTCTTTTGAAATGGTTTAACTGAGCTTTAAAACTAATTACTCTTTATCATTTTCCTCCTCTCCTTATTATTCTGTGTAACAAATATACCATTGTCAACTTCTGCACACACTTTTCTATTGTGCACTGAAGAGTTTTAGCTATCGAGTACAGATAAACTTTCCTCCCTTCTTTTCCTCTTTTTCTTTCTTTTGTGCAACACAGATGATTCTCCTGCCCCAGATCCCTCCTTTAGGTGATTCTCTTCATATGTATCCTGTTTTCTGTGTGAATCAAGAAAGTTATTTGCATTACACTCAGTTTGAACACAACCTGCTCTGTCATGACACCTTTGTCTGTGTTTTTCAGGTCTTTTGGTTGTCTCATCTCCATTGACTGCTGCAGCGGAGTCAGCGTTCTGAGACATGGAGATTTCCGTGATATTATTTTCAGTATCTTTCTTCCTCTTCTTTTTTTTCTTTCTAATATCTGCAGAATCTCCCAGTGAGATCATAATGTTGGCCTGTCTGTCTGCATTGTTGTGTTGTATGATTGAGTCAGTCTCTTGTTCAGTTTCTAGTTCAGCACTATCATCCAGCATGTAATTTATGCTTTCATTCATTTCCTTGTTTTTCTTTCTCTTGGATTTCTTTGTAATTACTTCAGGTGATTTCAACATCGGGCTCTGAGACTTTTCAAACGGCACTGTACGATCAGAACTTTCCAAAGTCAGTTCACCACCTACATTTGTGATGTGATCAGAGTTTCTTGTTTTCTTCCTCTTCCTCTCAGGTGCGACAGTTTCCTGCATTTGTGCATCAGAAGAGCTGAACTCAGAACTGTTATTAACAGACAGACTTGATCGTTTCCTCTTCTTTTTGTGTTTAGTGTCATTTAATTCAGTTTCTGTATGTTCAACAACATCACTTGGTCTTTCTTCAAAAGTCTCTTGAGTAGTTGATCTATCAGTGACATTATTAAACTGAGACACTGAATTCACATCCAGAGCAGAATCAACAGATTCATACTGAGATTCTTCTCTGTCATTCTTCTTCTTCTTCTTCTTTCTCACTGATTTTAATCCTGTGATTTCCTCTGATGTCTGTATATGCTCAGGTTGTTCGGTCTCAGGAGCTTCACAAGTTTCATTTGACAGGATGTCTGTATTACTATTGTCCTCTAGGTGTGCCGTCTTTGTCCTCTCTTTGTCTTTTCTCTTCTTTTTTGTTCTTTTGGGTTGCATCTCAGTTGTTTGTGACTCACTGAACTGCTCCATCTCAACTGAATGAACATTGTCTGCACTATGAGTATCTGCACCAGACTCGGCTTCCTCTTGCTCTTTTAATTTGTGCTTTTTCTTCTTTTTCTCTTTACTGGTAAACAAGCTGTCTGAAAGGACAGGTGAATTAGTTTTTTCCACATGTTCTGTTGAGTTTTCCAGTCCAATGATATCATCAGCTTGAGATGGAGAACTTGCATTCTGACTTTTCTTTTTGCGTTTGGCCACCTTTAACACATGTGCTGCATTACCTTCCGAATGTTCCACTGCACTGCCATCGCTCGGCCTTCTTTCAGTCATCTTTTCTGCTATCAGCCCAGAGACGACATCAAGCTGAGACACATCCAGATTGACATCAACAGATTCACACTGTTGTTTCTCACTTCTATCCATTTTTTTCTTCTTTTTCTTCCCTAAGCTTAATTTGGTTATATTGGGTGAAGAGCATCTTGTAATTTCCTCTGATGTCTGTAAATGCTCAAACTGATTGGTCTCGGTGGCCTCAATGGACTGAATCACATTATTTCCTCTCATTTCTGAAGGTCTATCATCCATGTGGTCCAAAATTTCATTTGATGAGCTATCTGTTGTTCTTTCCCTGTCTTTGTTGGCTCTCTTCTTTTTTGTTTTTTTGGATAGCAAATCCGTAGTTGGAGACTCACTTTGTTGAAACAACAGCACATTGTCTCCAATATCTGAAGCAAGTTCTGCGTTCTTTTGCTCCTTTAATTTCTGCCTTTTCTTCATTTTCTTTTCCAAGAGCTCTTCTGTGCTTTCTGACTGCGAGCCTGATGCTAGTTTTTCCAGTCCAATAATGTCATCACTTTGAGACCAAGAACTTGCATTCTGACTTTTCTTTTTGTGTTTGGCAACCTTTAAGATATGTGCTGTAGTACCTTCTAAATGTTTAGCTGTGTTGTCATCGCTTGGCCTTTCTTCAATGACCTGTTGTCCAACTACTCCATCAACATGATCAAACTGAGACATAGAGTTCACATCCAGATCAACAGATTCATATTCTGGCTCTTCAGTCTCATCTCTTTTCTTCTTCTTTTTCTTCTTCTTTACTGATTTTAATGTAGTTAAATTAGGTGTTGGACATGTCTGTATATGCTCAGGTAGATGTGTCGCTTGAACTTCACTGGATTGATAATTTCCTCTCAACTCTGCTGGTCTATCAGAGTCCAAAGTTTCATTTGATGGGAAGTCTGTAGCACTATTCTCCTCTACATATTTTCTCTTCTTCTTTTTAGTTATTTTGGATGTCACTTCAGCAGTTTGGGACTCACTGAACTGAACCGTCTCAACCGACTGATTTTCTACACTTGGCTCAACATCCTCATGTTCTTTTAATTTGTACTTTTTCTTCTTTTTCCTCTTAACTTTTGTGATAACACTATCATCTGCCACCCTAGATAAAACACTTTCCTCCAAGATCTCTGGTATCTCCTCCAAATGCAAAACTGATGCTTCCCTTTGCTCTTCATTTGTCGTTACTCTGTTTTCCACTTCATGCAATTTCTCCTTCTCTCTGGGTGTTGTTTTAACTCCAACTGGAGATTCAGAGCTCACATCTACATTTGAAACACACTGTATGAAATTAATCTCACCCAATTTTTCCTTTCTCTTTCCTTTTTTTTTAATAAAGCTCAGTCCACCATTTTGAAACAAAGGAGTTTCCTGAGGATCTGTTTCCATCTCCTCTATCGCCCTTCGATTGAGGCGCTCAGATGAAATTGAGTAAACTTCTTTTAATGGTTCATCAGCTAGTGGTAAATGTTTAGATGCTGGTTGCACATCTATGGTCTCCTTTGTTACATCAGAATCCTTATGAGATCTCGACACCATTTTCCTATTTTTATTGTTACACTTTTCCTCTTTCCTTGAGAGCAGTTCAGCATTTAGGCCAACAGGAATCTGGTCAGTCTTTTGGGATTCTGGGTGTTTGGTACTGTTCAAGTCTTGAGTTGTAAACTGCTTGTTTGGTGTTCCTGGCCCAAACACGGACATAGATGTTCCCTCAGTCTCTATTTGAGTTTCATCGCTGTCATTGTCTTCATGTGCATGGTGGCCACCATCACACCATCTTGGTGTTCCTGGTCCAAATATGGACACAGACTGTCCTTCTGTCTCTATTTGAGTCACATCACTGTCTTGATCGCTCTCCTCCATGTTCGCTGTAACAGATGCCGCTTTATGACTGTTCAATGGCGTGAATAAATCCTCTGAGCCAAAGTCACTGTCAGTCTGTTGAATATCATTCTGTATAGAAATGTCTCCCCCTTGGGGTGGCAACAAAGAATTGCTTTTGTTGAGCAGGTTATTGTCTGACGTCAGGTCATCCTCATGATCCACTGCTGGTTCTGTAACTGCCTCCACAGAGTTTCTCTGTCCGTCTTCAATTACAGATAAATGATCTAAATGAGAGTTCTCAGCACACTGGACAGAATCTGAGTGTTCAGCATCAATTAATTCAGTTTCTGTATGTTCAAAAACATCACTTGGTCTTTCTTCAACAGTCTCTTGAGTAGTTGATCTATCAGTGACATTATTAAACTGAGACACTGAATTCACATCCAGAGCAGCATCAACTGATTCATACTGAGATTCTTCTCTGCCATTCTTCTTCTTTTTCTTCCTCACTGATTTTAATCCTGTGATTTCCTCTGATGTCTGTATATGCTCAGGTTGTTCGGTGTCAGGAGCTTCACAAGTTTCATTTGACAGGATGTCTGTACCACTATTGTCCTCTATGTGTGCCATCTTTGTCCTCTCTTTGTCTTTTCTCTTCTTTTTTGTTCTTTTGGGTTGCATCTCAGTTGTTTGTGATTCACTGAACTGCTCCATCTCAACTGAATGAACATTGTCTGCACTATGAGTATCTGCACCAGACTCGGCTTCCTCTTGTTCTTTTAATTTGTGCTTTTTCTTCTTTTTCTCTTTACTGGTAAACAAGCTGTCTGAAAAGACAGGTGGATTATTTTTTTCCACATGTTCTGTTGTTGTTTCTGACTGCAAGTTTGACACAGTGTTTTCCAGTCCAATGATGTCATCAGCTTGAGATGGAGAACTTGCATTATCATCATGCTCCATGTGAACTATTGCTTCTGTAACTGCCTCTATTGAGTTTCTCTGTGTCTCTTCAATTACCACTAAATGATCTCCATCCAAGTTCTCAGCACACTGGACAGTCTGCTTAGTAAGTCGATGTCTGCAATGGGCAGAATCTGAGTGTTCAGCATCTGAACATGAAGCTAAAACCTCATGCGCCTCATGTTGTTTTTCCTGCTCCATAAAGAGAGAGTCACCAGACGATTCTGATGAGGTCCTGACTGTAGCTTTGCTTTTGGGAGCTTCGAGTTTGCTGTTAGATTGTTTTTTAACAGAAGCACTAGCCTTGTTTTTCTTGGTAGATTTAGTTTTTCTTTTCTTCTCTTTTGCTTTGGTGTTGAATAGCTGTTCTTCATTGTCATCTGAAACAGAACCCTGGATCCTAATCTCCAAGAAGGATTGTGGAAGCCATTTGTGTTTGTTTTCTTTAAAGTAACTTGGAACAAAAATGGTTTTGTCCTGAAAAAAATTAAATAAAAATCAATAGATTAGGTGAGCATGATATGATCCTTCATAAATAATACTAATATGCTAATTTGCTGATCAAGAAACATTACTTAGTATTATATAATTATTAATTTCTTTCAAAAAAAAAAAAAAAAAAACAAAAAAAAAAACTTTTCCTGCCCCTAAAATACATTAGTATTGTACTGTCAAAAATTAACATTTTACACTGACTACTTAATACAATTTCTTCAACATGAATTCATGTAGATATTACAGTGACTAAATTTCTTAGAGAAAAAAAACAAAAACAAAAACAACAAATAAATAAATATAAAACTAAAGCATATTTTGTACTATGTAAGTCCAAAGTATTTACATACCACTTTTGTGACTTCATGATCACTGTTGTGCTCATCCCCCTCAGAGTTATCACTTAGTCTGAAATTGAAGTTCATTCATCATGAAAAGCTATTATATTTGGTTTAAAATTATATTTGTTTTGTTTGTTTGTGATTAGAACTTACTCAGACTCCAGCATAGATGGACTGATTGCTCTTCCTGTGTTCACACAACCCTCCTCGATGTTCCTTATGCATTTTAAGAACCCCCCCATTTCTGAGTTCTAAAAAACAAATATAATTTTTTAACACACATGCATAATTTAACAACATGTTATAGCACAGGAATGTAGATGTACTGTAGATGCCACAGATTTGACCACTCCAGACCTGTCCACTCATCTGGCACCTTGGAACGGTCAATGTGTCATCACTCACAGTAAAAAACAAAGACTTTGCCAAAACGCCAAAAAGAGAATTAATTTCCTGAAGAAATGGGATAACCTTTCTTATCCCGGGTTGGGGTCCTAGTAACATTGCCGGGTTCAGTCCCGGAATGAGCGCTGTGTGAAGAAAAGCCAGAACCAATGCCGTAAAGGCTGTGTAGTAGTGATGACGCATGTTATCGTGCAACTCTTTTACCAGGTGTTTTGAAGGCAAATCAGCGTTCGCAACGAAAAATCTATGTGCAAACTGTAATGAAGCAGAGATCAGTTAGCTCCTCACTATCCGCGCTGGAGCCGAGATCGTTCGCCAGCTTAAGTGAAAGTTAACGTACCTAGCGTTTTCGACTCGCACATTACACACGGATCGTTTTGTGTCTTTACACATCAGTGTATTGTCACCAGCTTCAGGGTTTAATTTGGATTTTTCTGTGCATGTTTTTTTTACTCTCATAGATTTTGTTAAAATTGCCATACATTATACGGCTGATAGACTGCAACGGCTGGAGTTAAAAATCATAATTTGTGTTCTACTGAAGAAACAAAGTCACCTATATCTTGGATGCCCTGGGGGTAAGCAGATAAACATCAAATTTTCATTTTGGGTGAACTATCTCTTTAAGAGCATCTAAGTGTGCTCAACTGTGCTAATTTGGAACACCATGCATATTAACTAAAATGTACTATTAAAGATACTTTCTCTGTGAAAATCAACAACAAAAAAAGTGTTGTAGTACAACTGAAACCAACTTTTATACACTTAAATATAGTCATCATACATAGAAAATACACTTATTTAAAATATAAGATTAATATATATAAAATGTATATATAATGTACTGCCCACATATTTTTATAGATTAAATAATTTCAAACGTATTGTAATTATGTTAGCATTTCCTTTATATGATATACTTTATGGTGTCTTTAAATAGTACAGTCAAGTACACTTTTACTGTCATTAGTAGCACTTAAAACTTTTCCACATTAAAATACAATACTTCAAGTACTTTATACTAATATTATACTTACTGTTAAATTGTGAATTTTGGTACACATCTAAACACATATGAATGAGTAATCCAATCATGTGCTATTAGTGCATTTATAGTAGCCTAAGCACAGTAACCTATAGGGTTTTACTTAAGTAATACATTCCTACTGTAGTTTTTATGAAAATCCAAACAGAACTTAGTATATAGTATATTATAGATAGTATAATATCTTAGTAGATAGCATATATAAAAAAATCTATCATAGCACACTTTTAAGCAATACAATTATAAAACACGTCTGGTACTTTATCTGACTACACTTAAAATCAGTTAGTGCTAATTGTGTTAGTGCCAATTAGTGTATTTATATTAAGTGTACTTAAGTAGCACAGTTGAGAAACTGTACTTATAACTATTACATTACTAATATATTTTAAACAAAATCAATTTAAACTTAGGATAACTATATAAAAAGTGTACTAATATTGAAGTCCTCCGTAAATTTATGCAAGAGTACACTTTATTTCAATGCACTAAAAATCCATTTAAATATCTGGTGTTTAGTATACTTTTGCAATTGCACTGAAGTACTACTGAAGTAGAAATATAATTGGTGTATTTATAGTGTGTAATAGGGCTGCAGCTATCGATTATTTTAGTAATCATGAATTCTACCGATTAATCGAGGATTTGGATAAAAAGCTATTTTTCTTTATTAAAGAGCAATACTTAATATACAAAAAAAGATACATTATTATAATCATACATTAATAACCATGAAACCTAAACCCATTTAATGCATTTAATTGCCAAATTACATTCAAAATGCAAATACAAATATATAAATAAATAAATAAATAAACAAAAATCTATTTCACATTACTTTAAGAAGGTAAACATTACAACCTAAAACTAAGGCATAAATCAAGAAATATAAAAATCTATTTCACATTACTTTAAAAAAAGGTAAATAGTACAAACCTAAAGCCAAGGCATAAATCAAAATAAAAGTAATAAAAATTATGGAACAAGAACAAGAGTCCATACACAATTTCTAAACACATTTTTCTACAACATAAAAATAAACCCAACAATAACATAACATAAAAAACCCACTTAAATGTCTCTCTACGTACTGGTGTGTGTGTGCGCGTGTAAAACTTGTTTTTAATATCCTTCATATTCTGTGTGGTCAGTTCTTGGCAGTGATAGAAATGAATCTGTTCCAATGAGTTTAAATATATTTTTACCTTTATAAAGCAATTTTTTTCTAAAAGTATGCATAATCTTTTGAGTCAAATCCTTACATTTAATCAGTGAATTAGAATAATAAGACATTTGGGCTGTTATCAAACAAATGATATCAGTATCAACAAATTTCATCTTTGCAATGCAGAGGAAACACAGAAGCTGCCTTTAGAAAGTGGCATTTAGATGATTGCCTATTTACACACCATTTAATTCCACTCAGAGGGACATGAACACATTTAACCTGCAGTTACAAATGCTTAAATAATATTTTGTTATTTTAAACATAAAACATTGAATACTGATATTTTACTATTATTTTAAAAATTAAGATATTTTAAATGTGAAATTAAAACCGCCAGTAGGCGGCAGCAAGTCACTGTTAGTGATTCACTGTGATTGAACCAAATCATTTAAACGGTTGATTCATTTAGGATCGAAACATGTTGCTCAGAGACTCAAAACAGTGCTGTGGCTGTGCTTAGAATGATTTTTGTTGGCGAAATAGAGCAAAAACAGGCAATATAGTGTTTAAAAAGTAAGTCTCTTAATATTAACTTCTTGTTTATTGAACCATTGCATAAAATCAGCATCACATTTGTAATCATGCTGATTTTTAGAGGTGAAACCTGACACTCTTCATGTGATATTGACTTTCTTTCTGTGGTATTTTTATATATAAATGTATGGGGAGTGTGTCTGTGTCAGAGAGAGAATGAGACAATCAACATGAATGGCGCTTAGTCTTTTACAAAACATAGCTAACTTGACCATTACAGGGCATTTTAAGCACTCTGACAGGTATGTTCTGTGCATATTGTTTTGATACAGGGAAACAAGATGCATTCCTAGTTTTAATAACTTATTCTTCAGACATTCTGCTTTAAATACAATAAGTATCCGCTGTATACAAAGTGACCAACATTTGGTTTTCAATCAACTGAAAATATGTAATATTCAACAATCTTAAAATGGAGCCTCACTGAGATCCCCATATCTCAGGGACTGAACAATGTAGGGCCTTGAAAATTAAGTTTCCAAAAGAAAAGTTTATTAAGAACTAGAATCTAAAATCATATTGCAAAATTTGTAATATTTATGACACTTGTCTGTTAAATGCAGTTGTTTTGACAGAAGTAAATAAGATACGCCTCTAGTTTCAACATTTTTTGTTATTCAGACATTCCTCTTTCAAAGAAAAGTATCATTTTTTTTGCTCCTGGAGCCATATTGAAATTCCAATATCTCTGGAACCGAATCATATAGGGCCTTAAAAATTAAGATACCAAAAGGAAAGTTTAAGACCCAATATCTAAAAGTGCATTAAGATTTCTTTAAAACTTCTTGAGTTATAGGCATGCAAACTTGAAAAGTGCTGTTTGCCCATTTTTGAATGTTCACCATTGGCACATAATGCAACAAAGACTGCTAAAGTCAACAGATTTGACTAACAGATCTACCCATCTCTGTGTAAAAATTACATTTTGATGCTGCCATCTTTCTAAGACATTTTAACCCCCCTGTAATTTGGCTTTGAATCTCAGGTGAAAACTGACATTTTGACCCCCCTCTACAAAATAGTGGATTACTCAGTAAATATTCATCAACAACATTTAATATTTTGGCTTTCATCACTATACATGTCTGTCTTTCTTCAGAAAAAATATTAGCTGGTTGAGTTGACATGGAATGACCCTAATGTTATTGTATTAGTTTAGCAAAATCATTTGCTGAGGTCCATCACAGATATAGATATTCAGACATGTGAACACGAGCAATTGCATAATTATACACGTGCTGGCTTTGACCATTCCTCATTTCTAATGAGGCATCTGTGTAAGGCGGTGGCCAAATATATTAGAACACTAGTATTTTCACCAGCTAAAACATAGTTTTTAGTCAGGTATTTCTATCTTTTGCTGTAATGTGTCAGTAAGAATTTACAAACATTCATTTTGCCATTAATTGTAATAATCCAGTGAGATTTTTAGTGGAAATAGACGTACTATTCATTTCATTTTTATATATATTTAATTAATGTTTATAAAATAATTATAAAATGAAATGAGCTGTATACACAAATTAATAACACATAAACATAAATAAACCCCACCTCTAGAATCTGGTGCTTCTTTGAGGACAGGTGTTGTCGTCTGAGTGATTTCAACAGAAATGGAAAGGTAGTTCTTCGAGGAGGAATATAGATGGAACTTTTTCTTCTTTTTGGGCACTCCGCACGCTGACCTCCACTTCCCCTCTCATTTTCAGACTCTTCATTCTCTTCAGAATCCTCAGAGACGGACTCTGGTCTCCTAGATGATCGAAGTCGTCTTTCAGTTCGGACTGCTTTAGTCCTAGACTGTGTTATAAACAGGCTTTCACCAGAGTCACTGTACAGGGGAATGCAGAGATGTGATGCAGTGCATGAGAAAACATGTTCAAGTGAAAGACTTCAGCAAAATTAGATCATATTTGTGGTCTATGGAAACTTATCGATTCACTGAAACTTCATCTCAAATCATTATTAGATGATTTTATGGTAGGGCTACACAAAGATTAAACTAATAACTGATTATTTTGTTCAATCTAATTCTAATCACAGTTATTAATCGGGATTATTTTGTTTGAGAAATTTCTTTTTACATTTATTAGAATTGTTGCGCTCATATGAGCAAATTAAGAAAATGTCAACTCACCTGCAAGGTTTATTTTAAATTATTTCTCTGATTATGAAAATTGGTATAACCTTAAGGAGCTTCTCTCAAAAGCTAAAACATTGAAATTCCAAATATTACAATAATTCCAGATTATCTTAATGTTTCTATTAAAACAACAAAAAAAGACTTTGTATTGTAGCACATGAGAAACAATCAAGCATTTGTCAAACTAATGTATACTTGGATAATAATCTGACTGCATCATAATCCTAACCTTTACCTCCACACCAAAATCTCTAATTCATCTTTTGTTAATCATATAAAAATAAAAACTGGTGAGGCCAGAGAATGTAGTGTACACTGGAAGCTTAGCTTGAAGTTGTGCTATAAATGGGGCTCATAAGCAGCTGTTGAAACTTGAAATGGAGCAGAGGAGGCTTGAAACTTGAAAATGTATTAAATACAGCAGGGGTGTGCGATATATATCATCTGCAATAATATCATAATTGTTGTTTTAACAATGTGCGATTTGACATTGTCGAGTATTTAGTAAAAAACATTCAAAACACAGCATACAGATTTTTTTTTTTTTACAACAGTTCAATAAACAAGACGTTAAGTAAGAGACTTACATTTTAGACACCATATTTCCTGTTTATGCAGTATTTTGACAACAAAAAAAAAACATTCCAAACATAGCCACAGCACTGTTTTGAGTCTCTGACCAAAATGACTCGTTTCGTTCCTGAATGAATCAACCGTTTAAATGATTCGGTTCAATCGCAGTGAATCACTCATTAACAGTGACTTGCTGCCACCTACTGGAGGTTATCATTTCACATTTAAAGTTTCTTTTTATTATTTAAACAATTTCAAATAACAGTATTCAACGTTTTTGTTTAAAATATCAAAACATTATTAATGCATTTGTAATTGCAGGTTAATTGCATTCATGTCCTGCATTAAACAGTGTGTGAATACATCTAACTGCCACTTTAGACGCAGCTTCTGCGTTTCCTCTGCATTGCAATGTTGAATTTTGTTGATACTGATTTCATAATTTACTGATTAAATGTAAGAATTTGACTCAAGATAATGGACACTTTTAGAAAAAAAAAAAAAAAAAAAAAAAAAGGCTTTATAAATGTAAAAATGCCCATAAAATGTAAAAATCAATTTAAACTTATTGGAAAAGCCAAATTTGTATCAGTGTGAACTGACCACCACACAGAATATGAAGAATATCAAAAACTTTAGGAGTCAGCTGTCCATGGCAGTCCTTAAGATACCAGCACTCAGCAAAATATAAAACACTCAGCAAAATATCATCTAATTATCATTATTAATAAAATCCCAGAAAATATTGAGATTATATTTTTTGTCAATATCGCACACCCCTAATCATGACTCAGTTATTTGGTGTGACTCTGGAGTTTCAGTAGTTCTGAAGTGAACACATTCTGGTGTCTAAAAGCTTGGCGAAAATACGTTTTGTATCCAGTCAAGACTTCAAGAAACTTGTTCATGCTTTTATCACTAGCAGGGTGTAACATCAGTGAGGTGAGGGGACTCACTGGCGCTCCCAGAAATCTTGCACAGAACGCTACTGCCAGGATAATGACCAGAACGAGTACATCACACCAAATCTAAGATCTTCACTTTGGCTTACAGTTATATACAGACTTGGCTATTAGCTGTTAATAAATCACTTAGTGGCCTAGGCTAGAATTAAAATACATATTTATAGACACTGTATTCTTTCTGAATAAACCTAAAAGATCACTCAATTCATCCTAATAAAGTCAGTAAAAATACTAAAGTTTTCACTCAAATAAAGGAGTCTGTTTAGCAATTCTGCCACGCACAGCTGGCACCAACTTCCAGATGTTGCACTATATAATTTTACTTATGAATATTTTAAAAATATTTAATAATTTAATAATTTAATAATACATTAAAATAATTTATTTTTGTAAAATATCAAATAAATTACTATTTTTTTTTTTAGAACAATTTTATTTCTTACTTTAAGATGTCCCTGTTAGTGTAATTTCACAAATAAGTGCTGAGGAAAATTAATCAATTAACATGAACTTAGGTTAAATTGATTCCAGTGTATGTTTAGCCTCTCACTGAGGTATATAAGGCAAAATATTTAAAGATTGATAGAAGCAACACAACCGCAGGTCTAGTTTCACCTGTCCGAAGAAAGCTGGTGGAGTGTAGCATCACTTGTTTTCTCCACGGTGCTGGTGAACTGCTCAAAACACTCATTGATAGAGTCTACAACATCAGGAGGGGGGGTTTCGAAGATGAGCTCCGAGTGCGGATCAATGTCGATCAGATCTCCAACGTGCGACACGGCCGGTAACGTTACATTCTTCCGCGTGCTCGGCGACGCGAGCGGGGTCGTGCTGTCTTCGCTGCCGAGAGCCATACTTCTTTAATCCACTGATCTGTGAAGTATCATGTATTCCTGACACGGGAGACCTGCGCGATTTGTCGAATAGCACTGATTTGAGGAGCCTCGACGGCTGTTTCTGCAACAGATTAAGCACCAACACAAAAGCAATGGTCAAAATTAAATAACAAATCAGAAAAAGTTGTCTATAGGCTAAACATTTCCACGTGTTGCACGGTTCTGTTTTCATTTAGCGAGCGCCATCTTCTTCTTCTTCTTGTACGATTTAAAGGCGGTTGACAAGCCAACTTATGGTGTATTACCGCCACCAACTGGACTGGAGTGTGAAAGGGAAACTAATAATAATAATTACATATATAAAATTCCATAAATAAATAAACCAACCGGTAGTATTAATATGAAATTTATATTCTGCGTTCTAATCCTGTTATCTTCAGATAACTAAAAAGTTAATACTTGTCTGCCCTGAGGCACAACTTAAAAGATTTGATATAGTGAAATTAATTACTCCTATGTTTCTTAAATAACTCCTCTCTTTCTTGGGAATATACTGCACAATGTAGAAGTACATGATCAATAGTCTCTGCTTCACTGCATGTAGTACATAATCCTGACTGATGTTCCCTGTTGTGAATAATGAATTATTTAAACCAGAATGTCCAATTCGAAGTCAAGTAATTATTGTTTTCTTTTCTATTTAGCGGGCGCCATTTAGTTGGTTCTTCTTTTTCTTCTTCGTCGTCTTCTTTTTTTTCTTTTTTCTTTTACTGTCTATGGTTTAACGGCGCTTGGCATCCACCTTATTGGTGCATTACCGCCCCCTTCTGCTCCGGAGTGTGGCTCAGATAATCGATTAATAAATCTTAATCCATTGGTCTCAAACTCAATTCGTGGAGGGCCACAGCTCTGCAGAGTTTAGCTCCAACCCTAATCAGCTAATCAAGCGCTTCAGGATTACTAGAAACATCCAAGCAGGTGTGATTTGGGCCTGGTTGGAGCCAATCAAAAATTGGTTTATCCATCAAATCCTGTTTATGACTCATGCTTATCTTAAAAATGTCATCAATATTCTACTCTATTTACTGTGTCCTATTTACTATGCTTAGTAACCCTTAATGTGATCTCCTGCACCCCGATCTCCCTTCATTGCCTGCCTCTCAGTGTTGCCAACTGCTTTCAATTGAAACTGGTAGCTAAGTGTCACTAGATGACATCGTAATGGTAAATTCACTGATCTATATAAAGATGAGTATAGATCAGTGGGTAAGATGAGAACTTGGAAAAGGGTTTTCCAAGAAGTTGGTATATGTCTGTAAACTTGAGAAAAATGTCTAAAAAAGGGCGGGGAAGTCACTAAATCTAGCTACAATATTGCTAAATTGGCAATACTGCTACCTCTGTGCTTCATATCTTTTACAAGTCATAAATATGTGCTCCACTGACTCCTCTTCTCGACATTCCTCACACAATCCTGTCTGATGTGCGCTATTCAGTTCTGCCCACTCGCCCAGGAAATACATCTGCTAGTGTTTGGTAGCGCGCATGCGCACGTCATCCATCTAAAAACAAGGCTCTGCAAAAACGCATTCAGCAGGGTGGTGTTCAATAAAATGATTCCACTTCTAGGCTTTTTCTTTCTTTCTTTTTAAAATACAATTCAAGTAGAAACCTTTATGGTATACCTATAATTAAACACATTATTTTGTGGGTGTTGACACAATGTTTAAGAAAAACTGAAAAAATACAAGTTTATATAATATAATTTAATATAATATATAACATGCCATGGAAAAAGTACACAAAATATCTTGAAAGACTCTGAAAGAAATCACAGTGAGTATTCGCTCTACAAATACAGAAAAAAACATTAAATAAATGTTTAAATAATATATATATATATATATATATATATATATATATATATATATATATATATATATATATATATTTTTTTTTTTTTTTACTTACTATGGCAGTAACAACCATCAGATGTTTAGCTGAGAGACATTCTTCGAAGTATCTTCTTTTGTGATCAACAGAAGAAAGAACTTTATGCAGGTTTAGAAGGTAAATTATGACTAATTTCATTTTTGTGTGAACCATACCATTAAAGTGACAGACACATCCGTGCTTCTACAGGTATAGGCCTATTGTTTTATTGACATTTGGATAGTCTGCTAATATTATATTCCATACATTATCAGAGCTTGGTAGACATAATTATTATATTTTTAGACATGATTAGACAGATAAATTAATATATTATAATTAATGTTAGTTATGTTTTGAAGTTTTATTAGTTTTAAAATTCTTAACATACAACAGTTTAAATTATTTTTTCAGTTTGTAATTATTTTTTAAAGTACTTAATTACTTATGTAAGAATGTGTAAATGTAAGGATTTTAAGATTCTCAAGTTGGTAAACTAATTAATTAATAAGGAGGGGGGGGGGGTAGATCAAGAATGGTTCTGGAATTGGATCGTGACTCCCAGAATCGGATCAGATCATGAGTTGACTAAAGATTCCCACCCTACATGTGACACACCTGTTGGTTTTGATCACCAGCATTCTTCAAAGTATCTTCTTTTGAGTTCTGCAGAAAAACAAAAGTCAGGGGTTTAAAAAAAGAAAAAAGAGGGGGAATTGATGTAATAATGTAAATGATGACAGAATTCTGGGTTAAAAATACTTTTAAGTAAATTAGTAGAAACACTTTTCACTAGTCATCACTGTGCAGAAAAATAACAGTGAATGCCACAATTAGATGCTTGAAAAATACATATTCAGTAGATCCATAGCTTCCTGTTGCAAGTTTAATTATGAACTTGCTAACTAAAATACTAAAATGTAAAAACGCATCTATGCTTACGAGAAATATTTAATCATAAAAATCCCATAAATCCACATCTCTTGGTAAATAATCCATTGTGATTTGCTGTTATCACAGCCCAGAGCACAGCACAGCAGATTGCAATTCGGTCCTACAAATGGCGGCCACACCACTTTGTGATGTCACATGAAACCTATGAATACCCTAGCGCAGATGCTGGCCAATCACGTTCATGCAACACCAGAAAACTAATGTGAATGGCTGTTCAGCACCAAGCTTTAAACATGCCCTCCATCAAGCATCGATGCCCTGTGTGAATGTACCATTATATGTCACTTTTTAATGAGCTTAAAATTTTATGTGAATACACAATTAAAAAATCTTACTGACCCCAAACATTTGAATGGTACTGTATGTATTATTATTCATTTACCAGTTTTCACACACAACAAACAAACATTCTCATTACACAACATTATTATCAAACTGTAACGAGGTTTGAAAAACTTCCACCGAGAGCCTGCAGAAGGACTGGAGAGGACAGTCTTGTGAGCTGCATAAGAAAGACCATGGAAGAACATTATGGGAAGAAGAGCGTGGATTTGGGGGGAACTTTCGTCATACAGAAGGGGAAGGCAAAGATCCATATCATGGTAAAAAAATAAAACATAATTTAAAAATAGACATTTGTAGGGCCTATTAAGCAGTCACTGATAAACTCTATAGAATAAAGTAGCATCTTGAACTAGGATTAAACTTCAAAATGCTGGAGCATAAATGATGTGATGGAACTGAAAATATAATATTTTTATGCATCTTCTCTAAATATTTCATATCAACTCATTTCTGTTGTTCCCAATTCACACGGTCTTGACCTGAGAGTGGAGCATACACATGGCTTCAGACACTATGGTGAGGGGGGGCCATTACTACATAGACAACACCCCAAACACTAGGGCTGGGTTTTGACACAAATTTCACGATTCGATTTTAACTTACCTTCGGATGTTTAATCATGACTCATGTTTATTTTGTGCTGAAACTGGTAGTAAAGGGATACTCCATCCCAAAATGAAAATTTTGTCATTAATCACTTACCCCCATGTCGTTCCAAACCCGTAAAAGCTCTGTTCGTCTTCAGAACACAATTTAAGTTATTTTGGATGAAAACAGGGAGGCTAGAGACTGTCCCATAGACTGCAAAATAAATAACAGTGTCAAGGTCCAGGAGAGTATGAAAAGCATCGTCAGAATACTCCATCTGTCATCAGTGATTCAACCGTAACAATATGAAGCGACAAGAATACTTTTGTACACGAAGAAAACAAAAATAATGACTTTATTCAACAATTCCTCTCCTCTGTGTCTCTCCAAATCAGCGTATCGCCATTTTGACAAATCTGACGTGGCTGACACAGAAGAGCCTACGTCATCTGCGTACTGCTCAGAATTGCCAAAATGGCGCTATGCTGATTAATTTATAATTAATTAATTTATAATTAATTTCTAATGTTATTATTCATTATCCCAAGTACACTTCCATAGAAGGCCATGAGGGACATGACAAAATAGGTGGTGACCACTGAAAAAAAGATAATTTCTAATATATAGAAAAAAATGTATGTCACGTTTTTAAACCTTATTAAAGGAGACATTTCAATTAATACAAAAATATTTTAAAAATTTATTTTTTTGACCTAATAGATAAAATACACTTAAAAAGGTCAGAGGGACTCAAATCGTACCGGTTTCGTAGAATGACTCACAGTTAGTGCTGAAGCAGCCATGTCAGAGAGATGCTGTGTTTCTAGGCGAAAGCAGAAGCACTTTATTACGCATTTTATGGAAGACCGTTTCGTGAACCAGAGGAGGTAATTACATTTCCGACGGGTGCTTGCAGTGTTCGGCCAATCACAATGCACTGGGTCAGTTGGCCAATCAGAGCAGACTGTGCTTGTCAGAAGGAGGGGCTTTGTAGAAAACGACGCATTTGAGAGAGGCGGGGGGGGGGGACAATAATGTACAGTATTTGAAAAATAATGTGCTTTTTGAACATTAAAGCATGTCAACATATTCTGTTACACCAAATACACAAAATAATGATCTTTAAAAAAGTATCATATGACCCCTTTAAAACATTAGTGAACTGATTAGTAAATTTTGATAACTGTAATACCTTTTTGCAACTGATTTGGTACAGCAACAAATATTGTACCAAATCAGCATATCAAAAATGATTCCTAAAGGATCACGTGACACTAAATATTGGAGTTACTGCTGCTGAAAATTCTGCTTTGCCATCACAGAAATAAATTACATTTTAAAATCCATTAGATTGGAAAACAGTTCACAGTATTGCTTTTTTACTTGTATTGTTGACCAAATAAATGCAGCCTTTATGAACCTTATTTCAAAATATTAAAACATATTAATCATTCCAAACCTTTGACTGGTGGTGTATTAAACATTTGAAAAATATAGTGTGTTCAGTATTCATTGTAACACTCACATGTAAAGCCAAAGAATAATATAAAGAGACCTTTCACGTGATTGTTTATTTAGTCAAGACCTTATATTAGGCCTGCATCAAGTTTACTTATTGTCTACTGCCAACTAGAACTGAGGAAGATTAGTACATTTTCAACCAGGCAAAATTATAGAAGCAAAGCCTTTAACATTTCAATTCTAATCTGAAATTAGGTAACAAAGTTATGGCTGTGGCAGGGAAAAAAGCTGATTGGCTACTTTCACATGGCTGTATTTCAGGAAGGGATATGAACTCCATACCATCAGCATCGATCTTCAGAATTTTTCCATTCTTGCTTTCATCTATCACAAGTGGAAGGGAGGCCATGGCAACATCCTCAGGCCTATAAATAAAACAATGACACTGAAGTACTTTTCACTGCAAAATCTACTGAAAAGTATAAGGACTGACTCACTTCACAAAGTCATTTCTCTCCAGAACCATCTCCTTTAGTTCCTCTAGCTGTGAAAACTGTCCAAAATGGTCCTCTATATTAGAAGAGGACAGCAGGTTAGTCTTCATCACACCTGGACAGAGAGTGTTGATCCTCAACCCAAGGTTGGACTTCATAGCAACAGCCTGTTAAACATACAAAATTAATCAAATCTGCCTTATTGTTAGCAAGAGATGTATTCCTCGTTATCTATCAAGGCTTTAAGGTCATGAGTTATTGCTGTCATTATATTACAAATGTTGAAAAGCTTGTTTTCTTTATACATTACTAAACATACCGCAATAGCACGACTGAAGCCCACCACTGCATATTTAGTCGCTGTGTAGATGGGCGCTGTTGGAACATAACACAGACCTGTGGCCAATAGGAAAGAAAGATGAGTGTACGTATACATGTGTGTTTGTAGCTACATGTGTATATCTGCAATTATTTGATATAGATTTAATTGCAGAAAAAAACTGTAATACTGTGTAATATTGTTACAATTCAAAATAACTGTTTTCTA
The DNA here is from genome assembly GCF_018340385.1 of Cyprinus carpio. Classification (NCBI taxonomy): domain Eukaryota; kingdom Metazoa; phylum Chordata; class Actinopteri; order Cypriniformes; family Cyprinidae; genus Cyprinus; species Cyprinus carpio. The sequence continues at coordinate 20,672,480 of NC_056601.1, forward strand.
TTTTAATTGTAATTAATGTCTGAGTTGAATTTTTCAGCAGTCATGCAGTTATTACTCCTGTCTCCAGTGTCACATGATCCTTCAGAAATCATTCTAATTGGCTGATCTGGTGCTCAGTTACTTCAGTTATTAGGGCCCGAGCCAATGGGCGCAGGGCCCTATTGTTTTTCTAAGGATTATTCTTATTATTATTATTATTAGGGCTCAAGCCTGGAGGGCGAGAGCCCTATTGTTTTCCTTAGGATTATTTGTTATTATTATTATTATTATTTATTATTCTAATTTTTTTTCAAGGTTTCGGGGGCTTTTAGGGCCCTTAACATGCTTAAAAAGTCTTGAAAATTGGCACAAACATTGGAACCTGCGGCCATTAGGGCCGGGCAGAGACTGATACATGGGCGTGGCACAGGGGCTCTACAGCGCCCCCTGGAACATGGAGGGCCATATATCATACATACTTGCACGTAGACATATGAAACTCGGTACACATATAGATCTCATCAATCCAAACAACTTTCGTATTGCATGTCATAAGCTCCGCCCAACAGGATGTTGGCTATTTAGGGTTAAGTATTCTTATTTTCCATCAAAGTTTTGGGGGCTTTTGGGGCCCTTAACATGCTCAAAAACTCTTGAAAATTTGCACACATCTTAGAATCTGTGGCCTTTAGGAGGCTGCAGAGGCTGGGACCCGGGCGTGGCAAAGGGGCTCTATGGCGCCCCCCCTGTAACACAGTCAGAAATGTTGATGTATAGTTCAAACATACTTGCACGTATTCATATGAAACTCAGTACACATATAGATCTCATTGTGCCGAACAACTTTCGTATTGCATGTCAAAGGCTCCGCCCAAAAGGAAGTCAGCTATTTAGAGCTATGTAAAAAGCGCATGCTCTGGAACTTGATATACTTGTCATAGGTTTTTTACCCGATTGCCCACCAAACTTGGTCAACATGATCTCAAGACATTGGGGATGCAAAATTGCCAGGGGATTTTTGATATCTCGAACAGTTTGAACTTATCGAGGCATTGAAATTATGGCGAGAAATGAGAAACAGGAAGTGTCTAATAACATCCACATACATTTCCTGATTTTAATTAAACTTCATCAATTTGTTCATTGTATGATGCCGATCGCATATATGTGACTATTAGGAGTCAAAATTATAGCGCCACCAACTGGCAGCAGGAAGTGTGTCATTTTCAAAATGCTTTGAATTCAGCATCTTATTTTAACTCAATTTGCCTCAAACTTCATCAGAATAATGACAAAACACGGCCCATGTAAAACTGTTGAGGGGATACTGATATCTAATATAGTGTTGCCATGGCAACATATCAAACTGGAATATTTTTCTTTGTAATATATTCTGATTTTGAGGCAGATAACATGCTTAGAATTTCATGAAACTCAGAACACATATCAGTATTAATGATAGCTAGACACTGGCAAAAGGTCATAAAAGGGCGTGGAGGAGGCACTCTATAGCGCCACCTTTTGTCAAAAGTGGGGGGCTTAGTTTTAGCTACAGACACCAAACTCGGTACATATATTGTTCTTATTAAGACGGACAACTTTCTAATTTACAGTCATTAGCTACGACCAACAGGAAGTCGGCTATTTTGATTTGAATATGGATTTTTGGCTCTGTGTGAGGAGTGTATGTGTGCTGAGACTTTCATTGTCTGAGAGAAATTGCGCCTCTACAGGAGCAATCCCCGGGACTGAGAGGGAGGAGTCTGCCTTAGTTTCACTTTTAAATCGGTTAAAAATACAAATAAATAAATAAAATTGATTCACACTGACAAGCTAAACCAACATATATTATTATTAGAGGGTCAGGGCTCATTAATAATTGATGTCTGGTCAGAGAACGGAGAGATAGACGAGAGATAAATCACCGCTGCATCAGCGCCTGCAGTCTCAACGAGCTCACAACAAACGAGTTTATTCTTGTTTAAGACCTTTTAAAAATAAAATATTACAGCGATTGCACACAATCCGCCAATTAGAACACACCAAGAGCTAAATTCAGATGTTTGTGAGTGTTAAAATGAAATATTTGCTGCAGCCTGTCTGACAGCGCGAGACTTCTGAACACTTGAAGGGAAAAAAGTCTACTACAGCCTTTTACATTAAAACACAGCAGCGAATTAACACAAAACATTTAGAAGAACATATTATAGAGATGAAAATTAGTGTTTATGAGTGCTTGTGAGATTTTCTTTGTCTAAAGGCTGAACATCACATCGATTGCTCTGCGCTCCAGAACACTGTGATGGTTTTTCGGCGAGAACGGACAAATAAATACATGTTTCATTCACACTGACAAGCTGAACCAACATATGTTATTATTACCGGCTCAGATCTCATTAATAATTGATGTTTGGCCGGAGATCAGTGAGAAAGACCAGAGAGAAATCACAGCTGCATCAGCGTGTGCAGTCTCACCGCGAGCTCACAATAAAAGCATTTTTATAGTTTTAAGAGCTTTTTAAAACAAAATATTACCGCGAATGCACACAATCCACCCATTAGAACACAACAAGAGCTGAATCCAGGTGTTTTTGAGCTGTTTAATTGTGAAAAGAAATACTATTTGACAGCGCGAGACAGTCTAAGGGCAGAATAACATCGATCTCTCGAGCCCCAGAGGACGCTGATTCTGGCTTTTCGTCGCAAGAACGAACAAATCGCGTACAATATCATTTCAAAATACATAATAGCTTGGCGAATATAAACGAAAACAGCCACGTGAACATTAACTGTTGAGAAATAAATCTGAAGTGGATCATGATACTGGATTTGAATATTAAAGTGACTGCATTTACCAGCTGCTTTCTGTCTTCAATTTTAATCTATAAAAAACAGAAAATCATTCTTCTTGGCTGCTTTTTTTTTTTTTTGTATGTATGTATTCATGTATTTATTATTATTATTATTATTATTATTATTATTATTATTATTATTATTATTATTTTGCTCTAACAAGAATTAATCTATATTTAACTAAATCGATGACATGTTATTTTACATTTGATTTGTCCATTTCTGCATCCAAACACCTATAAACTTAAAACATGCACTATTGAACTATTGTTAGCAATTTCTTTATCGTCCAATTTAACTGGTGTACACACCTTTATTTTCATAATAAATTTGTTTTTTAGATTATAGACAGTTACAGTGGTCTGTAATAAATATTAACAGGTTTTGTTCAAGCTGCTTAAAATGTTTGAAGTAGGCTAATTTCTTTTAAATGTAAATCCAAAAAAAAAAAAAAAACCAAATAAAACAAACAAAACAAAAAAATTAGCAACTCACATAGTAATCATTCAACACTGCTTAAAAATGTAAGTTGAAAATTAAACTCATGTTTAAGCATGAAAATAAGATACAGAATCAGTAAATTAGATTTTAATGTGGGTATATTATCAGTAAACTAATCATTAAATATTTATAATCATTCAAAAAATACTGGCCCCTTTCAAAAATGAAGGCCACAATGCTAATGTTGTCCACTCGATGGCACCACAGGATAGCAAATACTTCAAGATCTGTTCAAAGACTTGAAAATGTTTCATTTATGTGCATAAATAAAAAATGCATAAACATTCATTCTTTTTTCATAAACTTTAATAAAGCCCAATATAGTAATTCTGCAAAAGCTATCATCTCCTAAATACCATTACTTTGTTATTTTAATTGTATTGACAACATATTTCTCAAGTTATCACACATTACTGAAAAAGTGTAGAAGGGACACTATATTAGTTATCTATTTTCATGTTGTGCATATAATAGTACTCACATAAGGACTCATAATTTACTTGAAAAGAGACACGTTCATTGTGTAACTGCATCATCTACACAGACCAATGTGCTTGGACCCCTAATAATCACCTTGACTTAAACCACATTGTTTCAGTTACCTTCTGTGTCTTAGACCACAACGCTTCAGTGACACGAATGTGAAATAGCAAACAGGGGAAAAAAAAAAAAGGCATGACTTTATTTGCATCCAGCTAGCCAACTCTATTACAGATGTTCCACAGCCAAAACTTTTATTAGAATAGAAAATAGCGAGGGTTCGAATAAATAGTTTATTAATCATTTAATTTCACTTTCTTAATGAATATTGTTCTGTGTACGTGATTTCAAAGTCTTGATTCTTCGGATTAACCCGTTAATTGCCGTATCCCTCAAAACCTGACTGCCAGAGGGTTACTGTAAATGCATGTGCCCGCTGGACACAGTTTACCTGATGCCACCGGGGTGGCGTTTGCGCTGACGGCTTGAGCCCGCCATTGCTGCTTTAATATAAATATAATAATTTTTTTACCAACTTCTCTTAACCTTCCGGGGTTTTTTGGAGGCCTTAACATACTCAAAAACTCTTGAAAATTGGCACACACATTGGAACCTGCGGCCATCAGGACGCCGCAGAGGCTGCGATCCGGGCGTGGCACAGGGGCTCTACGGCGCCCCCTGGAACACAGTCAGAAATGTTGAACCATAGCTCACACATACTTGCATGTATATATATGAAACTCTGTACACTTATAGATCTTATTGAGCCGAACAACTTTCGCGCTCTATGACATAGGCTCCGCCCAACAGGAAGTGAGCTATTCAGGGCTGTTTAAAAAAAGCATGCTCTGGAATTTGAAATACTCCTCTGAGGTTTTCCACCCGTTCTCCACGAAACTCGGTGAACATGATCTCAAGACATTGGGGATGAAAAATTGCCAGGGGATTTTTGATATCTCGAACGGTTTGTCCATGGTGAGGCGTTGAAATTAGGGCAAAAAATAAAAGAAACAGGAAATGTCTAATAACATCCACATACACTACCTGAGTTTTATCAAACTTCATCAGTTTGTTCGATGTATGATGCCAATCGCATAGATGTGACTATTAGGAGTCAAAGTTATAGCGCCACCAACTGGCAGCAGGAAGTGTGCCATTTTCAAAATGCTTTGAATTCAGCATCTTATTTTCACTCGATTTGCTTCAAACTTCATCAGAATAATGACAAAACACGGCGGATGTAAATCTGTTGTGGGGATATTGATAGCTAATATAGTGTTGCCATGGCAACGTGTCAAACTTGAATAATCTGTTCTCGTGATTTTGAGGCAGATAAAATGCTCAGAATTACACGAAACTCCAAACACATATCAGTATTAATGATAGCTAGACAATGGCAAAAGCACATGAAAGGGCGTGGAGGAAGCACTCTATAGCGCCACCTTTTGTCAAAAGTGGGGGGGTTAGTTTTAGCTATAGACACCAAACTTGGTACATATATTGTTCTTATCAAGACGAACAACTTTCTAATTTACAGTCATCAGCTGCGACCTACAGGAAGTCGGCTATTTTGGTTTAAATGTGGATTTTTGGAAAAATATGGCTGTGAATTAATGCATACTCCGCAGAGGAGAATTACAGTATACACACCAAACTTTGTCTACATGATGCCAAAATACTGAAGATGTTAAATTGCGAACGGGTTTAGGATACCTTGAACGGTGTGGCCATAGCGATTAATTAAAGTAACATTAAAAAATGCAACAGTTATTTTCCTATATCTTTTGAATTCTTTATTCTAACCCTTTATATTTTTTTACATATGTAGTAGAAGTCATTCTTAGAAAACACAGTAATTTTCATAAATTTATCATCTTCAGGAGCCAGCATAAAATTAAAACTATCATAACTTCTGGATCTAGCATGCATTTTTTACTACCAGTGATGGCCACCAGATGGAGCTATAGGATTACTTTTAAATAATTATGGTAGAAACGCGTATAGAGCATTTAAATCAGCGGTTCTCAACCCGCGGCCCGTCACGAATTCAAATGCGGCCCACCGTGCTGAACACAATTAAAAAAAATTACTTTCAGTTATACAATTCATTTTAGTTTTTACATTCATTTAAAAATGTACTAAAGAAATATAAGCTATAGCCTAATGTTTATATGTAAAATTTTTTTGTTTTTCATATATTATTTTCAGACCTACTCACATAACGTTCCGCATTTTATGAACACATACAAGCGCGCACTTTGGCAGAATTCAATTCAAATAGTCATCAACAGCCATTAGTTCGGTAAAATTGAGCATCAGAATAGACAAATTTGTTTTTAAGGGGAGTAAAAAGAAGTGTGGAAATGCCAGCAAATGAACACACACAAACAAGAATAGTCACAGTATCAGCAGTGAAGGAGAGTGCTGGATTTTCGGTTTGCGCCGTAACTCACTTGAAGAAGTTCAGGCAAATAGAAACACCCATACTACGCAGCAATCATCCTTAATTGCAGAAATGTGGCAAAACATCTCTGGAGAGAACCTCATATTATTAAATTCGAAAGTGCTTTCCATATTTGGATCAACATAGGCTACATTTGTGAACGCACATTTTCTGCAATGTCGCGCGTCAAGTCATGGTCCCGTGCGCGTCTTACAGACTGCAACTTACAATCGCAACTTCATTGTGCTGTTACTCCTTTCGAGCCGAATTTCACAAAATTGGTCAGCTCCCAACAGCATCAGGTGTTTTATTTATGGGGAGTAGAATTATTAATTTATTTCAGTGAATGTAATCGATTAAATATCATAATATTTAGGCTATAATATTATAAATCAGGTTGGTTTGTATTGGTGACGTAATATGTAAATGATATGCGTGCGGCCCGCGAGACTTGCACTTGGACCATAGTGCGGCCCATTGGAAAAAAAGGTTGAGAACCACTGATTTAAATCATTTAAACAAAACTTTCAAAGAATAATAATATGTATTTTAAAAAATTAATGAATTTTACTGGTAATATAGTTTTATATAATCATTTCACAAATGTTTATAGATCATTAAAAGTATTTTTTAAAATGGTTATAGATCATGAAAAATGTTACAAGAATTTTATATATATTCTCTGTGTGTGTGTGTGTGTGTTAGAGAGAGAGAGAGAGAGACTCACATTATTAAATGCTAGGGCTGGGCGATATGACGATTTAAATCGGATGGACGAAATTAAAAGTCTATCGATTCATGTTGTGCTCTATCGTTTATTTTTTGGTGCCGCAAAATACATTGTTTACGGCAATACGTTTTCATTATTTGAATGACGGCAGTCACATGCATTACACGTGTATGCAGACAGACGCGTGAATAACAGCATGCGTGCGCTCACGTCACGTTGCTGTGCGCGTGGTCATGGTTTTTAAGCACTGCAGTTTGACCCCTTAACAGTATACCACCATTTTCGGCATAGAGACAGAAATGACATACCCAAAATAAAAAGGTTTCTGCTCATGAGTCTTTCTGACTAGATACATAATCAACATATGTTCACAAAGCTGACACTACAAAGTTTACTGTTCAAGAATCAGAATTACTCAGAATTACTCAGTTATGATAATAAAGATATATAAGCTCAAACATAAAAACAAAAATATTATTATTTTTTTTTAAATGTATCAACTACTGATTTTAGGCCGTTGAAACACAAAAAACAGAGCTATTGCGCGCGCTGTCTCTGTTTCTGTGTGAGAGGAGTGCGTGAGCTGCGCATCAGCTGCTAATAGAGCTCGTGAGAATTTTTGTCGCTTTATTGGCTTTGAACGATTGCATAAACACTTATATGCGTCCAAATGCAAGTATCCTCATAAACACAGTCATTTAGGTTTTAAATGATTGTAAACAGTTGCGAGAGAAAGCGTATATGTAACAGTATATTGGATCTGGACTTCGGTCTTAAAGCGGAAGCTGTCCAATATTCGTCCTGTCTGCCATTCATGAAAATCTCTCACTGCTCTTGATTAATCACTTTTGTAACTAAAATAAGAAGAAAATAAATAAACAAATAATGCTAATATGCTATTTGACTGATAAATGAATTAGTCTTCACTGTCTACGTTATGTACATCTATCTATCTATCTATCTATCTATATATATATATATATATATATAAATATATATATACACATACATATATATAGATAGATAGATAGATAGATAGATAGATAGATAGATAGATAGATGTAATATAAGATTTTGGTCATATTGCCCACCCCTAGACAATTATTGTTTGTTTAAAATAATTATATAACTGAAACCTTATTGAAAGTGTTACTCAAGTTTTATATATTGTGTTGTGTGTGTGTCTCTTGATGGTTCAGATTAACCCTTTCATTGCTGTATCCCTTAAATCCAAACTGCTAAATTAAGTGTGCCCAGTCCTGTTCCTGGCGATCGACTGTCCTGCAAAATTCAGCTCCAACTCTAGTCAGTCACACCTACCTTTAATTTTCAAGCGATCCTGAAGACCTTAATTAGTTGCTTTAGGTGTATTTGATTAGGGTTGGAGCTAAACTTTGCAGGACAGTCGATTGCCATTAACAGGGTTGGACACCCCTGTGCTAGACGGTAACTGTGTATGTGCTCGCTGGGCACACTTTGACTGATGCCACCGGGGTGGCGTTTGCGCTGACAGCTCGGGCCCGCCATCGCTGCTTGCAGCTATATTTATTAGTTATTTTATTAATGGTTCTTATTATCAATGTTGAAAATGATGCTCCTGAGGAGGCGAGGAATGGAGAGATTATTGATTTAAACAGGGCAGACAGGAAGACTCACGAAGCACATAGACGACACCGGACAAAGGAACCAAGGCACAGACAACACTTTAAATACAGAACTAAATAAGGGTTATTAACGGGACACACCTGAACCAAATGACTAATCAAAACGAGAGGGAAACTAGGTTCACAGAGCACATGGGGAAGTAAAACAACAAAACGGAAGGGCTCATCCCTATGCCCTAATCTCTTCAAAGGGTTTACCCTCCGGAGTGAGAGCTTCAAAGGGTTGAAGGGTGTAGGGGACCAAACAACTGTTTCTTGAAGTGCCCTTCTGCGAAACATAATCACGTGCCCACACGGAGGCGCCGTTGTCATGCAAAGAATCTGCGCAAAGGATTATGGGAGCCCGAAGTGTCCATCAGTTGTACCCTTTGAAATCCTTCATTCCGAAGGGCCCTTTGAAGGGGCCAGTTTTGAGCACTTCGGTTTGGAACGACCCTTCAGTGATTGTTTTCACTCCGAAGTGCCATTCGGAGGGTGATATATCCCGTTTGGAACGCACCTAGGAACACAGATTGTCCAGGGTCGTGGCAATATTATGATACATTTTTTCCCTTAATGAATAAAAATTAAACAGTATTTATTTGTAAAATAGAAATCTTTTGTAACATTATAAATGTCTTTATTACAGTCAGTGATGCTTTTAATTAAATGCATCACTACCCAGTAGAATAATATTCTACAGGTAATGAGTTTACTGCTTTATATATTGATATATAAATAAATATATATGTAACCCAGTAGAATAATATTCTACAGGTAATGAGTTTACTGCTTTATATATTGATATATAAATAAATGTGTATGCTTTTAAGAACGCGAGCATATATCAAGTTAGATTGTTTTACACACGTAGTTTTAACCTACAAGTTAGGTCTTTCTTTATTTTATTGGTTCAAGAGAGTTAAGTCCCGCCCGCGCCTATGTCTTCTGTTTTTTGAGTGGTTGTTGAGGGGGGTGATTGACAAGGCGGGGAGGCGATATGCAGGCGATGAGAGAGACGCGCTGTATGCGAAAATAGAGTTGTGAATGATTTACGAGTTTTACAAGTTTAAAATATTGAACTGTAATATTGATCGCGTGTGAAACACGATTCATGTTTATTTGTGTTTATTGTGAGTTCGCTGTGAGTGTTTATACGACATTCCGTTATCTTTAATCTTCAGTCACGCTCACGGACTGTTCGTTAATATCCAGTAACAGTTACACGTTATTCATCTGAACCAGACTGTTAAATCAGCGGAACATTTTGAACAGAACCGATTGATCCGTGAAGCAGTGTTGTTTCCTGCACGACGCAGGGGAAATTGAGGACCAGATAGCGCCCCAAATACCCGCGATATTTGGGGTTCCTCTGGCTGCGTGGGAGGAGCGTTTCCTCGGCGGGCGAGAGAGCAAGACCGAGGAGCTGCGGGAGGCCTAATACAGGAGTCCAGGATCGCGGTTTGCTTCACACACATCAAATTGAGGTACCAGTGTTGATTTTGTTTGTGCTCAGGAGAGTGAAGGGGCCATTTGTCAGTTTCCCTGCCACCACGAACACAAGCTACGATCCAGGCCTGCAACGGTGTGTGTGTATGTTTATGTTTGTGTATGTGGGCCCACAAAGTTTAATTTTCTTTCATATTGTGTTTATTCAGCGTGCTTATTAACTGTGAATATTCTAAGTGATTTCTGACCTCCAGAGTGAATAAGTTTGTACATTTCATTTCAAGTGAAGTCACTCGTTCCTTTAATTCTGAGTGTTTTGTTACAGAGACCATTCCTGTACTCCTGTCCCCTGAGATATAGCTTTTTGGGGGGTTAATTTGGTCAGATCTAAAGTCTATGTGATTGTGTGAATACATCACAGCATTCAAATTTCTATCTTTGACTTTCTGTTTCTGTTCTAATTAAATTCTTTATATTTTGTTACTTATCTAAGAGTTTGTGCTTGACTATTTATTATAGTATATAGATAATATATTATATATATTACATTTGAGTATAGTACATAATTATTAATAACTTCTAAAGGAGAAGTAATTAATTTGTGACACCAGAGGGGCCTAACTTCAACATCTGTAGGCACATAGTTAATGAATCTGGTGCGCTGCCCTATTTAATCAACATAAAGACAGGTAGGGGGCGCTACATATATACTGTATATACATACAAAAACTAACTAACCCTAAACTTTTGAATAGAAGTGTATCCTCATGAAATGGATTTCGCACAGGCTTCTGAGGCAGAGTAACGGTTTAATGATCTACAGCAAAATATAGAGAGCTTTGGTGATAACTAAGCATATATTTTATTACTGCAATATTAATTTCTCGCTAGAAATGACATCAAAAGGGGGAAAAGTTGATCAAAAACATACTTTAAACACAAACTGACCAACGGCCGCAACTTTCAGATGCCATCTTTATTTTTTAGCTTAATTGTCACGGAATGGAACGCAAAGGATTGTGGGATATCAAAGGCAGTAAAGGATACATCTATGCTGCCTTCAAAAATCGGCCAGATGAAGGCATCTCAAGAGGCAGGAACTGAAGCTAACATTGAATTCGGACGTGCCTTGATGCCTTCTTACCTTGGAATGCGTCCTCCAAAGGCAGCATTTTTCAGATTTCGGATGCAGCCGCGGTGTTGGGGGACCTCCAGGAGGACTGGAGAACCACTGTTTTACAGGATCATATGACACTAAAGACTGATGTAATGACTGTTTAACTGAAATATCTCTCAGTTACTGTTTTTGCTGTATTTTCAATCAAATAAATGCATATTATTAAATAAATATTATATAATATACATATTATAAAAAAAAAAAATTATTGATTGACTTCTTTAGTGTATTAAGTTCCAAACCTGCAGTAGATGATATGTTGATAATTGCGCCTTTGCCATCAGGATTGTCCTTCATGTACTGCAGGGCCAGATATGTGCCCCTCACCAGCCCAGTCTATAAAAGCCACATGAACAATTCAACATGTTGACCAATGAACAGACAGACAGACAGACAGACAGACAGATGAACTGAGGCATTATTAAAATCATACCATATTAATGGCAATGGTTTTCTCCCAGTCATTTTCATTGACAACCGCTGCATTGTTGTACATAATGTCGATGTGGCCAAACCTGTCCACAATTTTCTTAAAAGCTCCTGAAAAGAAAATCTGCTGATGTTATTTCTTTATTCTCAGACAAATTAAAAGACAAAAAAAAATCTTAAAATACCTATAAATTCCTCCTTAGATGATACATCCGCAGCGTAAAATTCAACCCTGTCAGGTCCATATTCTTCGGCAAGCGTAGCCTTTAACTCTTTTCCCAAAGGTTCATTCACATCAATGAAGGCCACCTGTAATCAAAATGAATCTGTAGTTTAATGTGCTATGGTGTAGTATTCGTAGAACTAAAATGTCGCTGAAGCTGGTTGACTGATATTTATACACATGCAAGCAAACAAGAAGACTGATTACATTTGACCCCTGTTTTAGGAGTACTTCGACAAAGGCTCTGCCCAAACCCTGAGCACCTCCAGTCACCACAACCACTTTATTCTTTAAATCCATCTTCGGTCAAGTTCCTTTGAAATAAACACATCAACCAAATACCAATCACATTTAGAGAGTGAGTGAAAGATGATTGTAAGTCTTACTGTACCTCTTCAACCAGTCAACTACCGAGATGTTCAACTCAAGCACTGATGAGCACTGATACTTCACATGCAGCAAAAACCAAACTTATATAGCAGATATTCTAAAGGCGCAATATTAATAATTTGTTATGTGGTTTCCATGTGATTTACATTTGTGCCTTGAATGTTTGATATGTCTTGAGGTGATCATAAAATGCAAATGCAGAAAATTTTTGTGTATTCACAGCAATGGCTTGATTTATTTTAGTATTACATGTGCTTGGATATATTTAGGACCGTAAATGTTCCTTGAATATGAAGTCCTAGAGATCTAATGTCTTTAGAGTGTGGAGTTTAGTTCCTAGCCATCAGAGTGTGAATTCTGTGCCTAAGGACTGTCTTTGACAGCTTATTTGACATGATTTACATATAAACCATATACAAGCAGTTATGTCTGATCAAGTGCAAATTATTATTCTTTAGCTTGGGTTAAACAAATCAGTTTTGCTTGGTTGAAACACAGGTAACTAGGATTTACACAAGCTTCGGTCTGGATCCAGAACACCTGAGAAGAGATGATGCCAACCCCTCAGAGGACCTCAGATGATGCCAACCCTGAAACAACATACAGAATAACCAAATTTTGCTATAAGTCTGATTGCACCATATAACAATTGCTGTTAATAGTGTTCATCGTCTGTTTGATTCCGTTTTTAATAGATTTTTCTGTAAATTTCTGCCATATGTACATTAACTGACAGTCACCACTGATAAGCTACTACTAAATATATTGTAGAAACTAAATTTTCTGTAAAGTTGCTTTGCAACAATTTGTACCGTGAAAAGCGCCATACAAATAAACTTGAAATTAATTGAATTTAAAGGGTTAGTTCACCCAAAAATGAAAATTAGGCTGTGTTTTACTTACCCTCGAAGCATCTTAGTTGTATATGACTTTCTTCTTTCTCTTATCTTATCTGTCATAGGTGGAAGCCATTACGGTGGATGATGCTGTACGTATGCGCAGTGTGAGAGATATACTAGTCTCACAAGTTTATTTATAGGAGCAAAAGAAGCAAAGAGTCACAATCTCGGTGGGGTCTAAGACTTTTGTTGTCCTGGAGCACATGGTTTTTGTTTTGGTGGCTCGCCAGGTGTTTCGCAATCACCACTATGTTTTCTCCGCCCCTCTTATTATCCCTGTTAACATGTTCTCCCTCACCTGCACCCTGTTTTGCGCTGATTATCTTCCCTTTATCATACCCTTGTGTTTGCTGTCTTGTGTCAGTCCGTAAGCATTGTTTGAAGCTCGAATCTTCTCCTTGCTAGTTGAAGTTTTCTGACCCCGCTTTATTTTATTTTTTCCTGTCTAGTCGGTCTGGTGTTCCTGTTTTTTGTCCTTTTTACCTGAAGCCTGTATCTACCAGGCAGCCGACTCCACTCACCTCTCTTTTGGCATTGCCTCTGGATTCCAGCGATGGCTTTCCAGTGCTCACTCGCCACCTTCCCTCGCCGCTGTCCGGCTGATGCCGATGAAATCTCCGCGCTGGCCTTTCTGACAGAGTGCTGGTGGTTTCGTTATCCAGCCGATTAAGTCCTCAGAGTTTTGGCGTTAATAAACTTTTATTATTCATTCATCCGCAGTTGGATCCTGGTCTTGCTTCTGACAGTACGGACTGACCAGAGATGGATCCAGCTGGTGAGGAGTTCATTCGGTCAGTTATTGCTTATCAAGGCGCTCTCCTTGGCCACCACGCCAGCCAGCTCTCATCCACCACTCAGGAGGTGGAGACCCTCACTGCCCAAATGGCCGAGTTAAGTAGTCGCTTCCGCGAACTGCAAGATGTTCAGTCGTCCGCCGGTTCGGCGGTTCCCCAGCCTCTCACTCTGCATGAGCCCGAGCCACACGCCAACAATCTGCCCTTGTATGATGGAGATCCTAATTCATGTCGGGCATTTCTATCTCAATGTGCGCTGGTATTGGCGCTGCAACCACGGCGTTACGCTACAGAGCATTTGAAGGTTGCTTATGTCATCACACTGCTGACAGGAAAAGCTCGCGAGTGGGGGAAGGCCGTTTGGGATGCGAGAGCCCACTTCTGCTTGGATTTTGAGGAATTTGCTGTGAAATGACAAAGTTGTTTGATCGCTCTGTTAAGGGGGACATTCTGTGACTGAATATGCCATCCAGTTTAAGACACTAGCGGCCTCTTGCGATTGGAATGAGGGGGCGCTGCGGGCTATGTTTCGGGAGGGGCTTAACTTTGACATACAGGACGAGATTGCGACACACGAGTTACCTAAAGACCTGGAGGGCTTTATTGATCTGGCCAATTGAGTCGAGAGCCGCTTTCATTTGCATCAGCGATGCCTGGCCTCCCGTCCGTCTTGGGGGCTAGAAGAGACCCAGCCTTTCAAGGCTCAACGACCGCCTCAATCGTCCCAGACAGAACCTGTGCTCATGCAGTTGGGCCGACTTCGATTATCTGCCCATGAGAAACAACATAGGCTGGTGCAGGGCCTCTGCCTCTATTGTAGGAAGTCAGGTCACTTTGCTCAATCGTGTCCGTTAAAAGCCAAGGCCCACTAGTCAACCGGGGAGTCCTGGTGGGCGCTTCTCTTATCTCTCCTCAGTCACGTACCCAGCTCTCTGCCACCATCATGTACCAAGGCTCCGCCCACTCCTGCAAGGCCCTTATTGATTCTGGCGCTGAAGCCAACTTCCTGGACTACAGCACTGCTAAGGGCTGGGGCATTCCTGCCATTCCTCTTTCTTCTCCTGTCACTGTCTGGGGCCTCTCTGGTCAGCCTGTAGCCACTATCACCCACACCACCCCCGTGTAAGTCTTGTTGTCTCGGGCAATCACCATGAGTCGGTTTTGCTGTTTCTTCTGGAGTCCCCTCACGCTAGTCTTGTTCTGGGGCACCCTTGGTTGGCTCAGCACAGCCCTCATGTGGATTGGTCCCGCAGTCAGATTGTGTCTTGGAGTCAGTCGTGTCATGCATATTGCCTTGGTTCTGCCTCTCCTTTTGTGTCTGTGTCTCCTGTGTTGCAGGTTGAGGCTGCTGACCTCACTGGGGTCCCGGGGGAGTACTGTGATCTGCGGCTGGTTTTCAACATGTCCTGGGCCACATCGCTGCCTCCTCACCGGTCATTCGATTGTGCCATCGACCTCCTCCCAGGCACTTCTCTGCACCGGGGTCGCCTATTTTCCCTTTCAGGTCCTGAACGAGAGGCTATGGACACATACATTCAAGAATCCTTAAAAGCCGGTCTCATTCGCCACTCGTCTTCCCCTGCTGGCGCTGGGTTCTTCTTTGTTAAGAAGAAGGATGGCTCTCTGCATTCTTGCATTGATTACCAAGGGTTAAATGACATTACTATAAAGAACAGTACCCCTTGCCGTTAATGTCATCTGCCTTTGAACTTTTGCATGGAGCCAAGGTCTTCACTAAGTTAGACCTCCGCAACGCCTATCATCTCATCTGCATTCGTGAGGGCGATGAGTGGAAGACAGCCTTCAATACCCCCACGGGACATTATGAATACCTGGTCCTTCCGTTTGGGCTTACTTATGCCCCTGCTGTCTTCCAGGGCATGGTCAATAGCATGTTGGGGGACATGATTAACTGATTTGTCTTTGTGTACCTTGATGATATTCTCATCTTTTCTCCATTCCTTCAGACACACACTCAGCACGTGCACCAGGTCCTCCAACGGCTGCTGGAGAACCAGCTTTATGTCAAAGCCGAGAAGTGCGAGTTCCACGCCAAGTCAGTCTCGTTCCTGGGCTTTATAGTCTCAGTGGGGGAGATCAAGCCAGATCAGGTTCTGCAGCATTTCTTGGGCTTCGCCAACTTCTACTGGCGATTCATCAGGAATTTTGGCCAGGTAGCTGCACCCTTAACGTCGCTCACCTCCATCAAGGTACCGTTCACCTGGAGTGCTCAGGCTCAGGAGGCCTTTGATAATTTAAAGTCCCGATTTATCTCTGCTCCTGTTCTCTCCATTCCAGATCCTGAACGGCAATTCATTGTTGAGGTGGATGCGTCTGAGGTTGGGGTAGGCGCAGTCTTGTCCCAGTGTTCCTGTAAGGATGGGAAGGTGCACCCCTGTGCATATTTTTCCCATCGCCTTAACCCTGCAGAACGAAATTACGACATTGGCAACCGTGAGCTGCTGGCAGTAAGGTTGGCCTTGGATGAGTGGTGTCACTGGTTGGAAAGGTCTGTCATCAGGTTTTCATCCCCAGACCAACGGCCAGTGTGAGCGAGCCAATCAGGATCTCGAGCGAGTTCTCCGCTGCCTGGCATTCCGCAATCCTGCCTCTTGGAGCCAACAGCTCACTTGGATTGAGTATTCCCATATTACTCTTCCTGTAGCATCCACAGGTATGTCACCCTTTGAATGTTCTGTTGGTTACCTACCTCCTTTATTTCCCTCTCAGGAACCCGATGCTGCAGAGATGTCTTAGTGTCTGGAGGAAGGCTAGGAAGGCCCTGGTCCAGGCCTCCAGATGGACCAAGGCAGCGGCTGATCGCCACCTGATTCCGCCGCCCCATTATGTCTGTGTTCAGAAGTTATGGCTGTCTACCAAGGACCTGCCTCTCAAGGCTGTCTCTCGCAAATTGGCACCCAGGTTCATTGGCCCTACCAGATCACCAAGGTCCTTAATCTGGTTGCGATACGGCTCAAGTTGCCCCCCTCTCTTGGTCGGGTGCACCCTCTTTTTCATGTATCCAGGGTTAAGACTGTTTTCAGGTCCTCCCTTAATACCAAAATTTCATCCCCTGCCCCCCCCCCCATCGTCTAGTGGATGGTTCTTCTGTCTATTCTGTTAGGAGATTACTAGATGTTCATCGTCGTGGCAGGGGTTTCCAATACCTGGTGGACTGGGAGGGCTACGGTCCAGAGGAGAGGAGTTGGGTTCTGGCTCGGGATATTCTGGATCGGTCACTGATTGATGACTTCTGCTGGAGACATGGTAAGCCCCTCCCTTAAGTCGCCTGGTAGCGCTCCTTGGGGGAGGGGGTACTGTCACGATCTCGGTGGGGTCTAAGGCTTTTGTTTTCCTGGAGCACATGGTTTTTGTTTTGGTGGCTCGCCAGGTGTTTCGCAATCACCACTATGTTTTCTCCACCCCCTTGTTATCCCTGTTAATGTGTTCTCCCTCACCTGCACCCTCTTTTATGCTGATTATCTTCCCTTTATCATGCCCTTGTGTTTGCTGTCTTGTGTCAGTCCATAAGCATTGTTTGAAGCTCAAATCTTCTACTTGCTAGTCGAAGTTTTCTGACCCCGCTTTATTTTTTTCCTGTCTAGTCGGTCTGGTGTTCCTGTTTTTTGTCCTTTTTACCTGCCTGGCCCTCTAGGACTCCGGGGTGGTTTCTGCCTTGCCTCACGTTACTCTGAAGCCTGTATCTACCAGGCAGCCGACTCCACTCACCTCTCTCTCTGCATTGCCTCTGGATTCCAGCGACGGCTTTCCAGTGCTGACTCACCACCTTCCCTCCCCACTGTCCGGCTGATGCTCATCCGCAGTCGGATCCTGGTCTTGCTTCTGACAAGTTTCCTTAATATAGCAAAGGATAACCAGTCTCCCCCTGACATATATCTAAACAAACTCACATTTTTCACTTCAAATCATCGACCAGCACTTCAAATACATCACCATCATTATTCTTCACTAACCACGCAACTCCGACGTACAACACACAACGCCGATGTCTTATGTCATCCGCTGGAACGGCTTCCGCGTATATGACAGATAACGGAAGTGAGAAAAAAGTGTTTATTATGTTTGAAATATGGAAAAGTTATCCCTTTATTCATGCCCCGGAGCTGTGTGATGCATGTTTATTATGAATGCACAAGCTTTATTTGATGACTTGTGGACTGTTCAACTGTAACATCCACTGACTGCAATGATAGAGCTTGGAATAGCCAGGGCAATTTTTAATAGATTCATCTGAAAGGGTTCAGTAAAACACAAGCTAATTTTCATTTTTTTTTTCATTTTATTAAACAGAAATTGTTTGTAACATTTTTAATATCTTTAAAAATTAATCCTTTATTATTTAAAGTGTCAGCCTCTGGTCCTTGGAGGACCACTGTCCTGCCGAGCTCCAAAACACATGCCTGGAAATTTCTAGTAATCCAGAAGACCTTGATTAAGTGGTTCACGTGTGCTAAATTAGGGTTGGAGCTTAACTCTGCAGCTCTGCAGTAACTGAATTTGACATCCTATGATTTAATTAGTCAAAAGTTATCCTTTTTGTGTTTCTTTGCACTATCAACACCTGAAATGGGTCATCCATACTTTCTTATACACCGAAATGTATACTTTAATTCCATGTAAAACTCTTTGCTATTATTATTATTATTATTATTATTATTATTTTGTTATATTTGCTAGATATCATATGAATTTATCATATTTCCAGTAGCACATTACCCTCAACACTTTCTCAAAACACCTATATGACTTTTCATCATCCAGACGTATATCACTCTGGTAACTAAAACAGCTCCAGGAGCACAAAATTTTCATTTCTTTGTCATTTGCATAATCATCCATGTAAAACAGGATAATTCGGTGGATCAGAGCCAGCTATTTTGTGTAGGCTATATGAATTCTCTGAAGTGACAAACTATTGTGGGAAAAGTCAAATTTCTGACAGTCACATACTACTTAGCTGTTTCCAACCAGAAAATACAAGAAATGTTAAAAGGGTCATATGACATTGCTTAAAAGAACATTATTTTGTGTATTTGGTGTAATGCAATGTGTTTATGCAGTTTAAGGTTAAAAAACACATTATTTTCCAGATAATGTTCATTATTGTTGCTACTCTATGCCCTGCCTTTCTGAAACGCATACATTTTTACAAAGCTCATTGTTCTGAAAAGTGAGGTGTGCTCTGATTGGCCAGCTATCCAGTGCTTTGTGATTGGTCGAATACCTCAAGCATGTGACGGAAATGTTACGCCACTTACCATACTGTGAATCTGTGATGCCATCTCCCAGCACGATGAGACAAAACAAATAAAACCCATTTCAAACGAGGCATTTGTAGCATCCAGTTAGGACATAATTACTGATTATAAAGACTTATACTGTCTTTTTACGTGTTGCGTATCGCGGCACGTAAACATAAGACCATGTCTGCATTTGTGATCTGACGGCAAACAACAAGTGCTACTCTACACTGCTCAAAACTCGCGTTTGAATCATCATTGGCAAATTATTTTAATATAAAACATGAACTTACAGGCTGTGAGTCAGAAGTGCTAGACTGTCCTTGCAAAGTTGGAACTGCCTCACTTTATAGAAACAGCTGTTGTGCCACAGATGCATTGCAGGCTACTGGTTCAGGAAACAGTCCTCTTCCTCCGTAAAAAATGTGCTGCACACATCTGAATATTTGGGTTGGACTGTTCTGGAACAGCTTAACCACTGACTTCTAGTTGTGTCCTCTTTTGCAAGGCCAAACAAAGTATTTTCGCTTACACAACGAAATACACAGCGTCTCCACAAAATGGCGGTGGCGGCAACAGCTAGAATAAAAGGTAGACCTTCTTTCTTTGCGTGAACATTTGGGCGGCGTTATGCAAATCTTCCCACATCATGACACAGACATGTGGGGGCGTGTTCAAACGAGCTGTTTTAGGAGGGCGTGGTTGACTCTGTTCTTCTAACTTTTATAAAGAATATCTCTTTGGATTTGAGACTTTAGTCTTTGCAACTTTACAGATCCTCTTTATGCACCAAGTGCTTGTAATATTCCAAAGAGAAAGGAAAACTTGAAATCGCATGACCCCTTTAAACGAACCATAAAATTAAGATGTTAATAATGTAAATAGATGTAAACAGGAGAACAGATTCAAATACATGAACCTCTAAATCTCAGAACAACAGAAAGGTTGGAAATAAGATGGTAGAAAAAAAGTGTACTAACAGAGCAATGTTTTGATTGATCCGTTTGTCTCATGACTGGATGATTTTTTAATTATTAACTATTATTTTTTTTTATTAAAAAATTTTGTTGTTATACTGTCACATCAAGATCACATCAAAACCATCTGTCTTCATCAGCCGCGGCGCTACCATTGGGCCCGGGTGGGCCTGGGCCCACCCATTTAAGGTCCGGGCCCACCCATTTTGGCCCAGGCCTATGAGTAGTGAGTGATTTTCATTCTAGCGGTTCATCCAATAACCAGCCCGAGGAAAGCTTTGAGCGAAATCTTCTCAGCCAATCAGCGGCTTCTACCCCACCAGCAAGTGATCCAATGAAGTGAATGACGTTGGCGGACGTCATTCATTCAAGACAGACACAGACAGTTTTTGCCGATATGAAACGTAAAACAAAACAAAGCTGCTTATTTTATTTTAAATTCAGCAAGAAATGCTCCGAGGAACAGCAGGAGGAAACTCCTGCAAATTTAAGTTGCGACTTACCATCCTGCTCGGCCGCCCTCTCCCCATCAAGTCCTCCCGTAGTAGGCACACCCTCACACCAGCAAGGCAAGTATAGGCTAAAAGTTAGGGTAACGATATCGTTAGTGTCTGGCCGTTTTCCTACTGTTTGTGTTTAGCAGCTGTGTCAGATTCAATGCTGCTGTTATTTCATGCCGATATAGTTCTTCTTGTCATTCTGAATTTCATAAGAAACAATTAAATAATTTTGGACAGTTCCCTGCCCGCCGTGTTGTAAATAAATGGAGAGAAACAGAACCTCCAAAGATATAATTCCGTTTCAGTCTTTTTGTGTATTGAACGTTCATAGGAGATAAATGAATTTAGCTTACTGCCAACAATTAAGGTGTATTTCTTTGTTCGCTTGCCTTCAGCACTGAGCGGAGGACAGCGATACAAGTTGCTGTCCTCCTCAGTGCCGCAGAAAAGCGCTGGAACGGAGATGAAGGGAAACACGTTTTTTTTTTTTGGGGGGGGGGGGGGGGGGGGGGGGGGGGTCTTATTTTAACTGGCCCATCCAGTTTTCTGGAGGCCCACCTACAATAAAAATCCTGGCGCCGCTACTGGTCTTCATAATATAATTTTTTGTTTTACCCTAACCAAACAAAGGCTTGTAACCCTAAAATATGAAAATATATCATAAAATTCGCACAAAGATTTACTGTGTGTAAATAATTATAAGCTGCCTCTTGGCATAGGCCTAATTTCTGTCTCTATATCCAACAATTTTTCCCCTAACAAGTTTTGTCCCAAATTTGTTCTTTTTTCTTATGAGTAGCCTACTTGTTTACAAATGAGATGACAGTATTTATGAGACATATGCCCCTGGTTTCACAGACAAGGCTTAAGGGCGGCTAGTTCCAAACTAAAATGCGTGTTTGAGTTGTCTTAACTGAAAATATCTTGGCCTGACATACCTTAAAATGTGTCAGTGCCATTGTTCTGTCTCAAGATGCACACCTATAACATTTTTTTCTAAGGCATTTTTATAAAAGCTGCTTAAAATCTTAATTTAAATGCCTAGTCCTGGTTTAAACTAAGCCCATTCGGTGAAACCGGGCCGTTATGTAGAAAGAACCGCTGAATCAGTTTGTAATTCCTAGCACTTTGAAACGAACTGTTCGAAAGAACCGATTCGCGGGTATGACTCAGAGTTCATTAGCGCACGCGCCACTCGCGCCAAAACGAATTTGACGCAACAAACAAAAATGTAATGATATTAAATAATTAATATAAGGTTATACCACAGTCACGCCTTAAACTACTGAATAAGCGCTTCTTATTCACATCTTTTCACTTCATTGACGACATTTCGTACTGGTAAGCACAGTTTGATTTGCTCATGAAGGACTTTTACCATTAGCAAAATCAGTTTAGCAAATCCTAAAAACAAGAACAACAACAACAAAAACAGCTTAAGTGTTACATAAAAGTAATGTTTACTTAATATTTCAACAATACTTGAGATTTTGAGCTGAGTTGAGAGAGTAAAAACAACAGTAGACAGAAAAGGACATAAGTTAAATTAAGACAACTATTAACAAGAGAACGCAGACCCCCTGAAGCAACTGCTTACTGATATAACGTTAACGTACATATAAAAGTTATTATTGAATTATTGTAAATGAATGAATAATGACAATGAATTACTGTTTCACTTTTACACAATAATATTGTTAACTCTCAGTCAGTGTGAGAAGTGATTTGTCAGGATGTGGAGGAATGAAAACCAGAGACCAACTGCAGGTAGGATTTGCTGTCTATTATATGCTTGTGTTACTTGGATGGAAAAACACAACAGAAAATAAATTGGATTAGTCAAAGTCTGCCATCTATCAAAATAATCTAGCTACCTGCTTGCAATTGAATAGATTTTATTTTCAGGGACCTCCCTGGACATAAATTTGCCTAATCCGTCAAAATAATTGAACTCCTTATCTGCTAATACAACACTTAGCTGCAGTTATAGTTTTATTCAGGTTGCTAGAGCCTGAAATCAAAGCAGTGTTTTGTCTTTCTTCAGGCTGTCTCTCCATGCCTCTGTTTAATCAAAGGAAAAGGAGCAGGCTGCCTTTGACATCTAATCCCTCAGAGAGTCAGCTCTTCACTACCAGCCACTACAACGAGACACAAACCTCCTCCTCTTCCTCCTCTGCTCTTCCCCGTATGTATTTCCACTGAAATTTCCACTCAAATCTTGATTCAGCGCTTTGTTCCAATGTTCAGATGCCAGATATTCACATTTCTAATTCATGGTCTTTATGTTACACTATAACACACTGAAATTATTTGTCAGCTAACTTTAGTTTGTACTTAATGTGGTAGCATCTAAATTAACTGTTTTATTTATTCAAAGTAAAATTTTAAATAAATTACACTTGCACATTTTATATATATATATATTTTTTTTTTATCTTGATAGGAGTCAGTAGACAGCTCATAGGTTATATTCACAGATTAATTCAAATTATTTATTTATTTAAATAATAAATTGCGCAGTTTAGAGCTGGGTTATAGGATAGTTTTATCCTCATTGGTGATGATATTAACTATCAATCAGTAAAGAATTGGTGTTTAGTATATACATATGTGAATGTACTGTATGTATGGGGGTAAAGCTGCAAATATTGTGAGTTGGAATTATTCATTACGCTGTAGTATGGAAAATCTGTAAATTTTGAAATGTAAGGCAATTACATACTAATTACAGTATGTATGCGGACAAAACTGATTGTCATTTCTTAAAATAATGTCATTTTCTGCCTTTCGCTATTATGTTTTTTCAAATATAACCCAAGGTTTCTCTTTAGCTTTGGGTCAGAGAGGTCAGTGGAACCAGGGAGCCTACCTTTCATCACAGCAAGCCAGCATGAGATCTGCTCCTTCACCTGGTGTGGCAGGACGGGGATATGCACCTTTACCTCACCCAAAAAAACCTGCCTATGTCTGGTACACAACTTATGCTAAGAAATCATGACTACATACCAGAAAGGTCTTGTAGAAGACTGTAAAGAAACTATTTCTTCCTGACCTGAGCCTTAAGATTCACTTATATAGTATTTAACTAACCTTAGGTAACACTTGAAAGGGATAGTTCACCCAAAATGGAAATTGGGTGAAAATGTACTTATCCTCAGTTTGGCATTACATCACTTGCTCACCAATGGATCTCTGCAGTGATTGGGTGCCGTCAGAATGAGAGTCCAGACAGCTGATAAAAACATCACAAAAATCCACAAGTAATCTTCATGACTCCAGTCCATCAAAAAAAAAACAAACAAAAAATTGCAATTATAGACTTAAATAAAAAAAACATCATTGAGGGGTTTTATCTTCAAACTGTTGCCTCTACCTGAAATATGAGTATTCTATCCATAATATTTCTTTCTGTAGTGAAAAATTTGTCTCATCTGAATCAGGAGAGAAATATGCACAGATCAAGCTGTGATTACGAGTGAGAACAGTATAAAACAGTTCTAAACAAAATGCTGGTGGATTCTGAGGTGAGAGGACGACAGGGAATGGTCTTTTTCACTGGAGGAAGCATTATTATGAATTATGGACTTGTGTTTTGGTCAGAAGCAATTATGGAAACCTGGCCTGAGGATGAATTCATATTCAGAAAATGTTCTTTTTTGGATGAACTATTCCTTTATCTACATTAGTTAACATAAACTAACAATGAAAATATTTGTAAATCATTTATTAATCTAAGTTCATGTTCATTTCAACATATTCTAATAAATTATTAAAAATTAAAATCAATAATACAAAATTTGTATCTGTTAATATTATTTGACTTGAGCTGACATGGACTAACAATGAACAGCTGTATTTATTAACTAACATCAAAGATTGATAAATACTGTAACAAATGTACCATTCATTGTTGGTTCAGGGAAGGTAATGCATGTTATACTGTATAGTCAAACCTTGTTGTAAAGTGTAACCTAACCTTGGTACGTATTCAGGTTGATTAACTTATACAGTATAATAGTTTGAAGTTGAATAAAAACAGCTTGTTTAGAAGTTTTACCACATTATGCACATTTTTAGTAAACATGTGTGACATAAAATTTTGCATTTGTCACCATTTTACCTCCAGGTCACAGACAGGGCAACAGAGGCCTCCAGTGAGACAGGATTCGATGCCAGCAGCTGGATCCCAGCTTCATGGTGGTTTTCCAAGGAGCAGCTCAGTTTCACTCGGCCAGCCCAGATGGTCCAGCAGCATCCAGAATCAACAGTCATTTAACAGGCCGACAAATTCCCCCAGAATGCCGTACCGTCCCCAGCATTGTACCCCTGCAGCAGCAAGCACTCAGGGCCCTGGAGCTCATAGTCACATTGGAAAGGAGAACTTCAGACCTGTTGGACAATCAGCCAGTGGAATGTGGGCAAAAGAAAAGACCACCCCTCAGCAGCAGGTGTGTGTGACTTCATTTAAGGGGCACCCCATTCTATTATTAAGGGGCAAGTCACATTCATATTAAAAATATATTAAGATATATAAAAAAAACAGTCTGTTCCACTTTACTGCAATGCTGCGAACCTGCAGCATTTTTGTGCACTGCTTTTTTCAAATATTTTCTGCCTCACAATATAAAATGCCGTTTTATTTTTTTCGGCTAACATTTCTGATTTACACTCTCTCCTGCTGGATAGAAGCCCCCTCATGAGACATTGCTGCATGTTATTACTGCTGTTATTGAAGGAATGAAGCACTGGAGCCAGTACAAGAACAGAGTACCAATGCTGTTTGAGATGTTTGGTGAGGAGACCATCACACATGCGGTCCCCTTGATTTAAATCTGTGTCTTACTGTCCTGTCTCTCTTTACAGCTACACTGGACTCTGCAGTTACAGTTGGAGAACACGGAGCAAAGAAATTTCTTATGAGGGATGGTAAAGAGGTGGTCCACTGCCTTTACTATGAAATTGTGAGTTTGAGAATATTGGTTTTCTTCCAGAGGTGCATCTTTTCTTCTCCCCTGTAACAAATGCATTTTTACAATTGTATCATTTTATATTAATATTATTATTGTTGTTGTTGTTGTTGTCTTTTATTAAATGCACTACCATTCAAAAGTTTGGGGTTGGTAAGGAAACATTAGATTGAATAATGTTACAAAAAAATCAAATACTGTTTTTAATCACTTTCTAGTCATTAAAGAATGCTGAAAAAATGTATTAAAGTTTCCACAAAAATATTGAGCAGCACTATTATTTCCAACGTTGATAATAATAAGAAATGTTTCTTGAACATCAAATCAGCATATGTGACCCTGGACCAGAAAACCATAAGTAGCACAAATATATTTGTAGCAATAGCCAAAAATACATTGTATTGGTCAAAATGATAGATTTTTATTTTATGACAAAAATCATTAGGATATTAAGTAAAGATCATATTCCATGAAGATATTTTGTAAATTTCCTACAGTAAATATATAAAAACTTAATTTTTGATTAGTAATAAGCATGGCTAAGAACTTCATTTGGACAACTTTAAAGGTGATTTTCTCAATATTTTGATCTGCACCCTCAGATTCCAGATTTTCAAACAGTTGTATCTTGGCCAAATATTGTCCTATCCTAATAAACCATATATCAATGGAAAGCTTATTTATTCATTTATAGTTTTTGGTTTTGTGGTCCAGGGTCACATATTAGAATGATTGAGAAAGGATCATGTGACACAGAA
The DNA here is from genome assembly GCF_018340385.1 of Cyprinus carpio. Classification (NCBI taxonomy): domain Eukaryota; kingdom Metazoa; phylum Chordata; class Actinopteri; order Cypriniformes; family Cyprinidae; genus Cyprinus; species Cyprinus carpio. The sequence goes on from NC_056601.1 coordinate 20,698,933, forward strand.
GACTGGAATAGTGGCTGCTGAAAAACAGTCTTTCCCATCACAGGAATCAGTTACATTTAAAATATAATAAAATAAAAAATGGTTATTTTAAATTGCAATATTTCATTATAATATTACTCTTTTTGCTGTATTTTTTGATAATATAAATGCAGCCTTGGTAAGCATAAGAGACTTCTTCCACAAAAATTAAACCCTAAGTGTTTGAATGAATGGTAGTTTGTGTGTGTGTTTGTGTGTGTATATATATATATATATATATATATAATGATATATATATATATATATATATATATATATATATATTTTTTTTTTTTTTTTTGAAGTTATTTTTAAATATTGAAGTATTTGGTTTATATCAGAGATGACATTACAGATACAGATCTGAAGAAACAATTAAAGAAACAAGGTTGCTGTCTTTAGTTTTTGACACCCACTTATTTTCCATTGCGCATTTTTCTATTTTTCAAATAAGATAGACCATTATGACTGCACATTGTTATGTGATGTTGGCAGTGGTATAGACATCATAAACCTTTAGTTTCAAGTTACTGTATGTGTACTTGTTCTTCAGGATCAGACACTGCCCAGACTGATCAGAGGTCAGGTGCATCGCTGCATTGGAAACTACAACAGGCAAAAAGACACAATGACTTGTGTGTCAGTCCGAGCTGCATCAATGTCAGAGCAAAGGAATGCCCTGGAGGCTGTGAGAGTGTCAGATGCAAAAATGAGGGATGTGGTGCTAGCTCTCAGTGAAATGTGATGTGGATCGAGTGAGTAACAGGAGAAAGATTAAACTAGCACAGCACAGACTGAAGTTAGGGTTGGTTTTGGTTTAGTTGTTAAGTAGTTAAAGAATGACCTATAATGGTCAGTGACTGTAAAACAGCTTATGATTTATATGCATATGTAATCTTGAATTATAATTTAGATTTATATAAATTTAGTTACCATTAAACTATGCAGACATAGTTTATTTAAATTTGTGATAATATATTTATTTTGTATTTATTAAAATTTGTGTGCATATTTGAGTTCTAATTTATACATTATTATATTGTTAATTGTTGCATTAAAAACTATTTCTACTCCATTCCCAAACATGGCAAATATTGTTTTTAAAGATTTGTTGGTGTCTTCATTCAAAAGACATACATTTGCTAAGTTTATGAAATGCTTTATTACAAAGAAGAAACACATAACAACAATTTTTTAAAGATGTCAAAGGTTAAACAAACACAATGATGAGGTAACATCGCAAAATATATCTTTCAGAAGGGAACCAACCATCAGGGTGCCATGTTACAGAATTATTTACAACCAAAACACAGTGGGAAACCCACAGCACTAATCTACAAGATCTAAGATCTACCAGTAGTCAGACTTTACATACAAGAACTCAAGAATGCAAGTTGCCATCACCATCAAGGCAATCGGAGGACACCAGTGTACTCCTGCATAAACACATTTAAAGGGCCTGTTATATTTGACATCTCATGCCAGTTTAAAGTTGTGCTCTGTTCTCGGAGCCTCAGCTACCCTTAACAGTTACAAGTACACACATCTTGGGGGGGAGTGGGTTTGTTTCACTGTCAGCACATCTATATCATAATAGAATTTTGTGTTAAATCTACGAAAGAGGGCAGTTGAGTGCCAATTTTTTAGCCAGTCTGAACACATAACACACAAATGGATCACAACAGCAAAAGTGAGCTAAGTGCAATGTGGAATGATCCAAGTAGAAACTTTAGCTTCACCGTATTGCTGTGCCAAGTGTAAATGCAATAGCACACTAGCTTAATTTGATGGTTACAGCAAATTTCCCAAAGAAATACATAAATCTGTCATGACAAATCAGGACTGAATTGGTCGTCCTGTCTTGTTCAATGACTTGCTAATTTAGCTCTTATTGTTTTGTTCTTTTTTACAACCCCTTCAAAACAAAACAGGCCATCGGCTGGGCGCCAACATTAAAAACGTTCAGCTTAAACTAATCATCATTAAAGATGGCGACGTACAGAAATAATCACACAATGTTAATCCAACAAGAAAGCATTTACAAAGATTACCTGATGAAAGGTACTTAAGTCTTAGCAATGTTTAAAAGGCACAAGTTGGTTAGCAGTTGGTATTTTCCAGAACGTAGTGTCTCAGTGTTAACTAAGCCCAACTTTAACTAAGAACAGCCTTGCTCCTGATTTGTGTAATCCTGATTAATTCAGTACTAGTAGGTGTTACAGTAAAGAACGCAAAAGGAGACTTCACAACATATCCTGTTCACTCAGTTTGGGAAAACAAATGGTTTTACTTGTGGGATCATTTCACTTTCACATACAGCTGAGAAAAGTCCATGCTTGTGGTCCATCCATGGCAGTTTGAAGCAACGGCCTGGTCCATACTGTCAATACAGTTCCTTAATGGCCCTCGCGGAGTTATGAGAAACAAAATGAAGAAAATTTAGACAGATGCCTGTAAATTAAAACTTGTTCGGAGGATAAAAATGTTTCAGTTTACTAAAGCCACAGTGTTGGTCCTTGAATAGGTACTATATCATGTGCTAGAAACCTTCCGACTGTCAGATTTGGGTTTGAGTTCAGTTTCTCTCAATGAACTTGAAACGGTGCCTTTAAACCTGTTGGATACTTTAGAAGAAGTCCATTTAAGAAGGGCCTACCATTTGTTTTTGTTATCCTTTAATTGCATGCTGACAATTCTTAGTAAAATAGTATTGGAAATTGTTACTCAAATTTAATTTAATTTGCTATTTTTAGTTTTGATCCTTGCAAACAAAATTTCAAAAATACTAATTTGCACCATGGTCCATTGTCCGATATTTTCAGTAGTTAATCCTTAAGAGGTCTTCAATCAAGAACAGAGCTTGAAAATAAATTGGAAAGAAGGAAAAAAAAATAGCAAAATCCATATGAACAAATTTTTCACCTGGCAGGCTGACTGTGAGAAAAAAAAAAAGACCTTATCGAATTAAGACACTAAAAAACAAAAAACAATGAGAATAGAAGAAATGAAGGGTCTTGAGTTCTGCTCCAGAGCAACATCATCTTCATGACATCATTATTACTAACCCTGGCAAATGATGCTGAGACTTTGCAATCTGTCCAACCTCAAATCTTTGATCATTTAATAATTATTTATGATGGCTGAGCAGGTTGAATATTGTAGGTGGTGGTCTTTAGTGCTCTATAAAAGAGTGGGCAGTGGGGTGGGTGACAGCTGCTCTTTGGGGGCGTACTTGGCGAAAAAGGGCAGGAAGAGGGTGAGCATGACACCTACGATAGCCAGCATGTAGCCCCATCCTATCTGACACTCCCCGGAGTAGTAGATGTCCGAGTCTCCGCAGAAAGACTTGACCAGGCTGGAGTTGAGACCGAAGGGGTAAACCAGTAAACCAGATGCCATAATGACCACTAGAGAGGAGAGACAAGAGAGGAAGCAAATGAAATATGGGTGCATTTGAGAGAAGTCCATTGACATTTAGGTGTAAATATTAACACGGGACAATAACAAACATGACTTAGTGTTTACTTTGAATTGTGCTTTGCTTTAAAAAAAAAAAAATTCTAATTTCAAAACTCTCATTTTGAAGTACATATAAAATACATACAATTTGTATGGTATCATAACATTGTTAAATATGAACAATTTATTAATCAGAATGACATGCTGTAGACCCCACAGAAAATAAAATGGTTTTAATATGATTAACAACTAAGTGGTTGGTTATTATCAGACAATTTTGTCTTGTTTATTTTAAGCAAATACATAATTATTAAAATAAAACATTAAATTAATCAATAAATTCAATATACATCAATCAGTAAAAAAAAAAAAAAAAAGACCTAAAATAAAAACCTGTTTTACCAGCATTATTATTAAAGAAACAATTTCTAAAATTATAAATTACACCTTTTATAAAAATGAGAGATTTTATGAATATCTACATTTAAATGTTTATAAATTCTGTTGGTTATTTATTTATTTATTTATTTTGTTCAGTCCAACCAAATTCATAATTTTTGCCCATAATAGATCATTTTCACAGACTCTGATTACACTTTTCAACAGTTATTAACATTGATATTGAAGTTATAAATAAAAAAAATTTTCAATTTTTTAATACAATGGCTGAGAGAGCGACAGCAATTTTGACATCTTTCTCTCTTCTGACCACCATAGTCTATCAGTTAATTTCCTTTTTTGTAAAGTCATAGAAACATTATTGTTTTTATCCTTAGCTTTTAGAGCAGCTAGGAACACAAAAATTATATTTATTGTTAGTTTATCCACCTATGACTTCTGCTTTTTAAAACCCCCAGAAATGTGCAAAGGGTCCATACAGTACCTCCTTACTTCTGATCAGTGACTAATACTTGTAGCAGCAACAACAATGCTCAGTGTGGCAGTAGAGGGCTGTGTCTCTGCTGAACTGACCATTAATGGAAGAATACTGTTTCCAGTTTTGCCATGGAAATATCAAATATACACAAAACCATCAGCCCATGTATGTCTGAAATCAAAATTCATTGAATGATGACTGACATTCCCTGAATGTGGGGGGTGTACTGTGACTGAGAAAAGCCATTAGGAGAGTTTCTGGGCGATCCATTTTCTCAGACAGTATCAGTGCTCACTGCCCATGGCAGAACAACTGAGTTAAAATCATCTGCTGTCAAATATCTATTGAATCAGGATCCATTACTATGCTGGCAGAGTATATGCATCTTTAATTTGATTGAATTATGGTCACACCAATAAAAGCAATGCCTAACTATTATAAACTGTTAAAAGATTAATGACTATTTAAATACTACATAATAAAAATAATGTTATGAAATAATATTATACACATACACTACCATTCAAAAGTTTTTTTTTAAAAGAAATTAATACTTTTATTCGACCAAAAGTCACAGTATAAGGTTAGAAAAGATTTCTATTTCAAAAATAAATTATATTCTTTTTAACTTTCTATTAATCAAAAAAATTATGACAGTTTCCATGAAAATATGAAGCTGTTTTCAACATTGATAAAAATGTTTTTGAGTACCAAATCGGCATATTCGAGTGATTTCTGATCACATGAATAGATAATGTAAAATACATTAATATAGAAAACCGATATTTTACACTGTAATAATATTCCACAATATTGCTGGTTTTACTGTATTTTTGATCAAATAAATGCAGTCTTGGTGATAGAGGCTTTCTTCAAAATTTTCACAAAATCATACCAATCCCAAACTTTTGAATGGCACTGTATTTTAAAATATTATAAAAGATAACAGCATGATGTTCCACTGTTGCAGTGCAGTGGTGTGGTGAACAGGGTTTCTATATACAGTATTTTAGCATGACAGTTTTGACCAATCAGCATCCATTCTGCATAAGCGGTTAATGGCTTTTTTCACCCGGGGCGCAGAAAATCTTAATTCATCTATTTATTATCCTTCTTCAGCTTCTCCACACAAAACCACCCAGAAGCCCCTCTCATCTCTGCTACCACACTAAGAACAGTGCTTTGCCTTCAGTTTAATGGCCTCACATCCAGCTGCGCTCTACATTGGCCTGTGTTTATCAGCGGAGGCCTGACATCTCAAAGCTGCTCTGCTAATGACATCATAATGTCCTTCTCTGTCTTTGACTGTATCTGCACAAAGACGCAGTCAAACGCGGCTTCTCCAGCAGAGGGAAATAACCGCTATCAGTGGATGTTTACACTCAGATGACAGGGCATTCAATGAGACTCAACAAGCTATTCAATAAAATTTCATTTCGAAGGCAATCTTCAATGAAAACACACGCACAGATAGCACAACTGTATGGAGTTTAATTAAAGCGGGTCAAATCAACAAGGGCTTCGATGCAGAGGCTTGCAAAGCTCAGGGCCAATTGCAGTCTGGATCAGATAAAATCTTGAGCATGTGTATGTGTGTGTGCGAGTAAGGAATGGCACACTGCTGTGTGACACTTGAAAGTACACATCAACCTGATTCACAAATTGCAGTGTTACAAAGTGGACTTGATGGTATTTTGCTCATTTGTTTTCACATGTGGCTTTGACTCACAAATGATATACAGTAGGGTAGCCACTTAAAAGTGGCTAAACTTAGATTCAGGGTCAATGAGTACATAAAGCAAAAAGAGTCTGCTTTAAAAAGGACATACTCCAACACCAAAGACCTACTTTAAAGAAATATTACATATCATTTAAGCTCTACTGACAACATCTAAGGCATATTGTCAGCTACCATAGTAAATCATTTAAAGTCGGCAAGTGACATAAATTGAAGTGAAACTGCTTCCTGACCAAGAAAAATGTAGGGTGGGATTTAATTATCCACCCCCAATTAATTCAATCATTACAGTTGATTTTGCGATTTCATGGTGATTTAACTTATCTATTAGCTTGTAAAATTATGAAATACTTCCACTCTTTCTTATGAGTCTACATCCCTTCCAGAAGCCTGAGATTTCTGTGACGCCTTGTGGTACCATCATAGGGAGACACAAAATCACTTTTCATAGCGTTTTCATTCAATGTACCTTGTTGGTGGAATGATCTTCCTAACCCCACCCAGAATGCCAAATCTCTGACAATATTCAAAACTCATTTCTCCATATAGCACAAAAACAGTAAAACCACCCCAAAACTTAAAATTTCTTTTCACTTACCCCCATGTCGTTCCAAACCCTTAAAAGCACCTTTACACTTCGGAACACAATTTAAGATATTTTGGATGAAAACCTGGAGGCTTGAGACTGTCCCATAGACTTTCAAGTAAATAACAGTGTCAAGGTCCATAAAAAGTAATAAAGTCGTCATCAGAATACTCCATCTACCATCAGACGTTCAATCTGGGTTATATGAAGCGACGGGAACACTTTTTGTTAACGAAGAAATATAAAAATAACGAATATATTCAACAATTCCTTTGTCACCAGTCTCCTCTGTGTCTCTCCATGTGCAGTTTTCTTTCAAATCAAAGCTAAATACACGTAGAAACAGCCCATCCTTGTGGCGTGGATGACACAGAAGAGCATACGCAGCATACGGCGATATGGAGAGACACAGAGGAGACTGTTAAAAAGAAACTGATAAAAAAAGTCATTATTTTTGTTTTCTTCGTTTACAAAAAGTGTTCCCGTCACTTCATTTAACCCAGATTGCACGTCTGATGGCAGATGGAGTATTCTGATGAAGACTTTCATACCTTGAGTTGATGAAATGGTCAATTAATTCTCCAATCCACCTGCAGATTACTTGTAATGACTATTTGTATGTTAACTTTGTGTGAGGAACAGACTGAAATTTAGTCATAATTCGCTAATAATGTTTCCTCTCCACCAAAGGTCTGAAATCATCTCAGAATCTCATTTGTGTCCACTTTCAGATTAAAAAAACTGCCCAACAAATGTCACTAGTTCTTGCATGTGTTGTAACCAAATGTGGACACAGCAGTTTGAATGTGCAGAACGGAGGGTCCCACTGAGTTTTTGGAACTGTGAACTGATCATCTCTTCCTCTTTACTAGTTATAGCACAAAATAAATATGAATGAACTTCAGAAGGTATGTAGTTTCAACCGCGGAAAGACGTCAATACACAACATTTTTCAAAGTCCACCGATGTTAATCTACTCTTCTGTCTGGTTGGTTTGTCGGACAAAATGGCAAATTAAACCAAAGACTCAAAACAAATTTTACACAATTGATGTGTGATTTCTTCTATCAAACAATATTGGCTTGAAAGAACGAGTAACCAAAGTCAAGCCTGTATTCTATTTGTGACTATTACCGGATGTAACCACAGACACAGTGACTAAATTAATATCAAAGATGGCGACATTCATAAACAAGTCTTATGACATTGACTGCTGCTCCGTGAACATGGTCAGAAATCAGAATACATGTTGGAATAGCATGAAAGCGAGTACATCATGACAGAATTTTCATTTTTGGTTGATCTATCCTTTAATCTCAGTCCAGAAATTGATTTTTGCAAGCACGAGTGTTGTAGCCACAGACATGACATCGGTTATGCAGTCAACATCAGTTCTCCTCCAACCTTCAAAGCTGGATATATCATGCAACTATATTCTATTGTCTCTTTAATTGAAACTTTTTCGTAGTCTCCTATGTGAGCGCTGTGTTTGGTGTGAGAGGTTAGAGGTTATCTGTCCTATTCCCATCCTCAATCTTAAAGCAATACTAAGCCGCAGAAGCACATTTCTTGCTTGGCAGGGTTGACTAACCACACATAGAGTACACGCGACCTGTGGCCGCTGCTGTAATCCACTGGCAATATGTGCTTTGGTGACAAATGATTTGATGATGAGATTCAGTGAATAGTGTAATAACATTCTACCCTGCCCCTCCCGTGGCACACGTCTCACAGGGCTTGATTCTGAATCTGCTCACCCAGACCACAGCAGAGCGTTTCCAGCACAGCCATTCATTATGACATGTTCATTGGACGTGATGAGGTCAGCGTCACCATTACTTTGAATGATAGTGCTGTACCAGTCTCTTTGGGGATGATGGGAGACACGTGATAACAGAGGGTTATGTTTGTGATTGAATTGCTACTGAAAATGAGTTGGAAATGTTAACTGTGAAATAAATGCTTAAAAAGAATAAATGCATAAGCTTGATCACAAAAATTGAAGATGGTTTAAAATTCATTACATGTATTGAAAACATTATTTATGCCTATTATTAACACATTGGCTGTTTATAAAGCACATATTCTGCATGACCCTATTCTACATCCCTAGTTCTAGCCAATACCTAAACTTAACAACTACCTTACTAACTATTAATAAGCAGCAAATGAGGAGTTTATTGAGATGTGAGGCACTTCATCCACTGGTGTCGCTGTTGAAAACATTTAATACAGCTGGAAAAAAGGTTTTGGATTAATATTTGGTGTTGTCTGTTTAGCACTTTAAAGAATGCAATTAATGCAGCATCCATGTTTCCACTTCCTGAGATAGCTATGCAAATTTTTCAAAAATACTTTTGGCTGTCATGAAAATACATGAATCAATTATACTCTAATGCTGAATGATGATTACTAATTTTATCCCCAGATATTGATGACAAATACTTAACATTTCAAATATTTCAAATACTGGCTTTATGTTGTTTCCACATAAATTTGGAGATTCAGTTATGATTACAAATGTTATGTTTTGTGTGTGATTAATGTATTAATTACATACATTTGTTTGATTAATTAATTACTTTTTAAACTCATCAACAGCAGTAATATATATACATCATTGATATTTAGGAATATATATATATTTTTACAGTTAATTATTTTCTTTCCAAACTTTTAAGTAAATAATTTAGATGACAGGTCTAGAAGGAATATGAAAACTTCATTTATATTTTATATTTTATATTTTTATATATTTATATTTGGAGGAAAATCTGTGGAAAAGATTTTTTTATAAACTCTTTTTGGTAGTTTCAAACATTATCAAATTAGCCTAAATATTGACTAAACATAAAGTATTTTGTGTGGGCCTAGTCACAGGAGTTCAGCTGATAGAAAAGATGTGAAAACCCTGCACTAACCATAAAACAACAACTCAAACTTTCTCTAAGTTTAAAGTTACACTTGAGACTACAGACTTCTCTCTTTCTCTTTATTCTCTCACCACATATGATCTGAGAGTCTCATGAGTACTGAGGCTGTACAAACTTCTGAAGCTCACTCTCTGAAACACACACACACATACACACACACACATAGAGTAAACAGATGAGCAGAAGCAAGCTGTCTTCACACCCACAGCTCTGTCTCTGTAAATACAGCTCTAGAGTAGTGACTGAGAATCTAATGATACTTAATTATCGAGCAACACTCGGCCAGCGCTGTGCTCTCTTTGAGTCTCTGAATCCTTCACAAATTACAGCACAAACTGTTAAGCCTTCAGATGAACAGTTACATCAGTGTACATCAGAGAGCAGACCTGAAGGGTAGTGCAGCACTCTGACTTGTTGAGGTGCGAGTTTGAGTCTGGCTCCTGCCGTTTCCTGAACCCATTCCCCCTCTTTCTCGTTTCATGTCTCCTCTCTCACTACTCTTCGCATTACAATTCATCTCAGGCTTTAAGAGAGAAAAAAAGTGTTAACACAATTATTAATTATATTAACCATGCATCACAGGTACTGTTACAAAAATACAGATGAAAATATAGAGGGGTCCTCAGCAAGCTTTTGAGTGGGAATAAAATGACTTTATTAATTAAAATAAAACAAGCATTAAAATAAAATGAACCAATTCAAAATTATAATATTTCTTATTTTAAATTACCCAAATTGTTTTTTGTTTATTTTTTCCTATGAAAACCCAGGGCTGATTTCTAGATCTCGAAAATAACAATACAACAAAGTTGAATTAAACTCAAAAAACTGTATTAAACTTTTCTAGAATTAATATATTTTATTGAGTAGAAACTTTGAGTACATTTTTTTTTTTATCTCATTCAGTAAATCACAACAAACTGGAAAAGTTGTGGTGCTTTCAAATACAGTGTATTTATGGACAATGGAGGCCATGGAGTCAGAAAGGTTGAGAACTAGATTGTGAAAAGTGTTATCATTATTTTCTACCTTTGTACCATTATTCTGAAACTAAAAAATAGTTTTTTTGTTTGTTTTTTGGTACTTGATTTAAGTACTTTATGTAATTTAGGTACTTGAACATTTGTATTGTATATGTTTGACTTAAATTAAAACAGTGCATTTGGAAAATCATTTTACATTTTATTTACAGTTTTTCTTTCCCCGGTAAACTGTGCTAATTCATATTTTCACATGCAAATGAGCGGTCTCTTTTGATGAAAACTTATCACATTTTTACTGTAAATAAACAGCTTTAGTATGTTTTTTTTGTCAGTATGTAATTCATTCATGAGCATTGTAAAAAAGGGAAATGTTATTTAATTACAGGATTTAGTATTCATTTTAATTGCAACTTTGCATCTCACAATTGTGACTGTGGCTGTCTGAAAGCTTAGGCAGCAGGCACTGACATTGCAGGCAGTGATTGTGCATGAAGGTACCTCATTTCAATAGACTTTTGAAGCAGCATAACAGAAAAATGATGTACTGTACAACAAAATAGAGTGAGCTTTGCTGATAACTAAGCAAATATTTCATTACTACAAGACAAATTTTCTGCTAGACATCAAACGTGGAAGTGTCAAAAACCTACGTTTACACACAAACTGACTACCAGCCCCAACTTTCAAATGCTTAATTGAACGCACAGGATTGTGGGATATCAAAAACAGCAAAGGATACACCTGTGCTGCCTTCAAAAATCAATTAGATGAAGGTACATCAGGAAACAAGAATACATTAACTTTTAATAAAATCAATATTTTTTTCTAAAAAAGTGCAGCTCTCTTATCAGAGTTGTTTGCTGAAACAGTAAAGCGTGTTAATATTATTCACAGGTGTGTGGATTAGTATCAGGCCTTTCCAAATGAATCTCTACTGTCATCTTATGCATTTCACGAACAGCTACAACTCATGACCAGACAAATAAATGGTTAGCAAAACTTTATTACCCATAATTCTCTTGGTGACTCTGCACTATATCTAACAGCGGGCTGATTTAGAGGCCTGTCTCTGAGCTGTTGGCAGGCAGTCTAACTGCTCCCTAATGCATTTAGAGTTAATTAGACAGCAGTGAACGCCACCCAGATTGAGTCAGGCCATCCAGGAGTCCTCTCAGTCCCTGCGTGATGGCTTCATTACAGCTGCTCTGCATCTCTGCTCATGTCTGCTCCTTGAAACCACACAACTTCTGTCTCTGGTCAAAATGAATTAACAGCAGGAGTGGGATGTTGTGATTTGGTTAGTGTTGGGAGGAGCACAGGACTGGATTGAGTTACTTTTGAAGGACGTGAGAGAGAAAGATGCTCACAATGTCTGTCAAGCTTGTCCTAACAAGCTTAATCAGCTAGAGATCATGCAAAGATTACTATCTCTGCATGATTACCTCTATTCACCATTCTACAAATACATTTTCCCCCTCTTGCTTTCTTTCTTCCTTTCTTTCTTTCTTTCTTTCTTTCTTTCTTTCTTTCATCTAAATGGGCACTTCTAATGTTTTTATACACTCTATTGTATAATATAATATAACATAATATAATATAATAATATTTCAAAGTTCGGGTCAGTTCGATTTTTTTAAGGTTTTTGAAAGAAGGCTTCATTTAACTTAATAAATATTTTCTAGGAAATTCTTAACATTTTTGTCAAGATTCTGATTAATAGAAAGTTCAAAAGAACTTATGTATTTTAAAAAATAATTTTTTAAAATACATCCTTGCTTAATAAAAAGTAATAATTTCTTTAAAAAAATAATATACTATTTATAGAAAGAATTATCAATTATAAATTCATTTAATTTCTGAACACCCATGGAATTTTTTTCTGAACACCCATGGAATATAGACAGGGAGAGGGAAAAAAAGAGGAAAAGACAGTCTAAATACAAGGATAAATGTTGCTGTGCTTATCTGTTCTGCACTATGAACCGGCATTGAAGCCAGCAGGCACCCACACACACACGCATGCATTTACATACACACACTGAATAGACATGAGGGAAATGGGTCTCCCATGAGTTTGTGTAATATGAGAGTCATCACCCTCATACTCATCAGCTGTCTGTTGTTCTCTTCCTCAGGGTTGTGTTTGCACTTACAGTATCTGTGCTGCAGATTTAGCAAATATTCCAGGCTACTATCTCAAAACTTGCATGGCTCTGCTATAATGGCCGATATAATACACTAACAAGGTTAACAACAGAAAACCAACAATTAATGCCCAGTATTTGCTCTGTTGTTATCTCATGCAAAAACATCCCATGCAAAAGATATTGTGTTATATATATATATATATATATATATATATATATATATATATATATATATAGTTTTTGTTTCCCATGTAAATATATTTAAAGGGTTGGAATAAAAGCACAAGAAAGGTATAAATATATAAAAGTCTAATAAATCCTTATTTGCCGGCCCTGCTCTGGTTTATTTGCTGAGGCTTGTGTGCTTGTCAATGATGAAGCGAGGTGACATACGGCATATGCTGAGGGGCTCTACCAAAGCCCAGAAATATTGTTTAATTACGCCTCCATGACGGTGCAATATATCAAAACGACTTTTTCAAAAGCTGTTCTTGCTTTTGTTTTTGCCTTTTTTGCTTAAGCTCTTTGTTGTATCTCTCTTTCGCTCTCTTTTATTGATGCAAAATGGAAAAAAGAACACAAAAGGACAGGTGCTCAACCTCTACCACTCCATTTACTATAATTTTCAATGCTTCTTTTGATCTCTTACTGTTGATCAGAAGCTTCTGCAGCAACTCAGAACAGATAAATAAGTACTTAAATAAGTAGCATTTGTAAACACAAATATATGAAAGTATATAAACCTCCCTAAAGACACACAAAGATGTGAGCCATATTGACCATATCCAAGATGTAGATGAGTTTGTTTCTTCATCTGAACAGATTTGGAGAAATTTAGCATTACATCACTTGCTCACCAATGAATCCTCTGCAGTGAATGGGTGCCGTCAGAATGAGAGTCCAAACAGCTGATAAAAACATCACAAGTAATCCACAAGTAGACTCTATTAATGTCTTGTGAAGTGAAAAGCCAACTTTAAATCGTCACTTCAAGCCAAAATAGCCTTAGTCAATAATCCATAATGCAGAGGATCCATTGGTGAGCAAGTGATGTGCTAAATGCAAAATTTTCCTGAATCTGTTCTGATGAAGAAAAAAAAACAATCTTGGATGTCCTGAGGGTGAATTATTCCTTTAGGTAACACTTTATTTTGATAGTCCATTTTAGACATTCTACTTACAGCAAGTAACTTAATGTCAACTAGCAGTCATTAGTGTATTAGTGGACTGTCTGCTTAATATCTTCTAACACTTTTTTTTGATGGGTTCAAAAACCTATAAGCAGGGGTGCACATCATTTTTTCAGTCTGGATGAGAACCTGGAGATTTGGTTTGGTCCTCACACTGCATATGAAAACGGCATGGGATAGCCTAGATTTATGCTTTCAGTTAAAAAAGAAACCTTATATAGTACAGTTTGTCGATCTAAAATGGTAATTGTGTATTAACAGCTGTCAACCATGTCGGTACCCAAATGGGCGCTCTGAACTTATTTACGCAGTGCGTTTTTTATTTTGGTCGCGCATGCAGACCTGCGGACCACTTATGTGCACCCCTGACTATAAGATATTTTGCAAGTATATGTCAACTTATTCTACTAACCCTAAACCTAACCTAACAGTCTACTCTGAGAGTTAGTAGACATGTGGTTGCAAATTAATGAGAATTAGTTGACATGTAGTTGCAAAGTTACTTATAGTTAGCAGAAGGTCTAAAGTGGACTATCAAAATAAAGTGTAACCTTTCTTTAAGTAAGTGTTAAAATTCTGCACTATTTCTGTAAACAGAATTAGAAATACTTTCCTGAACACTCCTCCAGTTTGCCATTGGTCAGAAAAAACAGGCAGTCTCGCCCCAACTTCATGCCATTGGTTGAGCCTATCTTACTGTTGGGGGCGGTATGCTAATAAACAAAGCAAAGGTTTGATAGCCACACTGTTTACATTTTCAGGGGAATCAACTTGTAAAATTTTGCAACCAAAAAAAAAAGTAAAATGCTAAATTTTACTAGTGGTCTCACATGTCTGGACCTCACTGTACTCACACAAACACTTTCATCATCCTGTAAGTCATTTCCAAGTGTAAGTCTCAATAATGAGAGGAGGAGATGTGGTGGAGGGAAAGCACACATCTCTTGGAAATTGCTATTCATTTCCATTTCCCTGTGCATGCGGCCAGCTGACCCTCTGCTCCCCTTCACTCTCTCTCTCTCTCTCTCTCTCTCTCTCTCTCTCCGCCTGTCGCTCAATCAGTCTGAGAAAGAGAAGAGAAGAGGAGCACCTTCAAATGTCCAATATTACATTAAATTACAGACCTAGCTGAAATTCAGAGCTCTGTCTCTGTCTCTCTGTGTGTGAGGTTGAATATGATTAAAAAACAGCACACTTTTTTCAATTTAAAAAAGCTGAGGAAATTAAATATTGGCGGTTTCTATCTAAAACAGATACTGAAGTACAGCAAATCTAATCATGGCACATGCATTATTCTGTATAAAGCAGAGAGCTGGAAGTCTGCGGAAAGTGAGCGGCCGTTTGTAATCACTGCATTTGTCAAATTCCAGCGAATGGAGTCTGATTTTCTGCGCTCACTCCAATCATAATTACATCTGAAGTGTTTACTGTCTGTCAGAATCATTCGTTATGAGGGTCATCTCAGAGAGACAGCGGCAGGGAACAACTACACAACACACGAAAAGCTATAAAAGCTCAATGAAAGAGAAAGAAGAGAGTGGAAGTGAAATACTCAGCGCCTGAGTGCTAAAGACAAATGATAACAGGAATAATAAGGGAATCAAGCAAAACACTTGACAAAAAGCTATCAGCAAGAGAATGCTTCTTTAAAATGCTCAATACAAGCGGAATATAAAGATCTTCAGTAGTCTAAATGTGCACGTTTGGGTGCAAGATACATTTTAAAATTATTTAAAAAAAATTCAAATATTTCTTTTAAACAATGGGGTAAAATTACGAAAACATTATATTTATTAATAAATATTTCTATTCATTTTATATTGTAAGTCTATACTAACCACAGCGCTATTCCAATTTTGGTGGAAGTTATGTCTACCATGGGTAATTTTCATTTTAGTTACTATGTTACAGTATTTACATACAGTAATATAACTGAGCTGTTGGCAGGCAGACTACCTTACTTGCTAAACTATAAATTCTCCAATACACATATACTAAATCTATATCCTACAACACAAAATGATTAAACATACACAATCCTAGTAAGTGCACACTGCCATTAAAAATGTATCAGGTGCATTCATGAGGTACTGTATCTATTCATGCATGTTTCATGTGTGATTTGTGGAACCTGTATAAACTGGTCATATGCATCAATGTAAGCGCTTAACCAGTCATCTGAATAAGACTGAGGACTCTATGCATTGATAATTCAGTTTAAGATCTATTTGGGCACTAGGCATTTGTCTCTATGTCACAGGCCATCTATCTTCCTAATTGCTTTCACGTCCAGGTATCCATTCACATCGTAACACATACAGCCAATTTACATGCGAAACAAAGTGCTCATCTTTAAATCTATATATACTTCATAGGACCTGTAGAAGCCCTTTGTTGTAACGGATGAATTTTGTCAAGAACATGTCTGGTTTTTATTAGGAAAATAAAATAATTAGAATAAATAATTCCAAATGGAACAATGCAAAATAAATAAATAAACAAAAAAATTTAATAAAATGTAAAAATCCCAATAAGATTACAGTAATGTGAAATAGGGTGGGGGTAAATTTAAATGGAATATTCCAAGAACATCTCACAAGAACACAAAACAAAACAAAAAATTACTTATTTAATAAGTAATAAAATAAAAGAAAAAGAAAAAAATATGTTAGTTATTTTAAAATGAATTTATACAATAAGTGATAAAATAAAAGAAAAAATAAAATTTTCTTTAAACAAAATATAATTTCTCTATTTTAATTTATGTGAATTGAACATGCTTTCATAAGTTCTTAATCTTAAACGCAAGTCAAAAAAGTCTCAACTTAATTCTAAAAGCTTTTGAAAAGACTTGTTACACTCCTGCGACCTCATCACCTGTGAACAGAACATCGATTTCCAAACAGTGAGGCAGACTGTGTGTTTGTGTGTGCGTGTGTGTCATGCTCTGTTGCTCATGCAGGTGGACACACTACAGTAAATACAAGAGGATTCACTCAGGTGTGATGACTGAATTAGAGCTACAGCCAGACCTGTCTGTTTGAGAATGAACACATGCTTTAAGATGACTAACTAACTCAGCTCAAGCAAGTCTCTTGGTGAAGCCCTGCTTAATCAAGTATCTGAACGCCGTTCAGTGTGTGTGTGTTTGGGTGTAGCTGGTTCATCTCAAGAGAATATAGTCTGTCAGAAAGACAAAGGACACACACCTGAGCACTGAGCTACCATTAATCTGTCTGAGAGTGTGTATGAGTGCATATGTGTGTGTGTGTGTGTGTGTGTGTTGATATACATCCTTAGTTTTTTAATGCATATCTATGAATATATGTCAGACTGTCCTGATTTTGCAGAGGTGAGCCTGCATAGATATTTCTCAATCTCAGTCCAGACTCAATCTCATGGCCATGTCTGTTATACATATATATTCTTATACACACATATATAGCTATCTGTGTGTGTGTGTGTGTGTGTGTGTGTGTGTGTCTGTGTGTGTGTGTGTGTGTGAGAGAGAGATGGTTTGAATGGTAATGAATTCCTTCAGGAGTAGACAGAGTTCATGCAGAGCCGCAGTGATAAAGCTGGGGTCTGTCATGTCTGTGGCCCCGCTGGAATTAAGATGAGATAAAAACCATTCCCATTTCCCGCTTTAGGACCAGCAGGGGGCCAACAGGGTTGACAGCTGCCCGAATGAGAGAGACACGTGGGAGGTAAAGAAGAGCCAGACAGAAGGATGAGAAGTCATATCTGATAGATCTGAGTGCAAGTGTGTGAGCTAAAAGAATGTGTGTGTGTACTGTATGTGTGTGTGAGATATGTTGTAGTGCTTCATGTGAAGTCAACATCTGAATTTTGCATGTGGGTCAATGACAAATAAAAGGGTCTATGATAAAGACAAGGAAATGTCTTCTAAAATCTAGTGTATAACATGCCAAAATCTTTGTATTCATGTTGTTTTTTGAGAAATTCTTTAATCATTTACAAGAAAACCTTACATTTAATGATTCAAAAATATCATTAGTAAAAAGTAGAAAAATAACTTCATTTTCTGAATACACATGTATTGCAAAATACACAAGTGCACATCTTCTCCTAAACAGCTTTTACATATTTTAACAGGTATTCAATCATTCATTCACTCATTCATTAAAATACAATGGATTTGAATTTTTGCATATTGTAATAATTAGTTAAAAAATATCATTTACTTTGGGGGAGTGACACACCACGATACTTAACTAACCATGCCATGTCATAAAAAGGTCAAATTATCCGATATTTTAAGAAACTTGACGGACAGTGATGAGGATCTTCAGAGGATGTTCAGAGGATGACATAATTAACAGTAACTAAGCTCCCTCTAGTGTTTTTAATAGCTAACTAATGAACTGTGAACAATGGATAACTTTCCTGAGGTAAATGCAATGTTAAGATGCATTGTTCGCAAACTGTTTTATTTTATGTCTTTCTTCCAGTTGAAACGCTGACTGAGCTTTTACATGAGACAGTATCTTTCAAAATACCTTCTGATGTTCATTCATGTTTATTTTGTGCTATAACTTGTATTGAAGTGGAACACTATAAATACAGAATTAGTGTTTTCTGTTTGATTACGTTTGGAAAAAAGGGGTATAAATAAATGATATATTATAAATTATATGGTTTATATGGTTATTTTTGAGTCACAGATTGGATGATTTTTCATATAACCATGAAACAAGAAATTTAAAAGGTTTAAAATTGCTTGAACGTTAAAATTCATCGTGAAATAACAAGTGTGCCAAGCAGTGGTGTCTGGTCTGTGGGTCACGACCCAGTGGTTGGGGACCTCTGCACTAGGGGATAGGGAACGATTAAGTGTAATTATGCTTTCCATTGGGATGAATGAAGTCTGGTATTGCATTGTGTCACGCGAAGTGCTACAGTCCAGAGATACGCTAGCATGGAGCGGATCATATGCGTGAGTCGGCACAAACCCTAAAACATATAGGACCCTTTTGAATTCTATGCAGTTTGCTACATTTTATACCGATATGGATGAGATTAGGAGGAGAAACAATTAAACATACTTGGTACTGACGAGTAGAAGAGATAACACATTCGCTAAAATATTACACACTTTACAAACTACACATCCTCAGAATCACTATAATTACTGTTTTGATTTAGTAACAGTTTCATATTGAATCTAAAGGAATCTATTAGACTGTGGCTGTCATAAGCTGTCAATTGCAGCTTTACCGAGCTCAATGGCTCTGGCCTAAGATGTGATATAAACAAAACACCATTGGCTTATTAAAAAAGGGGGTGGGGCTGCTTGATATGTACTGCCCTGTCTTCCTGTTTCAGTTGAAATTACGTCAACACAGAATAACGCTGCGTGTTTCAAGCCACTTCAGTGTACCTTAAATGGTGTTGTGTTAATGCATTATTATTGCTTGGACAGCCCTAAATTCAACACAAGAAACATTTTCTTAATGCTATCTGACACTTTTTATATTTTATATATATTTTTTATATGTTTTTATATTATTTAAAATAAAAATATATATATTTAACATTTTTTATAATAGTTTATATTTAATTTGTATACTTTTAAGTTCATAAAATATACAAATTAATATATTATTAAATTATAAATAATTTAATCAATTATATATTAAATAATAGTACCATTTGTAATAAAAAAAATAAATAAAAATTTCATTAAAACATGCTAAAAGGAAGAATTGTCACTAGTAGTGTCAAGCATTTAGACCACACAGTATCTGTGTGTTGGAAAAGAAAAAGAAAATGTTCACAAAGCAACAGACTCACCCAGCCATCACTGCACACCAAACACATCCAGGGCCAGAACACAGTGAGTGATTCAGTTCAGTGCTGATCCTCTGCTTGGGCAGTTTAACTGTTCAGACACTGTGCTATCTAATCAACACAGCTCACCGAACACATCATACACACACACACACACACACACACACACACACACACACACACACACACACACACACACACACACACACACACACTGTAGTGACCACCACTGTCAAGCTGAGCAAAGAAACAAAGAAAGAACTTATTTATATGCTCTGATTCGAAAACTTCTGAAAAGATCAACAATAGACCGTAACATGTCATTCAACAGTTGCTCATTCTTCAACTCCAAAAGGTTTTTCCTTAGGCTAAAGTCATGTACAATGAAGGCACACATTTTTGAATGTTACTGTTTTTGTTAAAAATTTATTTAAAACATTCAGTGGTTTTTACAATATATTCCTATGTATGAATCTAGCAATACAAAGAACCTCAATTTTTTTAGTAGCTGAAATGGTTATCATTCGTGTGAAGCCACAGCAGCAATATGTTTTCTCCAGTCTCTCTATGTGTGTTAGTGAAATCTTTCAACAAAACGCAAACAAATAAATCCTGATTGCTAATATCAACAACTCATGCACTCCTGCAAATCTGGATTATTCATCTGAAGTTAGTATTATCTGGTTGTGTTTATGCTTTGTCATGCAGTTACAGTTCACTGTAACACCACCTGTTGTTCCCCACCTGTCTGCCAACACCCTCAAATCCCTGAGCTGCTCCTGTCTGTGGTCTGTTCCCCAGTTAACCTCTGCTGGTAATAAACGTCAGAGAGACAATATGGCCCTGCTGAGACCAAACCACACATATTTAGGGACCAGAGACTGTCAAGCTCAAAAAAAGGTCAAACAGTCCATGTGTCTTGTGCACTATATTCCAAATGTTTCAAGGCTGCCTGATAGCTTTGTCTGGGGAACATACTGAAAACAACATCATTCATTATAACAACATTATTATGTGTCAAAACATGTTGCATCAGTTTTCACAATGCCCTCTCGTCCACACAGACATGTCTGAAAATGCTAATAAAATGCTCTCACTTCCAGTTTATCCACTTCCAATGTCTTCAAAAAGCTTGGATAAAAATAGTTCAGTG
The DNA here is from genome assembly GCF_018340385.1 of Cyprinus carpio. Classification (NCBI taxonomy): domain Eukaryota; kingdom Metazoa; phylum Chordata; class Actinopteri; order Cypriniformes; family Cyprinidae; genus Cyprinus; species Cyprinus carpio. The sequence continues at coordinate 20,719,828 of NC_056601.1, forward strand.
TGGATGAAAGGCCAAAAAGTTAAGAAGATGCATTTTCAAGATAAATGTGGATGTGGCCTCAATGTCACTTGCACAGTTTACGGATATGTCAGCAGTGCTCAAACCAACAATACAATATTTAAGAATAGCCTTGTGGCCATTCTTAAATATTCAATTTTTATTAACTTAACGTCTTGTGACATTAAAATTAAATAAAATATTTCATTAACACACACACACAGCTCTTGTGTCAAGCTTCTAAGTGGGACATAAACCCTCCACACAAACACACACAACGGACGAGAACAGCCTGAGAATTCTCAATCTCATGAATTCATCTCTGATGTAATAAAAAGACATGAGATGATCAGCTTGTATAGATCAAAAAATCTTTCTTTCTTTAAAAAGTTATTTACAGGACAAAGATAAATTGAAACAAACATTTTTGAAAAGTTTTCCTTATTTCTTTTCTTTTCTTTATTTTTGTTTCTTGATTCCTTTCTTTTAAAAGAATAGTTCCCCAACAATGAACATTTCCTGAAAATCTACTAACCCTCAAGCCATCCAAGGTATAGATGAATTTATTTCTTCATCGGAACAGATTTGGAGAAATTTAGTATTACATCACTTGCTCACCAGTGGATCCTCTGTATGGAATAAACTAATCCATCATGATGTTTTTAACTTCAAAACTCTGCTCCCTCTCCTCTATCTATAATACTGCTTTCTCCATCTTGTCTAAATTGAGAGAGAAATATGCAAAGATCAGGCTGCATTTACAAGTGGAAACAAATATTTTGGTGGATTTTGATGAGAGAAGAAAACAGGGGATGAACTTTTACACTGGAGGAAGCGTTATTATGGATTATATGCTTCTTTCAGCTGTTTGGACTTTTATTCTGACGGCACCCATTCACTACAGAGGATCCATTGGTGAGATGTAATGCTAAATTTCTCCAAATCTGTTCTGATGAAGAAACAAAGGTCATCTACATCTTGGATGGCCTGAGACTGAGTGTATTTCATCTAATTTAAATTTTTGTGCGAACTATTCCTTTAATATCACGTCATATGAACATGTTTCAGGTAGCCTAACAAATATGTTCATATAATGAAACTCTTTGGTATATAACTATCCTAATGCAGGCTGTTTACTCAGTTTTTTTTAATCCATTGTGTCTGATATTCTGTGTGTGTCTCAGAGGTCGACAGGGTGTAATTTCCTGTCATTCCACTGCTATGATGCTAAGATGAGGTATTTTCACCCATGAAGAAACACAAGACATGAAATGATGGGTGTACAGACAGGTCTGAAAGGTGTTTTTAGAGGCAGAGGAGAGTTGACGACATGGTCTAACACAGGTATGCCACACGCTTTAATCACTGAGTCACTGTGGTTTGGCCATAAGCCACAATTTAGAGGCTTGATCCCGAACAAAACCGTTCAAAACGTTGGGATGCAGGTGTTCAGACTGTATCCCCCTTTTACCTTGCTGGTAATGCATGATCAAATAATGTGGATAATATAGCACAATACATTTCACAGATTATCTGGACAATACATTCAATATTAATAAAAAAATCTTTCTTTTGTGAATAATAATAAAATATAATAATCCTGGTCCAAGGTGCTAACTGGACCATACAAAGATGAACAAAGGTCTTACAGGTTTGGAACGACATGAGGGTGTAATTAATGACAGAATTTTCCTTTTTGGGTGAACTATCCCTTTAATTGCAGTTAATATGCAATTAAGTGTCTGAAAACATTACACTTAGTTCACACTTAAGTACTTCCTTTTAAATATATTGTTTTCATATTGTTTTTTAAAAAAGTTTAGTGGTTTTAGATGGGCTTGGGACTTTTGACAGCCTGTAGACCAGCGGGCTGACTTGCTAAAAACCAGCTTAGCAAGGCTACAAGACAAGCTAGACTAAGCTAGACCTGGAAGATAATAGAATTTGATGTGGGAATAGGGAAATGACTAGATAACCTTCATTCCGTGAAAACTCTGAAACAAGCACCGAGCCATGTACCGAGCCATGGCTAGGGTGAAACGACACAACAGAGAATTTCATAAGAGCTGCCTCTTACTTGACTTTATTTAGTATGTATGTGCATGTTTGTAAGCGACAGCTGTGTGCCTGCTGGCCTGTATTGAAGTCATGCTCTCTGTGGCCTGATGCCATTAGGAGCGATCAGCACAAAGCGGCAGGGCAAACCTAATGGAGCTGTTATCTGTCAGCCAGGTGTACTGTATGTGTGGAAAGTGGGCTCTTGGGAGAGACACTGGTGGAGAAATTATAGCGCTCATTGATGAAAATTACAAAACACATACAGAATGACTTATATCTGTGCTTCTCAAAGTATGGAGGTTAGGGAGGCATGGCAGACTGCCCTAGTTCTCAAATCCTTCACACTGATGATAGAAACACAAGAAAGAAAAACAGCATTGTGTAAAGTCATTGTGTATCATTAATGCACAACATCTGAATAGTATAATTCTGTGAATAATGATTTAAATTTGACTTTGCTAATTTTTTGAGGGGTTAACTAACCTTTTAATATCCATTTTTGTCATTCATTAATTTATTTTATATTTTATTAATTCATATGATTTTTAATTAAAATAAAATAAATGATTATAGAATATTTTCATGCATGAAAAAGCACTTTGAAGTGAAGTGAACATAACAGACACTCATTAACAACACACTGTGGAAGAATACACAGCACTTCAGCACACTTTACACACTAGCACAACATGACTCACTCTTCACTTCATATCTGTTATCCTGACCTAAGAGCAGCTGTCTATTTCGAGTCAGTGCGAGAAAAAAAGCAACATTTTATTTACCTACACAACGACTTTATCTCTAGGGCCTCCAATCTCCAATGATCTCCAAGCATTGCAACCCACTCTTTCACAAACACACATTTATAAAATAAATAGTTCACCTGATGCATTCACAATATGCAAGAACTTTCTGAACTTTGTTTGTTTGCATTCAGCTGTTGCACTTGACACTTTTGAAAATTCTGTCATTTATTTACCCTCATGACATTTCAAACCTGTATGTCCTCATTTTCAAGGTACCTTTTTTCAACAAATACTGTAAATTATTTATTCATTCATGAATATGATTAAGTTTTGCTTTTGTTTTTATTTATTTATTTTTTTCTATTTATTAGATAGATCTATCTATCTATCTGTCTATCTGCATCTTTCTGAATGACTTTGTTGCTTGCAGCACATGGCTATGATTTAATTTTAATATATTAAAATGCAATGAAGCAGTTTTCTGAAAGTCTACATTTTCTAAAAAATAATATATAATATTATGTTAAACTGCTATAAGCTATTTTTTTATAGTAAATATCTATTTTTTAAAGTAAATATATATATTTTTATATTTTATTAATTTCAGTTTATTAAGTTATTTTAGTGCTTCAAATTGAATTTTGAAAGAAATTAGAAATTTTGCTTTAACCTGAATTAATTCATTTTTTTTTAAGTTAATGTTCATTTTATGTCAAGAAAAGTTTTTCTTCATGATTTTAGTTTTAGTTAATAATAATTACTATGGTTATGTGACTTAATTTTTTTTTACTTTATGCCCCATAAAATCACAATCAATTTTAATTCAGAAATTAAAACATCATTTCAAGTCACTAGATGTGTTAACTGCATTTTATTCATGAATATGATTAAGTTTTGCTTTTGTTTTTATTTTTATTTTTTTTCTATTTATTAGATAGATCTATCTATCTATCTGTCTATCTGCATCTTTCTGAATGACTTTGTTGCTTGCAGCACATGGCTATGATTTAATTTTAATATATTAAAATGCAATGAAGCAGTTTTCTGAAAGTCTACATTTTCTAAAAAATAATATATAATATTATGTTAAACTGCTATAAGCTATTTTTTATAGTAAATATCTATTTTTTAAAGTAAATATATATATTTTTATATTTTATTAATTTCAGTTTATTAAGTTATTTTAGTGCTTCAAATTGAATTTTGAAAGAAATTAGAAATTTTGCTTTAACCTGAATTAATTAATTTTTTTTAAGTTAATGTTCATTTTATGTCAAGAAAAGTTTTTCTTCATGATTTTAGTTTTAGTTAATAATAATTACTATGGTTATGTTACTTAATTTTTTTTTTACTTTATGCCCCATAAAATCACAATCAATTTTAATTCAGAAATTAAAACATCATTTCAAGTCACTAGATGTGTTAACTGCATTTTAATGTATTTTTGAAAAAATTAATAGACAGGACAGAAAGAGTGTCATTAACTCAAAAGTCAAACAGATTACTTTTGTCCATTAAAATACACTGTGCAACAAGAATTTTCATTTTTATACAGATTATTTCTTTAATGGACCTGTAATGTTTTGGGTTTTGAAAGTAGGTTTTAATGACTTTCTTTGTGGGTTGAAATGTGGCTAACAGTACAATGCGATGATGAACAAAGACATGAGGTCAAATCTCTGGTTGTGTGTGTGTGTGTGTGTGTGATGAGAGGGTTATTGAACGCCACAGTCCCCTAAAAGAGACTTCCACAGCACTGTGGACTATAATGATAATCTATGTCTGCAGTAAAGGGATTAGATTACACTGTTTGAACGGTCACTCGGCATCATTAAAATGAAATCAACCCATTAAGCATATAGATAGGCCTTCATACACACACACACTCTCTCACACACCCATCCTGGGCATCACAAAACACCCCCATTAAATGACCTGGAGGAGCGAAAGACACATGTCTTGTTCTACACGGTCGCCCACCCCACGCTGCCTCTCTCATCTCTAATGCATTAGTAATTAGAACGTAGAAGCCGTGCGCGAGTGTGTGAGTGTGACCCAGCACATCTGTGCTATAGATTACCTCCAGCGTTCCGAGCTCACGGCTCAAATTCCCCTCTGAACATTAGTGAACGTCTTGAATGCAGAACTCACTGCACGTGTGAGGTGTATGTAAGGTCACTGTTGCTGTCCTGACAGATGTGTGCACATGTTTGTACACTTGTGTTTGGCACAAAGATGATCAGTAAACATCCCACTGATCCATTAGGCCATCACCTCAAACACAGAAACATTTCCTGTCACTGACCTCCAAAAACATCTTCAATAAAGAGACTGCGAGACCATCCCACTCATAGTTAATGAGGTAGAAGGTCTAGATATAGAATTATGTTTATTATTTGATGTGAGAGAATGACACACTATTTCCTTTTAAACCGGCTTAATGCATATTATTTTCCACCAAGCTTTTGCTTTTCTTCATAAACTGTGAATGGAATGCATATAAAATTGTGCATAATTGTCCCAATTGTCAATAATCACAATTACATGTACTTACTTACAACCAATACCAATTATTATGAAATTAAGTTTGATAAGTTTGACTTATTTGTTGGTGTTCATACTGTAAATATAATCATTCCAATCAACCTCATCCTTAAAGAAATAGTTCAAAAATGAAAAATTCAATTCAAAAGAAAACTTGAAATATGACAAGAGAGTATTAAGGGACACTTTTTTCATATGCATGTTCTTTTATTTATTAATTTATTTTTTGAACTTGACAGACTAAGAAACTCATTATCTTTCTATATAATTAATATATGTTTTAAAATAGTGTTCCACAGAAGAAAGAAAATAATACTTGTTTTGAAAAATATGGTAAATACAGAACTTTTCTTTTTCAGGTAAATGTCTAGAGTTAAAAAAGAAAGGGTTAATTCACCCAAAAACTTCCTTCCAAACTCATAAGACTTCTGTTCAGCTTCAGAACACAAATAAATAATATTCTTTCATCATTTTTGTCCAACTGTTGAAACTCCATGCAACAAATTTTCATCAAAAAGTACAAAGTGACAAACATGTGATTTGAGAAGTTAAGCATGAATACTTCATATGATGAAGTTTACTCACATCCAAACCTTCACACTGTATGAACAGACCTCTGTTTTTAGTGAGGCAAGTATGGCTGAGCTGCAGTTTACCATATTCAATGCCTGTTATTAACATATAAGCTGTTTATTACTTATAAAGCACATATAATATCATGCATGACCATATTCTACAGCCCTAATTCTACACAATACATAACTCAACAACTAACTCATCAACTATTATGAGCAGCACATTAAGAGTTCACTGAGGCAAAAGTCGTAGTTAATGGTTTGTTAATAGCGAGAATTTTCGGAGAGTGCAATTTATACTTTCAGGAGATAGACAAAAAATATAAGAAAAAAAATATATATTTTGAAATATAAGAAGGGGTAAGGGGGTGAGTAAATGATGTTATTTTTGGGTGAACTGTAACATGTGGCCCAAACTCGGCTCCAGCTTCATGAAACTGCAAACTATCAATTCAAGTACAAGTTCAAGTTCTTTGTTCTTTCTGCAAGAGGCTGGAACAATGGAGTCAATCTGCTGTTCTTTCACAGTACATCAACGATAGTTCAAGCGTTTGTCTTCTCACCAACCTGTCGAGATCTGGGTTTAGCTGTGATGTTGAGTTAATGAACTGTTGTAATGTCTCTATTCCTCTACTGTGGGGACACATTACTCATGTAAAATGCAGCATGGCCTCACCTGATGGATGGCGACTATTTGTATTGATTGATTGCCGTCGTGTAGCTTTCCTAATAGGTTTAACAGATTCCACTTCCAAGGGCAGCACCCATTGATTTTGCCAGCACAGCCAATCACAGACAGCAAAGAGAGAGCTGACAGTGTGCCACTAACACCACGCTTTAAACGCACACACTGCCAGCACATGTACTCACCCCACATGATACCAGACATAACACTGTGCACACATAAGCTGACATTACCACTGTTGAAAAAATACACAGAATTGATTTTCTTTCTCCATACGTCTTCTTACTTGAGCTCTGTCCATTTGTCCTCCTCTCTTCTCTACACAGTGTTCTGTCCTAGTGTCATCTGTGAATAATCACTTGTAAAGTAAGACTAAATATGCAAATGGGTTTTTTTCTAATCTCATAACAGCAGGAGATTAAATGAAAACCAGCTGAGATTTCAGCAAACAGGTAGGTTTTGTAGAGCGATGGGGGTGGCGATGGAACAATAATCCAAATATATATATATATATATATATATATATATATATATATATATATATATATATATATATATATATATATATATATATATATATATATATATATATATATATATTTTTTTTTTTTTTTTTTTTTTTTACAGGTATTCAATCTTTCCTACGTGGTTATGATTCTTCAATTTTAAAGCTACAATATTTCCATTTTTCAGTTTTCTTTTCCATTGTTCATTCTGTTCTTTTCTCTCCCTCTTTGTCTAAACTTTCAATTTCCTTTTCTTTTATTGTTTTAACAGCATTTCTACATCTCCATTCTGCACACTGTCTCAGGCTTCAATGACATTTTTCACATGCAGAGATTTCCCATCTGTCACTGGCATCTCTCTTTATCCATTTTCAATTTAAAAGTATTTTACTGCCATTATTTTTACTCTACATTTTTAGTCCATGCACAAAACATAATATTTAATCATTTCGCAACTACATTTTATCAGCTTATGCATTCTCTAGTCCGAACACATGACTTTGGCATTTGTAGCACTATGCAAGTGAAGCTAAAGGAACTATTTGTGCACTCATAATAATAATAATGATATAAATGCTCAGTACACAATAAATATAGAACAGAATGGAAATAGACATACTGAACAATCAATACATCTATAATATTCTGTTTTACATGGATATAGAGATACACTAGCAGTGGTTGGTGATAACGATGTGCAGCTCCAAAACAAATTTTGCTCTAACAGACACATAACTGCATAACTTTACATTTACATTTGACTGAAACAATGTACAATGATGGTTGAACGTTTTTTTTAAGCATTTCTCTCTTATCTGAAGGAGAAATTATGCCTTGTAATTCTCTCTCTTTTGTCTGTGTTGTACCCCTTAATGTCACTAAGGGTTTTAGGTAAAGGCTTTTTAATAATTCAGTAACCAGCTTCTCAACCGCTCAGAAACCTCAGCACAAATCCTATTAACAAGCCATGAATTATTTCAACCTTCACATCTGTTCACAACCCTTGTGAACACACACACACACACACACACACACACACACACACACACACACACACACACACACACACACATGCCCGGCTCAATTTGCCTAATGGCCTTAGTCTAAACAGTTTTTTTTGTTTCTGTGATCCTTTCTGGTGTGGTCCTCAGTGCACAAAGCAATATTACAGTCTGTTTAAGATGCAGATCAGATTGGACTAAACACATTGTGACAATATTGGATTATTTAGGAGTCTCAACACAAACATATATTGTTTTAAAGCAAGGTTAACATAAAACTGACATGATAAATGCTTTACATAAAACATAGAAATGCAATGCTAAAAAGTGCTAATACAGGATTTTTTAAGTGTCACCTGAATATTCCTGCATAAATGCAGTTCCACAAAGAGTGTAATATGCCTTTAAATCAGTCAGAAATTGATTTAGCTGCTTCATATGACTGATTTGCTTACCATTTATAAATCAGCTGCCTTTAAGTGGAGATGGAAATATTGCTATTTTGAATTACATGCACATGAATGATGAATTTAAATTTCAATGACAAAAGAGTGAAAAAAAAAATCTTGAAAACATGGGCCCAGTTCTTAGAAATACACTTTGTAATCATGTTGGTTAGAAAAAAAGAAAAACGAAAAAAAGTTTGTATCATTTAAATTAAATATTTCTTTATTCATTTGTTTGTTTATTTATTTTTCATTCTTTCGTCCATTAATTCTACATTTCATGAATTATTAATTTATAAATACACATGATTACATTTAATAAAATGTTTTATATGGCATGACATACATACAGTACAAACTTCATATATAAGCCATATACAAGCCTATACTCTCCAAAAACAATTGTTGACATGCTACAATCAGAAAATAATTAATAAATTAATATTAATAAGCAATGAAATCATTCAAATATATTTTATATTTAAAAATGATGGCAAACTAATTAATAAGACTTTCTTTCAGTAAATAATAATTCAATAATTTAAGTTTTTTATTATTATTATTATATCCAGACAGTTATATCACCCTGTCTTTACACAAATATGCATATAAAATGTGTATTTAAGTTCATTGCATATATAAATTTCTATTGATTAATTATTTGTTTTTTATATACCACACATGGTTCGGGTTAATTGGGTTAGAATGTCCCCATTTACCTGAATTCACCCCTACATAATCACATACGACAAAAGTATATTCAGTTGTACTTTATTCAATGGTGCTACAAGAACTAAGCAGGTTGTCTGTTCTTTATTTTTATTTCTACTTTAATGTGTGACAAGGTAATAAGAATGGCCTAATTCAGAAAAGAGTTTATTGTGCTTGAAATCAACAATATCCTCAAACAGCATTCAACAGGTCAGCCAGTCACACACACACACACTTTAAATGAAGGTGCTTGAACGTAGCTTGGGATCCTGCTGCAGAAAGGCCAGCACCTTGCTAGAGCTGCACAATTAAGAAGTAATTGGCAAAACCTGCACAACATCTTGGTGTAATTTGTGCATTTAATAAATCAATTAAGGCTGAAGCAGACAAGAAGCCCTGGAGGTTGTAGATGCTGACCCATACCAAAAAGAAGTATACTTCAAGTTTATTTTATTAAGTATACTAAAGTAAAGTTAAAGTATATTTTTAAGTATACTTTAGGTAGCAAGTATACAAATATCAGTGCACTAGAAGTATACTTGTAAGTGTACTATTTCATTTCTCCTTGGGACTAAATTGGCCCACTTTTTAGTATATGAAAGTATACTTTTAAGTAAACAAGTATAACAGTAGTAAATTGTGAGTACACAACTAGTTTACATCTATGTTTTTAGTTTGTACTGCAACTATACCAAGTGAACTTATAGTTATACTGATAGTTTTACCAATTAAATACTCATCAGTAATGCCGCTCCTGTGATTAGTAGTAAATTTCCAACACGTGCTTTCAGATGGAGCAGCATTTACTACACAGAGCTGTAGTTCACTGACAAGCTACACAAAATCACGTTCATCACATCGCTAATCACAGGAGTGGTTTTACTGATGACATGCGGATAATATATGTTTGTTATATGAATATCTGACCATACAAACATCAAAAGAATGAGCAGGGTATCTGCTTTTAAACAAAAACATTTTATTCTAGCTTCATGCATTCCTTTTTGTAAACAACTGAATGTGGGTAAGTTTCATAAAAAAATAAAGAAAGAAATAACATTTTGAACAAAAAGCTGAAAAAGACTATGAATTGGATTCAGAGTGATAATCAAAATGTAGATGAGTCGATCAACACCCCAGAGCTTGACAGTTATTACCTCTTCATGGGTCGACATTTTATTCCATAACGTTACACAGTTTTGATGCTGTTTTATGTCTGATCGAGTTATGTTACATGTGGAAGCATCTGTTGTTTCGGTTTCTTCTTGGCTTGTTTCTGTACAGAAGATGTGTAATAGTGACCTCTACCGTATAACAATGAAAACATGGATTCCAGGAGCACAAGTAGCTATAGCTCAAATTATATTTTGACTTTTTCCTAAGTATAAGTCAAGTATACTTGAATGACATTTTAAGTATATTTCTGAGAAGTACATAAAGCACATTTCTGAGAAGTAAATAAAAAGTAAAATGAAAGTATACTTTCCTATTTTTTGGTTTAAATTAAGTATACTAATAGCATACTCGAATAAACTTCTTTTTTGCAACGGGAGCTGAAGAAATGAACATTCGACAGGGCAGACAAGTCTAATAACAGTCACGGAGCAGGACTACAACATGCATGAGGAACCCAAGAGCTCTTGATGTTAATGAGAATAAGGAGCAGTTCACAAAAGACACGTTCCTGCATTCAAGAGGTTACAGACATTTACTACTATTTTTTTTTTTTTACTATTTTTTCCATGAAACGTTATCTAAAAAAACAGACATTTACTGCATTAAATGCTTAGTAAAGCAAACAGTATAGAGTCTTAGTATAGAGAATCAAGTATACCAAAGAGCCATGTTATAAGCATAGACAGTTTCTTTTTATTGTACATTGTAATGCATCATGCAGTAGATTTAATGTGCATTTTTTGTCATATGAGGTCTGACATCTATTAATCAGACATTAAAGCCCCACCGGCTCGGCGTCATCTATCCTGCTAAAGGTCAGAGATACTAATCACACTGGTTAACGTCTCAGTGAGACACAGCTGAAGTGACAGACATCATTTGGCTGTGTTTAGCGCAGGGGAATGAGCGGAGTTTGTTTTTGTGCATGCAGTAGAGCATTCGCCGCTCATTATTTCGCTCTCATCTACTCTTTGGGTTGATCTCTTGATCTCTCTACCTCTGCTGTCCCCACTTTACTCTCAGAGATTTGACAGTTGATTGCATCTCAGTTCACTTTGTGGCCTCAGTGATGAACAAACACAAACACAATCAACCTTTTATATAAAATCCACAGTCTACAGTAGAGTAAATATCACAAAGATACAATACCGTTCAAAAGCTTGGGGTTCGAAAAATACTTTTACTGATTTTGTAAAACACTGTTCACCAAGGCTTCATTTATTTGTATTGTAATATTGTGAAATATTATTAGTATTATTATATTTACAATAACTGATATATAATGTTAAAAATGATATAAACTGTTATATAATGTATATAATATCAATGTTAAAAAGTTGTGCTGATTAATATTTTTGTGGAAACAGGATTCTTTGATGAATAGATAGCTCAAAGAAACATTATTTTTAATAGGTTTTTTATTTTATTTATTTAATTATTAAATAATATTAAAGTCTTTACTGTCACATTTGATCAATTTAATGCATGCTTGCTGAATTAAAGTAGTAATTAATTTTTAAGTCACATTTCATCCCCAAAAACAAAAGAGAAAAATAATTAATTTTATTCAGCTTATATTTTGCTTTGAGTTATGATTTTATGCATTGTCACATTATTTTAATGGCAATTTCACCCCCTATTTTATTTATTTTCTATTATTGCATTACAGTAACACAGTTTACCATATTGACAATTTTTTTTTCAAAATTAATGTCAGTACACCTACTATAAATACTACTATGACATTTACACCTATTTATTTCTATATTTATTTGTATTTTTTTTAGCATTTATTTGAAGTGAAGGTCTTGAGTGCAGCCCATAAAGCTGAGGCACCGACATTTAAATTGTAAGTATAATTTTAATGATATATAATTCTTATTATTTGTACACAACAGTAATGAGAATAAGATTATTTAGCATTACCTTAATAAGAAATTCCATTAAAAATAATGCCTCAATGCGCCAAATCTTAATGGGTAGGCTTCACTTTCTTTAAGCAAAATATAATTTCTTATTTCTTTCTTTTGATTTAGGGGTGAAATATATTACAGGGGCATGTTCTTAACAGGGTTTTGTGAGATTCACCCTTTGACTTCAGAGCTTAGAAGAAAAACTCAACCAAAAAGAAAAAAAAATTAAAGGGGAAAAAGAAAAAAACAGAAGAAAGAAACCAGCAGAGCAAAACTCAGAGATAAAGAAAATAGACATTCTAAACCCAAGAAAGAGTGTTGAAGAAAAAGGGCAAGACATACTAGAATAGACTCAATTATACTGAGAGAATAAGAGACAGACAGACAGTGAGAGAGAGACAGTGCTTTTAAGTCATACTATAACAGTCTGAAAGTAATTACAGAGAAGTGGAGATAACATACTCCTGGTTATATGATGCCAGAAATCCACCAACACTTTCAGAAGTCTCTCAGATTAAGCTTAAACTCCTGAAGGTTAAAGTCAGACTTAAGCGTTGTGCTTCAATCTGACATGCATCTTCAGCTGCAGGCACTCCAGGGCTTCTGTGACCCATTCACCGTTTGACCTTTTTCTCCCACATGAGTTCACCCAGAGGCCTCAATCCAATGTGCTTTTTTCATTTCTCTACAGATTAGTCCACTTGGATTACTTCAAAAATGTCACTAAGCAAAACCACCTTTTTTTTGTTTGCTATAATATCTAACAATTTTTTGGATGACAGAGAAGATTTGTTGTGTGGAAAAGAGCAACGTGGACATTCTGGTTGATATGTCCCTTTACATTCTACACAAGAAAGAAACACAAACATACAGTACACACACATATCACTTCTGAACAAAATGATGTGATGACAGACGTGGCCTTGTACTTAATTTGAATGCGCTGACTGTCCAGCTTCAACACACACACAAACACAACTGTAGTTTATCATCTAGCAAGCTAAGAATTTCAGCTCAGCACTGGGCTCTTTATAGTCACAGTCCTCATAAATATGCGTACATCTGTTTAGCTTTCCATATAGATGCTAAAATAGATCATGTATAATGCTTTTGTGCTCTTTTATAAATACACACATAGAAATGCACACTTTGCAACATGTCTGAAAGGAAAAAAGTTAAGAATTATAGAAGCATTTTGCGGTCATACACACAAATACAGCTTTAACCTGTGAAAAAAAGGCTATTTTATAATGATTGCACTAAAAACAGAAAAGTTTTTCTTTTGTGTTTTCTAAAGTTTTGCATATGGACAACATTGTTCTCAAAATGACTACAAACACTGTATTATGCATGCCAGGAAAGTAGATGGCGATGTTAAATTGTAAAGACTCACTACATGTCTGCGCACATTTATAAGCACATAGGCTAAACAAAATATGCATGCACATAAATGCAAGTAAAGTTATGTTTTTCCAGTGAGCCAGTGTTGTAGTTTAAACATTGTAGCATTAATCTGAAAAATTCAGCAACCTGACATAAATTTCAGCCTTTTACCAGAATCTTCTGAGTGCTGAGCAGTAATGCTTATCGATCCTTATTAACACTGGTTGAATGGCACTTATTTCCTTTATTTTGATAGTCTAACAGAGAAAGATTTCAGTGCATTTAGGAGTCTGATAGAGCAAGGTTTGGTGTGTTCAGTCATCTGAGTGAATAACGCTTGATGTGTACGGTAGTATGACAGAGGTTTATTGTGTTTGGAGTTAAATAGAGTGAGGCTTGATGTGTTTAGCAGTCTAACGGAGGTTCGGAGTATTTGGTTGTGATGGCACTCAAATGCACTGCTGAATACTGATGAAGTACAGACACGCCATTTCAATTCATGGGCTGTCTGCTATCAAAACAATGCCTTTTAACACAGCTTGGGCAGATGTGTCCATGTTCAACACATCAATAAATATATGGAGGCTTAGAGAGGTCTCTCTCATTCTATATATCTCACTCTACCCTTTTGTTTTTGTCCTAAGATGTTTATAAATTAAATTGGGGTATTTTTTCACCGACATTTTTAACGATTCTTCAGTACTTTTAATCCTTTTGGACAGGAAGCCGACAATTATCTTGAAATAGAAAAGTAATTATGGCACATCTCCTTTGCCTGATGATATAGGATAATTACTTTTTTATTCTCTCGCTTTGACAAAAATGCATGCCTGGTGTTCAGGGAGAGACGTAACCTTTGGCGAACAATGTTTGATTGATGAGGCGACTCATTTTCCTGTATGAAATGATTACCGATCACAATCAGAGGCTAGCACCTCTCCAGCTCTCTGGCTTTCCTATTTGCCTGACCGAATTTGTTGTCAAAACCACAGGCATGGAAAGGAAGGGAGGGGGGATACATTTTGGAAAATTGTCATTACTTTAACATCAGATACTTGTGACTCAAGTGGAGGCCACTCATTTACAGAGCCGTGCTTTTATCTGGGGGATGAATGAGACACGCGTTCAGCATACAAACATCTGATGGTACAATGGTAGTGGTCTTCAGCTGAGAGGAGCTCCGGCCTGCTAATGACAGTGACCAATGCACTCGCATCTGCCATTTCATACATTTGTCTTGACTTTCAGTTCTAAGGACAAGAAAAAGCATGCCATCTGAAATGAACATGAGGTTTTATTTGTTTGTGTGTAGAAGCTGAACAACAGTAGCTGAGAAAGAGACTTGATCTGCAATGTGAGATGTTTTGTTATAGATTCTGCTATATTTAAGTTCTGTCTTGAAACTCTTGATGGCACAGATTGATTGGTCCTTAACACAAACTGATAATATTCACAGCGTTAAACTACTTGGCACAAACTGATTGGTTCATGTTGCATATGCAACCAATGAGCTTGCTGCTTTACTATTAAATGGCTGGCTAGCATTCACTAGAGCATTTTGCAGCGCGCTTTCAGAGTTCCTCTGAAACCCTCCACCTTCCCCAGCTCCACCTGTTTAGATCTGCTATGGGTTATTTTATGTTATTTGTGCAGCAGCAGTATGTCTTAAATACTCACACCACCGTATTGGTGTATGTACTAGCAGTAGCGAGTTCCTGTATTTGCTTGCAGCAGCAGCAGAAATAATCTACAACAGCAATAACCAACAGCAGCAGAAATTCAGCACCATAGTAGCCGATCTATTCCGCCAATTCTATTCATCAAAGATTCCTGACAAAAAAAAATTATCAAACATATCAATCAGCGCAACTTTTTTTTTACCATAATAATTAGAAGAAATGTTTCTTGAACAGCAAATCAACATATTAGAATGAT
Source organism: Cyprinus carpio (assembly GCF_018340385.1). Taxonomy (NCBI): domain Eukaryota; kingdom Metazoa; phylum Chordata; class Actinopteri; order Cypriniformes; family Cyprinidae; genus Cyprinus; species Cyprinus carpio. The sequence goes on from NC_056601.1 coordinate 20,735,504, forward strand.
TTATGAAGCATCATGTGACACTGAAGACTGGAATAACAGCTGCAGAATATTCAGCAAGTATAAATGGTTTTGACTTTTATTATTCTGACTTGAATGAATTGAATCACAGCAGTAAGTCACAGCATCTGCCTTCTGATGCACATCATCTTGCCGAAAGATGTTACCTTTTGTTAAGGAACATTCTGCCAGTAATATTGTTGATAAAATAAACACTGTAAATTTAGTGAAATTTTGGAATTATTTAATTGTATTTTTTAAACACTGAGACACTATAAAGCAGTATTTTAGACCTGAAGCTGAAGAACAGATATGACCACTGAGTTTAACAGCTTGCACAGTGGTCAGCTGCAATAAAGTCCCAATAATAAAGTGCAGTTAACCCTATCACTGTGTATAGTTAGAACAGCACAATAAATAGGTTAAGATCAAACATTAAAATTATTATTAGTACTTTATTGTCCATACTAGATCCCACGTGATTTGGCTAGTTTCTATCAAGTGCAGATGAGTTTGCCCTAATAATGCTGTAGAGTTTGATTGGACAGATGACCTTTGATGTCAACAGGAATAGGCATGGGGAGCATTTTCTCCTCTTGTTTAAAAGTTGATTAAAGACAAAAAAAAAAAACAAAAAAAAAAAAACTTTTGTGTGATAATTTTGGTACTGTGTGATAATTTTGGTACTGTGTATCGAATATCAAAGTAAAAACAGAAGTGAAACCAGTTAAGATGTGCTTAGCTAATACACTGTCACAAGGAAACGTTACTTTACAATGTTTATCTGCCCATCACCATATCACACTGATTTTTAAAATGTGTTTTAACAAAAAAATTAAATTTATCTTGAAAATTGTACTTTATACTGTAAAAATTTACATGTATACAATGAATGTCGGTTTGCATTATTTAATGGGTTGCACAATTCACAATTCACAATCTACTTTACAATAATTGATATTTTGTCATATTAATTTCGCAATTTCTGTCTTCATCAAACACATGATAACAGCTAAATATAATAAAAGCTTCAGAGATTCTCTGAAACAAGGTTAAAATGTTCCCAGAGTGCTGTTTTGTTGGTGCGTAGATAAATGCAGCTAGAGAATCTTTTCTCTTGTAAAGTTGACCTGTATCAGCAAATTTCACCAGAAAAAAAAAAAAATCAAGGAATCCATGAAGAACTAAATCACCTACATTATTCTGTCCACCTCTCTGATATACGGAAGAGCAAGATTCACTGCATCCCCAGCTACATATCCAGTGTCCTGCCTGACAGCTGATAAATGTGTGGCTGCATTCTTCACCTTGTTACTCACAGCTCCGCCAATGACGGGGGCTTTTGGCTGTTTAATACCTCTGAAATACAATTATTCCTTTATTGCTGCATTATGGGAGCAGCAGAGATGGATGGCAGTGGTAGACTCTAGTCGAGGAAAAACATGTTTAAAGCGAAGTCAGAACATAAAGAACACCACCACGCTGTTATATCCTGACACCAAAGGTCAAAAATTCAGAGATGAGAGAGTGAGAGTTGCATGAAGGGACTTGTAGAAGAGTCCAACCATTCTGGTACATAATCGCAGCATATGTATCCTGTATCATACCCTAATATGAAATTAATCTAACCTACAATAACCAAGGTCAAGCACCAGTGTTGAGAAAGAAACATAAACAACTAAATTATCCTCTCATTCATTCCACAACACTTTCCTAAACCAGCCAATATAGTGCCATCCTAATTCTTGATGCATGATTTATTTACTGATTATAATTTACTAATGTATTATAAATGATAATTTACTAATTCTTTATACTTCTAATTACTAATTTACTACTAAGTTGATGCAACATTATGTCAATATCAATGCTTTTCCATCTTAAAGGAAAAGCACAGTATCATAAATGTAGTTCCTGTGACTCAAAAGTGTTACTGAAACCATTTGATAGCTGTTTGAATAGATCATAATGCAGTGAAAATTCTGCAGCACTTAAATCTCATATGTGACACACATTTTTGTCCTGTTCTAATTTATTTCATCTATTAATTTATTCAAAAAAATCATACATACAATGGCTTGAATATGCCTTTTCTATGAAGAGCATGCTTTTAATTTCTGAACTAAAATTCATTTAGGTATTTTTGAGGGCATAAAGCCCTGTCAGGGTGATACAACTGTCTTGGTATCATAAAAAAGAAAAAGAGCATAATCATATCAAGCATTTCACACAAAAATATGAAAAGAAAAAACTGAACCAAATGTATAATTTTATTCAGCAAGGACATTAAATTGATCAAAAGTGATGTAAAGTAAAGACATTATACATTCTATTTATGCTTGCTGGCAGAGGCTATTAACACTTACTCTGCCCACCAATGTGTGGTTGAGGTAGGCAAGATTACAAAAGACGCCTACTATATAGAGTGGTGTAGATGGTGAAGCAGTGGCTTTTTGAAACGATCAACCTGAGTTTGTATCCGCCTTCGGCCGAACTAGTTCCTTCTCCCTTTTCACATAACATATCTGGTCAGAAAGGCATTTATTTTCAATAAAATGAAGACAATAATCGAAAAGTGGAAAATAAAGTGTCTCAAGGGTGTTTAGGGGTTATGGTTAGGGGTGGGAGTAGGGAGGGCTTTATTGTCCCAATAAGCATCCATTTAATAATTTTAATAAAAACTATCATTTATACTCAATATGTTATTACTGCATACTGTTTTATAATGTACTACAATACAAAGGTGCAAATATCTGCCATTATTTGCACCTAGTATAAATAGCATCTAACTAATATTATTGCAAAGAAAATGCTGCTATTTTTCAGTGTAAATAGAATCTTTAGCTTTTTTAAATTAGTGTAAATAGCATATTGCTAAGAAAATACTGCTATTTTCACTCAGTGTACATAGAAATCATTGCTATTTGCACTTAGTGTAAATAACATTTATTGCAAATAGCCGCTGCCCTATACATTATTTGCACTTAGTGCCTCATACATTACACATTTTTTCTATTTCAAATGCTGTTTTTTTACTTTATAATTACCAAAGAATTCATCAAAGAATATTTCACACTATTACTGTTTTTAGTATATTTTTGATCAAATAATTCAGCCATTTAGAAATTGTACCATCCCTAAACTGACAGTGAGTGAATGAGTGCTCAGTACATTTGAAAAACTGAAAAAAGTGATTCTGAGACTATTAATTAACTAAATAATTGTCTATTAACACTTTTACAACAACACTGCCACGTTTACAAACATCCCCTGTTGCTGAGGCTGATGTTATATAAAGAACCGTTGTGGGAACCCTAATTTGTACAGGGTCACAGAACAAAAGACTCAATGGAAGTATTTTCGCCAAATGTTTGGCGATGCAAAGCTCCTTTCTAAAAAGGAAAGGAGAGGAGAGGAAAAAAGGCCCTCCTTCATTCAGTCTTTCTTCGTCTCGCTCCTGGTCTTTGAATCCTCCATTCAGACAGCGCTCTACCGTGCAGTGAATGGCTCGTGAGTTCAGTCTTTGGATTTGAATAGCAGAGAATAGCTCAGCTTCTGCATTCCCCTTCAAACACAATTAGCTATGGAGGGCTTGAGTCTGTCCTCCCTACATTTAGGCTGTGTTTGATGGGTCGCCAGACTCATGACTTCATCCAGCCTGGATACCGCTAGTAGCTATTGCAATGCAAAACAGAAGATGCCTCTCGCAAACTGCCTCCATGCCAAAGCTGAAGGGGGAAGAAACAGTCTAGCGCAGTCTTTAACCAGACCATCATTGTGTGATGGCCATTAATGCGTATAATTTGTGCAGGCCAGATTTGGAGTAAATAAGATTCTTTGGGAATTTGACTCATGATGGGATTTCTGAATTGCTCATATGATGAGAAAAGCTGGTGGAATCTTCTACAGATTCAGAATAGGAGAAAAAGAAGAAAATACATACAAAAAGAAAGAATAAACCGACAAATAAAATACAGGTTTGGAGGTTGAGATCTGCCTAAATGAGATCTGAGCACCAGAAATCAATAAGCCAACATGTGACCTGACTAAAACTGTGAACAGGTTTCTTAACAGCAAAAAACCTTTATTAAAGATTAAGTTTCAAATCAAAACAAATTTCAAAACCAACAAGTGCTTCTGTATACTGTTTTCCACTGGTCAAACAAACACAGGTCACAGGCTAGTCAAGAAGCTCAAAAGACAAACAGGGGTGCATTTCCTGTACAACTACGTAACTGATTAACTACAATAGTGTGATGCATTATCTAGATTCCCAAAGAATCTTAATTTATGTGCCCTCTAGAAACTTGAATTCTGCAAGTGAATGTCGCTTGATTGTGCCATCCCAAAGAAGCACAAAATCACTTTTACGGGTTTTTAAATGAAATGTTCCCTCCTGGTGCAATGACCTGCCCAACTCAATCCTTCTTATAGTACTTGTACTGTATATTATTGCTCTTTTGTTGATTTTGATTGCTTCCGTTGTCCTCATTTGTAAGTCGCTTTGGATAAAAGTGTCTGCTAAATGACTAAATGTAAATTTAATGTAAATTAAGAAACTAGCCATCTAGGCATGACTGTTTCCCATAGACGCATTAACGTGTGTTTTGTTTTAGGGTTCAACCAACAGTTGGCTTACAGGGATACAACAAAGTATTTTAACAGCTAAAAATAGCATAATACCTTTAAAGTAATGTTAAAAGAAAACCAAAGGAATGTCCTGGGTTCAATAAAAGTTTAAGTTATCAATTGAACACAAGTATGAACAAAAATACAAGCAGCACATTTGTGCTTTTAAACCCTCCAAAATGTCTTGCACCACTGACTTCCATTAATGTCACTGAAATATGTGTTCCCTGTGGTTAGAGCATGCCACAGATGCTGTTGGGTGATGTTAGCATGCAAACACATACTTTGATTTTATATCAAATTATCTCATAAACATATATCAGAGAGGCATTTTATGATGGCCATCCCATCTAATGTGGAAACGGAAGTAATAGCCACTTAGATCTTAAAGAGGACACGTGTTCTTCAGTTCCCATCAGTGCTATTGTGAAGTACATCACACTGAAGGGTAGTTTGCATGTATCATGTTCACAGCCTAAACGGCAAGTGCTTAGTCCACCATTTGGGACAAGGCCATCAAAGCACAAATGTTCCTTATAGCCTCAAATTAAAGGGTTTGTTCACACAAAAATGAAAATGTACTCACCTTCATGTCATTCCAAACTTGTATGACTTTCTTTATTCTCTTTTCCGGTTCATTTTTTCTGTTCAGTTTGTTGAGGTCAGATGTGAGTAAAAACATCAACACACTTAACAGCTGCTTTACAATAGAAGCTAAAATTGTAATTCTACTTTAAAAGCAACATTGACACTGTTTCTTTCATATTTATACAGTAAAGCTACTTGCTTCAATGCAACCTAATGTATAATATGCTATTTAAATAAAAGTGATGTGACTTGATTGGAAGACCGTAAGGAAAGTCATACAGGTTTAAACCAACAACAACAAGATAAGTAAATGATGACAAACTTTACATTTTCAGGTGAGTTCGCCATTTAACTAGAGTAAGAGGTCAGGAAATACAGCATGTACTTATTAAATAAATGTATTTTTTTTAAATAGTTTAGTTGGAGTAAAGCACATCACACTCCAGTATGTCAACCTTCCACATTTACTACAAGTCAAATACCCAAACCTAGTCTCAAAATAGTTCAGAAGGGCACAGATCAATAACAATGAGATGCAAAGAGATATATAAAATACAGTGGGACACAGAAAGGAGCTGACAGTTATTTGATTAACATTGACTGGAGCCGAAGCATCTACACCTCACTATAACAAAGCACTGAGGGCTCCCATGGGAGGGTGCATTGGTAAATGAGACGCAGTAAAATAGAAACTTGCCTTGCCAATGTATGTGCATACAAGTGTGGGAGTGTGTTTACTTCAGCACCAATTACAATATTCCTTGCAGACTCATCTGATATAGAACTGGTGAATAAATACATTTTTAGCAAAATTTTAATAAAATACGAGAGCAGATGACAATAACGGGAGGGAGGAAAAGAGAGACAGTGACGGCAGCTCTCTAAAGGCAGGATGAGAACAAAGGGTGGAGAAAGAATAGAGCTGACAATAAGAGTTCAACAGATGCGGGAGGAGGAAGAAAGAAGTAAACAGGACATCGGGGCAGATTTACATGTCTTGACAGTCTATGCATGGAGAGTCAAAAAGAGCAGACAAAAATGTTTCAGGGAACAATGAAACAAGTGTTTAAAAGAGCAGCAAAGAATGGTGTCATTGTATTGTTTTGCTGGTGTTGTTAAAATTAAAGTTCATTTTTATTAGTTATGTTCAGTGTGGGATTCTCAGGCTCTTGAGGGAATGTGCAAATACTCTTAACCTCAGCTGGTAAACACCAACTTGTTGTCATGGAGCCAGAGGTCATGAGTGTGTGATCATGCAAAAGGTCACGGTGGGTGGCTGAAGGAGTTAAAACCAGGACACAAAGAGAAGTGAGGTATTAAACCGTTAGACAAAGAAGCATAACCACACACACACACACACACACACACAAAAGGAATCCTAATGAGGTGCATTATTGAAGCATCGCTGATGGTTGCTGCAGGAACTCATATTTGTATGTCAATACATAATTTCAACCTCCATTATCTACCATGACCTTTAACTTTTATGCAGTGATAGCTTATTACTTAACAATCAAGGACATTTTTCCTTGACTTGTTACTTAACATGCGCTCTACTTCTCAGTGTCATTTCCTCTTTTTATATACCTTATACTGTATATACCCTGGCAAAAATAGCTTGATAATAGCTGATAATAAACAATACTATTTAAAAAAAAATAAAGTATTTAAAAAAGAAACAAAATACTGAGTCACAACTAACCTATTTTCCAGAATTAATAGCTCAGTTTCATTTACTTGTGTCTTCAGGATATCTGCATTCCTTGGAAGTTTGGCATTAATTCTTTCATTGAACTTACTGAATATCTTCAAAGCATAAGCTGAGCGTGTGTGCAGGATGTATTGTAAAAGGAAATTACTTTTTGTTATGGTATAATTTTTTTTTATAAAATTAAAGTGCTAAATACATTTATTTATTCGGTTTTATATTTTACTTTATATTACATTTACACTGCCTAAAATTGACTGTGGTGCATGAATTTGAAAGAAAATTATTTTAAAATAACTTAAAAAAAGTTTTACAATCGCAAGCCTAGATGTATGTGCATTAATCCAGTGCTATCTGCTACCTGGAATGTGAGTTTTGAATACAGAATTTTTATTTTTTTTATTATTATTTCCAATCTGTTTCTATCACACACAATCTTCATCTATCATTGTGCCTGCATGTCTTTCTCTTTTCTTTGAGAAGCATTTATCCACACTCTTATAAACATGAAAATGACATGAAAAATGGCTCCCTTAAGCTTCCCTCCTGTCTTTTAATCCTTATTTAATCCTTATCATCTTTTTTTAATACTTTAGATTAATTTCTCTATTCCAGATCAATTAGAGTAATTGCTGAAACATGCATGTCATTGATATGAGCCACCATGTGGTGCTTCTGGCTTATTCATCTTAATACAGCAGCAGGCCTGTACAACATCCCAGAAAGCAGTGCCAGCGGTAATTCAGTTATCATACACACACACAGTCACATGTGATGCCGTTTACCTCCCGTGCCAGATTGTTTCTCAATTTTCATTAAGTTAAGCATTGAACGCAGAAGTACAACCTTCACATACACTTCATCAGAGAAATCCAAAGAGAGGAAGAGAGAGAGAGAACTTTCACAATGATATACCGCTCCCACCCAAATCACAAATGGTATTATGGAAAGTGGATATAAATATTCAACACCTGGTTAATGAGAAGTGCATAAATATAATTTACATGGTCACATATATTAAATGGAACTGTATCAATACAAACAGGAAAACTGAAGTGATAAATAATGAAGCATATTTATGCATAAGACTTTGTTTAGGTTTGGATGCAATCATGTTTATTAATATGATTTCACTTAAATGTTTATTTAAAAAAAAAAATCATACACTGCTATTAGCAATGACAAAATCTTTTTGAAGATAAACATGTCAAAACTGTCACCGCTGATTAAAAAACCATCATTCTTCACACTTCACTTCACACTGGAATAACAACTGAAAAATACACTTTAAAAATGAAATTACCACCCTAAATGTGTGTGTGTCACAGTCTGTGCAGATGGAGGTTAATGATGTTTGACACAACATCTACTTTTTTTTCTTGGACCAGCAGAGAGAGACACTGTTAGTGTTGTACAATTGTTTTCTAATGTACTAACGTGTGCAATGTATAGCCTAAACTACATTATTTATATTTTAAAAAACAACAACAACTTGGGACCAGATTTACTTAAAGTCAGCGCCAGTGCAAACTCTCTTTTAACATTAAAAAATGCTGTCAGAATTTACTAAAGACACGTAGTGAAAAATTAGCGATGTAAAGGTGTGGACAAAGTCATTTTTGCATCTGACCTTATTGCATATGCATTTGTAGGAGTTTCCCTTAGATGCAAAATTTATGGGAGGTGATTATTTGAATAAGTCATGCAACGTAATTTACTAGGGGCTGTGGTATTCAATTTACTATTTTGTGTGATTATTTAACAGCCAAAAGGCATGTCTTAAAGGGGTCCTATTATGCTTTTTCACTTTTCCAACTTCAGTTAGTCTGTAATGTTGCTGTTTGAGCATAAAAAAGATCTGTTACAAAGTTACAAAGCTCAAAGTCCACTTCAAAAGGAGATATTTTATTTAACAGAAATCACTTTTCAAAAACTACAACGAATGACTCGCTTGGACTACAATGCATATTTTCCAGGGTTTGTGAGTTCACAAATATCAATGAATGGGACGAAACCTGGTTGAGCTGCACTATAGAAGACAATGAGTGTTATCATTATGTCGGAGACACGCTAGCTTTCTCGATGCAGACGAACTTAAGAGTGGTTACAATCATCCGGGTTTAATTCGCACTCAAATTGATTTGATTTTGATGCAATATTTACACTGAAGCTCGCAACAGGCTGCTATAGTAAGGTCATGACATTTCCCGGCCAGGCGTCGAGTGCTGTCAGTCACAACACACAGGCCCAGCTAACCAATCACAGCACATTTCATATTTCAGAAGGCGGGCCTTCATTTGATACAGGAACTATTCAAGCCGTTAATGCCAGACTGAGAGAGAGGTGTTGTAATAATGTAAAATATGTGAAAAATAATGTGTTTTTCAAACAACCTAGTATGAGAGCCTGTTCTAGTACACCCACAAAACAAAATCAAGACTTTGTAAAAGAGCATAATAGGACACTTTTAACCTGTTTTGCACTTGGCATGGCTGCGATAGTAATTCTCTTGGCAAACCTGATTGATCATTATGGAAATTACCTATTTAGTAAATCTGGCTCTATGATATAGAGTGACCCCCAAAATATTTAAACTTACGTTATACACTAAAAAAAAAATGCATTGTATCGGACAAAATATCTTATTTCAAACATGCACTAAAAATTACATTTAAACATTTGAAGTAGTTGCAAAACCTGCTCAGATTTTTCCCCCATGTTTTTTTGCAGCTTCAAGTATCATTTACACATATATGAGAGTCAGAATTTAACAGTGGCTTAATAGTGGGGCCAGAACTTTTCGGCTTATGTTGTGTGACAAGTTAACAGAGGAATGACAGATGGGGGGAAAAAAGGACCCTATGAAACAATACTGATGACAAGATCAGGTATGAGAGATTCCTGACAGCTCATCACCTTTAGCACTGGAAGAACATCTGGACTGTCAGTGTGTGCAGAGACACAAAACATGTTTTCACCCACAGACAGACAGATGCTTAAACAACAAGAACATGTGTTTGTGTATTACACATACAATGAGCAAGAGGTCTAGAAAGCAAACCCATCTCCATATGCACATGAACACGCACCCATTGCTGTCAGTGAAAGTGTGTGTACACACTGTGACGGTGAACATAAATTGGGGAGCAGCTGTGGAATTAATGTTGCATATCTGAAAGGACAAAGAAAGGGACACCAAAGAGACACAGAGAGAGAATACAAAATGGAAAGAGAATTCAGTAAGGCCGCTGATAGTGTCATTTATTCATGCATACTTCCTTTTCCGTTTCACTCAAGGAATAATGCAAATCAGTTAACGGTGTAACCGCATCCACAAACTAGAATGTTAAATGCAGTTTGCACTGTGAATTTTACCTTGTGCAGGTCATTTCTGAGTGCTCAGCTGTAAAGGATGCAGCAGACTATCACAATCTGACATGCTTTACTAGGACAATAGTGTTGTCAAAAATCTAGATTTTTCTATACATATCGATACTAAAATTTCAGCTTTACACAGACATCTGCTGACACACATTATAGGACAGCATCGCTGCAGTTCATTGTTTGTTTAAGACCTCATGAAACCACAACTCAAATTAGTTCTACTAACTTCAAGCTAAGTACTTATTTCTAAACACTGACTATTTTTTTTTTCATAATATATATGGATACATATATATGTTATAAACAGATTTAAAATGTACAGTCTCATTCTTCCAGTTAATCCGACCAAAAAATCATGTATTATCAAGAAACTTTGTCCATTCAAACGCTTTCTGGAGTAAGGACTCCCATCCTGGTTTTACCTGGACTGCAGGCGAAAGCACTGAAATCCTGGACACAAATGGCTGTTTCAACTCATTAGTTAATTCGCCCCAGAAAAAAAAGATAGCAGAAAATATTAAACTCCAGCTTCCTCATGCCCCCTCCTCAATTAAAGATGAATGCAGGAAGCAGTCTCTCACTCCCTTTAAAGAGGATGAACTGTGTGAACTCTCGATGGGCTGCTCCCCCACAGATATATCATGGGGCTTCATTTCTTCAGCTGCAGGACTATCGTGTTGACAGATACTAACAATAAACATAGCAACAGAAAACCTTCATAAAGAGAATAGGCCAATGGCAGAGAGAGAGAGAATGCTATATACTACATTTTTTACAATTTCTAAAAATTAAAAAATTAAAAAAGAGAGAGAGCTCTTTCAACTTTACATAGTCAGATGCTGGACTGTAGCATAAAGTCTGGTCCACATTATACTTGATTCAGACCAAGAACCATTCATTTAGACAGGAGTTTTAAAATGTAAATATTTTTCTTGGATGGCAAAGCTTATTTTCAGCAGTCATTACTCTAGTCTTCAGAAATCATTGTAATGTGCAGATTTTCCTGTTCATAAGGCATTTGATATACATTTTTTCCAAGTTCAAAAGAACTGTGCATATATGAAATAGTAATCTTTTGTAACATTATAAATGCATTTACTGTCACTTTCAATCAATTAACTGTGTCCTTGCTGAAAAAAAGCATATCTTTCTTTAAAAGCAAAAACAAAAACATAAAAAAACTACAACCTTGTAACACTAGTGTATACAGACGTTATGTTTGAATTTTATTCCAGAGTAAAAAGTGTTGATTATTTCACTAACACTACTTAGAAAACAGTAAAGCAGAACATTAAGCAGAATAAACTGTTCTAGTTTACTTGCTACTAAGTGCTTTCAACAAACTACTGTAAATATCTTTCAAAGATTTGATAGTAAATTAAGTTTGCAAACTGCATGACTGTTTAAATCATTAACTCTAAGCATGAGCAATAGTGCATTAGCAAGCACTAATTACTGTACAGAACATAGCATGTCTTTACAGGATAAGGTCATTGACTCCTAAACATCATCAGTTCATGTACAGCACTCAGTATGGAAAACTTGACTTTACATGATTTGTGTTGCAGTGATTGAAGCAGCAATTTGAAAATGTCACACAATCTGACAGAAAGCACTTTAGAAATTCCTTTGCGGATGAGTTATGAGCTGCGTCTGAGATTGGGGCACGAACCCAGACTGAGAAGCCTGATGGAGAAGGGCACAGCTATGGAGAAACCAGCTGTTTAATTGGCTTAGTTAATTACTTATCAGGACCTGCTGGGGGCAGATTTTTTTTGGAGAGGGCAGCTGGTGTTACTGCTCTTTATGATTCATCAGGTTTCATGGCATAAAACTGTTGTGTGGGATTTTGTACATTTATAGAGATAGTGTTGTCCATTAAAAAACAGTCATCATTCAAGCATCCTCATTGTTCCAAACCTGTATGAAATTCTTTCTTCTGTCAAAAACAAATTGAGATATTTTGCAGAATGTCTAAGCTGCACTTTTTGACACAATCTTGAATTTTTAAGAGAATTTTAAAGATTTGTATTTACTGACTTGATGTAAAATTGAAAATATTTTACTTTGTTTAATGCATGTTTCTGGATTAACTGGTGAATGTTTTCCAATGAACAAAAAAAAATTCTCTAACACTTAATCATGTAGTAACTTGTTCTTCCACTGAAATGACTATCCTTTTATACTGACGTTCCTCAGGGCTCTTAATAGTAGTCAATAATGTTGAATATCCTATTTCACTTTAAAATAAGTCACATTAGGGAAGTAAAATGGGTTGCAAATGACAATTCCCATTGACTTCAGCACCAATTTACACATATTCTAGCTCTGTGGGATAATCTTTCCTTATAAAAATATTGGTTTTCCAATGAGATAATTGGTTTTTAATATAGAGTGTCTCAAAAAGGTCTGTGTGGGACAACAAGATGTTCAGTGATCAATGTTCCTCATAGCCACTCATCCATCATAGCCCTTGTCAGCTTTAACAAGGTCATCATTAACATAATGATACTCTGAGCAATGTGGCCAGTCGTCCCAATTACGTCTGATCGCTGCAGCTTCCCTGACTGATGGAACCTCTGCAGAAGCTCTCAAGAACACTTGGATATATCCATAAGTGCACTGAGGATCTCCATTTGCTTGAGGGGTTAACAGCAAGCTAATGGCAGTCAGTCTTCATTACTCAAGGGTAGGACGTCACATTGTCCACCATTCTGAGAGTCAATTAAATTACATTTGGAAAATTTGTGCATGGATGCTTTGTTACCTAAAGCAATTCACGCCCTGTAGGCAAAGAGTTAAACATCTCTCTCCTTCATCTTCTCATGCTATCACTCTTTTCCTCCGGTAGATGAATGAAGCTCTCTCCATCCGTTTATTCTTCTTAATTATGCACTCGCTCCATCTGGATGGCTGCCAGGTTCATGACCATGGGAGGGAACGTAATTCTGTCTCATTACTATATGGATGTACCGTCATTTATCATCTTTGGGGGGAAAACAATCATACACAAACAATAAAACTGAAACAAGCACACTACTCACACATACAGTGTACAAAAGACAGAAATAGTGTTAAGAAAACAAAAGAAAAAGGTAAGAATGCTGCTCAAAAGAAAATACAAATCTTAATTGTTTCTCTGATGAGATTAAATAAAAAAAAACGTTTGTTTTTTCTGACTCTTCTTCAGAGAAAGAAACCAATTTAACTGATTTTGCTTCGAAATGTATGTTTTGACAAAAGAGATCTCAACAATGTATCAAACTGTGATTAGATTTGCCAATGAAGTAAAACTCCTCCAAGATCAAATTATCTGATTTTCATTTTAATTTTATAGATGTATATCTATAAAATATATAGATATATACTTATATTATTTCTCAACAATTGCCTCAATTGTGTCTTTTTAAAATGTATTCTAAAGAATTCTAGAAAAACACCTGAGAACATGTTGATAATCAATGAACATTTCTTCTATGGAAGACAAAAGTTGGAGCCCATGGACTCATCATATGGAACAAAACAAAACAAAACAAAACAAAAACATTTTTTTAAACAAAATAAAACAAAACAACCAAAACAAAAGCAAAAACAAAACAAAGCAACGCATAGCAAAGCAAAGCAAACCAAAAACAAAAAAAAAAGAAATCATATTTCTTAAAATAAAAAACTAAACATTAAAAAAAACTATAAGATCCAAAACACCAATTTTTGTCGTTTCATGTCTCAGCCTTTGAGAAATAAAATGTTCCTCTGTATACTCAATAATCAAGTTCTGCTGGACTGGCTGCCTTCACATACTTTTCACACCCACTATCAATACTGTGTGTATGGCTGCTCTTCTTTCCATGCTTGATAATACCTGTCATCATACATGACAGAACATCTGCATTAAAGTGTTCAGCCTTTAAACTGATCAAATGAAATGATTCATTAATGTCAGCGCTGTGGAGAGATGGATATAAGCAGGCCTCTATTCTAGATGATGCCTGCAACCTCTGCCTTGACCTCCTCAGGAATCGATGAGCGGTCTCACCTCAACACTTTACATAATGTTTTAAATCATCTCTGTCTGTCTCACAGGATGTGTGAAATCAATACTCAATACCCAGACATAACATGAATGAATGTGCATGTGTATGACAATGCATGTGTGCTGAAGTAGAGTTCATTTACTAATGCTAGTTTTATTTGAACTCATTATTCATTATTCCATTGCACACAATGCTCTCCTGCAGTCTTCTGCCAAGTAAATGTAGAATGGCTTGCAACTACTCACATTGTTGCAGTATGATAACTTTTTATATGCTTGAAATATGCAGACTGCCTACTGCAAATGTGCAGTGTACTACCAGAGATACTAGATACTGTATGCCACTCTTCAAAGCAGTCAGCCGTTCAAGTGTGATGGATGAGATGAAAGCAATATCAACAGCAGTTACAGCGTGTTCAGACATGTTTAACACAACATTGCATTTAACATGCAAATGCATTGCAACATACTACTGTTACAAATGTTTATTGTTTCACATTGCACATTGTTTAAAAATACAGTATATCATTTAAATACAATAAGCAGTATACTACTAAATCTATATTTGATCTGAACTATACATTAGCCAGACTTTAATAAGGAGAGCTCACACATCAGACCAGTCAGAGAGTGAGCATGAACTGCTATACTGTCCAGACAAATTAAAAGATCACTGGAAAAGAGAAGACTCCACATTGAGGATAAAAGAGAAAGACCTTATGCTATATAGCTCACAATTTTTTTTCTTTTCAATATTTAGGTCACTTTTTCAAAACTCTTCTCACAGTTCAGCATTAAATGCATTAAAACTACCAAATCACATCATACATGTCTAAAATCAAGACATACTTCCTACACTAGCAAAGATTGTCAGCAAACACATTTTATCAAAGACCTAAAAACACCAACAACCATTAGCATCAAACAATGTTTTCTTTTCTAAAACTTCTTCACAAAACAAGAATGATAGCTCTCTACTGTTTAGAATTTACTTAAGTACTGTACGTTACATGGTCCATGTTAACATTACAGTATATTATTTTTCTTAAGTTTTTCCTTTTGCATAGATTTTAATGAAACTGAAAGATTACAACCTGTGTAGGTGTTCAACTACATCTAATTGTTCTGAGTATTTCATTTTCTAGATTTGGTACATATTTCAATATGTTATTACTGTGGAAATGAAAAGAAAACACTGTCTTACTCAGTTATGCAATGTTAAGTTTTGACCTAAGTTTAACCTTTTTGAAAAAAAAAAAGAAATGTATAAAAACGTGCAAATTGGCCTGTAGGTACATTGAGTTTTGGTGGTGGTTGTGTTAGTCAGTGAATGCATTCTGTGCCTAAACAATGGAAAATGATCCACAGTTTAGCCCACACAGCCAGTTGTGCTCAGTCAAAAGTCAAAGCATTGAGAAATGGGTTCTAATGATGATTATTATTATGCAACTTAAACGTATTTATTTTTGTTCTTTATTTTTTCCTGTTTTGTTATAGTTTTCCATATACATTTTTTTCTTAAATTATTTTACATATTCTCATTCTATTTTTTTATTATGTCTATGTAAAAAAATATTTAAATATTTTTTTCAAATATGGGAATATGTAAGCAGAATGTATGCAAAATAATACTCAGAATGTTTTTTTTTTTTTTTTTTATATTTTGATCAATTAAATAAGGGGCCAAGAATAAGATATTAAAAATCATAGCTCACAATGAATGGTCAAGTAAGTTGCATTGTGGGATACAGAAGGTCATTCATATTCCTTAATACCGAAAATGCAAAGAGCACAAAGCACACATACTGTACTACTTCTCTGCATATGGCTCTTGTGAAGCTGGTCTTTATGACTGATGGCTTCATTTTCATCTCTCTTCTGGTCATACGAGTGTTAATATTGACATATGAGACATTGATGTACCTGCTAATCTTCACTCCTCTTTTCTCTCCTCCCTCTCATTTCTCTCCTCTCTCTCTCTCTCTCTGAGTTGGCTGCGTATAAGAGGAAATCCATGTTGCATTTCTCAATCTTCTGTGCAGCAATATTCTTACAGTCTCTGTCACTCTATCTCACAGACACACATGGACAACCTGTGCTTGATTAATTCAGCTTGAAGCACGTATGAATGAGACTATCACCACAGTCCAGATGTTCCACAGACCCTTTGTTTAGCCCAACACACGCACACTAACACTATATAACAACACCTGCTTCCATCAATTTGCTGAATGATGCCATTATTAAAAATTAAAGGGTGCAGTTTTTTCACTTCTTTATCTTTTTCTTGCACTCTGCTCTCTGAGACTATCACTGTGATATAAAGAAAGCTGATGTACCAATCCCAGACACAAAGATAACATCAGAGTCTGTGAGGTGAACATCAGAGGAAACACACACACACACACACACACACACACACTGACAGACTGTAGGTAAGACATCGCAAGGTGTTTGGTTGCACTGAAATCAATTACATCTCTTTCTTTTTCAATATGCAGTGTTTAAAGAAGCTTTACTGCTTGATAAACAAGTTTCACCATAACAAAGCATTCATAAACATTACATACACACACATAAAATACACAATAAAGGAAACAATATAATTTTTTTGTTATGTGAAGATGTTGCTAGTATCCTTTCTTTTAAAGGATTTTCCTAACCCTATGCAAGAGATTTTAATTTTTACAGTGTAAAAATATCCTATTAAAATATATGGTTAAAAAAAAAAAATTGACTGCTGATGCTGACAGTAGACTTATTGTAAGAAAGAAGATTTTAGTGTTTCAGGGTGGCATATTGTTGCCTGTATATAGTAGGTCTGGGTTTTGACACAAATTTCACGATTTGATTCGCATTCACAAGCTTTCGATTCAATTCGATTACCAATTTAATTCGATTTGATTCAATGTCGATTATTTTGGATATATACTGTATCAGGTACAGGACTTGCCAAATTTTCTCAAGGAAAAAAAATCTCTCAACTAATGCTGTAAAATATACATGAGAGTCATTTGGTACTACATTACTATAATACTGAAGGTTAAAATTGACTGATTTGTAAGCTATAGCATACAACTGTTAAAATTACACAATGAAGTTTTTAAAATAAACCTATTTATTTTTATTCTTTATTTATTTCTGTTTTGTTATAGTTCTCCATATACATTTTTTTCTTAAATTATGTTACATATTTTCATTTTCTATTTTTTTTAATTGTCTATGTAAAAAAATATTTAAATATTTGTAAAATATCTATTTATATATTTGTAATATATATATATATATATATATATATATATATATATATATATATATATATATATATATATATATATATATATATATATATATATATATATAAATGTTGAGATTCTTGTCCTTTGCATGTTTTCGGCAAACGGAGCAGGCCATCATGTTACGCCTATTTCACACATACTCAGTTTGCAGTGTGTATGTGGTGCATATATTTTCCGCACCCTTGTTAACGGATTAGAGCAGGGCCATTCAATTAGCTTCATTTGAGGGTCAGATTATCAAACTGAATATTTGAAGCGGGCCAAGGGTGTGAGTAAATCTCTTTCTGGGGGGACCTATAAAATTTGAAATTAAATTGAAATCTAAAATCTATAAAAGGTTAACATTATTACTGTCTTTCAATCGATTACAAAAATAATTAATCACACATTTTTCTACAGTTAATCATGATTAATTGCATTTTTATATTGTCATGATTTCACATTGAACCTCCAAATTAATGTAGAAATAACATAAAGATAGTATATTTTAAATATGTTTTTAATGGCATCTTTTTACTAAGTAGCCTATTAATGAAGAATTTATACCAATACTGCTACTGGTTACTCCTTTAAATGCATTTTCCCGCAATTTAACCTATTAATTATAGCCATTCAACATTACAGTATAATTGAAAGCCATTTTTTTAACATTTAATAGGCTCTGAAATATTAAGTGATTTTAAAACAATCTTCACACAATCTATAAATTGTATATTTATGAACTATACAGATTAATCTTTATTCAAGCTACAAAAGTTAATCAGCGACTAGAGCAGTCTAGTGATTTCTCTTTATCTTTTGTTCTTTGACTTACATCAGTGACAGACTTCACAGGTTTTACTTTAAAAACAGCACAGTCTCTTAAAACCTGATGCAAATGATGCGGATCTGACACATATCCTATTTTCTCCAAACTCTTTACGGTCATTTAAGACTTTACAACTCATTTAAGACTACGTTTACAAGGTAACTTGCCAAAACTGCATATTTTGACAATTGTGTGTGTTTTCATCTGTTGAAGCGTTACTGGTGCGTTGTCTGAAGCGGCTCAGTGTATGTGTACAGCCGAACACGCACAACCTTTCTAACTATAGGCGACTTCTCTGCACTGTTTAGGCGACGTAACCCCATGTATGTGTGTCACCACCACATTCTCAGGTTTTAAAGAATAAAGAAGGGTGAAGTTAATCTTCCGAAATGAAGCAGCAAAATCTTCTCAGGTAAAAGTTATTAGAACTGTATTTAGGGACAAGCGGGCCATCACTGCTCTGACCTTATCAGTCCGTTTGTATCCTATTATTTGATTCGCTCTTGTCGCTTATGACAGAACAATGATCTGGTCTTCGGATTTTATTTGCGTATGTCAGAAACAGCAAATCTCTTTAAAAACTGGCTGTTGTTCTCACTACATTGCATTTGTTATATTTCGTAAAAGTTTTACCTGCCAACTGGTGACTGACACGGTTACATATACTCGCCAACGCCAAATTTTTACCTGGGCTTGGCAAGTGTTAATTTTAGGCCCTGCTTATAACAATACTCTTATAATAATTAATGAAAATATAAATATTTTCATTAAATTGATTAAATGTTAAAATACCTCCAACAATAAATAATTATAAATTTACAGTACAGTACAGTTTTTTTTGTGTAAAGAATTACAATCATTAATGTTTAATTTATATATTATATATATATATATATCATTATATATATATATATATATATATATATATATATATATATATATATATATATATATCATTATATATATATATATACCATTACACACACACATACAGTTTTTATTTATTTATGTATGCATGTATGTACTGTATGTATGTATGTATAACATTCTTGAGGCATCTTTTTTTAAAGATTTAAGGCATCAAGGGCACCTCAGTCGTGGTATTGCCAGCCCGAGACTCGAACCCACAACCATAGGGTTAGAAGTTAAACTCTCTAACCACTAGGCCACGACTTCCCCCTTTTTTTCTTTTTTTTTAAGATAAAAAAAATAGATAGGTAATATAGGCAATGTCGTGTTTTGCAGCATAGGCCTACAACAAGAGCAATAGCTCACAAGTCTCTGCCCTCCTGCGCCTATTTCTTTATATTCAGATCATTCTAACCTTTGGACCCTTTATAATAATCACTTTCCCTTTTGTATATCTATAGAGTATATTCTATATTCTCCCTTGCAATGTCAAACCATACACACAAAGAGAAAATGAGAGAGAGTATAAGTACACTGGTTCATAATACTCCAATCATACGAGTCCATTTTATGGTCAAGCAGGAACAAAAGAGGGTCACAGGTACAGACGTAGATTTAGTATCCTATAAAGCCTGCAGCACAGTAGTTAGCCAGTGTGAATTATTAGTTCAGTCAGAATGGGACAGCAGCACCTCCCTGTACCACATCAACCCATTACTTACTGTAACCTGTGATCAAATATCTTGTACACACTGCGGTATTAAAACCATTCCTGAGCAGACACAGTAACATTAAAGTCATTTTTCTTTGGTAGGGTTATTTCACCCTTGTTTGGAGTAACTGTGGTGAAAAAGGGCCCAGGCTGTGTGATTATCAGCAATCATATGTTTACAGACAAAAAAAGTACAGATTAAATGGTTGAAATGGATAAAATAATTGTGCACTTGAAATTTATATGTACAGAGACTTTATTTTTTTAAAGAAAGATTTAATTTAATTTAATTTAATTTAATTTAAAGAAATTACTATTTGAATTACTAGTTGAAGAAAATAAATCACTTCACAAAATCAAGTAGATATGACTGGAAATGGATGGAAACAAAAATGGTCTAATAACATGATGGTTTTTAATATAACAAAATATGACTATGATAATTGCTTACATTTCCTGTTAATTATATTTATGTTCTTAAATGATTTTTTTATTTAAAACATATTTAAACATGTTTTTATTTCTTTCTTTTTCATCATGTTTATGTTAAGCACTTTGAATTACTTTATTGCCTATTATTATGTATTGTAATGTATTAAAATGTGTAGCTGTAAGCATTTAGCATTTTTTTATTATTATTTTCCATTAAAGAATCTCAAATGATGAAATCTTAAGAAATAATGAGTCAAGAATGAGATGCTAAAAATCACAGCTCACGCACACTGCATTGTGGGATACAGCACTGCTTAAAATCTTGTTGTATATGGCACAACAACACTGGTTTACACAAAGAGTCATGTTTCCTTGTGAGAGACTCTCTGCACTTAAATCTCTATCCAAACAAAACAAAAAATCATTCAATGGAACAAAAAGAGTGCAAATGCCAGTTGATCCCACATCTCAGAGGAAATCCACTGACAACAGCTCGTCTGAATACAGGTCTTGTGTGTTTCACGCTGTATGTATCTGTTGTCTTTGGCTGTCCCTCTGTAATCTGTGACATGCACAATTACAGAAAAATACTGTGCAAGATTACACAAAGACAAGTGGCCCTACAATTTCTGGCGTGAAACAGAAGCGCACCCACATAAATGAGTATTTGACAGTGTGTGTGTGTGTGTGTTTGGAGTGTAGCTCTCACACAAGTGTGCGCATGTCGAGGGCACATGCTTTTCCATTTGAGTCATTTTGAAATGCTTCTCCTTGATGAATTATTGATATCACAAAACCGAACCCACAAGGCAACACACATTATAATTGGTGGATGGTGTGATTTACTGCAGGGTTAGTTGTGCATGCGTGGGGGAAAAGGATGCAATGTGCACCAGCGTGCATTTGAATTGATTTATTGCACGTCAACGCTCAATGCATGGCGACGTTGTTAGGTTTACTTTTTCATTCGGTCTTGTTTCTTTTTAAGTTCTTCATCACCTTTCCCAATCACTTTACTCTTTTCATACCTATTCGTTTGCCTCCGGCTCTCTTCTACGCAATATCACACCCGAATCTTTATCATCTTTGTCACTGCAGAATGAACTCTGAAGTCAGGACATGCCATGCAGTGAGCGATAAAAATAGAACGACTGTCATTAGAAAGACAATGATGGAGAGGAGTAGTATATCCACTAAAGAATATAAATCTGCCTCTTTTTCTGTGTGGTGAGGGGGGATAAGATAGTCTAGACCTCCACATGTTTGTTTACACGAGTGCAGACTGATACACACTCCACTGCCAGACTGAAGGGCCTCCTAAGAGCATTTTTTACACTACACTCGCCATCAGACTCTCTCCCCCATCACTGTAAGCTCAGAGGATGTGTGGAGATCAATGAGAGCCTCACATACAGT
Source organism: Cyprinus carpio (assembly GCF_018340385.1). NCBI lineage: Eukaryota > Metazoa > Chordata > Actinopteri > Cypriniformes > Cyprinidae > Cyprinus > Cyprinus carpio. The sequence goes on from NC_056601.1 coordinate 20,757,419, forward strand.
CCTAATGGAGAAGCAGAGAGAAAAGAGACGTGGAGGACTTTACAACGATTGTAAACAGCAGCAGAAAGACACAGGAGGTCCACTGAGAACGTCTAAACTTCCAGGTCTTGTCTGACAATGTTAAAATCACATATACTGCAAAAAAGCAATGTACAGCAATGTTTTACTGCATCGATTACTATGTCATTCTTTTCAGTTTAATAAGCTTATATTTGGTTCAATATAGTATAATTTTATCATGAATCAACATCTTAAATTTACTACAAAAATCAATATTTGCTATGCTAAATCTAATTATGTGCAAGAGGAAAGAATATAAAGCTCTTTACAAATTCACTTTTCACACAATTAATTTCCAGGAAATTGACATATTGGTAAAATGCATACACTGAATGTAAGTAAATATGAATGTAAATAATACACTGTTGTTCCACCTCCAAAACGTGTTTAAAGATTAAAGATAAGTGATAAATATGCATTTCCATTTGCGACCTTATAATGCCACCACAGGTCAAATATACACAATTACAAAACTTTTACAATTCTTTATTTAAAAGTATATTATTCATTATTTTATTATTTAAGATAATATATTTGTGAAAACAGTGATACATTTTTTTTTCAAAAGATTCTTTAAAAAAATGTAACACTGTTTCCACAAAAAAAAATAAAAAAAAAAAAAAAATATTAAGCAGCACAACGTTTTTTAACACTGATAATAATGAGAAATGCTTCTGGGGAATATTAGAATGATTTCTGAAGGATCATGTGACACTGAAGACTGGAGTATTCAGCTTTGTCATCACATTTTAAAATATTAAGAAAACAGCTATTTTAAATTGTAATAATATTTCACAATATTACAGTTGTACTGTATTTTGATCAAATAAATGCAGTCTTGATAGGACCTCAAACTTTGACTGGTAGTGTAAATATATATAAAGTATCTTGTACAAAACGTCCCTTCCAGTCCGTCTCTCCAGAGGACTGTCGAGGGGGGTGGCAGTGACCGTCTCTGTGCCTCCCGGGCTCAGTCTAAGTTTCCAGCGCACTCTGCCATGATCTGATTCAGAAATACGATGAGATCAGTGGGCTTACTATAGGAGATGACAAAGGAGAGGTAATGATATGCTTTTGTGTAGACACACACACACATAAACACACACACACACACAGAGAGAGACCTTGAGAGACCAATATTAGCCTCTGTGGGGTGTTCAGTACACCGTCCCACACCATCTGCCTGGCAGCAATGCAGGATATCTGATACAAAAGCCAATTTATCACAGACAATGAGGAAAGTGACAATAATGTCAATGTCCAATGACTGTATGATAATAATTAACTTCAGCTGTATTAACATCAGTTATGTCATTAGCAGTACTTAGTTTCTAAACCATCCACATGCTGTAAAAACTGATAATATCAGATGTTTTATTAAAATGATTGTTTCACTAACTGGATTGGCTTTACTTTCTTCTGGACACACTTAACATTTTTTATTATTTCCTCATTAGAAGAAGCGCTTTGGCATTAACTAGGATATAGCCACTTGTTAAGCAATTAAGGTCTAATTGGTTATTTTACACAGGCGCTCTCGGTCCCTGATGCTCTGGTGCTGTGGATGCACTAATTAAAGATACTTTCACACGTCTGTGAGGTTTTACAAAGCTCATTATTGTAAAACAGCACTGTATCAAAGAGATTAATGACAGAGTGGGATATGAATTGGCATAATTAGATGGTATGTAAACAGTGCAAAGAATTTGAGGATTCTCTATCAGGGGATTTAATCATTAATGAGCGACATTCCACACCTCAGAACAGACCAAAAAAATCTAAACGTGTTTATCATCTACTCAACCTTCATGTTGTTTAGCTATGGACAGTGTTGCTGTTGCTAAAAAGCATGTTTGTTAATGGAAATAAAGCTGAAGTAAAATATTAGATAAAAAAACATAAATTTTTTAAAAAAGAGAAATGTTGCTTTATAAAATAAGATAAAAATAAGCTGCAGTTGAAGTACTAAAATTACTAAGACGTCAATAAAAATACATTAAAGCTAAATAGTGATATTTTTCTGTTCAATATTTCTATTCTAATTTTACTATTTTAAAAAAAATTATTACACAATTACTAAAACTTGAACTAAAATTAAAATGAAAACTTAAAATCTAAAAACAACAGCTACTTCAAAATATTAATAAATACTATATGAATGATATTAAAACAACACTGATTACAGAGAATGCTTTTAAAATTCCACAAAATGTAATGCACATGCTTAACCAAATTTACATTCATAAATACTAATTCACAAGCATAAAGAAATACACAAAATGAGTTTTATAAAATGCAAAATTACACAAATATGTACACAAAGTTTTGAGTGTTAAATTTACAAATTCTTAATCATATACATTCAATAGCATTTTTAAATAATAAACGTGTTTCAATCGCACTGGATTTGGATGTGTATATTTTGAGACCTTTTTCTTAATTCACATGTGAATCCATCATATTCTTCAGCCAATCAAACTTGAGCTTATACGAAATGGTATTTTATCTTGTAGTGGTTTTGTGAGTTGGTTTCAAACATCAGATTCATGTGTATGACTAAGATTATGTAACTATATAAAGAGAGTAGATTCCTGAAAGCTGAAACTGTGTTTTAACCGAAAGCTTGAATTTAGGAGGTCTTCTTCAAAAATGTATGGTTGAGAAACTTATAACATTTTATATTGACACATGCACTTTACTCCAAAAAGTCCTCTGAACACTGCCAGTAAAACTCGGTGGCTTTGAGGAGAAACACCAGAGACAGAGAAAATAAAAGGAGAATTAGTGTAGTCTGATGGCCAAAAATGAAACGTTTTGTGGCAATTTCCCCACTGACCTCTCTCCTCAGCAGCCGTACACATATGATTGTGGTGGTAATTGCAGCGCCGGCGGCATGTCTCTCCTCAGACATGACAGTGAAGTAAGAGGATGGCCTGCTGCTACAGAGCTTTCAGACAGAATGTCTCCTTCTGGCCTCCCACTTTCACACAGACGGCCAGCGTGACAGCTCCTGCTCTTGAAAGCCGTACCGCCATTGTGAGAGAATCTCTCACAGTGCTGACAACTCAAAAGCTGTGGCGCGTGTGGCAAAACCCAAACAGGTGAAACACTACAGGAAAAAGACTCGCCCGGTTGGGTCACATCGATTTACTCTTCTATCAAAAGATCTGTGATCGAATGATCTGAGGTTAGGTCTGTGCTAGATGTTTCCTTGCGTTATGATTTATCATTATCCCTTCAAGTAATATATTTTCATATCCTGATATCCTTTTTTTATTGCGGCATCCCTAGTCAGGGCAGTATCATGTTTGTAAAGGACTTTGAGTTCATCCAACACTGACAAAGTCAAATAAATGAGTGCTTGTCACACACAGGGAAGCGACATGTTGTCAACACATCCTGCCAACAGCACAATCTTCCCTGAGACTTTGGTTTCTGTTGCTCAGGCAACCCTTGAAAATAAAACTGCAACTTCTACAACTAGGAGGCTGTTAACAGTCCAAACTTGAAATCTCTGACAGCTTGAAGCAACTAAAAACTCTCTGCTGTAGCTTTTGCAGATTCCACATTAAACCCAAAATACTGCTTATTCAACATTTAGCAAATATAACTATCCTCGATTAAAGGCATAGTTCATCCAAAGTCCATCCATCACAATCAGGCCATCCAAGATGTAGGTAAAAAAGATTTTTCTGAAACCAAGGTCCAAGTCAACACACTTTAAGAGTAAAAAAAAAGCAACACAATCTATGGATTAGGTAATAATGTTGTAAATAATGTTCATTTATTTGCGCACAGTGATTTTTTTTCGCTTCATCAGTCCTAAAAATATCATCAGGAAGCACAGATATTAATTTTGTGTTGCCTGATATGACTCGCAAAGTGACAATAGCCATTGACTTGCATTTTATGAATCAATAAGGGACCATGGTTTCAGTTAAAATCTTCTTTACTGTTCTACCGAGGGCAAGAAAATTAACAGAAAATTTATCTGTTTGACTACAATGGCTGGTTCCTCTGATATTAAAAAACACAAGCCATTTAAAAGCAATATCATAAATGCTGAGATATATAAATGCACTATTGTCAAAACACAAATAGTGCAAAGTTGCGAATTCAACTCATGCACAAAATTAGAATAACACAAATCTTTTGCGAATTAAAGAATACATTTAAAGAATGTTAAAGTTAAAGAATACATTTTTCCATCCCATGTGTTCAGTAGAATAAAATCTTCACTTCCTGGGAAACTGGTGCAAAGTATCAATAATAAAAATGAAAGTTGCTGCAACTATTTGTTCAGTTTTCCAATCACATGATCTGTTGAGGCGAAAGTCACATGACATTTGATGCACAATGTGGAATTTATTCAGTCTATGTGTTTTCATACTTACTTATTCATGTCTTTTTTATCAGATTTGAAAAAAAATAAAAAAGTTTTTTATGCATATTTTAGAATTTATGAGCATACTGACATTTCCATCCAGTGGTTTTTATGCGATATCCCAACATTCACATAGAAATTAGGTGGATAAAACATTGCTAATATCAGAAAAAAAGTTCCATGTTAGTACAGTATAATCCCTAATTTGCAGCTGACCATGTCTCTTCTAACCTAAAGGGCCTTTAACCTTCAGCTAATTGGCTGACATGTTTAAGTGGTGAGTGACACAAGTTAAATTACAGTCTCAGTACAGCAGAGGATTACTCAGCAAAAAATCCGCTCCAAACACAGATTAGACGAACAAGGATTTGTCAAGATTAAAGCAGCAGATTTTAGTCGTTCTACCCGAGCCAAAAGAATGAAATCCCCTCATTGGTTAGTGAAGACAGGCAGACAAGGAGTTCAGTGTTACTGTACCTGTACTGAACACATGTGATACTGTGCGGTATTCAAATACTGTATTAAAGAAGATCATTCTGAAACTGTAGCTTGTCAAGTCGGTAGTTAAAAAAAATCAGCGAAGTGGTCAAAAACATAATTCTCAATAATAATTATCTTGTTTTAACTAGTAATAGTTGTCAAATAACCTGTTCCTTTTCTCAACAGAGGTGAGGATGACCAATCACAGTTGTTTGTGTTAACACAAAAGCACTTCATAGATATTGCAGGAGCGATTATTCATGTATATCCCATGTATTCAGAATTAATGGATTTAGGCAATCTTCTTCGGTACAAACGTCTAATAAAACAAATGGCATATTGTGTCATATGGATTTTGTGTCATGACACTGTGTGTGTGTGTACAGTGTGCCTACAGATGTGTTTCCTCTAATAAGTCTGTTGTGACATATTCAAGGGATGTTGGGATGCTTTGGACCTTCTTGCTGTCCGCTGGCTGAGTGGGAGGATTGATTTCATCATCAAAGTGCATCAACAAGAACAGCCACAGGCTACCAGATAGAGTAGACAAGAGAGGAGTTTAAAAATATCACACATACACAATGGACGTACCGTTATGGTTTCATCTCACCGCAAAACAGCATTTAAAAAAAAAAAAAAAAGTAAAATCTTTTGAGAGGTAAGCTCACACAGTAAGCTGAATTAAGCTACAAATGAAAACATAAGACGACAAAATAGAGCTGAAAAAAGTCTTTGCCTTTACTCAAACATAAGATAAGATAAAATAAGATAACACCGGGTGAAATGTAACAAATAAACTGAACATAAATGAAGTTATGACAAAATGTTCAAGAATTGGGTTGCTTTAGCTCAATTTAATTAACTAAATAACAAGCAGTGTGTTTTTTCCCACCGGAAAATCTCTGCATTCTTCAAAATTCCACGATTCTACAGGAAAACAATTCCTTAAGCCCACAGTCTCAAATCCTCAAGAACCTCAAATGCACACATACACACACACTCAGTCTCACCGTCGCTCCTCTCTGAGTCTGACAGCACATGTTCGTTTGTGCATGTGGGTTAACGCTGATCAAGGGATTCCCAGACATGATGAAAGAGCTTTAAAATGGTTGTGAAAACAGTTCACCGTGTCTACAGACACACAAACATGTGATATGAACGTGCTGGATAACTGAGGTGAGTGTAGGATGAGAACGTGTTGTCAACGAGTGTGTACGTGTTAAGAGCTGATATGAGTGGCTGTGTGTGTGGGGGGAAGTGTTTAATGAAAGCCCTCACTGAAGTGGGGCCAAGGTGATATTTGGATGGTGGTGCTTAACCAGTGAGCTATGATGGCTGATGATAGGAAAGGATAAACTCAATATATATGTACATGAGGTATATGAGTAATGTGTCATTTGAACACAAAATTTAAACATGCAATGCAGTGTGACATATACTGTACTACAGCTTGAAGAAATACTGTTGAATACTATACTATTTCACATACTATATTTTAAGAAGTATATTTGTATATTTAACAACATACAGTGAAGTCTAGAGCAGGAAAAAAAATTTAACTAGATGGCTGCTGAATAGAAGTATTAATTTATTAAAAATCAAAACAAAACAAAACATTACTGACCCCAAACATTAGTGTATTCACTGTGACAATTTTATTGAATTAAAAAGAACAGAAAAATCCAAGTGTTTTGAGATCTACTGTACACTGCTATGTAAATAGTTAACATCTCCTCGCACTCTTAAAAACCATTTCTTCATCTTGCTGACCTCATATTCAGACTCTTCCTAACTGCAATAATATTCCTCATTTAGTTCCACATCCATGTTCAGCTCAGTTTGTGATCTGTATTTGTGAATACTGAGTGTTTCCTTGCCTTAACTCTATGAACCCTCAAAATATGTGCACATTTTAGGAAAAGGGGGAAATGATGCTAGGATGCTGTTGCCATGGCATCACTGTCAATCACTGCAGTCCCAACAGTAGCCGCACAATGACCCTTGCTGAGCCTTTCTCTTGAAACTGACAGAATGTATGAGAGAAAAGGGAATGAGGCCAAAGGGAAGGATGGTGCGTAGGAAGTACCTTTTATTTGAATCACTTTCATTGAATAGACCTCACTCTGTTTTTGGGTCCTTCAGCGGTGAAGCTGATAAAAGCTGGAATGTGGATTATATGATGTGTCCTTCAATCATATCTAACAAAACTATTAAAAATGCATAGCAGTGTCGCTCTCAGATGAGGAGTGCTATACTGTATGTAGGTCAGCTGTATTGTGGATGTATGTATTTCACAGCGAGAAGCGTCTGAATTCCTCACTGTGCTCTTTGTTTACAGCCGAGCAGGTTTGATCCGCTCCATGACTCTCAGTATTGATCAGATCAATCAAACAGTGTGTGGGCCAAATGTATGTCTACTGACCACTCAGTGGTAAAGACTCTGGCCATGCAACCAGAGCACAGACTACTAAAGCTGAGTATTTCACATCAAAACAAAACAATTTCATCATGTATTATGCTGTATGCCGCTATAGCATCGGTTTGTAAATTGGAATGACATAACATTTAGTAAACGGGTCAATACTATATAAAAAAGAAAACATGGCAAGTTCTTAGAAATGTACTCCTTTTCAAGAAAAGTTTCAGTTTAAAGACTGAAAGTAAAGTAAAAATAAAACATTTTGATTACAATTAACAATCTTGTATGTGTAATTTTCAAAAATTATATATTTTCTAATATAATATAACATAATATAACATAATTATTTCCTTTTTTGTCCTGCATATTTGTTTCTGCACAACATTATATTTTGGCGGACAAGTTTTTCAAATATGAAAAAAATGTGATTGACTTTATGCCCAAAAAAATAAAAATTAATTATAAAATTTCCATCAAAAAGAAGTGTTTTCAAGCATGTACTTCTACAAGTATATATTTTGTTAATTTGACAGACATTGAAACCGTCCTTTGAACGTAAAACACAACACAATGCAATCTGTAATTCATGCATTGCACAATTAATAGAGAAAATTAGCACATTAACATGGTATATTGGGCCATATTTTTACAAACTTTTCTAAGAGTCTAGATAGGATTAAAAAAAATATGCCCAAATGAAAGACATTTTTTAGCCAAACAGAATTTCTGCATCCTACCCTCAAATTCACTTTCCTTCAAGCAGTGCCAAAAAGAAATTAAAAAAATATCAATCTCTGTTTCCACATTAGCTCAGACTAAACAATCTTTTTATCCCAAAGCAAAACATGATTAAATGGCAAGAAGTCCAGAAGATCAATCCATACACAATTTTCAGTCTCACCATGAGTGAAGTGTCATCAAAATCCATCCAGTGTCCTATGACAAAGAGAGGATGCAACCCATGTATCAGTCAATTAAGACTTCTCTCTTCATTCTATTTCCTTCCTGTGTGTGTGTTTGAGCGAGAGAGAGAGAGAGAGAGAGAGAGAGAGAGAGAGAGAGAGAGAGAGAGAGAGAGAATCACTTCACACCTTGTTGCACGCTCTAATAAAATCATCTCCCCTGTTTACAAATCACCTGCTGGTCCAACTCACAGCCAGCTCCAGAAACACACACTCACCCGCTTTACCTGTGTGTCTTGTGTACAGGCTTTTAAATATCAAACTTTACAGAGATACACACATCCTCTGTGACTCCACGCTGTGTTAGTGCACCAACAGCTGAAAATACAAATGAGGAGCAGTAGCAGAGCTTTTAACACCAATAATATCAAAATATAGACACACACCAACACAGATGCTCTTATCATCTCAGTAAGCTCCATTAGCCACCTCTCAAGTCTTTCCTGTTCAGACATTAAAAACTAAATTAATGTTGCTTCTCCTTCTTAGAGTAGGCTCTTTTTATCTATTCCTGTTCCAAACTGTCTAAATCTATCAACTATCACACTGCACATCTTCAGACCGTTTGATCAAAGGCAACAGTAAGTTCAGCAGAAGAGCACCAAGTTTAGAAGTTCACTATTTCTGCTGGAAAACATATAAGATTCAGATGAGGGCTGTCAATTGACTTTTCAGTTGTGTCCCTGGACCACAAAACCAGTCATAAGGGTTAATTTTTTGAAATTGAGATTTGTATATCATCTGAAAGCTGAACAAATAGGCTTTCCATTCATGTATGGTTTGTTAGGATATGACAAGCCGAGATACAACTATTTGAAAATCTGGAATCTGAGGGTGCAAAAAAATCAATCAAATATTGAGAAAGTCGCCTTTAAAGTTGTCCAAATGAAGTTCTTAGCAATGCATATTACTAATCAAAAATTTAGTTTTGATATATTTACAGTCGGAAATTTACAAAATATCTTCATGGAACATGATCTTTATTTACAGTCCTAATGATTTTTGGCATTAAAGAAAAATCAATAATTTGGACCCATACAATGTATTTTTGGCTATTGCTACAAATATACTCCAGCGACCTAATACTGGTTTTGTGGTCTAGGGTCACAACTGTCATGAAATGCATTTTTTTTAAATTATTTTAAAATGTTTCTGGAGGTGCACTTATAATCTCTATATGCTTTTTTCTCCATCAAAAACCGTCATAATTTAGACATAAATGTTCAGTTTCTACATTTAATTTAGCTTTGGTTTGTGATCGCTCCATTGGAGTTGCATTTTTGCTGACAGACTTCAGTGTAAAAGCTCCCTGCTATGATTGGCTAACAACTTTACATGTGCAATACACAATTAATCCACATGACTCCAGTCTATCAATTAACACCTTGTGAATTGAAACACTGAATGTTAAAAAAATTATGTATGCGTTTAAACCATTTAAAACATGCATCTGGCCAAAATACCATAGTCCATAATTTGTAATAATGCTTATTCCAGTGAAAAAGTCCATCACATTCAATTGAGCAAAATATTTTTTTTTTTTGTAAACAATGCTTGATCTTAGCATATTCCTTATTTAGACAAAACAGCTTTTTCACTGGAGAGAGCAATATTACGGATTGAGAATTCATATTTTAGCCAACAACAAAAGAATGTCTGTTATGAATGTCTTAACATTGAATTCATTATTACAAAAATTCACAAGATGGTAATTGATGGAGTGTAATTCTGTAGATTAGTCATTAGATTTTCAGCAATTTCAAAACCAAATTCAGAAAAAAAAAAAAACAGCTTAAACTAGCCTAACATACTGTAGCTTGCAGGTCTAGCTAACCAGGCAAGTCTAATCTATTTTCTCAGCAGGAATATTAAGTCTGAATCTTGTATGTGTCTGTAGAATGCTTATGTAATCATCTGAGAGTATACTTATATCAGAATGACCTTGTTTTATTCAGAGAACTTTAAACTTGTTAAAGGTATTGAAAGTCTTTGCATGTTTTTAGGCCAGAAATATTACAGTGGCTGAGGGGGGAAAAAAATAACACACATCTTCTTTATTCTATGCCTACATCCGTTTCAACCATCATCCTTTAAAGTTACCATGAAATCGAAATTCACAATTTTCATGTTTTATGGAATATTGCAGTGTTTATGAGTACATGAGATTGCAGTAATTACTGTAGCAAACAAAAACGTTACAACCATCCAATTAATTTGGGTTGACCCATACAGCAGTCCTGCAAACAGTGGCACTGGAAAACCTCACTGTCACTCAAAATTCAAGGATGAGTTGTTGGGACCTCCTCTCTGGTGTACCCGCAGCTGTGAACTCATGCTGTCAGTCATCGTGTATGGTACTAGTGCTGTCACCTCATCTCATGTGCACACTAGAGACCAGATGTTATTCTGCTGTCATAATGACCAGAGCTGTCAAAGAGGAACAGCAATCTATTAGGGACACAGACAGTAACTTACACATCAAGTTTACAATTTGAACCCTGTGAATAGTTATATTCATAGTTCATGAGTTAGTTAGGATACAATCACCTTTTTTGCTTGATAATCCAAAAGCAAAGCTCAAAACTCAATGAGTCGAGTACTGAAGTACTCTTCAGCACACTTTGAATATGAAATATGAAAACAATACTTAAGAACATGCTTACTGTATTGGACCTTAAAATAAAATGTGACCAAAGTCATATGAGTTTGGAACAACATGAGGGTGAGTAAATAATGATGTAATTAGTGTGAACATTTGGAGTGAACTCTCTCTTTAAAACTGAGATCAGCAGACGAGCAGGACTTCTGAAAATGGCTTCTCCACAAAATCGTTCCCCATCATGTGGCAGCCATAAAATAACCGGTGCAGAAATTAGAAAAAAAAAAGACAAGGTGCAGTATCCGAGGTGCGGAAATTTCTGCTGAGTCCCTCGGAGCATGAAAGATTTAGAGGAACCATTGGTGGAGGACTGAGTCTGTTATTTATAGAGCTGTGCACTGATAGAACACGGTCAGCCCCTGCACCATCATATCACTCCCAACACTGCCATCAAGAGTTAACACTGCTAACACAGCTGCTATGCCAGCTCAACAGATTCAGAGTGGAGGTAAAGAAACACAGCCATGGGTCTAAGAGCACAACATAGTGCAAACCTACAACATTTCTAACTGGAAAAGAGGGAATAAAGGCAGTTCGTTTCTCAAGAACCCAAGACTTTGCATATACAGTCCTCTTTGTTGTATCCTACCTGCTTGTTTCAAGTGTTAATCAACCGAAAAAGTCAAATAAGAACAGTAACAAACTCCTCCACTTGTGCAAAGTGCTGTGGGCAATATTTGCCAATGCACAAAAGCACATACACAGGAAACCGTATGCCATCTGGGCACCTTTCAAATGCTATTTTCAACATACTGTGATTTGGGATGGGCCAATGATGGGCCAAATCTAATTTTGTGCACTATGTAGAGCGGAGAGCATGGGAATTGATATGTAAATCATGTTACACTAAAACAGACTGTAGACGAAGCCACTGTTGTTGCTGGATTCAAAATATTGTGTATATTCCTGATTAACTGGTCTATATTTAATTCACTTTGAAATGATTGGCATTAGATAACTGTGCTTGATTGGCAATTCTGCATACACTGTATATATCGACTCATTGGCCACTTTATTAGCTAAACTGTTAACACTTTAGAATAGGGACCAATTCTCACTATTAACTAGTCACTTATTAGCATGCCTATTATTAACATATTGGCTGTTTATTAGTATTTATAAAGCACATTTTCTGCATGACCATATTCTACATCCCTAATCCTACCCAATACCTCAACTTAACAACTACCTTTCTAACTATTATAAGCAGCAAATTTGGAGTTTATGAACTCAACTCAATGCATTTAGGCATGCAGACATGGTCAAGATGATCTACCTGCTGAAGTTCAAACCAAGCATCAGAATGGAAAAGGAAGGTGATTTAAGTGACTTCAGAAACTGCTGATCTACTGGGATTTTCAAGCATTTCATCTCTAGGTTTTGCAGAGAATGGTCCAAAAATGTCGCTGACCATGTCCATGCCATGAACTGACATAAACATGAACAATCAGCTAATTTTGCATTACATTATTGTTTTAACTGGTTGGAGTGTTTAGTAACATAGCACTTCTGCTTACAGTTGTATTCTAGCCACAGTCAAATTCCAAACATCACATACATCCGCAATCCTATTACCACTGCCATATTCTCATCCACAAACATGTACACAAACAGAATAAACAAACAGCACACACAGCCCTGCTAAGCCACTGATGCTGTCTTATAGAGTGTCAACTGTCTTTCCTGAAGATGAGTGAGAGGGAAGACAGGGATGTTTGGGACAGGAGAATAGGATGCATCACAAACTAAAAGAGAAGACATGAAAACAGACACAAAAATGAGCAGAAAGGGATGAGAGGCAGAAGGAGTGAGGCACAAAGACAGACAACACAAGATGACTGATGATTTGAGTAGGAGAGAAAATAAAATGTAAGAATAATTCCATCGAAACAAAGGAAATGGTGTTGGACAGATTGTGAAAATTAACATTTTAAGGCGAGAAGAATTATGTTCAGAGAAAGGGTGAAGCAAAGGATAGACAGGGAGAGATAGGGATGGTCTCTAGGCTCCCAGTGCAGTGAGCTCCAGGCACCAGAAGTGAGATGTGACTGAATACATTACAGTCAAACAAGAGGAACGCATATCATAACTCAACTGGCGCTCTCATCTGCCTCTCAGTCTTTCTCTGCACACATTCGCACAAGCCAATTAGTCATCCATAGTATGAAACATGAGCTAAGCTAGCCAAACAAATGGATGCAAACAGCCTTAATTCATACCCGCTTTAGCAACCGTGTCACCATTGGACAGTCGCTCATCGTATTCCCCCGAATGTGTTTGTGTGTTATGATCTGGACTGCGGCTCCAGTTGCACGCATGACGAAACAAACCTGCAAAAACCTGAACCGCAATCGAGAAACCAACGACAACCATAACTCAAGACTTTCAAAAAGAGAGAATTGAGATAAGAGAGAAATGAGGAAGCCAGCTATCAGTCAATCTCTCTGTCCCTCTCAAATACACTTCAGTATGTAGCATGTTACTGTGCACAGTATGATCATTTTCCAACCCAGAAACATAAAAAAATATGTGCCTGGGGTGACATTTTGTAACGGTAACAAATGGGTGAGGAAGCAAATGCAAGAGTTAAATGTAATGTTTATTGATAACAGGAATGTAACTGAGTCCAAGGGAAACAATGGTGATAACAGCGATGGCAGACGATGATCCAGGAAGTGGTGGTGAGTAGATGCAGCAGGAGAGAGCGTGACACAGGCCTGAGATGAGCAGTCCGTGGTGGTAGTCGGTGCATCCGTGTGGTGAAGAGTGGACGGGGTTCCGGGGAAGACAACAGCGAACAAACAGCACAGAGGAACAAGGACAAGAACCAGGCAACCAGACGGGAAACTGCATAAAACGCTCTGACAAACACAAGACGGAAGACAGGGCAATAAATAGGGATCAGGTGATGAGTACCAGCTGGTGCAAATGAACAATCAACGGCGACGCCCACATGAAACAATCAGTGCAGACGAGCGACACACAAAACTCCACCCACATAGTGAAAACCTGAGACCACGGTTTACCAACCGTGACAGTACCCTCCCCTCTAGGAACGCCCCCTGGCGTTCCCAACCGACCCTACCTGTCGATTGTAATCATCAATCAGGGAGTGATCCAGTATGTCCCTAGCAGGTACCCAACTCCTCTCCTCCAGACCGTAACCTTCCCAGTCCACCAAATACTGGAATCCTCGTCCCCTCCGTCTCGAGACCAGAATACAATTAACCGAATAAGTGGGTTCCCCATCTACGTGACGCGGCGGGGGGAGAACCGGGGGTGGGCGGGTTAATTCGTGAATAAAACACAGGTTTATTTTTGGACACATGGAAGGCGGGATGAATCCTCCTGTACGCCGGAGGTAGTTTGAGGCGGACTGTCACCGGACTAATTATCTTGGTGACAGGAAACGGGCCAATAAATTTGGGAGCTAACTTATTAGAAACGGAACGGAGAGGAATGTTAGTAGTAGAAAGCCACACTTTTTGACCCACGACGTATACGGGAGGCTTCGACCGGTGGCGATCGGCTTTGGCCTTGGTACGCCTCCTCACTTGGAGCAGAGTCTCACGGGCTCTGGTCCACGTGCGGTGGCACCTCTGGACAAAAGCGTGAGCGGAGGGGACCGCGACTTCAGATTCCAGACTGGGAAAAATAGGTGGCTGGTAACCTAAACTACATTCAAACGGAGAGAGGCCCGTAGATGACACTGGTAACGAGTTATGAGCGTACTCAACCATAGAGAGTTGTTGGCTCCAGGAAGAAGGATTCTTGGAGACCAAACATCGCAATGTTCGCTCTAAATCTTGGTTGGCTCGCTCAGACTGACCGTTGCTCTGGGGGTTGTAACCCGAAGACAGACTAACCGTCGCTCCTAACAATTTACAAAACTCCTTCCAAAATTTGGATACAAATTGGGATCCCCTGTCAGAAACCACGTCTACCGGGAGGCCATGTAACCGAAAGACGTGATCAATAACAGTGACCGCTGTCTCCTTGGCTGAAGGTAATTTGGGCAAGGGAATGAAATGTGCCGCCTTCGAGAACCGGTCCACTACGGTTAAAACAACCGTCATGCCATTAGAGGGCGGGAGGGCGGTAACAAAATCTAGAGCGATATGGGACCAGGGTCTCGAAGGGACAGACAGCGGCTGAAGAAGCCCATCCGGAGGTCGGTTAGACGACTTACCACTGGCGCAAACTGAACAAGCCAAAACAAAATCGTGAACGTCGCGAGCCATACGTGGCCACCAGAATCGTTGCTTAACTAAACCCTTGGTTCGGCTTATCCCTGGATGACAAGCTACATTAGAGCAGTGACCCCACTGAATAACGTTGGACTGTAACTCCTCCGCACAAATAAGCGATTCGGTGGGCATCCGGGCGGAGGCGTTACCCCTTCTAAGGCCGTCCTGACCTTCGATTCGACCTCCCATACGAGTGCTGAGACGACTATATTCTCAGGTAAAATACACTCGGGAGTCACCGGGCGTTCGGAAGGATCAAAAAGACGTGACAAAGAATCGGGTTTAACGTTTTTGGAACCCGGGTGGTACGATAGAGAAAAAATCAAAACGACCGAAAAAAAAAGTGCCCACCGAGCCTGCCTGGAATTGAGTCTTTTGGCAGTTCTAATGTATTCTAGGTTCTTATGATCGGTCCAAACGATGAAAGGTACCCCCGACCCCTCCAACCAGTGACGCCACTCCTCTAATGCTAATTTGACGGCCAACAATTCTCTGTTACCAATGTCATAATTGCATTCTGCAGGAGATAACCGATGCGAAAAAAAACGCGCACGGATGCATCTTGTCGTCTGAGGCAGCACGTTGGGAAAGAACTGCACCTACTCCCACCTCTGATGCGTCGACCTCCACCACGAACTGCCGTGTGGGATCAGGGGCTACTAGGATGGGAGCCGAAACGAAGCGGCTCTTGAGGTTGGTAAATACAGTTTTCGGCTGTATTAGACCACCTGAACGGAGTACTGGGGGAGGTCAAGGCGGTCAGAGGTGAGACTAGTTGGCTGAAATTACGAATAAAAAACGTCGATAAAAATTGGCGAACCCCAGAAAACCGCCGTAGGGCCTTACGGGGAATCTGGACTTGGCCAATCTATCACAGCCCTAACCTTGTCAGGATCCATACGTATTCCCTCAGACGAGACGATGTACCCTAGGAAAGGAACAGACTGTGCATGGAATACGCATTTCTCCGCCTTGACAAAAAGACCATTCTCTAGCAATCTCTGGAGCACTCGTCTGACGTGTTGCACGTGTTCCTGGAGAGATGAAGAAAAAATCAGTATGTCATCCAGGTAAACATATATAAACTGATCTACCATATCTCTCAACACGTCATTCACGAGTGCTTGGAAAACCCCTGGCGAATTGGAGAGCCCGAACGGCATAACCAAGTATTCAAAGTGCCCTCTAGGGGTGTTAAAGGCGGTTTTCCAATCACCCCCCCACATGACAAAAACCAAATCACAAACGTTACGTAAATCCAGTTTTGTGAAGACGGATGCTCCCTGTAACCTCTCGAAAGCCGAAGACATCAACGGCA
The DNA here is from genome assembly GCF_018340385.1 of Cyprinus carpio. Classification (NCBI taxonomy): domain Eukaryota; kingdom Metazoa; phylum Chordata; class Actinopteri; order Cypriniformes; family Cyprinidae; genus Cyprinus; species Cyprinus carpio. The sequence goes on from NC_056601.1 coordinate 20,773,948, forward strand.
AAGGATAAGTATTCTTTACCGTGATGTTGTTCAGCTCTCGGTAATCAATACAAGGTCGCAGAGAACCATCCTTCTTCCCCACAAAAAAAGAATCCCCCCCCCCGCTGGAGAAGAAGGACGGATGAACCTCGATGCTAGAGAATCAGAAATATATTTCTCCATGGCCTCCCTCTCAGGAACTGATAGAGAGTAAAGCTTGCCCTTAGGCGGAGACTTCCCTGGTACTAAGTCTATGGCACAGTCATAGGGACGATGCGGAGGAAGAGAAGCAGCGCGGGACTTACTGAACACTTCCTTCAGGTCCAGGTACTCCGCGCGGGCACGTTTGACAAAACCGTAGCCTCCTCCTGAAACACAGACACAGACACAGCAGAGCAAGCAGAAACAAGACAAGACTCATGACAACATTTACTCCACGAAGTGATGGTGTTGGAACCCCAATACACTCGTGGGTTGTGTTTGACAAGCCAGGGGTGACCAAGTACGATGGGAGCCACAGGGGAGTCCATGAGGAGGAAGGGGATGTTCTCAGTGTGGTTGCCGGAGGTAAGAAGGGTAATGGGACCAGTGGTATGGGTGATGCAGGGTAGTACTTGGCCATTGAGTGCGTTGACGGTGATCTGATGGGAAAGGGGAGTGATGGGGAGTTTCAGGTGTTGTGTGCGAGGTTAGTGTCCATGAAGTTACCCTCTGCCCCCGAGTCCAGAAGGGCGTGACAGGTGTGCGTGTTGTTGGCCCATCTCAGTTTCACCGGAAGGAGAGTTGATGTTGTTGAGGACTTCCCGGCGGAGATCCCACCCGATAGTAGCCTCAAATTTACTACCGGGCTGGCTCTTTTACTGGGCAAGAGAGTAGAAAGTGTCCAGAGCCGCCACAATACAGGCACAGTCCTCGGGACCTCCGCCTCTCTCTCTCCTCCCGGGTCAGTCGAGCTCTACCCACCTGCATGGGCTCATGATCGAAGACGGAACCGACCGTGTTCTCTCTACTCGAGCTGCCACTCTCTAGGGTGCTTGGGAGACGTGGGGGACAGGCGTGTGCCCCCAGACGCTCGATGCGGGCATCCACGCGGAGCGCCAGGTCGATGAGTCCATTGAGGCTGGTGGGCAACTCGAGGAGGTAGATCTCCTTGTGAACACTGTCGGCCAACCCATGCAGGAACATATCCCACTGCGCCTCCTCGTTCCACTTGCACGCAGCCGCCAAGGTGCGAAACCTGATGGAGTAATCCGCCACAGAGAGATTTCCTTGCTTGAGTTCCGTCAGCTCGCGGGCCGCCTCCTTGCCGGCCGCGGCACGGTCGAATACCCTCTTCATCTCCTCGGAGAGGGAGTGGAACGAGGCGCAGCATGGATCTCGGTTCTCCCACACCGCCGTTCCCCACAGGGCAGCCCTCCCAGAGAGCAGAGTCAGCACAAACGCCACCTTGGACTCCTCGGTCTCAAAGGTGCGAGGCTGCAGAGAGAAATGCATGGAACACTTGGTTATGAATGTTCTGCAGTAATTAGGCTCACCGGAGTAGTTCTCGGGAACTGGTAGGCGTGGTTCGGGTCGATAGCTGGGTTCGGTGCTAGCCCGGGGAACCAACGGTGCGGGTGGCGCAGCGGGAATGGTCAGCTGTTGGATCTGCTGGGTGAGCTCGGACACCTGTGTCACCAGTGCTTGGACAGTGCGTCCGGTGTTGACGATGCTCTCCTGCTGCTGATCCATGTGGTTGACACTGTGGTGAATGAATTCGGAGAGTGAGGTGGAACTTGCTGCTTCCATAGTCGGTCAGAGCGTTCTGTAACGGTAACAAATGGGTGAGGAAGCAAATGCAAGAGTTAAATGTAATGTTTATTGATAACAGGAATGTAACTGAGTCCAAGGGAAACAATGGTGATAACAGCGATGGCAGACGATGATCCAGGAAGTGGTGGTGAGTAGATGCAGCAGGAGAGCGTGACACAGGCCTGAGATGAGCAGTCCGTGGTGGTAGTCGGTGCATCCGGTGGTGAAGAGTGGACGGGGTTCCAGGGAAGACAACAGCGAACAAACAGCACAGAGGAACAAGGACAAGAACCAGGCAACCAGACGGGAAACTGCATAAAACGCTCTGACAAACACAAGACGGAAGACAGGGCAATAAATAGGGATCAGGTGATGAGTACCAGCTGGTGCAAATGAACAATCAACGGCGACGCCCACATGAAACAATCAGTGCAGACGAGCGACACACAAAACTCCACCCACATAGTGAAAACCTGAGACCACGGTTTACCAACCGTGACACATTTTTGCAAAAATTATTGTATATGTTGCTTTTTGCATGTTTCATGGCAGTTTGAGTGAGATGCCCAGTGAGTGGCGCTAAAAAGCATATTCAGTTATTCCCGAAACAGAAAAACATGAATATGCCAACATTTTTTTTACATCTGGTTCATACTGTACTGTACATGTACAGGATCATAGCAGTTCAGAAATTAAATGTCGGGATTGGTGCTAAAAGGTTAATGCTTTAAAATAATGTACCCCCTACACTACCCCCAGCCTAAACGTAACTAATAGTGTCAATAAAAGCAAATGTGAGATAAAAATAAATTTACTGAAGCAACCATGCCATTTTTGTCTGCTTCTACATGTTTTTGTTAAATTGTGTTTTACAGGACTTGTACCCTAGCGCTTGTATCAGGTGAGCTACTGAACAAGTTTACCATGTCAGAAAAACAAATACATATGGTTCTGGTTATGCGATGCAAACATTAAAATGTATTTGTTTATAAATCATGCACTGTGGTAAAAGTGTTCTGAGGTCATTTTGTAATGTAACATAGTTTTATGGATAGGGGTTTGTCTGCGCTGGGCCCCCTCTCTGGTCAGGGCCCTTGGAGTTTTTTTAAATGCAAGCAAATTAAACATTTTGATAATAAACTTGTTTAATAGAATGCAATGGCATTTAATACAATAATTAATACAATAGTTTGTGTTCTGATTCTAATTTTGTATATTTTTAGGCAGTATATACTGTGTGGTATTCAGTCAGAGAGTTCAATAGGATTCCATTACAAAATCACCCAACAATTCTGAATGTGAGTGATATTTCCCTGGATGTCTTTCGTTAATGCGTCAGATGTCTCAAAAAAGTGACAAAAGTTTAAGAAACCAATTTATGGCTCAGGTTACAGCCTGAATAAACCTGCACGCAAATACTGGCCATAGAGATGAATGGGAATATTAATGGATAGATCTTTCCATTTAATACAGACCTTGTCACACACATTCTCTCTTACACATACACACATGCAAACTTTTCTCCTCTATATGTGAGCTCCACAAGCACAGCAGGAGCAAACTCAATGAATAACTCCCCTGTCTCATTACGAATATCCCATGGACCTCATTACCTTTGTCTGAGATATTCAAAGAAACAATATTTCAGCCAATCAGTCTGACTGCCAGAGGCTCTTTAATGTCTGACTGTGATGTCACCAGTGTCTGATTGGATGACACTTACTGTAGGAAGGTTTGACTGATACAGTAAATACTGGTGTTTAACTGGTGTGTTTGCAGGAAAACAACTTGTTCTGAATGTAGAATAAGATCAAATCAGTCCTCAAGCACCAACCTCAGTCCTGCAGTGATGTGGATGAAAGTCTGAACTGGTCGTATGTTCATGTAGCTGAGCGTTTCCGTGGGCCCTGGGGAGAGCTGACACGGCGGCCCACAGTCTGCTCGGCATAACGACACTCTCTTAAGAGCGATGGAGCAGAGGCAGAAAGATCAGTGTCTTTTTACTCTTTATTTTCAGAGATTAATCAAAAAAGGAAGGCCAACTGAAGTGGGGAAAAAAGAGTGGGAAGAACAACTCGCACTGTGAAAGAGAAATATTTTATGAGAGAGATAACAAGAGAGAGAATAAGAGATTAGTTTTCGCACTGAAACTGGCAATTATTAGAACAGGGAATCCTGCAATCACCGCTAATAAGACTAATAAGCATAACAGGCATGTGCCGGACTGCAAACAGTGTTTTGTTTCATGCTGACAGTACAGAATTACAGTTAATATGCTTGGTTATAGCAAAGAGACTCATTGTGATTGTTATAGTTATGGTCAAAACAACAGCTTTTATTTCTTTTTAACCTGCTGATGTGATTTTAGCATTATTGAACTGAATTGCACAAATTAACACTTCTCACACTTCCTATGTAAAAAAAAAAAAAAGAAAAAACAAAAAAAAGGTTTGCTTAATTGTATTGAATTTGCAACCGACATAAAAGTTTCAATAGATGTTACAGTGAATTATAATTTAGTTTACCTTAAAGCTGCAGTCTGTAATTTTTTTTTGGTCAAAAATTATCCAAACTCAATTTTTGGGCAAGTACAATCAACCTTACCTATCTCCTTACCTTTGCCCGATTCACAACGGTAAACATCTAATAATGTTTTCTAATCTGAGTGGTACTGGCAGGTTTTCGTGGAAAATACAAGCTTGCCATCGTTCGTCTTTGTGTCATTACGTCACGTCAGTAATCATAAAGGAGTCCTTGTCACGACACGCACACAGACAGGTAGATCCAAAAGCAGTATGTTTATTGGGGTGATCCAAAATCAGAAAACATCCAGGCAAAGGTCAAAATCCAGGTAATCCGTCCAAAACAAGAAACATAGACAACATCCAGAAACACGAGAAACCAGGGAACCAGGAAACACAGGGTGACATTCAACAAGGACTCCGTGACAATGACAGACCAACCGGGGTATTTATACACAGGGAAATGACAATGCTAACGGGGAATTGGCTGAGTGCAATGATTGATAACCACGGACAGCTGAGTGCAATGAGCAGTGATGAAACAGACAAGACTATGGGAAATGCAGTTCTAAAGTGGGGTGACGATAAGGGGAAGTGAGACCTCTAGTGGCCACCCAGGGAGACACAGAACAGACACCGTGACACTACCCCCCCTCTAAGGAGCAGCTTCCAGATGCTCCTCAGAACAAAATAACCAAAAAACAAAGAGCCCAGGAGGGAGGTGGACTGGTGGAGGCAGAACAGGGGGAGGGATGGCGGGCCAGGCCCATGTAGGGGAACTGGGACCGGCAGCGATGGCTCCCCTGGTAGCCCAGGTGGCTCGGTCAGATCAGGGGGCCATGGTGGGCCCGAAAGTTCAGGGGACCACGAGGGACCAGGCAGTTCAGGTGGCCACGGTGGACCCGAAAGTTCAGGGGACCACGGGGCCAGGCAGTTCAGGTGGCCACGGTGGATCGGTCCATTCTCGTTGTGCAGACGGCCAGGGAGGAATTCGCCATTTGAGTGACCCGAACGGAACCAGCCAATCGGGGAGCCAGTAAGGAGCAGGCTGTGGCGATGGCCCGGTCACGGCCTTGGGAACGGCATCGGGAACGGCCTCAGACAAGGGCACCGCCTCGGGAACGGCCTTGGACACGGGTATCGCCTCCGGAACCATCTCGGGCCCCGCATCGGCCTCCGGAACAGCATCGGGCACCACCTCGGGAATGGCCTCAGGAACGGCATCGGACAAGGACACCGCCTCGGGAACGACCTCGGCATCGGGCACCGCCTCGGGAACGGTCTCAGGAACGGCCTCAGGAATGGCCTCAGGAACGGCATTGGACAAGGACCCCGCCTCGGGAACGACCTCGGCATCGGGCACCGCCTCGGGAATGGCCTCGGGAACGGCATCGGACAAGGACACCGCCTCGGGAACGACCTCGGCATCGGGCACCGCCTCGGGAACGGTCTCAGGAACGGCCTCAGGAATGGCCTCAGGAACGGCATTGGACAAGGACACCCGCCTCGGGAACGACCTCGGCATCGGGCACCGCCTCGGGAACGGTCTCAGGAACGGCCTCAGGAATGGCCTCAGGAACGGCATTGGACAAGGACCCCGCCTCGGGAACGACCTCGGCATCGGGCACCGCCTCGGGAACGGTCTCAGGAACGGCCTCGGGAATGGCATCGGACAAGGACACCGCCTCGGGAACGACCTCGGCATCGGGCACCGCCTCGGGAATGGCCTCAGGAACGGCATCGGACAAGGACACCTCCTCGGGAACGACCTCGGCATCGGGCACCGCCTTGGGAACGGTCTCAGGAACGGCCTCAGGAATGGCCTCAGGAACGGCATTGGACAAGGACACCACCTCGGGAACGGCCTCGGGCACAACCACCTCCTCATCCTCGGGAACGGCCTCAGACAAGGACACCGCCTCGGGAACGACCTCGGCATCGGGCACCGCCTCGGGAACGGTCTCAGGAACGGTCTCAGGAACGGCATCGGTCACCGCCTCGGCATCGGGAACAACATCAGGCACCGCCTCGACCTCCGGAACAGCCTCGGTCTCGGGCATTACATCGGGAACCGCCTCGGCCACCGCCTCGGCATCGGGCACCGCCTCGACCACCTTCTCGGGCACCGCCTCGGCATCGGGCACCGCCTCGGCATCGGGCACCGCCTCGGTCATTGCATCGGAGACCGCCTCGGGAACCGCATCGGGAACCACCTCGGGCACCGCCTCGGCCTCGGGCACCGCCTCGGCATCGGGCACCGCCTCGGCATCGGACATTGCCTCGGGAACCGCCTCGGCCACCGCCTCGGCATCGGGCACCGCCTCGGCATCGGACATTGCCTCGGGAACCGCCTCGGCCACCGCCTCGGCATCGGGCACCGCCTCGGGCATCGGGCACCGCCTCGGCCACCGCATCAGGCACCGCCTCGGCATCGGGCACCGCCTCGGGCACCGCCCCGCCTCGGCATCGGACATTGCATCGGGAACCGCCTCGGCCACCGCATCAGGCACCGCTTCGGGCACCGCCTCGGCATCAGGCACCGCCTCGGGAACCTCGGGCACGTCCACCTGGACGACAGCGGCCTGCTCGGGAACGTCCTCCTGGACGGCAGCGGCCTGCTCGGGAACCTCCTCCTGGGCGGCAGCGGCCCGCTCTGGAACGTCCTCCTGGACGGCAGCGGCCCGCTCTGGAACGTCCTCCTGGACGGCAGCGGCCCGCTCTGGAACGTCCTCCTGGACGGCAGCGGCCCGCTCTGGAACGTCCTCCTGGACGGCAGCGGCCCGCTCTGGAACGTCCTCCTGGACGGCAGCGGCCCGCTCTGGAACGTCCTCCTGGACGGCAGCGGCCCGCTCTGGAACGTCCTCCTGGACGGCAGCGGCCTGCTCGAGACCCCCCTCCGGGCTTTGAGGAACGGCTGACGCCTGTCTCCTCCTCCTCCGCCCTCTATGATGGCGAGCCGGTGGCTCCTTGACGGAAGACTCAGGCGTTGAGTCAACCATCCTGTGCTGTGGTGCTGGGCTGGCGGCCATCTTGTGCTGTGGCGCTGGGCTGGCGGCCATCTTGTGCTGTGGCGCTGGGCTGGCGGCCATCTTGTGCTGTGGCGCTGGCTCAGCAGACGTGACGTGAACACTCCTGGGAACCTCTGGGATCTTGTTCAACCTGGAGAAGTAATTCAAAAATGTCTCCGTGGCCATCTTGGACAGTGGCGCTGGGCTGGCGGCCGTCTGGCCTCGTGGCGTGGGACTGGTGACCACCTTGTGCTGTGGCGCTGAGCTGGCGTCCATCTCGCTGGCCCTGGCAGTGGCATCATTGGCAGTGGCGCCACCATGGCGGACCTGCGCTTCTTCTCCCCTCTCCGTCCGCCATGGTGAGACAGTGGCTCTGATCCATCCCACACGAGCCCCGGATCGAAGTGGGGCCATGGTTGAGAGCGATGCTGAGCCTCCTCACGACCACTCACTCCTCTGCGACCTGCCCGGGTCCCACGAAAAGATGACCAGGCGGGTTCCCTCAAACTCCATCCTTCTCTCCCGCTCGATGGCTGGGGGAGAAACTCCAAAAAACATACCGCTGGATCTAGGCATGACGGAGTCCTTCTGTCACGACACGCACACAGACAGGTAGATCCAAAAGCAGTATGTTTATTGGGGTGATCCAAAATCAGAAAACATCCAGGCAAAGGTCAAAATCCAGGTAATCCGTCCAAAACAAGAAACATAGACAACATCCAGAAACACGAGAAACCAGGGAACCAGGAAACACAGGGTGACATTCAACAAGGACTCCGTGACAATGACAGAACAACCGGGGTATTTATACACAGGGAAATGACAACGCTAACGGGGAATTGGCTGAGTGCAATGATTGATAACCACGGACAGCTGAGTGCAATGAGCAGTGATGAAACAGACAAGACTATGGGAAATGCAGTTCTAAAGTGGGGTGACGATAAGGGGAAGTGAGACCTCTAGTGGCCACCCAGGGAGACACAGAACAGACACCGTGACAGTCCTAGCTAGTAGGCTATATCACACGTGAGGATGCTGCAGTGTAAATGTATTAAGTGCAAATAATAAGTGCAGCCATAATCAAAGTATGCTACTCTCTCTCAATATTCAAAGTTCAAATAGAGACCCAATTTCCCAAGCATGATACAGATAGACAACTTCACAGCCTATTATAGCTTATATACTATTATTACACGGCTCTGTGGAATACTTGATTCTGATTGGTCAGTCACGACATTCCCAGGTTTGTTATCCCTGGATAACAACCTGTAAAAGCTAATAACAGAGGCTCATCCGGGTAACAGCAGTCGGCGCTGTACTCTTGATTGAACTATTTTTTCTTGGTGGAAGCTTTGCGTTTGTTTAGCTAATAAAATATTAAAACTCGATTCAAAATATTGTACAATTATTTAATTATGTCATCCTGGTATCACGGACTCGCTCTTGTTTCATACAAACGCAGCTGCTGCCATTTTGCTACGATTGTTTTGTACACTTTAATGGATTATAAGAGAACTAACAAACTGGTAAGGTTTTAAAACATTTTCAAGAAATGTTGTGCATTAAGTGGTTTGACTGCACCGTTTCCCTTAAATGTCCGTCTTGTTTGAATTTGCCGCTTGCTCGCAACTGCTGTCTTCACGGAAGCTTTGCGTTCAAATATTTCAACTCAAATCAATATTTTGCATCTAATTATTTACTTATGTGGCAGGATGATGTACATCCAGCTGGTTGTTATCTCAGAATAAACCCTGACAGGGTGATCAGGACCCAGAAGCGAAGCGGGATTCTGAGATAACAACCGGCTGGATGTACATTATCCCTTACGTAAAAGCCTAGATATGTTATGTAGCTTAATTTGCATGCATCAAAGAGTCGGTTTCAAAATGCGGGATATTAAAATCACTTTTGAATGTACTTGCACGTTTTACTTTCGGTTTGGATTTAACAATCATGTGAACTCTCGGCAGTACTGGGCGTGAATTATACAATACAAGACATTCATTTTGTCAGACACTCTGCAACGAATCCCCCTTTAATGTTTCTTATGGGCCAATGAGGGTTTTTTCTGTTTGCACTTAAGTAAATTTAAAATAAAAAAAAATAAACAGTCTGGCCAAACCGAAGCCCCTTCACCCGTGGGGCACCTAGGCTGCAGCCTTGGCAAGCCTGTGCGTTAATCTGCGCCTGCTTGCTAGTATATTTGGCAGTATACTTTAAGCAAATTTCTAAGACAACAGAAGTAATTGTAATATTACATATAAAGATGGTCTTAAGTCCTACTTACGGTAAGTGGCTCAAAAACGCACTCTAAAGTTCAGCTAATTCCATTCAGTGTAAATATAAACTACAGTTGTACGCAGGGCACACACTAATGGGGTGTGAGAAACCAACATTTTAAGCTGTCATATGGTCATGTGCCACTCAGATTTTACAATGTGCCCCGCCCAACATGAGGCATGTTGTCACAAATTTTTTCATTGTTTTGGGGTAGATAAATAAAAAAAAGTATACACTGTAATTATGAAACAAACCACATATTTTTAACAGACAAGTGTGAAATTATTGTGGACAAAAATTATACACTGAACCCAATATGGATTTACACAAACTGAGAAAGTCAAAGTGTTCAAATAAAGCATTCTCCCCTAATATATACCATTCAAATGCAATTAACATGCAATAAAATTTCTGAAAATATTATATTCAGTTCAAACCTAACTATTATGTAATAAGTGCTCTATTTAAAAGTATGCTAAAGTGGACTTCTTTTTATAAGGATTTCTGTCATCCATTTCTGGAACCTGTTCGTCGAGTGGTGTTCTTCTCGCTGAGAAGACCCCCCAAAGATGCCCGATTGCAGTCATGCTTTCCTTTTTGCAGCAAGGGCTGGAGTGAAGGCTGTCTCCCTCCACCCTCAAAGTTCAGAGTGCTGCTATTGCTGCGTACCATAACCCTGTCAATGGGAAGTCTTTAGGTAAGCATGACCTTGTCATCAGGTTCCTTAGAGGGGCCAGGAGGTTAAATCCTTCCCAGACCCCCTCCATACCCTCTTGGGACCTGTCTCTAGTGCTGGAATCACTACAGCAGGGCCCATTCGAGCCTGTGCATTCAGTTGAGCTAAAGTTTCTTTCACTGAAAACTCTGCTCCTGCTTGCACTGGCCTCCATCAAGAGGGTAGGGGACCTGCACATATTTTTGGTTGATGATTCGTGCCTTGAGTTTAAACCGGCTGACTCCCAGGTAATCCTGAGGCCCCGGCCCGGCTACGTGCCCAAGTTTCCACTACACCCTTCAAAGACCAAGTGGTGAACCTGCAGGTGCTGCCCCTAGAGGAGGCAGACCCAGCCCTAGCTTTGCTCTGTCCCGTCCGAGCAATAAGATGCTACGTAGACCGGACACAAAGCTTCAGGACCTCAGACCAGCTCTTTGTCTGTTACGGAGGCCGGCAGAACGGGAATACTATCTCTAAGCAGAGGATGGCCCACTAGTGGATGTCATCACCCTGGCTTATCAGGCACAGGCTGTGCCCTCCCCATTTAGGTTGCAAGCTCTCTCAACTAGGAGTGTTGCTTCCTCCTTAGTGCTGGCTCGTGGCGCCTCGCTGACAGATATATGTAGAGCTGCGGGCTGGGCGACCCCCAACACGTTCGCTAGATTATATAGCCTTCATGTAGAGCCGGTATCCTCTTGTGTTCTCACCTCAAATGGGTAGTGGCACCGAGAGGCTTGCTAAAACTGCTCCAGAGTGTCCGTACTGTAGACCCTGTTGAGATCCTCCATCACCCTAGGCAGCCGTACGCGGCGGGATGTCTGGCGCCGGGCCTTCATGATGAATCAGTGAGAACCGTGGAAGGCTGGGTTCCATATTGAGACCTAAGCAGTACTTGTATGTGTATAGTCCACAGTATAGCCTTAGAGCCCGTGTTTCCCCGGCAGACTTCTGCCTTCCCAAGAGGGTTACAATCACCTCCAATTTCTCCATATACACCTAAACAGATGCTATATGTGTATTTGCTTCCGAAAACTCCTTCGGGAAGGATGGGGCTTCTGCAGCGTCCCTGTTCCAAGTGGAACGGGTAAATTTTCCCAGTGTTATCCAATCTCACCCAGTGAGGAAGTGCTTTGACAATGGTGTGCCGAGCCCCAGCCTACACAAAATAGGGGCTCTCACAGGGCACTGGAAGGGACAGCACCCATGCCGCTTTGGTAGGGATCCCAATTCGTCGGTCACCGATGTGACGTCGAGAGTGACCAACTGAAAGGGAACATCTCAGTTATGTAGGGTAACCTGAAGGAGGGAACGGAGACGTCACGTCCCGTCGCCACGGTTGCTGTACCACCACTGAGCCGTCGGGTCACCGGCTCAGCTCCGCAGCGGAAACCTTGTATGCATTGCACCTGCTGCCTTATTATACTCACGCTGTGATCAGCGGCAGTTGGATGCAATAATTGCATGCCAATGTGCATTGGCTCATTTAGTTTACACTCGAAGTAGATTGGTCTATCGAAGGATTATTCCAATTCGTCGGTCACGGACATGACGTCTCCGTTCCCTCCTTCAGGGAATGAGGGTTACCATACATAACCGAGACGTTTTTTATTTATTTATTTATTTTTAGTTCTGAGTGAAGTATTTCTTTGGGACAGAAGAAAGTATTTAAAATTCTACACAAACACATCAGCTTTACTGCAGTTGTCTGCTGTGAAAGACAGAAAGGATGGGATGATTTTCTTTGGTATCACCAGCAACAGATTGTCAGGGCAACCAACCCAATGCGAACATTTTGCCTGACATCAATGCACTTCCATCTCTAGCTGAATACATCCCAGGAGACACTGCAGACAGAAGCAGGATCACAGAGCGCCTGTACACTCTTCTGTACCCAGCGGAGAGGATGTACCCTGAATCATAGATCATTTACAGTGCTAAACAACCTGTCCAATAAATTTTTTCTGTCTTATTTCTCTGTTGTCTAAGCATATGTCTAGTTAAGATGAAAAAATGATTACAATAGAATTTAACTTTTTATACACCTTTTCATTCTTTATTATTATGTTATAATGGTATTGGTTGATATCAGATAATCAATTGTGCTAATCAATTAGTTTACCCGTGCTGTCATATATAAGCTCAGTTAATTTGTTTAAAAATGAATAATTTTAGAGCTGAAACAACTAATCGATTTAATCGATTAAAATCGATTATTAAAATAGTTGTCAACTAATTTAGTAATCGATTCGTTGCTAAATAATTTTTATTTGCCGTAAGCGGCTCATTTCGTGCATATTTTAAATCTGCGGTGACCAAAGTGTGGCAGTAATGAGCCACCGGAGGTTTTACTCAGCCAGTACAGCAGGAGAAGTAGCGAATAGCCAATAGCTGGCCTCGTTTTATGTCACGTGCTTCCCGCACAGCGTCTCTCTCTCTGCAGCATTCAGCGTGATGGGTGAGGCAGGCGGCAGTGAAGTAAGCTCGAGTAAGAACAAGAAAAAAGCGGAAGATAAAACTAATCGGACGAAGTCATCCAAAGTGTGGGAGCAAAAAGAGAGCAAGCCTACCTGTTAAGCCCTGAACATTTGGACATGTTGACCTTTTTGCACTGCAATGCAAAGTTTTTCTCAAATAATGAGTGAATAGTGTTCTGCCTCATTTCCCACAGGTAGTCGAATTCCTGTCAGTTCAGGCATAAGCTGCTTTGTTAACATTTTATCGCTTTATTACATTTTTGAATTTTGCACTGTTATAAGGACCACTACATATTTAAATCCGATGAAAATCACAGTGTGCAAAAGACTTTTATTTGTGCAGATTATGCAGTACAATGTTGTTTGCAAATGTTTAGTCGTAAAAGCTGATAACATTGCTTTTTAACAATTAACATGTAAAGCTTTGTCGTTTACCAGTTCATAATTCAGTTATGCAGCCTAATTATGACTGACTGAGAGAGGTTAATGTTTAAATGTATTTGAAATGCACTTTTTTCTAAGCATTCACTGCTCATTTTCACACAGCAGGTTTTTTGTGTGTCCAATTTTTTTTCTGGACAACCTTCTGATGGATTTTACTTTAAATTTTACTTTAAAATGTGAGTTCCATTCAGGTTTCATGCCATTGGCACTTTATTGGAAGGATTGTTTACAATTTCACAGCATAAGCTATAAAGCTGTTTCCCAGGTATAAGCTGTGTGTTTACAGGAAAAAAATAATAAAATGCAATTTACTGCAATTTTAATTCTGTTTTATTCTTATTCTTCGTGATAATATGTTCTGAAAGATTCCTTAATAAGCTTTGTTCGGGATGTTAAACTACTTTAGGAGCCCTAAGGATTGCCATGGTGAAAACATTATTTGAAATCTCCTTGTGAAATTTGCTAAAGTATGTATGGGTCAGTGTTTTGATTGCAGAAGAGTTTGACAAAGGATAAATAACACATAATAAAAACACAACTCCAGGTATGTTTTTGATGAGGATATGACAATGCAAAATGGTGTAAAATCTCTAAAAAGTCTATGTTGAATGATAAAGACCCTTTGTTAATAATTTACTTGGGGAAAAAATGGGCAAAACTAAAATATAAGTACATAAACCGATTCATCGATTAATCGTAAAAATAATCGACCGATTAATCGATTATCAAAATAATCGTTAGTTGCAGCCCTAAATAATTTACTAACACAGTTACATATTTATAAAATCCCATAATGAACATGCATGCTATTTACTTAAAATAGTTTAAATGTTCAGTTAAAATAATACCTAAACTGCAAGACAAACTTTTTATTTTTAGTGTTTTCATTTATTCAGAAAAAAATGTAATATACATTTATATAGTAGTCAACATCATTTATCATTTAGTTATTGACTATAACATGAATAAATAATTACCTTAATCAGCAAATTATCAGAATCAGCCAAACTTTTTACATTGGTGCATTCTCACTCTCTTAAACAATTTATTAAAAAAGCGAATTCTTTAAACTCAAAAAATAATGCTAAATAAACTATGGGAATAATGTAGTGACAAAAAAAAAAAAAGATTTAGGTTGTGTTAAGCTGTTGAATCATTGTATTTTGTTAAATTTACAAATTTACATCTTCATATAATTCTTAATATGAAGGTAAAATGTTGTCGTTTATAATGAAGGGCAATAACAAAGCACAAGATACTGTTTGAGCTACAGCCCAATACAGAAACAAAAACCCAACACTGTTAACAGAGAGAGAGATAGAGAGGCATACTTCTCCATTAGACTGATTCTTTCAGGAATCGTAATTTATTAGCATTCGTTTTTCTCACTCTTTTTTAACTCAGTCTCTATATCTTCGGAGAAACTGCAAATGGGTCAAAGCTGTAGTGTGCCTGGTTCACACTACCTGACCCAGAGGAGCACACATACACACACACACACACACACACACACACACACACACACACACACAGACCTTCCGTGTCAGGTTCACATACATTAGACACTGTGTTTCATTTCACACAGGAGGGCAGACAGACAATCAGAAGACGGCACAACCATAAATAACAACCTGAAGAAGCAGATCACTCAACTCAATATTTCCATCAAGACATTCCTGTAAACATCTTACATCATTTATCACTTTCCTCTTAGTTTCTTTTTTCTCTTTCAGTTTCCAGTCAAGTCGAATTCTCTCAGTTCTTTTACAAGTCTGGCATTGAAGAAGGGTGTAAATGTATCAGGGACTCACCAAGAAAGTGAGAGAAAGGTCACTGATTGATTCAATGTTCTCTCCACTCACTTTTACATTCAGTTTACTCACTCCAGTGTGCTTTAATGCCTCTGTAAACTCCATGTGCGGCATGTATATATCATCACACTAACAATCACACACACACAGAGGAATCACTGAGTGCCATAAGAGGCTCTTGTTTGTTGTGAATAACTGTGAAGTTGCCATCATCACATTAAATGCAGCTCTGCTATCATTTCCTCTGCATAATACCTTCATTGTTTTCACAGGGCCATTATACTTCAGTTCCCTCATTTCACATCAGCAAACAAACACTCTCTCCTGTGATCTTCACATCCATATTTTAGCTATAAAATAACCCCTGTTTATGAAGATACAGAGAACAAAGTGAACACACCAGAGAGTTAAATTTCTTATTATGTGTGCTGCTCTAAAATTACACTGAGTTTGCGAACAAGAGTTTTTCTTACTCGTGTGCGGGATGTAATGTAGACAAAGCAGCAGACTCTCCAATGCTTATGAGACGGTTTATATTGCATCGGTCTAAGTGTGATTCAGTGCTTTATACAATAATTAATCTAGATACAGGAAACACAGACATAGATGAAAGACACAGAGAAAATCTGATACATCAGCAGCTAACCAACAACTAAACTTGATTAACACAGAAGACGTATTCACAAGTTTTTGACAGAGTTCAGTTTCAAGTTTCAAGTCTATGAAGGCCAAGTCATGTCTTAGAGTAGTAATTCACCACAGACAAATGGGGTCTTAATATACATTGGCTGTCTATTCAGAAACATGACTTTTTTAATCAATGCTACACAACTAGAGAAAACAGAAAAAGACCTACTGTATGGTGAAAAAAGGTAAGAAAACACCCAATTGCACTGTGCTTGATCAGAGTATCCATGAGAAGTAATATACAAGTGTGGAAGTAGTTTTCATAAAAGCCCTGGAGCTGACAAATAAATAGTGGTTTCTTGGTGCAGGCTACACATTGTTCAATTACTTAGAGCACAAACACTGTAACAATACAAAGCTGGCAGAAAACGCCAAGTGAAAGTCCAAATCTCTTTAAGTAAGTTTTCTATAGGCAGAGAAAAAAAATGCTTGAAGACTCCATTTTGTATTATTTTTGCTTTTTTTCCACAACAGATTAATTAATATGCATTGGACAGTGCAGTATTTCACAAATGTTTGTAGGGATGTGTTCTGATAATGAAATTCTGCCCAACAACTGATGCGGTTTTGTTTAAAAAAGAAAACATTAAAAACTTGAATGACTACCTAAATCTTAAAATAGAGAAAAACAATTAAATATCCAATGTCTGCCCATACATATCCAAGACTGGCCGATACAATAGCCTACCTATAAAAATGCTGATATAATCCTATCATTTAATATAATCTTTCACAACCGATTCTGTCAGTTCTTCCTTTAATAAGACAGCTTAGCTTGTTTGCCTTTTTATAAATTTGAACAGTTAAAGAGTGAAATCATAGAGACTCTTGATCTTGATTTGAACAGTGAATTCAAAACCCCTGCAAGCTGTTGGATGGGAATCACTGAGTCTAATTATATCTGTTTTGTAGTTTGACAGTCTGACTGGCTGAGAATCTGCTAATACTTTAAAAGCAAGTGATAAGAGAATGTTTTTCAGTAAGCAAAAGAAGCACATAAAATATTTAAAATAATCATCTATACGTCTTTTGCCTTCAAGCAAACACTCAGAAACTTTAGAGGCTTATTAATTTCCAAACTTTCTCCAACTACAGCAAAAAAGAGAGAAAACTTTCTTGAAAAGGGCTATCGGCAAATATTTCAGCGTGAAAACTTGCTGAAAGGCTGGTCTTGTTTGCAGGGCTGTCTGTTTGGAAGAGGGCATCTATCGGAGCTGTAGTTGATTACATGTGTCTTACCCTTGAAAAGATGCTTCAATCAATGCTCAGAGAATACCAATGCAGTCTGTGCCCTTTTACATTCTCCATTATTACAGTACTTTTATGGAAATATCATTACTTTCTAATTAGAACAGGGAAATATATCAGCATGAGGCACTTATTCTCTGCTGTTAAAATTATTTAAGGTTTCTCTGTAATGATCAATGTAGAGCCCAAAGGCTCAATTATAACAAGCATTTAAATGTACGGTACTCCCACCACCAATAAAAACTTCCAAGGCCTCAAGAATATCAAGGACATACTGGAAATCAGTGCTCCAAATATACATGTTCCTGGCATATAAACATAATTTTTATTTGGCATGAGTGCATGTAATTGCTTTTTGTGCAAGTAGATATGTAGGATGCTGCTGTTTATAGAAGTATTTGCCTGTTGAATGAAGGCCAGTGCTGCACGAGGCATGTGGCCACCCCTGAACCGCTGACCTGTGTTAAAGGGCTGTAATTGTCTTTTTACTGCGGCCACTAAATCTCCAAGTACCCTCACCGTTCCATCGCAACATTCTGCCAATGGTCGTCGCCTAGCAACCGGCATCGAGAGCAAACACTTCTTTCCGTATTTATTCGAATTTAGCTTTTGTGATTGATGTGCTCTGCAACAAAGTGCTTCAGATGGATGGACTGTTCAGTCTCAAAATTCTCCATGTTCAGAAAATATCTGTCTAATCATGGCAGAGGGTGCATATGAAGGAAATGTCTGGGACATAGCAACCGAAATTGTGAATTACATACCCCTGCCATATGGAATAACAAGCCAACCCTCCCAGAAATCCCAGATTTTGATGGTTTCAATAGTCAATAGTTGGCCTAAACGGGTCTGCGTAGTAAACTGGCTAGACCAGTGGTTCCCAAACTGGGGTGGGGGGCGCCAGAGTTCACGGGGGAGCTGATATGCTTTGAGGACAAATAAAGATCTTTAAAATGTTACACTAATAATTTTATATAAAATGTTTTTAAATCATATGCTTACAATGTAAAGATAAGGCAATTAAAAGTGACGTGACATTCAGCCAAGTATGGTGACCCATACTCAGAATTCGTGCTCTGCATTTAACCCATCCGTAGTGCACACACACAGAGCAGTGAACACACACACACACTGTGAACACACACCCGGAGCAGTGGGCAACCATTTTATGCTGCGGCGCCCGGGGAGCAGTTGGGGGTCCGATGCCTTGCTCAAGGGCACCTAAGTCATGGTATTGAAGGTGGAGAGAGAACTGTACATGCACTCCCCCCACCCACAATTCCTGCCGGCCCAAGACTCGAACTCACAACCCTTCAAATTTAATAACTACACTCTAACCACAATTAAACAAAAAAACCACCCCAAATAAAAAAGTGTAATTGACAGTAGTCTACCAGGGCTCCAGAATGCAACTAAATGGATATTTTGCAACATTTTTTTTCCTGCCGGTGACACTAAATTTTGTTAGAGGTCGCGCTTGTGCCACTACAAATCTGCCTAACTGATAAGCGTTAGCATTCTGTTGTGCATGATAAATATGTATTAAATGGCAAACGTGCCAAAAGCGAAAAGAAATAGCACTTCTCGTTTGAAACGCGTCGCCCTGACCTTTTATCAGCGCAGCTCAAAAGAAAAGAGAGCGCAGTGTGAGCTAAAGCAAATGTATTTACTATACTGACCAGTCGTGATCGAGTCGAGACCACTAAACAGCACTGAGAGATCTAGTAATCGCGCTCGAGTTCACCGCAGATTTCTCCAGTACAAATCACATAGGTATGCTATTTAAACTAGTTTGAAGCCAAATAAATCAGAGCTGGATCATTCTCAACAACTGATGCGGAAACACCTGTGCAACAACGATCCAGTTAGAAGACGTTTCAATCTACAAATCACCAACATTTACCATGGTTTTAGTCTAGTAACAGTGACAGTAACCCTGGTATTGTGGCAGAAAAGTAGAATATTCATATTGAATTTTATTAGGGTTAATAGTGTATGGAATATAATCATAGTATTTTTGTTATTAAGTCATATCAGTTGTTTGTTGTGCATTTGTACTTAAACTGAATGTCTTCAGGTCACTGTTTTTCATAGCAAATATCATAGAAACCATACAGTTATGCTACTATTTACAGTGGTAGTGAGGTGCTTTTCCTGTGGTTATCATGATCTACAAATGTATGAAAGATTATAATTTATGTTATAATTTTCACAGATACTCACAGGTACTGGTTTTGTTAATGAAAAATGTACATCTGCATCCCAAGTTAAGCTCCTGCTACTCTCAACTCAGACTGTCAAATGTGCATTTCTAAAACTTGTAATATTATTAGTATAACATGCATAAAAACACAAAATAACGCAAAGGAATAGTTCAGCCAAAAATAAAAAAATGGCTGAAAATGAACTCAACAAACACAGTTTGTTCACCTGAACAGATTTGGAGAAATTTAGCCTTACATCACTTGCTCAGAATGAGAGTCCAAACAGCTGGTAAAAACACAATAATCCACAAATAATCCACACGACTCCAGTCCATCAATAACCGCCTTGTGAACTGAAAAGCTTGGTGTTTGTAATTATTAATTTAGACATTTTAAAGGTGCTGTATGCAAGTTTTTGACTCTACTAAAGCATAAAAATACCATAATATGTTTGCAGATATTTAAGAAACATGCTATGTTAACATACTTGTTTATCTGAAAAACAATGCTACAGTCAATTATTCTCCTTTGAAAATGTATGTTTCGGGCCGGAATGCAGTTCTTTGTTTTGGTTCGTGAAACCCGCCCACTGCCAGTTTACCCAATTGTATTTAGCCCCCCGGGTTGCCAGTTGGCGGAAAACACAGGGTATTTCATTTCATTCATCATCAAGTGCACTCCTTCTAGTTGGTGTCTTCAATCTGGCAACCTGCATGTGCGTCAAGTCTGAGGAGGAGGTGCCGGGTGAAAAAACCCTCTCCAATATTTTGAATTTGGACTGCAATTTGGACTGCAATACCTAGTTCAACCACTCGCTGTCAATCCTACATACAGCATCTTTAACTTCAAACAGTTGTTTCCAGCTATAAAATATGAGTAATCTGTCCATAATATTATTAGTGAACTGATGGACTGGAGTCCTGTGGATAAATTGTGGATTACTGTGATGTTTTTATCAGCTGTTTGGGCTCTCATTCTGATTGCACCCATTCACTGCAGAGGATCCACTGGTGAGTAAATGATGTAATGTTACATTTCTCCAAATCAGTTTTGGCGAAGAAACAAACTCATCTTAGTTGGCCTGGTGAAATTTTTTGAAAATTAAATTTTTTCGTTTTATTTCAACATTTATTCTCCTGATTCAGCCCTATGCAAAGCATGCTGGGAACTAACAAACCACTGCCTTGTTTTAAACAATAAAATGATTCATGTAGTCCCAACATAAATGGACTAAGTAAACTTCGGTTTTACATATTTAAGTTGACTAAACAATAAAATAAATGTATTGTGTTGCTTTTGCTCATTAAGTAAATTAAGCAAGCAGGAAAATCTTTTTTTCCCCAGTGTTATCTTACTGGCAGACAACCATGGACCAGCAACCATATTTCAAAAACCAGCTTAACCTGTTATTTTGCCCCAGAAGAGATCTGCTCGCACTAAATATTATGCCTGGATTGTAAACAGCGTTTGAATAAACTCTTTCATGTAATTTAATGAAGGTGTAACATGAGACTTTGCATTTTTAATATGAAGCGCTACCTAAATTCGGCCTCAAGTGCTTTTATACCACATTATATCAAATTGAATCATTCCTCCCCTGCTCTGCCAAAAATGAACAAAACACTTCAAACGTGATGTCTGACAACACAACAGAATTCAGATGGGATGCCCAAAGCAGTTAGAGAGCTCCAGCATGTATCGCATGATATCAGAGGGGGAGGTGAGAGAAGGAGGTCTCTGCCTCTTTCTGAAGATCTCTGCTGTTCCATGTACTCAAAATCACAAGATCCAAGAGAAAAGTCTTCAAAGTGAAGTGTGAGAAAGAGATATGTTGAGGTTTTACTAGTCTTGCATAGATTTTGGAAAGTTACTGCAATTTTTGTGTGCAGTGTGCCTCAGATGGTCTATGGGGATCCGGTCTAAACCTCAGATTAGGGTTTTACTGACTAGGATAATGTAATGCTACTCAGCAGGGTCCTCAAAGGGCTGGTGTTTAAGAGCTGATCAGAGGTCAGATTGTAAGCCGGACACTAACCTGCAGCCATCTGCATGTATCCTGCCAATGTGCAGATCCTCCTCTCACAGGCTCCACTGGGCAGGAAGATGGTGATGATGGCCAGCAGGGAGCTGACTGCCAGCAGAGCACATCCACCTGAACACAGCACCGCACTCGTCTGCAACACACACAACACACAGCACTTATAAGAGTTCAAACTCTTTCTGGGGCTTGATTGATTTTTACTACTCAAGCAATCCAAATGTAATTCTGTTCTCATAAAATGAGTAAATCTAGCCACAACTGGATTTAATAGTTCAAGGTAAAAACACAGATTTTAAATCCAAACTGCACTAAACACTGAACAAAAACATAACATGGCTAACCAAAGCCTTAATACAATACAATACAATACAATACAATACAATACAATACAATACAATACAATACAATACAATATAATATAATATAATATAATATAATATAATATAATATAATATAATATAATATAATATAATATACATAATATAATATAATATAATATAATCCAAAAAAAAAAAGTTTAAAAAAGGGAAGAAAAAATTAATTGATGGAATAACCTGGTCATTCAGTATATTCCGGTGACCTCATTCTTTGGGCACATAACATAATCATCCATGCAGTAATTATCCAATGGGAGGATGTTAACTATTTGCTTAGTTAAATCCAGGTTGTGATTTTTTTTTTTGGACGGGCAGTATATATATAATATAATATAAAAAATATAATATAATATATATATATATATATATATATATAATATAATATAATATAATATAATATAATATAATATAATATAATATAAGCATATATAAGTGCCTTTATATAAAATTAAAATACAAAACAAAAATCAATTCTAATATAATTCTGTTATTTATGGTACTATTAGGGCAAAATTCATTTCTCATTGAATTAACAATCTTTAAAGCATTCCTATTGATTTTTCTTATTACTAGCATACTAGCTGTTTATTAGTACTTAATATGTGCTTTAGAAGTACTATTAAACGCACATATTAATATCTTATTCTGCATGACCTTATTTACTATCCTTTAATCCCCATACCTAAACTTAACAACTACCTTACAAACTAAGCAGCTAATTAGGAGTTTATTGAGGCAAAAGTTGTAGTTAATAATGAGAATTGGACCTTAAAATAAAGCGTGACCAAATTTTTACAACTGTGAAAGTAAATGTTGACCGTCTCTGCTACTCATCCATTTCCGAAAAAAAAAAAAGCAGCTTTGCAATTTTACATAATATCTTCTTTTGTTCGCCCCACAAGAAAGAAAATCATATGTGTTTGGCACAAATGAGGAAATGATGACAAAATGTAATTTTCTGGATTAACTATAAACTTAACATTAAACACCAAGCACAGAGTCACAGGGTAGACAGGAATATAAGGTGTGAAATCAATCAATTTTTTCTAAGTGCTTACTCATTTAGTGAAACATTGTGTACTGATCCTCTAATCTAACACCTTTATCAAATAAAATGTTTCATCAGTTGAAAGGCTCACTCCAGCACTACACAACGACCACAAGCCTGGTCCAAAAACAAAAATAAAGGTCATCCCAGATAGGATATCTCTAAAATATGGATCGATATCTCTCATCTGGGCTTTTTTAAATCAGATGTTTGCAAGAGCAGGCTGCAGGTGCTGGCATGTTTTTGTTAGACTATGACACAAAACTCTAAAGAGTACCTTAACAGTTTGCGTTACAATCCCTAAAAGCAAAACACGGAGGATGCATACCAGAGACAAGAGGCAATTGATCTTACTCTGATGTAATACAGTTAAGCCTGTGAGGCAGGACACAATGACATGAATTATTGATGTGAAAAAAATTGATTGATTTGGGTAGTATCTGTAACTTAAGGCTTAGATGTTGCTGTGGAACCAATCTTTTAGTTTCCCATAAGCCTAACATTTAAAAATCAAAACAATTGTCAGGATTATATTATTTCACAAAGTGTCATTTTCGTAACCATAAAATCTGGCACAAACAGAACAAATAAGCT
Organism: Cyprinus carpio; assembly: GCF_018340385.1. Lineage (NCBI taxonomy): Eukaryota > Metazoa > Chordata > Actinopteri > Cypriniformes > Cyprinidae > Cyprinus > Cyprinus carpio. Next base: position 20,797,171 of record NC_056601.1, read on the forward strand.
ACACATAATAATAATATACATGTATGAAATGTACACTTACACAATTTAAACATACAAAAATAATACACATATATGGATAAAAATACAAAAACATACTGTTTGTAATACCACCCAGACCATAGACATGCCACAAGACTGTAAGAATATTTAAAAACAATATTTTAGTATTAATACACTTTTTATCACAGTAGCCTATTCTAAAATGTGTTCAGATGAAGGCTTCCTGTAGAGGTGGGTCACAGGTGGCTGCTTTTCAGTGAGAAACATTCAGAGGTTTCAAGCTGAGGTTTTCTTTCTGACAGTTTGATCTCACTGCCTCTTCATTAGATCAGCTGGAGCTTTCAAATGCTGCTTTTTTTCTCACACACCACTGCAGTATCAAACTTACTAGACCAAAAAAACAACAAAGTAAACACAGCATCTGTCAAAAAGCTATCAGCACATCTCTTGCACAAACAATACACATACACAACAGAGTGCAGTTCTTAGAGCCATTGTCACATTAGCAGTACATATCACAATAATAATACAACTGCTAGTGACTGCATCACCTTGTGGTCCTAATGGCGAAGACATTAATGGCAAGAGCGGAGCGCTAATAAAGACGGGATGGCAGATTCATAGGTGACATCTGAAACTGCAACATTTTGATGGTAATGACAACATTTGTAGTAATTATGACTGTTTGTGCTGATGACAACATTACAACATCCTTTACAATAATGAAATGTGTGCACTGGAAATAGGAAAAATTCTAATAACGCAGAAAACGAAGAAGTGGAATGTTGCAGACATATTTCCTTCAAACAGAACTCATTCCCCTTTAAATGGTATTCATATATTCATAGAAACATCTAGTTTTCTCAGCGCCATCTCTTGATCTTGCCATCTCTGAAGCCTTTAGATGAAATGAGCTCTTGCCCACTGTGCTGTCAAACATTACCATGTTTCATTACAACTAATAGAGACATATTAGGGCTGCAACAGATCAGATCCAGAACTAAACGGTATCCAGGAAAATCATAAATAGGCTGTCTATGACAGGAATGTTCATGATGCAGTTTGCATATTTCATCCCGAATGTATATAGTCTACGTATGGCTAGGAAATGGAAATGTACTTCTGAAGTCAATACTAATTAGTGGTGCTTGCCAAGTGTGCTGTGACTTTTCAAAGTGATCAGACTCATGATTTTTCATCTAGTGGATGATAAACTGATCAAAAAATTCTATACACTGATGCTGAAAGCAGGACCATTTCTAGAGACCAGAATATCTCAATAGAGGCTTGAGGTGGGCTGTTTTGAGTTGGGCAACCACTCAGAAGACCACAGAAACTGCATGGCTACACTCTGACAACAGGCCATAATATCAACAATCTTACATTTTGGTTCAACTGTAATTTTATGAAGCTACAAGAATAAGGAAACAAAATGAATCATGGTACTCTCATGAATGGAGGCAGACACTGACGTCGAAGAGAAAATTTGCTGAATAAAGTCTTTATTTTTTTTCACCTATTTTTGTAGCGTCGTAAAATTACAGTTTAAACACTGATGTCACATGGGCTATTTTAACGAAGTCCTTACTACCTTTCTGGGCCTTGAATGTGTCAGTTGCGTTGCTGTCTATGCAGGATCTCATAAGAAATATCTTCATTTGTGTTCCGAAGATGAAAGAAGGTCATATGGGTTTGGAACGAAATGAGGGTAATTAGAATTCAAATTTTTGAATGAACCATCCCTTTAGGGGGAATACCTTCATGCTTATTTTTTAATGTAAATCATACATTTTCATACAAATCAAATCGTACAAGTTCCCACAAATTCGTAACCAATTCTTAATTTGCCAAAACATATAAAACATATGAAAATAAAAAGTTGCAAATTTAACTTATGCACACAAATTGGAATATCACATAAAACATTTGCAAATAAGCACCATTTCCATCCAACGAGTCAAAGAGAACAAAATCATCACTTCCTGATAAATTGGCACTCTAAATATCACTTAGAAACATAGTAGAAGCTACAGAATATAGCAATTTTCATTTAAGAATGACCATTACAACATTTCCTCTGATAAGTGAGATTAAGACATCCCATAGTGCAAAATCACATGACTTTATTTATTCGGCAAATGTGTTTTCATCTCCCATAATTCGCAGTAACCCTTATTCATACAAATCAAAAGTAACATCAAGCGAGCGTAAATTTTTTGAAAAATTAAGGGATTTGTCCCCCAAAATTCGGGGTTTCCATCATTAATTTTTCATTCAATTCATTCAAAATGTCCATAAAAACATGGTGATGGAAACATAGCTATAGTTATGTTTTCTCATGAGATTATTTTGGCAACATTGCTAGTATTGTGGCAGTAAGTTTTCCACAGGCATCGGCTTCTGTTAACAGAATGTTAATTATGCGCAGCTGAGTGACAAGTCATGTGACCCACATTTAACTCAGTCAGATTTGGAACCCTGATGGCAGTGGATGTGTCACTGTGGGCTTTAAATTAAAGGCATAGTTCACCTAAAAATTAAAAGACTATATTTTAAGTGTTTTTGCACATACCCTGGAAGTCAATGGTAACCAAAACTGAAAATTCTTCGAAATATCACCTTGTGTGTTCTGTAGGAAAACAGCAGTACAGTCATATAGGTTTGGAACAACATGAGGTTGAATAAATTATTATGTGTTAACTAGTCATTTAAGTAAATATAGACTCCAAACAAAGAATCCATTCTCATGTAGGTGAGGCTAGTTCAGGTCTTACCCACTTCATGCTCCTGCCCCCTGGCTTTGTATCTCCCCCTAATTTCTTATAATATTTTCTTTTTCTATATAAAGTGCAAAGCACCCAAGATAAAATTAGACAAAAAGAAGAAAAGAGAAAAGAGCTGATGATGCAAACAGAAGCCCTCACCTATTGAAATGTTAATATACAGCTTAACCGTTCGCATTCTTACTCATTTTGTTTTGGCGGAACAGCTTGGCATTTGTTATGCACCAATCAAACCAATGTTATTTGTACAATATTTAGTGCAAAATATTTAATGTGCATATGCATGAACAATCAGCTTTGGCAAATCTGGCCCTGTGTGTCATAGACTAATTTTATTCATTCCTCAAAGACCTTAATTCAATTGTTCTTAATTAGTTTGACATTTCAGGCCTGGCTTTTGCCACAACTCCTGTGAGCAATAATTAAAGATTATGCTTCTGCTTGAAACTAGAATATAAAATCCATGATTACATTGTGTCCAACATTGTGCTTCTGAAACGACATCACATATATTACACATACACAATATTCACACAATGTATGCAAGACTTTCCAAACTCCAAACTCCAGCTGCTGTTCATTTACATGAAAAATGGCTCCTAACAGTGCTGCCTCTTTCAGAGAACAGGTTCCTAAATAGATGCTAATTATTTGCCTCTATACACACTGCAAACAGTAAACAGCACTGCAGAGGAAGTGCATTGTGAAGGAGAGAGGTCACGCTATGATGGAAACCAATTTCTCTACCTAGATGAAAAGAAAACAAAATAGAGAAAATTATTATAAGAAATTACACATCAGACATACTGTCAAATCCCTCTCAAAACATTCAGAGTTCCTTGCTAATTTGATTTAAGTCAAGGAAAAAATGGACGTTTTCTGCAAATTCTTTAGGGCACAGAAAGAAAAATAACATGACAAGACTCTGTCAGTCCATAACTGCAGTAGTTATGAGCTTTAATACTAGAAAGACACTAGACGAAACATTAACAACTAAAATTTTTATTCTACAATAAAAATAATAAATAAATTTTGAATAAATTCAAAATAAGATTATTTGCTGAAAACCCTGCCCTTCTGTGTTTGACCATTTCCAAATTTTAAAGCAGGCAAATGCTTATGTATGGCTTCAGAAAACATACAGCACAAGAATTCAGTAATTGCAAAAATTTTGTCAATTTTATCACTAAATACAAATAATAAACAATGGCATGACAGATCGCCATGCACTTCAGTTCAAGCGCCAGTGGGGAGCGTTTTTATTTCAGTGCAAATTATATTTAAAAATACGTAGCAAATGAAGTTAATAGTTTGAACTGTTGTTGTTCATTTTAACCTATAATATATTATAGTAATGCACCAACTGACATGATATTATTGTGTTTATAGCTTTAGGGAAATTTTTTTGCTTGAGAATAAATCACATGCACTGTCTCTGATATACTTTATATTCAAATGAACATATAGTGAATTAAATAAAATCGAAAGCTTGTGAATTAAAATCGAATCGTAAATGCATCTACATTTTAGTCTACAAGTTTTATGGACTGAACATTTTAATTTTATATAAAAAAAAAAAACAGGTTGAAAAACCTGATAAACTTCTTTGTCATACCATTTTAAATGGCATGGGGCTGAGTAAACGATGACAGAATCTTCATGCAGGTGAGCTATTCCTTTAAGAGATGGAAAATGATGGGAAATAACTGGAATGGTTCATCCAACAGTCAAATTCATTTCAAAGACCCAAATGTCACCAACATCAACTTCATTTGAAAGAGGACTGCTACAGTAACGAAAAGATCGGGCTTATTATTTTGTAAGGGTTTTATATTCGGTGGAATCTGCACTTGATTTACTAGACATACAGACTAAAAATCAAGGTCGAAGCTGTCTTGTTACCATGGTGAAGTATTTTCTCATATATCTAAAGAAAGAGAGAGAGAGAGAGAGAGAGAGAGAGAGAGTGTGTGTGTGAGTGTGTGACTGTGTGTGTGTGTGTGTGTGTGTGTGTGTGTGTGTGTGTGTGTGTGTGTGTGTGTGTGTGTGTGTGTGTGTGTGTGTGTGTGTGTGTGTGTGTGTGTGTGTGTGTGTGTGGATCAGGTCCAAAGCTGGCTTAGCTGTAGTTAAGAGGCAGAGTGGGCAGTGCCAATTAAGAGGGTGGTGTGTTAAAGCCCAGACTCTTGTTTAATGAAATAAAGTCCTTCAGCCCTAAAGAACATTAAGCTCTAATACACGTTTATTTCCTTACAATCAAGCTCAAACCCACATGCACTCACGCCATGTTATTATGTGTATTATCTATTAAACTACAAAGAAAACATTTTTTTTTTTCAATAAAAGGTCAAAGCAAGACGCATATTGACAAAGTCTTCTCTTGGCAAAGCGGAAAAATCTATACCAGCATTTAGTCATTCTGCCCTCTGTTGGAACTCTATAAAGGTGTCCCTTTTGCCTATTGCCCTTACTGTAAGAATTCAGACAACTGCTGCATGCATTTACATTGCACAGGCCTCTTCCTTGAGGCACAGAGCAACCTTTACAGAAAACAAACAAAGAAAGAAAAAAGTGTCTGAGGTTTTTTATAGTTCAGGTCACAGTGTACCAATACTAGGGCACCACTTAGGGTTCAGATGATCACACTGCTGGAAACCTCTGGGGAACATCTAGGAACCCTTTTTAAAAGGCAAGGGAAAAAGTTCATTTAAAGCAATACACTACAGCCATTTTTTTTTTTTTTTGTGACACTGGTCAGTTTTGAAATTTGCCTATTTTGTTTTCATAGCATAGCCTTCTTTCATACTAATATCTAAAGCATTTAATTATATTAATAAATTTGCATCTGTAGATTTAAGTTACAATACATATTTTTAAAGGTAAGGTGTATAAAAAAAATAAAAATAAAACCTTTCTGGACCAAATCACCTACCCAGCCTTTAAAGGCTATTTTCTCAAAACAAAAAATTTAATTTAAAAAAGTATCTTGGAGCTATAGAGAAAACACAGATGCTCTGTGGCTTCAGGGAAAAATCATGCAACTCCTCTCTTCAGATCAAGAAAGATTTGACTCAGAATGATATAACCCATTTAACACATGGCAATTAGCTGTAACATGAGGCATCTCAAGTAGGCCACTGATAGACATCAACATTAGCAATGTACTTCATGCCTTACTAAAGTGTCCTGACCAGCATGGGTTAGTCTTTGCCATTACTTCACACATGCAGGGTAACATGTATAAGCAGCCTGTGTTTTACCTCTCGCTCATCTCCTGTTCGGAGGGGTAACAGCCACACCAATCACTCTAAGTGTCTGTCCCTAGCATGTCATCTCTCTTGCTTTCTCCCCCTGTAGAGTCTCATCAAAGACAGCCCATTATTGTCGTAAAAGACCTTCATGAACATCACTTCACACATGAGGCTCCGGCACAGCTCCAAAACATTTGGTCTTCTCTCTTCTTCATTCATTCAGCCTCCCAAAACATTTCTCACAATATTCTTTTTCCTTTTCCATTCTATTCCATTATATGAAGAGTCAAATATAAAAGTGTAAAAATCCCAACCAAGCAATAGGGAAACATGTCCTAAGGAAACATGTTTGAAAGTCTATAAATGACCTACTCTGATTAGTGATGTTAGTGGCACAGTAACACTATACCCTTAAATAAAATGCAGTGAGCCACAGTGCTTTAGTGCAATAGTATGACATAAACAAGAGACGCTGGGAGGATTGCTGACCTGATGACCTGTAACCAATACAGTAGTTAGCATATGACAGTGTTGACATTAAACATTAAATAAGCAAAATGAGGCATCTATGTAAATTAGACTGATGAGATCCAGCACCAAATGTTTGTAATCTATCTGTGATAATTACCAGCAAACTCCAAATGCTTTTGCAATTAAAAGTGAGGGAAGGGAGAAGAATTGTGATCCATAATTAATTAATCCCTTTCTCCCATAAATGATAGTGTGACTAAATAATTGTTTTGTTTTTGTGGGTTTTTTTTCTGGACTTTGATGCCTGTTTCATATTTGAATGTAAATCAGGGAATTGGGTTTCATTGTTTTTGTTAGGCAGCGCAGTAGCCTAAAATTTCCCATAACATTCCCGATTAGGGAGAGTCGTCCCATTTAATGAAAGTCAAAAGGTAACACTACACTGACCCTTTGTGTTGGGAAAAAAATATCCCAGTGTTTTGTCATGCTAAGAGGATGTGCTGGAAAACTCCCTCCACATTTAATGTGAGTGAAAATATAAGGTGACACATTTGATCCAAACAACAAAGAGAGAGGCTCCTTCTCCATACCCACTGCCAAGCCCAGATGGGATCAGTTTTGTATTTTTTTGATCTGATTTTAAAGTCTGCAGAATTCTAGACTTAATAGATTTAAATGTGGTAAAAAAGAAAGTTTTTGCTAATGTTTTTGAAAGAATTATCTTATGCTCATCAAGGCTGCATTTATTTGATGAAAAATATACTGAAAACAATAATATTGTGAAATATTATTACAATTGAATATAACTGTTTTCTATTTTAAGATATTTTAAAATGTCATTTATTCTTGCAATAATAAAGCTGAATTTTCAGCATCATTACTCCAGTCTTCAGTGACACATGATCCATCAGAAATAATTTTAATATGCTGACTTGGTGTTTAAGAAACATTTCTTATTATTATCATTGTTGAAAACAGCTGCTTAGAATTTTTGTGGAAACCAAGATTTTTTTAGGATTCAAAAGGACAGCATTTATGTGAAATAGAATTTTCTGTAACAATGTAAATATCTTTATTGTTTAATCAAAATAAAAATTACTTTGAAAAGTAATATACAGGTGCATCAAAAAATTAGAATATCGTGAAAAAGCTGGAGTCAGTGCATCAAGAGTCAACAAGCTCAGACATCTTCAGGAAAAGGGCTACCAAGCCACTTCTGAAACAGAAACAACGTCAGAAGCATCTCACCTGGGCTACGGAGAAAAAGAACTGGACTGGTGCTCAGTGCTCCAAAGTCCTCTTTTCAGATAAAAGTAAATTTTGCATTTCATTTGGAAATCAAGGTCTGGAGGAAGACTGGAGAGGCACAGAATCCAAGTTGTTTGAAGTCCAGTGTGAACCTTACTCAGTCATTAATTATTTTATTTATACTGACGCCTGCTGGTGTTGCTCCATTGTGTTTTATCAAGTCCAAAGTCAATGCAGCCATCTACCAAGAGATTTTGGAGCATTTTATGCTTCCATCTGCTGACAAGCTTTATGGAGATGCTGATTTCATTTTCCAGCAGGACTTAGCACCTGCCCACAGTGCCAAAACCACTTCCAAGTGGATTGCAGACCATGATATTACTGTGCTTGATTGGCCAGCCAACTTGCCTGACCTGAACCCCATATGGAATCTATGGGACATTTTCAAGAGAGAGATGAGAAACAGTCTATTCAACAATACAGACGAGCTGAAGGCTGCTATTAAAGAAAAATGGGCTTCAATAGTGCCTCAGCAGTGCCACAGGCTGATCGCTTCCATGCCACACCTCACTGATGCGGTCATTTCTGCTAAAGATGCCCTGAGCATCTTACTGAGTGCATAAATGAACATACGATCGATCTTAAGAAATATTCTAATATTTTGAGATACTGGATTTTTGACTTTTATGAGCTGTAAGCTCTAATCATCAAAATTAAAACAAAACTTTTGAAATGTTTTACTTTACATGTAATGAATCTAGAATATATGAAAGCCTCACTTTATGAAAAAATTGCCTTTTAAGTAATATTCTATTTTTTTTAGATGCACCTGCATATTGATGAAATAAATGTTAAAACATCTGTGAAGAGTAATTTATTTAATAACATGCAACATTACTGGAGCTATAACTAAAAATAACTCCAAACCTCAGACAAAAGTACACAAAATATGCCAATATTAAAATAAGACAACATCACAACAGTCAAAAGTTTTGGCTTGTGAGACAAGTCATAATTACAAAATTACAATTCCTAAATAGTAAAAAAAAAAAAAAAAAAAAAAAAAATCAGCCCATCTCTAATATCACCCATGGCTGAAAAGATAAGGACATTAGGCAAAATATTTATTAAACAAATGAGCAAGGACAGAGAATGTAAAGGGTCTGGACTGTGTATTCTCCCTCTATTGGTTCAGCAGTTTGACCCTGTCTCTCACCCAGCACAACCATGTACAGATGCTTTGGGAATTAGGAGGTTGGAGACTAAGGAGGAAGAGCCAAAGGTCAAGTTCAAAATACAACTCCAGCATGAAGGAAATGTCATGACGACAAGAGACGACAGCACTAGAGAGGCTATTGTTGTCCCTCTCAGCATGAAATAGCTCCACTTAACAGAGTCACTGCTAGAGGAAGTCTCGGCTGATTTGTTTTATGGTTGTCCGGGTCAGAATGTGATGTTCAAGGGGTTAGTATTGTGTTCATGCATTGTTAGTGTGCATGAACATCCTTGTAAGTACATTTGCAACTAAAGATAAAACTCAAGGGCAGGGCAAAGCATAACTTCACCATGACTTTCCCCATTCTGTCTTCTCATACGGGTATAGCCTGCCATCTGAGCGCCACAGGCAAACCCTGGGCGTCCCGTGGAGATGGTGTTAAATGGATTTGAGTCAGCTCCAACTGAAAGCCAACAGCCAAGCTCTGGTGCACCCATCCCTCATATAAACTCCAGCCCAAATGCATGGCTGTCTGGGCTACTCAACAGCATATCAGTCCACCTGCCTCCAGCAGCGTGAAGCCTACCATGTGTCCTTTGAACTGACTAAAAGAAGAACACTTTTGGCCATGTAGAGGTGTCACGTAGAGCTAAATTTTTTTTGCTGCATCTCATTTAACCTTTTGCCCTTCCACTTGGCTTGTATCTCCCCTCCTTTCCACAACCACCACCCCCTTAGCTCTTGCTCCTTAATTAGTAATTAGTCCCTCCTTAATTTACCAGCTGCTTTTATCAAAAGTGATTTACAGTACACTTATCACAGAAACAACCTGCCTGGGGAAACCTGGGGTTAAGTGAAGGGCAATATGCTGATGTTTCACTGCTTACTGCTAGTAGGGTTCGAACCAGTTATCTTTTTATTACTAGCCCTGAAGTTCAGTCAGCATGAAATGCCATTCATAACGCATTTTATTTCCATAATGTGACCGTGACTGTAACTTACAATTATTTCTATAAACGATTAAGTGGATAAAAAATGAAAATTCTGTTTCTGTTCATTCCACATCCTGCCCAATGATCTCCTACAAACACTGCGGAAATTGAAGGCTATGAAAAAAAAAAGCATGAATCTAATCAATACATTATGTGCACAGAAAGGTTTAACATGGATGAAAACTAGCCTGTGAAGGACATACTTAAAGTCACTGTTGTTCTGTTCCTCACAAACTCGTTCTCATTCATTTCAAGAATTAAATATGGTGCAACACTGACTATGGTCTATAAATGTAAAGAGTTTCTTACATTTACATTGCATGTAAAAATACAAAAATATATACATAAATATATACTGTAGGTTTATATATATATATATATATATATATATATATATATATATATATATACAATATATATAGTAAATTTAAAAGCTAAATTTAACTTCCAACAACAAATAATCAACATTTCTGCACTGACATTCTCTGTTGTGCATACAAACACATTTTCAGTTTACTGGAGTCTTGCTTGCTGTGAGGATGAGCCTTTTTGCAAAATGCAAATACTTGCATGAATTTATAGCATTTACAGATAAGAATATAACTATGAAATTTAAGTTACGCACTAGGGAAAATCATCTCTCAAGCATATTAAACAGCACACTCACACAAGGTCCCTTCTGACGTACCTGACATTGCAACCCCCAAGAAGTCTTTGAAGTGTTTAATACAGTTCACTCCTGGTTTTGACAACCTGGGTCATGCACTTTTCCCACAGGTGCTTACTATGTGACCATCCACCATTTTTCAAATGCGTTTTCCCTATAAGACATTTTTTTTTTTTCATTACGGTTAAAATTAGTTAGCACAACTCACAGGTGGACACCCAGTAGGTCACATTACAATGAAAACTTGATGAATGTAGTACAAGATTTAATTCATACTTTATATAGAACAAGCATTTTGAATTGCCACAAAGTTCTTATTCAAATGAAGTATCTACTGAGAAAGTAGGCCTGTGCAAATTCAGATGGAGCCTTGATTTAGTGGAAATGCAGTTTTCACGTTGGTTTGGAGAAGGAAGTGGATGGCTGGATGCCGCACAGGACAGAAATACACAGTTTTAGTATTTTAGCATTAAAATTGCTTAAGTTTCGGTTTGTTGTTCACCAGAATCAATCAAAGCACTTGAAAAGTAATCACCGAGCCACATGGTTTTTTTGGCTAACTGTCTGATGCTTTACTATGCTTTAAAGTAAGTCACAATGTACTGCCAATTTATTAAATTCACCCAACCAAATATTCATTAAGTATCTGTGCAGGTGAAAGCAAGTCATACAGCTTCGAGGGAGTGTAAATGATGGCAGAATTTTCATTTTGGTGAGCACTTTACTTTTATGAAAGTAAATAGGGTCAAATTTGTTTTAATCACAAACACACACCACACTGGCAAAATGATTCAGCACATAAAGTTTCAAGGTGTGCCCAGCGCTTCACTGAACTGATCAAAACACTTCTGTTCTTCAATTAATTCTGTCCATCAGTTTGCTCACAGAAAATGGTACACAGAGAAATACAATGCTACACTGAGCAAACGCATCACCGACTTCATGCTACTCAAAATAAAAGGCTGCTGCTATTTATAAAAAGCACTCTTGTCTTTGTATTGTGTTTCAGCATGAAAAACTTTTACCTGTGAGGGCTTCAACCAGAATGCTTGAGCTAGGGTTGTAGAGCACTCTAGCCTCAATGTATGCTGGGTATTCACGGAGCTGCTGTGGGTGGGTGTGGGATTTACAGTATGCCCACTCTACCAATGGAGGTGGACTCAAGGAAGCTGTTATGTAAGTCTCTTAAGACAGGAAAGTCAGCACAGCCTGCAGAAGCAGCAGGATGGATGTTCTAAAGAGCCATTTTTGGCATCTGAGCATTCGTGAGAAAATAAACATGTTTACAGAAAGTGACCAGCAAGGAACCCAGCTGGAATAACATTCCCAAACACAGCCACAACACCTGGGTGAAAAATACATTAGCCAGAAATGTTGTTTTTGTTTGTTTGTTTGTTTTTTTATTAACAAAAAATGTAAAGTTTGATAACATATTGCAGTAATTAGGTCACTTGAATGACTCATCATGGCTTCAAATTAGTCTTAACACACTGAAGGAGGACAAGCATTATTATTACATCTTAGCACTTTTAAATACTGTGTTTATTTTCACTATAAATAGGCATCGGTATAAAAACACTGAATTCATATTCTTAAAGTAACAAATATGTTTTGAAAATAAAAACTACAACATTTCTATTTCAAATAAAAGTTATAAAAGATTCATAAAAGAATCCTGAAAAAAATATATGGCAGAGCAACTGCTTTCAATATTGGTAATAATAAGTGTTTCTTTAGCAGCAAATCGGTATATATGAATGATTTCTGAAGGATCATATGACTCTGAAGACTGGAGTAATGATGCTGAAAATTCAGCTTTACCATCACAAGAATAAATTACATTTTAAAATATATTAAAATATAAAGCTGTTGCAATAAAACAATGGCATAATATTGCAGTTTTTTACTAAACTTTAAAAAGGTAGTGTGTATACAACATCATAGAAAAAGTAAACCAATTACCAAATGTTTTTTCTTTGTACACTGTTGGATTAGTCTTCCAAAAGGCTAATTGTTTCATATAAAATTAAAAAAATGTAAAAAGTTATTTTATTTAATCAGTGATAACTAAAAGCCACTTAAGCATGCAACATGGTGAGGTCATGTGACAAAAATGTAGCATATTACTACCTAAAAATAGTTGGCAGTATACTGTACAGTAGGAGTGTATAACGGTAGACACAATTAACTAGGAGAAAACACAATCAAACAGTAGAGATTTTGGATTATAGTCTTTATCGTGGTTACACGCTCACATGACGTTCCTCTACATGGTCACTAAAATGTATAATTTGCACACGTTTTTAAGCATTTTGGTTTGTAAAACGTCACTGCTTTTGACAAAATCACTTTTGTAACTTTAATAAGAAATATATATTTAATTTACAGAGTAAACAACATGCAGTGCTTTCATACATTTGATTATTTTATACAATGTATGTAGCATTTATTTGTTCTTCTGTAGTTTTTTTTTGTTCCTATTGCTGGTAATTTGTTTCTTATTCTTATGGACATTGAAATTTGGACAATTAAAAAAAAGCTTTTCTTTTTTATTTAGGCTAGTATTAGTTTTTTGTGAATTCTGAAATTTCTATGATATCAACCATTTTGAAATCATAAAGACCTCATTTAAATCAAAAATAACTACATTGTGATATACATCGTTACTGTGAAATAAAATTACTCATATTGTGATGTAAGATTTTGGTCATATCTCCCGCCCCACTGCACAGTAAGCATCAAGTTAGTATTTCATTATGAATGTAGCCTTTATGTATTTCTACAGCAGGTATTGTTTATTATGCATAAGTCTAGATTTCCTCATTGTGTATGGTGTGAAGCCTCAGAGTTCTCTTTTGTTTTGTATAAAATAAGAAAACACAATCCTAAAGCAATCAAACACTACTGGATATACTACCCAGCATTGTGCTGGAATGTAACTGCCCATAATTCAGAGCATATTGTAAAACAGATGCTACAATAAGTAACAAGCTAACTATCGATCAATGGGACCCAGTTGAGGAATGCAGGGCAAAGCCTGAATCTGATGTTTTGTAATGAAGACACAAAGCCCCCGAGCAACTACCCCATTAGTCCACAATGTCAGCTCACTGGACACAAAAGCCATGTCTGCTCAATGGACGCTAATGTCTCATGGGGGTTCGCGCAGAGCGTAGGGCAAAAACAAGGAAGAAAAGATAAAACAGCACCCCCTCCCTATTACGCTCTCACCATTTTCAGACTCTTTCTTTTCAGTCCTCCTCTTTTGCAGCCTTCCTCCCCATCGGCAGGGCCGTAAATAATACATCAAAATGGTAGATGGTCTAAGCGCAAATGAGAGGGTTTGTGGATGTGGAGGCATTTTCTAGGTGCACTAATGATGGTATGGAAGCTTCAGAGCTGAGAAAGAGTTCTTCATCTTTTCATCTTGTTAAAAACAAAGAATATGGGCCTTCAAGCAGATATCCTACATTTCTCACAGACAAAAGCTCTGGCTAAGATTAAACATGGAGATACATGCAGAAACACATTCACTTTCTCATTCTGTGCCAAACATATTGCCAGAGATGACATGAATTGACAAAAATACAAATAAATTTAATAAATGAGGGAGAAAGCATTTGCTTAACGATCATGAGAGAGTGAGAGTAAGCAAACAACACATCACTGTGTGAAAATCAGCACTCACACACATTAGCAAACCTGTTCACAAGTGCTGTATAATGATGCAGGGATATTAATGCTTTTAATGGACATTAAGGGTCGGTAGAGAAAGAAGGAATGCTTCTTGTCCTCTGTGAGAGGACTGTGTGAGACTGTGTGAGTCTGTGGTTTAATAAGATTCACCCAAGTAGATTTTAGGGAGCATAGGGATTTCTACCTGTAATGATTTTAGGCAAAAATGGAATTTTGTTATTTCTGAGATTATAACTTGATGTAACTCACTGGTCACAGTTAGAAATATTTACTGTATGTTACAGTCTATTTTACATTCCAGTTATAGCAGGTAGTTTAAAGTATATTCTGCTGAGTAGGCATTAAGCTGCATGCTAGCAATTCATTCATGGTTTAATGGAACTACTGTGACTGACTTATTCTGACAATTTATTCCTCCGGTCTGTCCTGAGGATGGGTTTCCCTATCATGCGCTGATTCTCCAGACTCTTCCTATTCCCTGAATATTTCCTTGACATGATAGTGGCTCAAAGGAAGTATAAGATTAACTTTGGGTACATTTACAAAACAATGAATCTTCTTAAAAAACGGAAAAGCTTTTCCTTTGCATTTCTAAAATGTTTCCTTTGCGTACAGATGACAATGTTCGCATGGTTCCATGCAAATAACAAATTACGCTGTATTATGCATGTCAGCCCAGTAGCTGCCGATGTCACTTTTGTATTTCCACAAATTTGTGTTTTCATAGTTTACACAGAGACGATAACAGTATAAAAGTCTTCAAAAAACTTGCACTTTAAAACTTGTTTTTGAAAGTTTCAATTTTCAGGCTCCAAAAAGGAAAGTAAGTAAAGTTTCTAGAGCTGCTTTTCACAGTTACCATTATTGAAAGCACCAAATAACCAAAGCTGAATCATGATGGGTGGATTAGGAATTTTGAGATGGATGGATGGATGGATGGATTTGGAATTTTGAGATTTTTGGATGAATGGGTGGATTTGGAATTTTGAGATGGAAGGATGGATAGATTTGGAATTTTGAGATGGATGGATGGATGCATGGGTGGGTGGATTTGGAACTGTGAGATGGATAGATGGATTTTGAATTTTGAGATGGATGGATTTTGAATTTTGAGAGGGATGGATGGATGGATTTGGAATTTTGAGATGGATGGATGGACGAATTATGTAAGATTAAACAGAGATACATAAACATGTCCACTTTCCTATTTTGTGCCAAACATATTGCCAGAGATGACGAATTGACAAACATAAAAATAAATATAATAAATGAGGGAGAAAGCATTTGCATCATGATGCTTAAAGACCATGACATCCATCCGTGAGATTAAACAAACAACACATCATTGTGTGAAAATCAGCACTGGATGGGTGGATTATTTTTGTTTTGTTCTTGAACTTGAACAAAAACCATAACAAGAAACTCATCAACAGCAGGTTACACTAAACTAAACTCAACGAGAAATGAGGAACGTGAGGGCTACACAAACTAATAATTTAACAAGAAACCCCTGAAAACATCTATCCAAATGAACTAATAATTTAACAAGAAACACCTGAAAACAATCAAAACAGGGAAACAAGAGTGTCAACAACAATAAAGTTCAAAATAAAAGAATGACAAAATAAAAGACATGAACTAGAACATGAAACTTGATAATATGATCTAATAACAAAACATGAACTATTAAGACAAATCTTACATATATGTAGATGTACACACACAAAAGGAATAAAAAGCAAGGGCATTTAGCATTTGTCTAGGATTTGAAAAGATGAGGAAAAGGATTGTGGAAGTTGTCCTTGAATACACCTCACCCGCTCTCCATAAAGCCACTCTGCACACTTTCTCCTGCACTTATGCATGAGCGCTTCAGCCTGTCAGTGCTCTCTTGTGCTGCCTGAAATACTACTGTAACTGCAGTGCTCACTATACAGGCCAGGATGGTGAAGACGTCATCATGTCACCATCTGAAGAGTCAACACAACTACCTAAATAACCACCAACAATGAATAATCATCTCAATCACAAACATGGTGTTTTGTGTCTTGCTAGAGCAATCCTATCCTTATTTCCACAATAAAACTTAATAACTTCATAAAACATGCTTAAAATAAAAGGAAATTGGTTTCAAGGGCTTGAAAACAAATAAACTCCAAGTTTGTTGCCAGCCGTTTTCAAATGATGCGATGGAGTGAATTACAAACCCAGAAGCAGAGGTTACATCAGCCTGACTGCAAAATAATTTACTCCCTCAAAAGGGCTCACTTACTCACTTAAAACTGTGTCTCCTGCATCCTGACCAGTGCTGAGCTCTCTGCAGTCAGCGGTTTGTTAAAAGTGATGCAACAGTACACAGATAACATTTTCACAATTTATCAAAAAACATTTGTCAAAACGTGTGCAACCATTAATTAAAATGGCTCAGTTCCACTCCAGAGATGTGGACATGTGCGCTATGAGACGGAAATTCACCCTGACAGTTGAGCGGGAAGCGCAAATAATAGGCTGAGCATCTTGATTATTGGATGAGCATGATGAAAGTTGTGTATAAGACCCTTACACTCAACAAGGTTTTTTTGGTTTTTTTTGCCATGCATTTCTGTCATACAATGTGTACTGATAGACTTCTTTAATGTGCTTGTGATGTTACTCTGACAATTGGGATCATTTTCTGTCAACAGACATTTGAGTTCCGACAGCTAGACTGTGCCTACAGAGCACAAACTCTTACTTCAAATGACCAAGAAAATCCAGTTTTCCATGTTATGGCTCTTTTAAAGTGTCCCCAGGTTGGGGAAAAATGAGAACTCTGTGTATTGTTTGTGTCAAAGAACAAACATTTATGAGAAGCTGGCTTCATAAAGGTTTTTGACCCAACATCAACAGCTTAGCTCTTTATTTGAAAAGATTTAACACATCTGCTCTGCAGGCTGTTGTGCGGTCAGTGATCCATCTGCTCATGCACGTTACAAATGGCTTGCGCGCAAGGACCGCTGATGGAAACAAGCCCACAGCAGAGCATGTACCCTACGCATCAAGCCAGGCGAACAATCATTTACGCTAAAAAATGGTCCTGGGCTCACGGTTAAATCAATACATAAACTACCCAGAGGGTCTCCTGTGGAGCTGCTGAAGTGGACAGGCTGTTTAAGTAATGGACATCATGTGAGGTGAAAGCTCTGACTCAGCGTTCTGTCCTCCACCTAGAGGAAGAAGGTGCCTGTTCTTTTTCTGCCTGCTCTCTCATCATTTCATCTCCTACCTATTTTCCTCAGCTCTGATATGGTGTTCCTTCGTTCCCTTTTTAGCCTTCACTTTTACTCTGACTATTCCTCTCAGTTCTCTCCATCTGTATTCATTTTCTCTCTTTTCCCTCCTTCCCTTTTTTCCATGCCTCACAATCTATTTTTAATAAGTCAGAACTCATCTTCCATGCAAACAGGCGGACTGCACTGCTAACTGGATCTTGAATGTCACAATGGCAGGGAAAAATCAATCAAGAGCAGAAACTGCTCAACAATGTGAACCATGACACGATAAACGCACGCCTCCCATGTTGTCACAAATTAAGGTTTTTTATTAAGGGGCAATATTTGCTCCACTGATTTTCAGAAGCATTTTTTACCTTATAACAGCATTTACCTTATAGTTTTTTTTACCTTATATCTCTAAACCATAGACTGTATAAAAACATGGACGTAGTGTGACATCACCCGTAAACTCCTGAAGAGTGATTTTGAAGCTCAAAGTGTGCAGAGCGGGCCGTCACCATCTTGGCAGCGCCTCACCACGCGACTCTCCCGGATAAACGAAAATGGGCAAAAAGGCGGGAGCTGGTTGCTGAAGCCACGCCCACCTAGTTTGACGACAGTGTCACAAGCGGCAATCCACCTGTCACTCAAGTGGCCACGCCCTTAGAACTTTAAGGCTTAATATAATTTAAAGAGATGAGTTATAAAAAAATTCACCCTCCTCACAGTTGTCATGAAGGGCAAAATTTGCTATATAGACCAAAACCACTTTTTTAACCAGGCTGTAAACATGTTTTTTTCTGCTGTAAAGTTGGGCACTTTAACATGGGGAGTCTATGGGACTGACTCCCTTTTGCAGCCAGCCTCAAGCGGCCAGTCGATGAATTGTAGTTTTAGTCACTTCCTTGTTGGCTTCACAAAAGAGAGCGGGAGGTTGCCGCTCGCTCTAAAAGCATCACTTTGTCCATTTGTAATTATGTTAGTTGAACCAAAGAACTCAAATGTAGAGATTAAATCGTTTTTAACATTCTTTACATATTTTGTGGTGTTTTTAATATGGTTATAGAAAAACCATGTGCAAAATCATCAGTCAACATCATTCCTTAAAACTGCAGTGTACCAAAGACAGTGTCCAAGTACCCACATTTGTGGTCTTGGCCATTAGGTCTTGTCCAAGGTCTTAAAAACCCCAAAGTAGTGCCTGTAATGCACACTAAATCCAGAGATGTTGCGTAAACCTTTCCAGTGTAAGGTAAATATTAATAATAATGGTCACACATTATTTCCAAAATGTGTCAAATTCTTGCTATTAACAAACCATTAACTATGATTTTTTTTGCCTCAATTAACTCTTAATTTGCTGCTTATTAATAGTTAGTAAGGTAGTTGTTAAATTTAGGTATTGGGTCAGATTAGGGATGTAGAATATGCATGCAGAATATGTGCTTTATAAGTACTAATAAACAGCTAATATGTTACTAACAGGCACGCTAATAAGCAACTAGTGAGAACTGGTCCTTATACTAAAGTTTTAATAATTAGATATTATATGATTTGGTAGTAAAAGTAAACTGTTGCACATTTTATTGGTGCAAAGATGAGTATGTGTATTTGTACAACATTTGCAACTGCTTTTTATTACTTAATTAGAAGCACCACAGTTACTACTTTGTTTCGTCTTTTACATAGGGACAACTGAGCTGACATTTAGACATTCATTTTAAACAGTTTTAGAACACTATGGGCCTGTTTACACCTGGTCACTTCATGAGTTTCCTCTGATCGGATAGCTATCTGATCATTAAAATACCAGGTGTAAATGCCCTCCAAAATGCTTTCAGATAAGGATTTAAATCTGATCGCTCAAACCACTTCAGGAGGTGGTCTGGGACGCATTCCAGACAAAACTGGACAAGTGTAAATGCATCTGGTTGTTGAAGCCACATATGTAAATTTTACTCCACCCAAAATGTTAAAATAATATACACGTGTGAGAGCATGTTATAGGCTAATGCATTCCATCACTTTGAATGAGTCGTTGAGTACCTCTTCAGCAAGCTGACGTGCAAACTAGTGCAAATGAAACTGAAAGTAAGTCGCAGATGCTCAAAACACAATCATCTTCATTAAAACTAGTGAGACTATCTTATCTTACGAGTGCTTTGATCATGAAATTAGCTGATAATGAGTCAAATGCAGCACATATCTGTTGCTCGTTGAGGTGAAGATTTAGCGTGGGAATTGAAGATTGGATTTGACCAAGTGTAAACAGTATAAGGCTAATGATACATGGGGCAACTTTTTGCGAAATTTTGCTAGGCAACTTTTTTCGAGCAGTGTTGTTTGGGCACTTTCCAGTTTTTATCTGGATACTTTAGATCGGTCATGGACCCTGTGCTTCACCTGGTTGGTTGCCTGCTGACGGCACCATTAATGAATGTTAATGTTGTCCAGCAACATTGCTCAAAAAGTTCCATGTGTCATTAGCCTAAGTGTGTCCCATTTGGTAATGAAAAGTTCTAGACTAGTGGTCCTCACACATACTTGAACACTTGGGCAAAAAATTGGAAATACATCATGCAAGTAGACAAGTGGTCAAATGTGGGTACTATGTGGGTCTATCTTCACAAGCATGTAACCAATCCCGTCACCTTGCGGGATGGGGCTTTTTATATTATTATCTTCACAAGTCATAGGTTTCTAATTACAATATTTTTTGCAGCATTAAGCAACGTAGCCAATCTTCTGTACCAGAAGTTTTCTATACCATAACAGTTCAGAGTGACCACAGAGCAAACACTTGAAATACAGGATGTCCTAAGAACTTCTTTTACAACACTTTTTTTTAGGTATATATGAAGCTCTAGTCTAGTTGTTGACCGATATTGGTTTTTTGACAGCCGATGCGGATGCCAATACCTTGGAAAGCAGGGTGGCTGATGGCCAATATAAATTTATTTTATTTATTTAATATTTAAGAAATCTGAAATCATTTGAAAATGGATTAAAAAAAATACATGTGTAAAATAAACATGCTTATGCTTTAAATGACAATGTTTTTTTCACAAATAAACAAATATTTACTAAAAATATAATTAAAAAGGAAGTAAACACTATAACCAACATTTCACTCAGTATTCTGGGATTGAGTATTCTGTTTGTGTGTATTGGGAATCACATTTTTTTTTCTTCAAATAAAGCCAAGGTAACACTCATTTTACATACAGCACACAGTGAAAATGAAATTTAAATAGAAATAAGTTACTGTAATTTTAATTAGAAATGTCAAGATTTTGTCTTGACTTCAAATGTCAAGACTTTGGTTGGTTGGTTGGTTGGTTGGTTGGATTTTAATTTGCAATTCTGTAGTGGACAATTGGATGGATTGATAGATTTGTATTCTCAAGTGGATGGATGGATTGATAAATGGATAAATGTACTCACAATTCTGTACTGAATAATTGCATGGATGGACTCACAATTCTGTAGGGAATGGATGGATGGATTGATAGTTTTGGCATTCTTAAGTGGAAGGATTGACAGATGAATGGACTCACAATTCTGTATTGAATGGATGGATGATTTGTAATTCTGTAGCGGATAGATAGATGGACTCACACTTTTATAGTGGATGGATATATGGACAGATTTGCAATCAATTCCGCAGTGTGTAAGATTAAACTGCCTATTCTATTGCACTCAAAAAGAGTTTATTTTCTGTTTATTAAGTTTTTATGTGGCAACAAGGACTCTGATCACAGTTTCTCTACACTATTGTGAGAACACAGTCTCTATTATTTACTGTTATCTATCATGCCAGCATGCCATGCCATCCAAACTGTCGCCATATCTCTGCCACAGATGCTGACGCTGAGCTCTCTCATCCACAATCCTCTCACTGCAGTTCCCAAAGGAATCCAAACTCATTTTAATATGTGCCATGTATTATCAATAAACCACAGCCAGATTAAATCCCATCAAACGCTGAGCTCACAATGTCACTCTTCTGTTGCTCTTTATTGCATTCAGATGCTTTTGCTACAATTAGGCTGATGATACATGGGGCAACTTTTTGAGCAATGTTGCCGGGCAACTTTGGTTAATGTTGACATCAATGGGCAACCAGATGAGACACACAGCCCATGACCGATATGAAGTATCCAGATAGAAATTTGTTACCCAATCTCAGTAGTTTTTTTCAGACTGAAAAGAAAAACAAAAAACGACGACAGCTGTGGTTAAACGCGATAAAACGAGCAGACTGGACAGAAACGAACATCAAAAATGCTCGCGTTTGCAGCGCATGCTTCTTATCAGAAAAGGTTCAATAAAGTATTGTCTTTGGTTGTTAAGGACGCGTCTACAGATTTCTTACCATATGTTTCTTGCATCTCACGACTATGTCATGTTTGAAATAATGTCTGTGTGCATGTGTGTAAAACAGTGCTTCCCAAACCTGTCCTGGAGGCCCCCCTGCCCTGCACTTTTTGTATGTCTCCCTTATCTAACACACCTGATTCCACTCATCAGCTCGTTAGTAGAGACTGCAAGAACTAAACTGTGTTTGTCTGATTAGAGAGACATACAAAATGTGCAGGCAGGGGGTCTTCCAGGACAGGTTTGGGAAGCAAAATATCTTAATTTGTGTTCCGAAGATGAACAAAGGTCTTACAGGTTTGGAACGACATGAGACATGAGTAATTAATGACAGAACTTTCATTTTTGGGTGAACGAACCCTTTAAACATAACTGTTTTCAACATGATAATAAAAAATGTTGCTTGAAATACAGCTTTGCCATCACAGGACTAAATTATATTTTTGTATTTGTAATAATATTTCACAATATTACTGTATTTACTTATTTCGATCAAATAATTGCAACATTGGTGAGCATAAGAGAAAAGGTATACATATTGGAGAAGACAAATATGTCTTTCCAGACCTCTTGTGATAGAATCACCAGAGATGGATGTTAATACAAGCTGTAAACAGGACTGAAGGAAAAAAGTGAATAAGTGACACTAATTTGCTTCCCCATCCTCTCTGGGCTTGATCTGATTTGGAGGTAACTTCTCCCCAGAGTCCTGTTCCACAAACATAACTCTATTATATCTCTTACCTGCAAGCGACCATCACACACAATAGGAGGATATTTCCATTAGCCAGAGGGTTTGTTGATTCACTGAATGTCCTGACAAGAACAAGAGAACCATCCAGTTCTGCTCATCAGTTTACATATTACTTACAGAAACTGCAAAATGTAAAATAAATAAATAAATAAAAATTGCAGTTAGATTTTGTTTCATATTTTGTATACGTTTTATATTTTTATTAAGTACTAAAACAGAAAAAACTCATTTTTATTTTAATACAGAATGAACATTACAGATTCTTCAAGGACTATGTAAACTTATGTGCAGAACTGTACAGATAAAGAAGGAGGGCTCTAACTATGGTCCTGTAAATCTGCAGTGAGAAAAACCTTGGGTCATGTACTGAGTGACTGACTTCGATCTGAAAGCTTCCTCCCCTTTTGCTGCTCTGCTCTCAGTATAAATGCATGGAGTCGGGGTGTTGTATATCTCTCATCCTGACAGCTGATCCGCTGGCCCCTGTGCCAGTTTAATATGTGGGTTCTCTCTGCTGGGACTGCCATGCTTCTGCTCTACTCTGTGCACACTCTCTCTCATTCCTGCACTGAGAGGAAGAGAGAGGCAGAGTGAAAGAGGGAGAGAGAGAAACTAGGCCTCATCCATCATTTCATTAGACAGCAATGTGGCGGCCATGATAAAACTCGCAGCTTCTGTGGTTTGGTTCCGGGGGCTGAGAACCCTTAACAGGTTCAGATGCAGGAAATTACTGCTGCCTTCTCAAGATACAGACTACAAGGACCTACAGAAGAGAAAAAATAAAGAGTCACAGCATATGTGTTGTGAGAGAGCGAATGGAAAGTGTGAGAGATGCAAGGAGCTATTCAGTGAACTGTGAGCCCATCCCCTAGTGCATTACATTTATATAGCATGTTAAATAAGAGGGTTTTAAACTAAACTAAAATAAAACAATAAATAATAATAACAACAACAACAATTAATACATCTAGTTCCTGGCACAGGATGACAGGTCCTTTACATGTAATCTACTAGCAATCACATTGTTGCAAGTGGAGTGGGGCTAGGAGACGTAGGAGCGATGCAGGTGGAGTACGTCATAATTAGCGACACTCACCGGTCTCAAGTCCAGCGGACGAGCTCTGGAAGGATGAAAGAAGGAGGGATGACAGTGCAAGACCTTAGAGGACCAGGCCTGGACGTTTGTTGTGTTTTTATTTTGTTTGTTTGTGCAGTTGTCTGTGAGGGGCTGCCCCTTTATTTTCATTTTGTGTTTATTTTATTATAAAATTGTTTAAAGCTGCAGTCCGCAACTTTTTTTTGGATAAAAATGATCTGAAATCAATATTTGAACAAGTATATAACTAGCCAGTGTCCAAAACTATCCTGTCCCGGCTAATAGGCTGTATCGCATGTAAGAATCCTGCAGGTGGTGGACCGTTTATAGCCTTTTCTCCCAGCAGCTGGAATAATTAAACTTATTTTGATGGCGGATTGTAATCCAGAAAGAATTGTGTGTTTACGAAACACCTGTGACTGAAATTAAATTATATTCCATTTTTAAAAGTGCATCTGATTACAGATAGCCTGCAATTACACAAGATTTGTATTTTAAAGAGAACCAGTTCAAAGAAAGAATAATTTTCTTTTTAGGTTAAAATAATTTCTTAATATGAAATTCGAATGGTATGACA
The DNA here is from genome assembly GCF_018340385.1 of Cyprinus carpio. Classification (NCBI taxonomy): domain Eukaryota; kingdom Metazoa; phylum Chordata; class Actinopteri; order Cypriniformes; family Cyprinidae; genus Cyprinus; species Cyprinus carpio. The sequence goes on from NC_056601.1 coordinate 20,821,550, forward strand.
ATTAGAGATTAGAATATACAGAAATTGAAATCTACATGTGAATACAAACTATATACACATATTCACACAATGTTAATATTAATAATTTGAGAACAAAGTATAACAATAATAATAATTTGCACAGTTTGATTTGATATGAGCTAACCGATCGATAGATTTAATCACCATTGTTAGCACAATTTATTGTAATGCTTTTTTCCTCAGTTGGTCAGAACAAAAGTGGCAGACTTGTTACTTACTTGTTCAGATGACAATATCCGGTGAAAATTCTTATTTGGGTCATATATTCCAAGACGTAGGCTAGGATTCCTAAGTACAGTATCCACAACGGTGCGGTGACTGACAGCCACACATACTCCTCAAAACATTAGATTCATCCACGCTGGAGCCATGCCGGGGCACAATGAAGATAATTTTTTTTCATTCCATTTTATCACCAACCGGGAGAAACGCAATATGAAAGTATCTGTAGCACAAACTATGCAAGATGAGTTACCCAGCAAATTCTATCACTCAGGGTTCAAGACTTTAAGAAAAACCCTAACTGCCCTAGCTAAGACAGCATAGCTTTAATATCAGTCCAACATTCAATGTTAACTTCCTTACCGTTCTGTCACATCTAACAGTTTGAGTGAGACTTTACCGGTTGGCAAGCATTACTTCCTCAACACCCGGCTCTTCCAGCGCATTCAACACTGTCCAACCGCTGCAGCCCAGGGAAGAATGACTTCCTCAACAAGAACAAATAACTCAGCCTGTCAACAGCACACTTGTGCCCATGGGGACTTGGACACTGAGGGAAAGAAGCTCCATTAGTGATTATGGGTCTTCTCACTTTAAGGCATCAAGGCACCTGAACATGATGATGAAAAGTGCAACTGGATATAGCCTGCCATCAAATCATGCCATCAAACCAATGTTCCCTCTAAGCTGCGCGCGCGCGCAGCCGCGCACTTCTTCCACCGCTGCCGCGCAGAAGAAATAATGTGCCGCGCACACGCATAAATGAGTTGGGAAAGCTATTTGCAAAAGCGAATGAATTGCAATGCTCGGGTAAACCGCTATAGAGTTGATATCACGATAGAGTTAGAACCGGTGAATGCGGTTTACAGTTTCATAGAAAGGGAATGATGTGCGCCAAATGAGTCGCTGTTGCAAACGGATATTTTAATGGTTGCGTAGCCTACGAAATAGCTCAACTCGAGAGGCGACGCAAACGCAATGACATGTGAAATAAAACGTCATCATGTATTAAAGAAGAGTGGCTTGATTAAGTGCTGGAAACAGCGGATGATGGGCACAGAACGGTAACAAAACTCAGAGACATTTACAGTCACACAGGTGTAGTGTGCAAACTGTACATCATAGGGATGTTTAGATAGCTATAGAAGAATTGACGTTCACGTTTTTTGGTTTTTTTTATATTTAACTTACAGATCTCAGTTTAAATGCTTCAGTTTCTATTCTATTCTATTCTATTCTATCAGTTTAAATGCTTCAGTTTGTTTTGATATTATATGTTATGTTAGTTAGGCTATATTATTAACCTAATAAATAACTGACCTTGTTTTTTAATGAAGTCCCTGCTCATCAAGGATGTATTTATTTTATCGAAAATACAGAAGAAAAAACAGTAATATTGTGAAACATTGTTGCAATTTCTAATATTGGTTTCCTGTTTTAATATACTTTAAAATATAATTTATTCCCGTGGAGCAAAGCTGAATTTTCAGCATCATTACTCCAGCCTTCAGTGTCATATTATCCTTCAGAAATCATTCTAATATGCTAATTTATTATCAGTGATTAATCTGTTGTGCTGCTTAATATTTTTACTTTTTTTTTTTTTTTTGGAACGTTTTACTTTTTTCTTTAATTCTTAGATTAATAAAAAAGTTAAAAAGAACAGCATTTATTCAAAATAGAAATCTTTTCTAAAAATATGTCTTTATTATCACTTTTTATCCATTTAACACATTCCCAAAAAACAAAAAAATAAATACCTTTCAAAAAAGAAGAAAAAATATTGACCACAAACCTTTTAGTAGTGTATATTGTAACACAAAATTTCTATTTTGAATAAACACTGTCCTTTTTAACTTTTTATTTATCAAAGAATCCCGAAAAAATATCACAAGTCCCTATTATCTATTTATGCAGCACAACTGTTTCCAACATTGATTATAAATCAGCATATTAGAATGATTTGTGAAGGATCATGTGACACCGAAGACTGGAGAAATGATGCTGAAAATTGCTTTGCTTCATAGGAATAAATTATATTTTAAAGTAAATTAAAATAGAAAACGTTTATTTTAAATTGCAATAATATTTCACAATATTATTTTGTGAAATAATATTCAATATTTTTATCAAATAGATACAGCCTTGATGAGCATAAGAAACTTATTTAATAAACATTATTGATCCCAAACTTTTGAATACCATATAAATATACATAAAAAAAAAAAAAAAAATATATAAAATTTATTATTTAATCAGGTAATCTAAAATGTACATCATTTAGTCACGGGTCAAATTAAATACAAATAGCACATTAAAGTTAAAAGTTACACACTTTTTTTTTTGTGCGCGCTGTACATGTCTCGTATAAAGAATGTTTTTGCACCTGCCAACCTAGACCCCGCCCAATAGAAAAAATTTCATCACATCAATAAAAAAAATAAAAAACAACATTGGTCATGACTGTTGCCTGACAGCATTGAGTCTTGCATGTGCTCTTTGGCCCACGGGGGCTTTGAAACATGGAGATGATGGAGGCAAAGAGAATCACAAAAGATCAACCACAAAACAACAGGGTCTGAAGCAGGAATACAAACACAGAGTCTCTGACTGGGGAATAAGAACATGTCTCAATAATGCAGCACAAAAACATGAGAGGGTATTTTCACAAGAATTTTCTGTGAAAAATGTGAAAAATGTATGGAAAGAACTAAGATCTGAGACCAGAAACACTGACGTTTTTTACATATTTGCAGCTCTATCACCAACAAAGGTTTATGATTCCTACACATTTTGTTCATCAAGATAATGTTAAAAAATGGACACCATTTTAATGAATTTTCAAGCCTGAATACAATTGGGAAGCAGGGTTGTAATCACTATAGACATTGAGGAGGACTAGTCTCCCCACTTTTAGGCTGGTCTCCCTCAGTGGTCCTACAGCGCCCATCAAAGTCAAAATGATTGAGACGACCAATTAAAGGGGTCATATGATGCCATTTAAATTTTTCCTTTCTCTTTGGAGTGTTGCAAGTTGCAAGCTCTTGGTGCATAAAGAGGATCTGTAAAGTTGCAAAGACTAAAGTCTCAAATCCAAAGAGATATTCTTTATAAAAGTTAAGAGTCAACCACGCCCTCCTTAAATGGCTCGTTCTAACATGCCCCCTCATGTCTACGTCATGATGTGGGAAGATTTGCATAACACCGCCCAAATGTTCACGCAAAGAAAGAAGGCGTAACTTTTATTCTCACTGTTGCCGCTGCCGCCATGTTGTGGAGATGCTGTGGTTTCGTTGTGAAAGTGAAACTACTTTGTTTGGCCTTCCAAAAGAGGACACAACTAGAAATCAATGGTTAAGTTGTATTTCAACACTGTTCCAGAACAGTTCAACCCAAATATTCAGATGTGTGCAGCTCATTTTATGGAGGACGACGACTGTTTCCTGGAATAGTAGTATACAATGCCAGTGTCTGTTTCTATAAAGTGGGGCAATTCCACCTTTGCAAAGACAGTCTGGCGCTTCGGACTCACAGCCTGTAAGTACGTTTACATATTTAAAGAACTTGGCACTGATGATTCAAATGCGAGTTTTGAGCAGTGTAAAGTAGTGCTTGTTGTTTGTCATTTCTCCGATCACAAATGCAGACATGGTTTTATATTTACGAGGCGTGATACGCAACAAAATGCGCAAAAAGACAGTATAAGTCATTATAATCAGTAATTATGTCCCCACTGGATGCAACAAATGCCACGTTTGTAATGGGTTTTACTTGTTTTCTCTCTTTGGGACACACATGGCATCACAGTATAGTAAAGGGCATAACATTTCACACGCTTGAGGCATTCGGTCAATCACAACACACTGGATAGCTGGCCAATCACAGCACACCTCGCTTTTCAGAACGATGAACTTTGTAAAAAGCTTTGTTTCAGAAAGGCGGGCATAGAGGAGCAACAATAATGTACAGTGTGTGGAAAATAATGTGTTTTCTGAACCTTAAACCGCATAAACACATTTCATTACACCAAATACACAACATAATGTTCATAACGTCATATGACCCCATTAAATTAAAGTGGCCAGGTTTACAGTTCACAGAAGCAGAGTGCAAATTCCAGCACAAAGTGTCAATTTAGCATTGAAAGAGAGTGAAATAAGATTAAAGTGGCGAAACATTTAATTTGACAATTATTTTACGAAAGAAATGTTAAATGACTGACAGTAGTATAGTGATGCAAACTACTAATTTTTCTTAAAATTTTGCCATTTAGAATTGAAAATATGGTATCATTTATTTAATTCATGTAATTCCTAACTGAATGTGATGAGACAAGAAACATTTTGTGTTTTCAACATATATTAGGCATATAAGTGTGAATGTATTTTAAAATATTAGCAAATAGTTCAAAATGCCTACTTCCCAATGAGAAAAAAACAAATTGGTCCCATTGTTTAAGACATGGTTACAGCCTTGTTGTCAAATGTAAAAAGCTAGAGTTAGACAATAAACAAGACTGTGTTTTGTGATTTAGGACAGCTACAGCTCTATATAATGCATTGTCAGTTATAGTACTTAGTTTACCATCAAACGTTCCATCACCTCTTCAAAACCTGCAGTCTATTAGTTACGAAACTCCATAAAATGTTCATGCTGTGAACCTAAACACAAGCCCCATGAGCCTTTGCCATCTACATAGAAAGTAGCACTGGGCATGCTGAGAAACATGAGTGTGTGTCTGTATATGGGAAACATGTGATGGGGGGGTCTTAAAATAAATGGAATAATCTGCACATCAATGAGACGAGGCAGGACTGTGGCGGCATGATGAAAAAGTACTGTATTTATTGCTTGATGGCCGAGTGGGCACAACACTTAACATGAGACCACCCAAACCCTGAAAGAGGCAGCCATTCATGCATGACAGACTCTGTCAGCAAATCTGAGTGGAAAAGCGAGAGGAAAAAGATAGATCTCCCCTTTGAGTGATAAACCAGTGCTAATTACATGATATCTTATGTGATTGAGCCCGTAAAGCATGTCAGAATGACTTTTCACATCAATGCACTTGCAAACTTGCAAGCTAGATTGCTTATTTTAGGCATCCAAGCACAGAACTTGCTCAAAACCAATTATATTTGTACTATCTGACAACTTTTTTTCTGGCCATAAAATCGTCTGAGCATGAGAAACCATAAGCTATAGAGATCTCAAACTTGGTGGAATGGTTCCATATTGAAAAAGATTTTTTTTTAAATTTGATAAATTTATTCATTGTGGAGATATAGGCCAATATATTTGTGGGTGTGGCCTATAATGACAAACTTGCCTGTATCTTTTGAATGCAATGTTCAAATTTGGCAAAACTTGGTACACATGGACAACAGGAAATTCTGAAGAAACAGTTTCTAAAATATAAGCCATCTATATCAATGGGCAAGACAAATGAAGGCAGAGTTTAATAACCAGTTTGTGAAGAAATCTGAACACTATTTGATTATTAGATGTTACCTTGCTTATATCCTAATAATATTGAAAACATACAATAGTTGCTACCAGACAAGACTGTCTGTCTAATTAAAATTTAGAGACAATATTATTTGTCACTCTTAATACACAGAATAATGCTTACATACAGGGAATGTTGGTAACCAAACATCCCAACAGCCATTAACTTCCATGTTATTTTCTGGAAGTCAGTGGCTGCTGGGATGTTTGGTAACCAACATTCTTCCAAAATATAAAGTTTGGAACAACTTTGGGTTGAGTAAATGACAGAATTTTCATATTAGTGTGAGCTATCAATTTGAAGTGTAATATGTCTGGAATGACATGAAGAAACAGAACAAACTTAGGCAGACTAAATCCAGACGAACTCTGGCAATGTCTCCAAGCTGCTTCAAGAAACCTACCTGCAAAGATACAGTACTGTTAAATGTTTTAGGCACTTGTGTAAAAATGCTGTAAAATGAGGATGCTGTCAAAAATAAATGTCATACATAGATTTTCTTTATCAATTAACTTCTATTACCTAAATTAAATCAACATTTGGTAAGACCATCCTTTGCGTTTAAAGCATTGTTTGCCCTGTGCACTTGTGCATAGTTTTTCAGGTAGTTTTGCATTTAGGTTTCTTGAAGTATCTTGGAGACGTTGCCACAGTTCTTGTGTATTGAGTCTGTCTCAGTTTGTTCTGTTTTTCATGTGATTCCAGACAGACTGATGATGATGAGATCAGATCTCTGTGTGGAGCACTGGCTGATGTCAGACTTTTTGTGCAAACTAAAATCTCACTGGATTATTTCAATTAATGGCAAAATGAATGTTTGGAAATGTAAACATATTTTCTCCTGACACACTACAGCAAAAGATAGAAATAACTGACTTAAAACTATTTTTTAGCTGGTGAAAATACTAGTGTTCTAACAATTTTGGCCACCACTGTACATGAGTCATTGGTGCTTGAACCCCGATAATCGCCGCTTATAGCTTCAACAGATGTTCCTCAACAAATCATTTTCTATGTTAATAAACGTGCAGAGACAATTAGGTGAGCAATGTTGATAATTACTAGGGCTATGTAAAAAATATCAATATCTCAATATTAATCGATTCTCATTTTTATGGAACGATATCAATTCTTAAATCCCAAGAATCGATTAGTGTAGCCTGTTTTCAGGTAATGGACGGAACATTGAAGGGCACTTCCCATCCAACAAATTTCAATAAGCATTGTCCTTTGGTACTTTTCCCATGAAACAAAGTCTGAGATTTCAAATTCTTTCCACTGTATTGCAGTATTCAAACAATAAATGCAGATTTTGGCACCGTTTAATGTGGAGTGACAAATGGCGCGCCTCAATTCAATAAAATTGGCAGCGTGAGGGCGGCACACATGAACTCTTCCACATCAATACCAGTTTCAGCACAAAATAAACATGACTAAACATCTGAAGGTAAGTTAAAAGAAAGAGTATAACTTTACAATCTGTATCCTGTCTCATGTAATCACTCAATCAGTGTTTCAGCCACGCAAATATGTCAATATAAAGACTTGTAAACAATGTCACGTAACATCACATTTACCTCAGAAACAAACATATTCAGTGACCATAAACTCGGGTAGAAAAATAAACTCTAAAGAGGGGGATTTTGCTAAATATATGCACCATATAACATTCATTATAATTTTTACTGTTCTTCAATGTTTAATTTATGTTTGAATAAATCCATCAAGTTTTTATGACAGCCACCATTATGTTTATATTAAAAAAACGAATTGAAGTAGAACTTTTATTATGTAATTGTAACTTTATTATTTTAAAAACTACATTAAGTGTAATTTTAACAAATCAATTTTAACCTTCAAAATTATAATAATGTAGTACCAACTGACTCTTTTCCTTGAGAAAATTTGGCATGTACTGTATCCAAAATAATCGTTATTGAATCTAATCGAATCGCAAGCTTTTGAATGAGAATCGAATCGAATCATGTAATTTGTGTCAAAACCCAGCCCTAATAATTACTACTATTTTTCCTAAAAAGGCTTTCAGGAGGCTTCCAATCCTGGCATTGGTCCAAACAAGCAGTGTCGCTCTAAACTCACACCTTTGGTTAATTCAGAAGTCAACCAAACACCCAAATATACTCGATGTTGAAAGCAGCACAGAGCCACAGTGTTCATGCTCTTTGAGGAATCAATCTACCAATGACTGACTTACAGCTGTCTCATCACATTAAACTGAGAGGAGAAAGTATTTTAACACTGAAAACATAATAATGCGCATCAACTTTAAAGATGTGCATTTTATAGCTTACTCAGAAACATTATCAAACCCTTCACCTCCAAAACAACAAAGATGGCAGTGCTAACAATCCTCATAAATAAATGATTCAGCAGTCAGAGCTGTGTACACTCAGTTATGTACTGAAGCATTTAGCAGAAGCCGCGCACACATCACTGCCAAACGTTGCTCTCAAATCCATTCCTTTCTTTCCTTCTGTAATGCCTTGAGTATGGACAGAACATCTTTATCCTCCGCCCTTCAAATTCTTCTACAAATCCAAGAAATGCAATTTATTAATATCTACTTTCAAATGCTAATTTTTTTATCCATACATAAATCATAAGACACAAGGTTGCTTGTGCTTCAGAGTAAACAGAAAGAGAGAGAGAGAGAGAGAGAGAGAGAGAGAGAGAGAGAAAGAGAGAGAGAGAGAGAGAGAGAGAGAGCTTTAGGGAATTAAGTGAACAAGAGGAAGACTACTGTGTTAATTAACTAAAATAAAAAAAAAATGTCTAAAAAAAACAAACAAACACACAAAATAAACTACATTACTATGGACTTTATATATGTCCTTCTGGGACAGCTGAAAAAATAATGTACTAATTAATATTTAAGACCATGAAGAGGATTGTGTAAGGTGTATTTTTAGAGGCAGGGTAGAGATGTAGCTTAATTTAAAAACAACTGAAGTCAATGGAAAGCCTCTGCAAAGCATTCAAAATATTATATAAATTGTATATAAGAAACAAAACCTCATGAGCTTATATTTAAATCTCTTTTTACTTAAATCTAAGCACAGTTGGTGACCTTGCCGAGATCTCTTTTAAACATCTCCATTTACTGCTCTGCAGTTATCTTTTAGCTGTTTATGAGCATCAGCTGAGATAGATCTAATTTGTGATTTTTCCTTTCTATCCACCTTTTTCCTGATGTAAAAATGGGCGCCGCCATTTGTAAATTCTATGGGTCTAGCTTTCGGTCTCATTTGCGTCCATCTATTTTTAGATGTACAAAACAGTTCGTTTTACTGCTTGATATTGACAATTGATGTGTCCTATCATATTATTTTAATCTGTTATCTTAATTAAGAACACACTGGTTTGTATTGCAAAGAGTTTTACCGTTTACTGCACATTGTTATTCTCCTCGCTATTTACCTATAACGGCTAATGAAACGGAAGTCTCACCTGTAGGCTTACTTCCGCGTTGAGGAAAAAGATGGATAGGTTGTTTACAGACAACACAACTTTTGCCTTACACTCTTTAATTCCTTAAATTCTTTAATTCCTTTAATTCTTTGATTCCTTGCAGAACCTTAAACATCCATGGAATCTTTCCATTTTGCAAAATGTTTTTTATAGTGGAAGTAGCTTCTTTAGATTATGAAAATGTTCTAGTTCACACTAAAAAAAAGTTTAAGAACTGTTCACTAAAAGATTCTTTGCCGAACCAAAAATGGTTCTTCTATGGCATGCAAAAACCCATTTTTGGAACATTTATTTTAAAGATACTGTCCTAAGAAATTTGATCCTTATTGGAAATCATGAATAGAATACAACAGGTCTAAACACCTCCTTCCATGACAAAAAAGTAACTGAATATTATATATATATATATATATATATATATATATATATATATATATTTTGTAAAAATAATATTTATAAAGAATACATTTAATAAATATATAGTGAATCGGGGTCCTCTTTTCTTTGACATATTTCATAACTTTCTGTTAAAATTAACCATACACTGATCTACAGTTTTAGTTCAAACATATTTCACACATAAATCTCCATTATGTAAGGAGCTGTCAATATGAGCCCACTTTGCACATCCATCACAATAAATCCACATTTCCCATTTATGCACAACAATCTGTTTCAATAGTACAGTGTTTAGAAAAGAGCTTTAGTGTTTTTGTTGCCAGACAGTTAAGGAAAAAAATACATCCAAGGGGCCTTTTACTCCAGGTGACCTTTAGCCTTATCTCTATCATGGAAAATAGTACATGTGAGGGGTCAAGTCTTACTAAATGCTACATATTTTAAGGTCAAACTAATTTGCAAGTTGAAAAAACATTGACTGGTCAAATACAAGTGAAACACTTTGTTAAAAAGGCTTTTGTTAAATATGTTGGTTTTGATATCCTCACAGTGTGAAAAAGCCTGGTTTTAATATCAAAAACAATGTGATATTTCTATTGTATTGTTTATTCCTGAAAATGGGTCAAAATGAACCAAAGACAAAGGAAAAAATAAAAGTGTGAAATAAATGATGTAACCTCTTGGGCATTTTATGTATGTGAAAGTAATATGATATGTTTGTTATTATAATGATCATATAGTTGCACAGAAGCAGTGGGTGCAGTGAAAAGACTCAACAGGCCAAGGACAAATCAGCTCTGAATTTACAAACATTAGTGAGGACAGTCCGATAAAGCCTGCTAAACACTTTTGACTAACCTCTCCAGAAATCTCGAGCCTTATTTGACACAGTCCCCTTATGCTCAGGTGATGGACTTTTCCAAGTGACCCAGTTTTAAGACACACCAGATCATTTTTTAACTTTATAAGTTTGTAAACTGCAAAAGGAAATTTCAACAGGCTATGTAACTATGTTTTCATTTTTACCAGTAGGACTGATCAGCATTCACTGGGATGGTCCAATTTTAACTCTTGTTTTATGAGCTTTGAATTATTGAAAATGACTGGTGCACTTTGCTGCTAAGAATAGACCTATGTCAAATGAGCAAAACTACTATGCCCTGCACTGAGATCAGCAACGTTTGCTTGTTTCCCATCATAAACAAGGAATGTGCCAAGAGCCATCTATGCCATGTGATTATATATTTTACTTCTTTTTTTTTCAAAGCAAGAGTGTATAAAGCAATATAAAGGTGAATATTCAAAAGGAAAATCTTTCAAAAGAAAACTTTTTCACATTATGGTTTTGTCTTTGTTAAAACATTCATTACATGTCCTAGAATAAAGATCTGAATATAGACTTGTTCAACCAACCAAGAGGTATAATCTAATTTGGCATGATGATGTGGATTCTTGATATTGTGTGTGATTGTATAATGACGATTGCTTCACTTTTTTTAGACTGCCTTCAAAATGATGGTTGGATAAGCCTTGGAGTTGCCAACAAAAGCATCAAAACAATTCCAGTGTATAAAACTTCAAATATATCCATTCTTTCTAATTTAGATTTTCAAATACGGACAGGTTAAAGCTACTCTCATTATATTTTCATTTATTGAATACAAATGGGGAAATTATCAAGATTGTTTAGTTTAAAAATGCAACATTGCATTGCCTTGATGTTAACACTTTTTATGAGTTTACTATATAAAGAGGAATTTAAAATGTCTGCATGGAGAAAAAGATCAAAATCTAACATTTCAACTTTTCAAAAATAAGATATAACAAGTATAAATAAACTGTTCATCTGTTTCAGTCTATTCTTTAAAACTAAAAAAAGTTTAAAAAAAAACAATGTTCTTTAAAATCAAAGCCTAGGACAGAAAAGTTCCCCTATGTAGCTGGTGTAGGGGCCATACTGTAATAATTCTGCAAGTCAGGCTACGTTTTATTCAAAAGTTGCGGTATCCTCAATTTTTTTTATAGCTAATACATTTCATACATTTAAATGTTAGTGCACGTTTACCATAGATATCCACATCCAGCCTACCTGCCAAGAGCTTGAAGGAATCTCTTGAAATTTTCCCAGCCCGCCAAAGGTGTAACATCTGTACATATGATCCAGAGACTCGGAGCAGTGCCACAGGAGCCCGAAACTCACGGAGTCCTTGTTTTTCAGATGCTCCTTCACTATCCATGCGGGCGAGATGAAACTGAAACTGCAAATCGCGACCAGGGCGGAGGACAGGAGCACCCAAAAACACCCGACACAGCTGAACATCCTCACGGCAACGTGGGGCAGCGAGACCGGCGACAGATCGATTCCCAGCCCTTTCCAATTCCGATCAAACAGCGCGTGCATCTGGAGCGCGCTCACTCACGAGGGGACATCAGACGAGCACCGACAATCACAGAAACACAGGAGTGCGCTGACACACAGATGCACCAGTGAACCACGGAGCATAAGCACGCCTAACTTTTCAATTAAACGTAATTCCAGCTCGATCCAGTTCAACAGAGAGGATATTCCAGTTAATTCATCTGAGAGGAAAGCAGGTGGAGGACAAAAGACACCCGTCACACCCAGAGCTCAAGCTCTCAGAACTGTCACCAGCAGATGCTCACTATACCTGTATAGTAAGATCTGAATCCGCTTTATTTGCGTTACTCACAGCCCGCACACCACCATCATCATCATCATCTTCGTCAGCTCTGAGACGCAGCTCGCGCGCTGCAGGAGTGAGAGCTCAAACTTACTGCGCTGCACGCCTGCCTCAGTCACATGAATGTGGGCGTCACCCCCACTGACAAGGTGTTCAAACGACTTTTTGATTCATGAAACTCTGAATCACAGATTTTTTTTCTTTTCTTTTCAAAACTTCATTCGTGTAATAAACTCATGTTTGCTCTCTTGCCTAACCTCATCAACATACACACCGATAAAAGCACATTAAATATAGGATGAACAAGCATAATTCAGCAACTCAAATGTATAAAAATGTAAAGAACAATAAAATTCTGTATTTATTATAGTTCTAGCATTCTGAAATATTTTTAACAAGTGTGAAAGCATAGCGTGTCTTACACTGCCCTCTGCTGGTGATTTACCCTGCCGTGGACTTTTCACTTATTTATGAGAATGGAAACAAATATTGAACAATATTGAGCATCACAGAGTACAAGCATCATGGAAATTTCTGTAATATATATATATAAATTATTATATATATATATATATATATATATATATATATATATATATATATATTCTAGTTATGCTCAACAAATTTCACTAACTAGAAACTACTTAAAGGGAGACAGTGGTGTAAAAAAAATTGAGATGGAAGGAAAAGTTATATTTCAATCAATGTATAGTATATTTGTATAATATATTTCAATGCTTTTTCGAGCGAAGGCGAATGCAATTTCTTTGAAATGCTTTAAAATACTTAAAGTGAAGACTGAAAGATTCATTAATCATTTTAATCACTGAATGGGAAAGTATATATTTTAAAAACGTGCACTACAAACAAATTAGAAATTTGCTAACTAGCCAATGAGAAGCTTTATCTCTGAGACCCGCCCCCACAACCTAAACTGTGAAAGCGAAAAAGTTGCTTTTTTGAATGCTTTTTATTTTAATAACATTTTCTTTTCTTTTTTTCTGTTTTATATGATTCTTATTTTCTTCGAATTCATTTTATTTGTGTTATGCTCAATACGTTAGCACAAATCCAGTTTTAAAGTGCAAATCAATAATACTGTGCCTACAAAGGTTACTGTAAAACGCTGTTCAATCTAACCCAAGAAGAAAAACAAAAGACAAAGCCTGCGTCAAGAGACGTTTCAACAATATATGTATTTAAATCAAACACATTTAAATATATTATAGATTAAGTACACATATATTTCAGAAAACATATTAGTGGTACATAGTACCAAAAGTCTTTTTCCTGTTTCTCGTCCACATCTCAATGAGGTCCAAAGCAATAATTTCATGTCAAAGTACAAGTTTCAAAAGGAACAGTCATCATTGAGATTTGCTTAGACAGAGTTTGTCATATCATACAAAAAAAAAAAAAAAGAAAGAAAAAGAAAGAAAGAAAAGAAAAAGACAATCACCATAAAAAGAACTAACATTAATATATGGCGGTAAACCAGGAATCCACATTTATACAGAACGGGGATAAACACTGCCCTAGCAGTTGAGTTTGTATATCTCTACAGTCTAGAATCAGATCTGGACAGGGTTCTAGAGGGAGTTCTCCAGTCAGGGAGCATTTTTCAGGCCCGAGTTCGTTAGTTACCATTCCAGTTTGAACTTTAACATCAGTCACTTCAGCTCCACGAGAGAGGGACAGAACCGTCTCTGACATGGGCTGACTTACATCCACTATGGCATACCGTAAATCTGTAAATAAAACTGTACATAGCCACCTTGGGTATTTATGCATTTCTGTTTTTCTGTTTATTTGTACTAAAAAAGTCCTAAGCACTTCATAGCCACTATTTAAAAAAAAGCAAATGAAAAAGAAAGATAAAAGAGAAGTGTGAGATAAGAATTAAGAAGAGGAAGGAAATATTTAAGGTCACAGCCACTTTGTAGTTCTCGTTCAGATTCCTGTGCACTTCCTGTTGGTCGACATGGTAACAGCTAAACTCAACAGCAGGTACGTTTTGAAATTTTTGTTTCAGTGTTCATTCAGTCTTGTTCTGAAATGTTGATCTGTGTGACTGTTTGTTACGGGTTTATTCATGCCTGTAGTTAAACTCATTTAGCTCCTCTTCAAATAATAAACAGAATTCCTTTCCGAGCGCTAGAAATGATGGGGTGGATCAGAGGAAAACATATTTTGGCTATTAGTGTGCATATCTAAACACTCACGCTCTCACACACAAACACATGCAGGAAATCATGGAATGCCTCTTTCAAAGTCCTCACTGATATGTTAATGCAGTTCAGCTCTGTGTTCGTCTTCAGGTGGTTTGCTTCTCCAGTCATTATGCAGAGGGCAACAGGAGCTGCTTCCACACTTAACGAGAGGGTCATAGCTGAGGAAAACAGAACAGGTCAGATTCTGCACAACTTCCTGTCACTCTAAAATAAGTTGAAATTGACTACTAATCCCAACAGCGCTACACAATAAATGCCTGTTAAAAAAGTGTTAGTTCACCCAAAAATAAAATTCTGTCATAGTTTTCTTCCAAACCTCCATCTATAAATGGAGATGTTCAGCGGAATGATAAGACTGCTTTTTTCATACAAGAAAAATGCACATTTCGACATATTTAAACTTGCCTTACTGTGGTTTGCTGAGGCATCCACTAAGTAACTTAAGTAAGGGAAAATATACTAACAACTGGTTATTGCAAAATAATCCCAGCCAGGCCATAAAAACCGATAGGATGTATATTATCCCATTTACTGCATGGCTAAAATAAGTTCAAACATGACTAAAATAAAAGAGATAATGTGTTGTACAGTCATACCACTTCTTGCACAGCTTTTCATGTCCATATCAATAATTACGTGGACATGAAACAGTGACTCAAGGTTAACCATTTTAACGTCTCATGTTTATTATCTTAAAATTAATTAAAGTGTAATAAACAAAATGTCACGCACTTCTTGACTCACTATAATTAACATGAATTCCATTGTAGAGCTGTTCCTCACACAAAGCTATTGTATGTCTTCAAAAGATTTGTATGGTCTACTTCTAAAATGTTTTTTTTTTTTTGAGTGTGCCTTTTGTAAATTTGTCTTTTTTTATTGCTTGAAAGCATCTGTCCACACTAACATTTATTGTGTGAAAAATAGTAATGCGTTTAACTTTAAGCTACCAAAAATATTCAGCTGAAACATAAATAAATAAAAATAAATAAATAGTTTTTTGGAGAACCAAAAGCATGGATCAAAGCATGGATTTAATTAGCACTTCCCTGCATTTTGACTATTTCATATACATAATGTGGATAAGATATAACAGATACACATGATGTATATGAACTATATATAACATTTTTTTAAGCTGAAATATTGAGAGGCAAATCATTGTTGAAGAACTGATTTAATTTGTTGTCTAAAAACATAACACTCTGAACAGTATACCGGATTGAATTATGCAATTGGCCAAATATAACAAAAAAATTAATACCCGAAAATTTCAAACAATTTGGTAAAAAATTTGGTGCATCACTATAAAAAAAAGAGAACTGCACAAATTCTAAAGAAACTGCCTTTGTTTTCCACAGAAGAAGGTAAGTCTGGGTTTAGAACGACTTGAATAAATTACAGAATTTTCATTTTTGGGTGAAGTTCAAGAAACAAATCTTTATGAATGCAAAGATAAAAAAAGATGTACTTTTGTTGCCTTCACTTCAGGGCTTCCCTGGTGTCCCTGCTGCATGACATCATTGACGATCATTTTTGCAATCTTCCATGCCATCTCTTCTTGTGCTTGCACACCAAAAACAAAGACAGTACATATCATCAACTATAAGCAGCTTAAATCCATTTCCACTTAATAAAAAGACATTAGAAAAGATGACACGTGATTTGAATGAAATACGCAGGTGCACACCTCATCCGAGTTCCCTTGCACCCATTTCTTCATTGCTTGAGAAAACATGGAACCTGATAGAAAGGAAATAAAGTAAGAGTGAGTGAGCTGGACAGAGCGGTGAATCCTGCTTTTCACTGCTCTTCAACACAATCACAGGCTACTTATCGCCATGGCAACACACTCTCTGCACTGAAGACAAACTGAAGACATCAAGAGCTTTTCAGCGGAAGTCATAACTAAGAGCCAACTCGCACAATACAAAACATGTGCAAGTGTGTATCAGTGAGAGAGAGGAGAAAAAAAGTTCTCAAGAGCAAATGCACGTGTGTGTGTGTGTGTCCTACCCTTGGATTTCTTCACGTCTGGCTCTGGCTCAGCCTCTCTGATGAACTGGCCCAGCTCATTCACCTTCCCAAAGGTCATCTTCTGAGATGAAAGCAAGAAAAGCTGAATCTGAATCCAGTGTTTTTCGTGCATAATACCAGGCTTCAACAATAAGAATCTTTTTCTGCTGGCCCAAGCGGACCACACAATAAAAAATGCACATAATATTTTTAGCTGACTTTTTATGTGCCTGAAAAAGTAGGTATTTTCACTTTCATCTATGTCAGCAAATGAGAAAAAATATTACCTTGATGTATAAAGTGTTCAACTTTGCAAGGCCTAAAAACATATCGATGATCAACGAATGTTTAATGTAGTAATGGCCTTGAACAATCCTTTTTGTTGAAGATTAAAGATGTTTATGTTGTACCAATCTGAGGTCGAGTGATGGGAAGGAAGTGTAGCATGAAGGTTTTAAACCCGGACTCACCCAGCATATGGTCTCTGGTAGAGAGACTCAGGGTCCAGACTGGCGATGTCCACCGTTATCGCCTCATCGAAGTTCTTCAGGATCTTGACTGCCGCTTTTTTAGTACCTTGCTGCAATTGAAGATCAGGACAAAGTTAGCCATACATGCAACCATATTCTTGAAGAATCCTTGTATTATTATGAAAAACAAGTGCAATTTTAGCTTTTGGTGACCATCAAACCAGTCAATCACCTGGGCTTGTGACCCTTCTGTGACGCTTGAGTTGCGGTCGACCTCTGGGGTCGTGTTGGCATTTCCTCCAGTAAACTCGTCCACCCGTACGGAGTTGATAAGGTCACTCAAATACTTATAGTAAAGGTTGCTTGACAGAAAGCCGGGCATGTAAACCTGAGGTTGAGAAAACAAGAAAAGGACTTCATAAGGATTTTTCTTCCCAACACCAAGCTTCCAACTTCATATTTTTTTGTATACTTTTATAGAAAAGTGTTGTGGCAACATAACCCACCTTCTCCATGGTGGTCCAGGCCTGTCTTAGTGGAGTGTTGAAGCAGTCTGGGAGAGGGCCGCCTTCTCGACAGATATTGGATTCAATCTCCATCCGCACAGAGTCACCAAAACCCAACGGATTTGTGGCTTGGAGTGAAAAATACCTAAGCAGATCACATGAACTGTCATGTCTTCTGTCTACCAAAAGTAATGGTTATGATTTTGCCACATCTTAAACACTAGAGAGGCATGTGCATAATTACATAGTATCAAAATCAACAGGCCTATGGGTTGCCTTAATGACTAGTTAGCAACAAGGAAGCTCTGTAGAAAAATGCTGATTTAGAATCATGTCCACCATAAACCAAACAGACATATTTAAGTCTGGTGTCATTAAGATTTTCAACAAGGATGCATTAAATTGATTGAAAGTGTCACTAAAAACATTTATAAATGTTACAAAAGAGTACTATTTTATGTATGGAGTACGTAATGCTGTTCTTTTAAAGTTTTTATTCATTAATGCAACCTGAAAAGAAATGTTCCGCCAGAAATATTAAGAAGCTTTTCTTTTTCTTTTTTTTTTTGCTTTGATTTTTGCTTTTCTCCCCAATAAGGCATACTTCTTGGACAGCAAATCAACATATTAGAAAGATTTCTGAAGGATCATGTGACACTAAGATTGGAGTAATGGCTGCTGATAATTCAGCTTTGACATAATAGGAATAAATGACATTTTAAAATATGTTAAACATACATTAAACTAAAGAAAAGTTGTTCTTAATTGTAATGATATTTCACATGAATGTTTTTGATCACACAAATGCATCCTTGGTGAGCATAAGAGACCAACTCAATTTGTATGTTAGTGTAGGAAAAAAAACACAGCAGCATAACAATATTTAAGTTTAACAGTATTTACTGAGGGGCAAAAAAAAAAAAAAAAACATAAAAATGGATAAAAATAAAATTTTCAGAAGTCGACAGAAGTCTATTAATCCATTATATTTTTTGCGACACCACTTAAAAAAAAAAAAAAAAAAAAAACCTTTACAACTCTACTAATGAGTTAATCAAGGGAGGGGGGTGATAATTGGATGACTAGTTGTTTAGTTGCCCATCCTGATCCATCCCTAACTGCAGACTGAAATAACGTGCCAAAACAAAGATTACACTGAACTTCAAATAGGACATACTTGTCATAGAGAATCATGGCATCATTCTGGGCTTCCTGTCCATCGTACTGGCCTTTCTTGGCAGCCAACTGATCTTGAAAGTTTTCTGCAGCCAGCCAGAACTGCAGTACATTCATTGCATCCTCCTTCTCCATGTACTATATTGATATACACACACACACACATTTTGAATTATTTTTCAATCCTACTTTATAATCCCTTGGCACTTCAAATGTACTTGGATCAGAAGTCCATCAATTTTTACGCACACTTGCACTTTTGGTGCATTCTGCCATTTAGAAACAGGTTTTGGGCAGATTGTCGAGCTCAGCATATTTCATGTGCTTCTACAGCTCTATGCATAAATTCAACACAAATTCAACTTGAAAATGTGTTCTAACAGGACACATAATATCTGAACTCATAAAACACTTCCAATCCAATTTTAAAGCACATTTAAAAGGTAAAGAATATTACATATAATTCAACATCTATACTAATATAATTAAAAGTGCATATAAGAAAGATAATCTACAGGAAAAATTTGGGTTATACAAGTTAAGCTGTAAATGTACTGTACAACCATATTTAAAATTGCATTAATGCTGTAATTTCCTTTTAAACAGAGGCTGAAGTGAGTGCCCTCACCTCAGAGAAGTAGAAGAGGGCTGACTCGCAAAACAGGATGTCCGCCAGGAACACAGAGCCACTGGTCAGCACCTCGATCTGGTACTTACAGAAATAATGGCTCCGCAAGAACTCACTAAAGTGCCTGTAAAACATTTCAAATACATTTCAAATAAATAGAGAGGAAACACTAGGCCTGTCAATTTATTGTCAATTTTGTATGATTAATTAAAAAAAAATAACAACATAACAATGGAATTCAATAATAACAATTCATGCCCCCTGACCTGTAAATACAAGCAATTAAAGGGATAGTTCACCCAAAAATGTAAATTCTGTCATTAACTTCTCACCATCATATCGTTCAAAACCCATTAAGACCTACGTTCTTCTTTGGAACACAAATTTAGATATTTTTGATGAAATCCGAGAGCCCTCTGACCCTGCATAGACAGCAATGCAACTGACATGTTCAAGGCCCAGAAAGGTAGTAAGGACTTCTTATAATTTGAGATCCATTAATTTGAGATCCATCCATCTCCATTTGAGATCAAGGGTTCAACTGTAATTTTATGAATAGTTTTTGTGTGCAAAGAAAACAAAAATATCAACTTTATTAAATGATTTCTTCTCTCCCAGGTCAGTCTCCGCAACCATTATCGAGAATATCACGTATTCTCGTAGCTTGATAAAATTACGGATGAACCACTGCCTTGACTGTGGTAGGACTCTTGTGGTCTATGGAGGGTCAGAGGGCTCTCAGATTTCATCAAAATTATCTTAATTTGTATTCTGAAGATGAACAAAGGTCTTAACGGGTTTGGACCAACATGAGGGTGAGTAATTAATGACAAACCTTTCATTTTTGGGTGAACTATCCCTTTAAAGCCCCAGTTCCACTACGAGAAACCTTGTAGCCCCAACTCTACACCTTGTTAGGAGAACAAATGGGGTGGAACAAAATACATTTCAATCATGACAACTCTCTGAATAGCATGTTAATGTATATGACTGTTAATCAATCAGCAATCAGCAGTGCTAGCATATTGCATGTAAAGGACCTGTCAACTTGTGCCATCTAGAGTTTCGTATAAGAACTCTATGCACCTCATTTATCAATCTAACATAGAAACAAGCGCAGATCTGTGCACACAAATCAACTTACAACTGAGTTCATGTGTGATTCATGAGACAGTGATATGCCGGCAAACTCATTGTACGAATGATCGCACGTTGATAAATGTGGCTGCAGAAAACAATCGTCTGTTGAATATCACGCCCCTAAAAACACCCCGGTTTAGAAGCCTCGCCCCTAGAGTTTACGACACGGAGAAACGAAACTCAGCCAAAAAGAGGAAGTAATCTCATGAAAGAGAAATTGATCTTACTCCAAAAACACCCGTTAACCTTGTAATTTGCGAACAATTAGGCTATATTAATTTATGTAATTTATATGTATATTAAAATACTGGTAAATATAAACAGCCTATTTAGTTCCCCTCAATCTACATACAACAAATATTTTAAATTTAACGGTATTCAGAACAGAACAAGAATGAAGAATAAGTAGTTATAAAATTATATATTAAACTATAAAATAAAACAAATTAGGCTATAGTGGCATTTATTATAAACAGCATACAAGTGTCAAGCAAAACTGAAACGGCACTGGGCTCACGAGCCTGTCTCAAACCACTAGAATCCAAATGTTTCCATTTTTGTCATATTTGTAACATTTGTTTGCATAACTATTATTCATTATGTAGCCTAAACATGGCTTTATACTTCACTCATGCTCCGTGTAAAATCCTTCACATGCGCAAAATTGTTTCTTTGGGTGCTGCACGCTGATTTTACAGCTGACCTTTTAAAATAAACAGTGTAACTTTTATGTTTGGTTGACTGCATTTCAGTTTGATGATGAATGGCTGAAATGTCAGACAACGCTAGAACTAATGTTGTTTGTGTGTGTGTGAGGCGCCTTTGTGATCAGATGGATTAAATCAAATAAAGATATAAAGAAAATAAATAAAATGCATTAAGAGTGTCACAAAAACAAGCTTTTTTTTTCCTTTTGTTACACTGTTAATTATATTATAGATTTTATTCCTTTTATAGACTTAATTTCAGTTTTTTCTTTCTTTCTTAAACACAACCTCTGCATCTTTCACCTGCACTGCAGGTGCATGATCAACGACTGAATCCTCATGGTCTTGTTTACGCTGCTATTCACACATATAAAGCTAAAGGCCTGTATAAAACCAAAAAAGAAGACATTCTAATCTTACTGGTTAATGAGCTTCGTTTTATGGTCAGGAAAATAAAAATGCACAAAATGCTGCCATTCTAAAATTCTCCACATTTACTATGCTGCGCACAATTTCAGGTAACTCAAAAACTTGCGTACACGAACTGAGACCAGACGTGAGATTTGATCGTAGCCACCGCTCACGTCCATATTGATAAATTCCAAGTTTTGCATTGAAACAATTTTCTGTCGTACGTTCGTTTCGTAAATGAGGCCCAAGATGTCTATAAGGTTTACTTTAAGGCAAAATTATTCTTCACAAAAATGTTTAATGAATGGCCAAAGACATCTCTCTGCATGTTTATACAGTCTGTTTCTTGAGTACACTGGATGTAATGAATAAAAACTGATAAATGTACACTTACAGATTTGATATGAGAGCAATATGTGTGAAGGATAAACACTGAGAGTGAAATTACTTACTGTTCTTCGATGATGGAGAACACAACAGATTGTGCAATGACAAAGCAGTTAGGGTCCACTTGTCCGTCTTCCCCACAGATTTTCGCTAACAAAAGAAAAAAACTTTTGATTACTCTATCCTAACAGAAACTTGAAACATGAAAACAGGAAATTAAACATGTATGAGTGCTCTCACATCCTAAAGAGCAAAGCTCTTCTATTCCATCCAATCAAAAAATGTCTATTTTAAGATATTTAACATAAAAAAATGTACTTAAAAACTTAAATAAGGTATGTAAGGACAACAAGCTCCCTGCAGATAAATCCATAAAACCAGGCCCTTATTTTCTAATCATCCAGTATCTCCTATAAATATAATTATCTTGTTCAAACAGAGAAAAAACACTGGAGGACATCTTCAGCCATCTAAAGAGAGACGTCATTGTGATAAGGAATTTTCTTACCCACAATGTCGTTGCGTATCTGTTCGGTGATGGGAATCGGCCTAGCAGCATCTGGAGATATGTACTTAGTGAAAATGTTAACGGCATCCCTCTCTATACCTAGAAATGAGAAAAATCAGTATATATGGAAATTGAAAATAGGATACAGAGGATAAAGATGAAGAACAAATCAGACTCCATCCACAACAAACACCTTTATCATAATCAACATCCCTCTTCACTGACTTACAGAAGTATACTAGTTCACATTTTCATCAAAGCCTCATGTGTGCTTAAGTGTCAATATTAATCAAACAAATGAATAGTACCATTAGAGCAAAGGCCTAGGGACAAATCTTACATCTACACCTTGTTAAACATTAATATCAAACTCAAATACAGGATGGGCGCATATTTCATACAGAAAAGCATGTCAGTATGCTTGTATGCAGTGTGCTTGGGACACCAGAAAAACTAAAAAAAGTATATAGTAACTATATTTATGAAATGAATATATAAGGCCAATGATTTATTTGAATTATGGTTGACGATAAGCCATCATGAGCAGTATGACTGTGTTTAAAGGCCACGTTGAAAGTGTTTAAGTTTAATGGTGGTCTGTGAGATGAGGAATCTCATCAGAGCATGTTTAAATGTTGAAGTGATTTTCATAAAATTCATTTTTAGATGCTGAGAAAAGCCAGAGACAGCCTTATAAAACGCAATGAAGTGAACAAAGTCTTGTTCTTTTTTCAGACACCGAAGGCTCTCGCAGCAGAAGCCATGGACTGATAGGATCTGACTCCCCTTCTAAGCTGATTTGATGTCTTTCGGCTCAACTGACTTTTTCCAATCACTGCTTTTACAGCCAAGAGCTTCTTTGTATTAGCCATTAATGAATACTCAGCTCCTGACTTCTGTTCACTGTAGTCCACTGCCAAGATGCTAAATGAGATCATTTACCAAGCTTGCTCTATAAAACCAATGCCGCATGGATATTAAAAGTCATCGTCTGATACGAAAGGAATATGTTGTAATGGTAAAAGGCCACTAACCATGAAAAACTTAAGTACAGGATATTCCCTACGGATATAAAGGAATGCTCATAAAAACTCAAGCTTAAGAAACAGTTTTCGTGAAATTACTAAGGAATACCGCAAACCCTGCAGTTTTAAAGTAGTTTTTTCTTAACTCAGCCAAAAGGTCATGTAGGTGGATGCTATACTGAACAAACATCAAATTTGCAGGTCAGAATTCACCCAACTTTAACTTTTTTTTTTTTTTAAATATGTATTTATCATTATGAACTTGAAAAGAAAGCCAAGCAAGCAAGTATGCACCATCATAAGCATTTAAAACATGATGCACAATAATAAAATACTGGAAGGTATTGTAGAAAAGATTTAGTTTTTAAAGTAGTATGTTTCTGATCAAAGTATAAAAATTGAGAACATGAAAGAGCACAAACATACAAATATCTAAATGTGACCCTGGACCAAATAACCAATCATAAGGGTCAATTTTTGAAACTTGTAAATAGTGTAATAAAATCACCTAACCTTGCCCCGGACAAAGCTTTATCTTTTAACTAGTTTCACACTAAGCTCTGCCTAGTGTTCATGTCAGAATACCAGGAAGAAATGTGACATAACTACCTTGAAAGTGAAGGAATTATATAACAATATAACACATAACCAGAGATTCATCAATGTAATAAAGTAGGGCCACTTTAAGACCTTTTAGACAAATCAGTGTATCCAGTAACAAACATTTAAAAGTGCTTAAAAAAAAATTAAAACTTTGAATTACTGCTTTAAATTATAAATGCAATACAACAAACACGTCACCTGCTTTTACTGTGGTGATCAACAGCACGCCACAGAACATGCTACTGCTACTTAAGTAGAATTTAACTAAAAGTCCTCCTTTAACCCTAAATTACTCAGGAGATCATCTCAGCCAGTACTTGTTAAAAAATACCAGTTGGAAGGACTAATTGCAGTAATACAGTCAAAACAAACAAGTAAAATACTTTCAACAATGAGGCTACCATAACTTGTACTCACTTTTCATTAGTTTGTCAGAGAGGCCACTAGTAGACTGGCCTTTAACTGGAGTGCCTGTCCTGGAGGAGGGCTGTCTGGTGGGTGTTTCTGATCTTAGGCTGGGCTGCAGGTGGGGAGTCCCAGGCCGGGCCGCCCCCTCTGAGCTAACAGAGTTCCGGTGGCCAATCAGAGCCCCGGTATGAGAGTTAGTGTCTTGGGGGCTGGGGGTGTGAGGTCTGGAAGAAGTCTGGGAGGAGAAAGTGTCCTCTTCATCTCCCTGATCCAGAGTTAAGGGTCTGCTGGGGTCGTTTGGGGAGTCTGGCGAGTCGGGGGATTCCAGGGAAGCCGCAGGCTCAGCCAAGGTGCTGTGTTTGACTGAGTTGAGGCTGTGCGCTCTGACCCTAGACCAGGTGGTGGATCGAAAGCTCTCAGCTTCAAGCCAGAAGCGGACCAGGTGCTCAGCTATGTGGGTCTCCATAAACTGTATGAAGTAGGGCATGGCCACATTATCCCGCAAGATCTGGTCTACGGTTTTAGAAAGCCGAGACCGAGTCTCTTGAACCTGGTAGTTGACACTGGAGCGACCTGAAACGCAAAGACACTTTTTAAACCCCATTGTTACAATCCAGATTTCCTTAATGTAGAGACAACCTACTTAAAAACCCACAATCACAGATTTGGACTGGTAACAACCAGTTAACGGATTTGTGTATCGAATGTCTGATTACATTTCACCTTTTTTACAAAAACAGGGAAAATTAAAAAAACAAAACAAAACCCAATAAAATAATACCAAAATAAACAAAAAATAACAAAAAACAACACAGAATAAAACAAAATGTACAACAAAACATAAAAAACAAAACCCCATAATAAATAAGATATAAAATAACCAATAATCAAAAACAACACAAAACAAGAAAAACAAACCCGATAAAAACAATAACCAATCATTAAAATCAACACAGCAAAAAAAAAAAAAAACACGCAAAAAACAAAATGAAAAACAAACCCCAAAATAAACAAACAACAGAAAACACGAAAACAAAACATGATAAAAAAATAACAAATAATTAAAATCAAATCAGCTAAACAAGTTTAAAATGTGCTATGATTGCTTTGTTTTGTGTTGTTTTTGGTTGTTAGTTTAGTTATGTTTATATTGTTTATTTTGGGGTTTGTTTTGGTTTTCTAAATTGACTTGACAAAAGTAAATAAAAAATGAAGTGCTCCCTGCCTGTCCAAACCTCTCTACTATAATCCCAAGACATTGTTTTACGGTTGCTATAAGGAGTTCTAGATTGTTTCTATAGGCAGTTGCTAACTGGTCTAAAGTCAGAAGAGCCCACCACAAGTCCCCATATTCTGGTATTCCCAATCAGCTTATGTTTAATGTTTAATACTTTGGGTTAGAGGTTCGTACAAATCCCCTAAAGTTTCAACAACAGTAATAGTGATGCCTTTAACTAGCAATTGCTATACAACACTGAACTCAGAGCACCTTTAATGCCTCTACTTCAGAACCATGCCTTCTCCAGACCACACCCAGCCATCCATTTATAATATTCAGTAGAAGCACAGACATTGTTTCATAAATAAACACACACACAAAACAGATCTTATAATAGAGCCGTGACCTCCACTGAATGCTCTGAAAGGCCACACCTTCCTCTTTCAACACCACAGGACACCAGAAGATGGTCTGATTAAAACATTTACTGAGATGTGAACTCAGGGATCCACACAATGAGTCCAGTATCAGAAAACACAAAGGACGGTACTTGAGATGAAAAAATACTGATCTCCTTTGTGTAGGAGGCAACACTTTTGACGTTAGAAGCATTGCCTTTACCAAAGTTACCTTGCAACACTGGTTTGTCAACACATACGTTTCAATGTTACATATCTTTTTAAATGTAAAGGAGGGGTTAGGACATCATAACAAAGACATTCTATCCAAAGGCAGATCATAACACTGAAGATGACTTCTACACCAAGTATGATAACCAAACCTTCTAAGCATGGCCAAGTGAAAAATAGAAATAAATAAAGTTCTACATATCATCATCATTGTTCTTTTAATAGTTAAAATATATATATATATATATATATAAGTTGAAATGTGGCATTTAATGTAAGTTTACAGTAAAATACTGTGAAATGTACAGTTTTGGAAAGTGAAAAGGAAAAAAGCTGTAAATTGATATTCCCAGAAATCTCTGTGTGATACTTTGCATATGATGGTTTATCACTGAAATAACTACAAACCCGATTCCAAAAAAGTTGGGAAACTGTAAAAATTGTGAGTAAAAAAGGAATGGAATAATTTACAAATCTCATAAACTTATATTTTATTTACAATAGAATATAGATAACATATCAAATGTTGAAAGTGAGACATTTTGAAATTGTCATGCCAAATATTGGCTCATTTGGGATTTCATGAGAGCTACACATTCCAAAAAAGTTGGGACAGGTAGCAATAAGAGGCCGGAAAAGTTGTACATATAAGGAACAGATGGAGGACCAATTTGCAACTTATTAGGTCAATTGGCAACATGATTGGGTATAAAAAGAGCCTCTCAGAGTGGCAGTGTCTCTCAGAAGTCAAGATGGGCAGAGGAT
The DNA here is from genome assembly GCF_018340385.1 of Cyprinus carpio. Classification (NCBI taxonomy): domain Eukaryota; kingdom Metazoa; phylum Chordata; class Actinopteri; order Cypriniformes; family Cyprinidae; genus Cyprinus; species Cyprinus carpio. The sequence continues at coordinate 20,848,721 of NC_056601.1, forward strand.
CACCAATTCCCTCAATGCTGCGGCGAAAAATAGTGGAGCAATATCAGAAAGGAGTTTCTCAGAGAAAAAACTGCAAAGAGTTTGAAGTTATCATCATCTACAGTGCATAAAATCATCCAAAGATTCAGAGAATCTAGAACAATCTCTGTGCGTAAGGGTCAAGGCCGGAAAACCATACTCGATGCCCGTTATCTTCGGGCCCTTAGACGGCACTGTATCACATACAGGAATGCTACTGTAATGGAAATCACAACATGGGCTCAGGAATACTTCCAGAAAACATTGTTGGTGAACACAATCCACCGTGCCATTCGCCGTTGCCGGCTAAAACTCTATAGGTCAAAATAGAAGCCATATCTTAACATGATCCAGAAGCGCAGGCGTTTTCTCTGGGCCAAGGCTCATTTAAAATGGACTGTGGCAAAGTGGAAAACTGTTCTGTGGTCAGACGAATCAAAATTTGAAGTTCTTTTTGGAAAACTGTTACGTCATGTCATCCGCACTAAAGAGGACAAGGACAACCCAAGTTGTTATCAGCGCTCAGTTCAGAAGCCTGCATCTCTGATGGTATGGGGTTGCATGAATGCGTGTGGCATGGGCAGCTTACACATCTGGAAAGGCACCATCAATGCTGAAAGGTATATCCAAGTTCTAGAACAACATATGCTCCCATCCAGACGTCGTCTCTTTCAGGGAAGACCTTGCATTTTCCAACATGACAATGCCAGACCACACATACTGCATCAAATACAACACATCATGGCTGTGTAGAAGAAGGATCCGGTACTGAAATGGCCAGCCTGCAGTCCAGATCTTTCACCCATAGAAAAGATTTGGTGCATCATAAAGAGGAAGATGCGACAAAGACCTAAGACTGTTGAGCAACTAGAAGCCTGTATTAGACAAGAATGGGACAACATTCCTATTCCTAAACTTGAGCAACTTGTCTCCTCAGTCCCCAGACGTTTGCAGACTGTTATAAAAAGAAGAGGGGATGCCACACAGTGGTAAACATGGCCTTGTCCCAACTTTTTTGAGATGTGTTGATGCCATGAAATTTAAAATCAACTTATTTTTTTCCCTTAAAATGATACATTTTCTCAGTTTAAACATTTGATATGTCATCTATGTTGTATTCTGAATAAAATATTGAAATTTGAAACTTCCACATCATTGCATTCTGTTTTTATTCACAATTTGTACAGTGTCCCAAATTTTTTGGAATCGGGTTTGTATGTTTATTCTTAGTACTACTTATGTAGAATTATGTACATTAGGGCTTTGTTACATCTTGTGTTATTAAATGAATTATTTGTTTTTGTGTATTCTGTGTTCTTCTGTATTCGTCTGTGTTTTCAGAGTGGTTTTTCCAGATGGTAATCTGGCAACCACAGCTACCATTTTTTTGAAGTTCTGTAAACTTCACACATTTTATCACTGTAGGGCAATCACTTAGATTTCAAGCACACTGAATTTTTTTTTTTTTTTTTCAATGTTTTTAGACCCCCCCAGGCTGCAGGGAACAAAAGTCTTCTGGCTTTTTTGAATGAAGCATTTTTGTTAATTGTATAATCAAAATGTTTCACAGCCTCACTTTAATTTGTGATAAGTTACTTTTTGTCTTTGACGAAGGTTTACATGCAAGTATACTAACAAAAGTGGATAAAATTAACTTTTAGAAAATATATGCATTTAAAATTTACATATTTAGTCTTTAAAAATAATGATAACATATACTAATCATAATGACAAACAGGTGGTTATTTAATGTGACAGACCTATTTGTAAAAAGAAGCACTTGGAGAAGTAAACAGACCGATAGGCATGGACATATTCGCCGTCTTCTTTAAAACCAGGTTAAAGTGGAGGAGCTTGTGCAGGTTTTCACCAATCACAGAGCTATGACAAGGTTAAGAGATTACGGCACTTCACACACAAATCCAGCAGGCCAGTGCGCTGCAAAAGCCATTTCAGTAACAGCTTCACAAAATCCCTCCTCTAATGTGATAATTCCTTCTCTCTCCCTCTCTGCTCAGCACAGAACAGTGAGTCATAGATCAAATGTTGCTACCAAGTACACCTTAAGTAAAAAAAAAAAAAAATACAGCAGCTTTGAGATCAAACAGTTTATAATAAAAATTCAGGCTCAATCTCTCAGTTACAGACTTTAACAGTTGATGGGAAAAAGCCATTTAGCACATAAGTTAAAAGACCCTTTGGACATGTTAACTCTACATTTTGAATCAGTGTGTGTAATTCATAGCTGGTGTACCTAAGTCTCCAAAGTGTGCTGCCTCCATGTGGCTAGGCTGTTTTTTGAGGATAGCAGTCCGGCCGCGGGCAAAGGAGTCCATGTTGGCTGAGATAGCATTGATGGCCACATGGCTGGGTCCCGCTGCCTCCAGGATAGCATGATGATTACGGCCGCTAAGAGAGGGGGAGTGGGGCAACACTTGGGCTGGAGAGGAGCACACAGAGCAGGAACATTAATACACAACTGAATAAACCGAAGCATGTCCTAACCTAGCCTAAGCCTCAACTGGCTAGTTATTCATTTAAAGAGATCACTGAAAAATGTGTCATTCCAAACCTATTTTTACCTACTTTGATTAATCTACTAAACAAGATATTTTTAATGAAAACTGAGGTTTCCGTCCCTCTATTGGTGTTTAATCCGAGTCTTGGGAAGACATAGTGTCTCTTTATATGATAACAATATATATACATATACAACAATATACATAGTGTCTCTTTATATGACATATAATACAGGCTTTTATTTACATGTGAACACACATACATAGAGCACATCACATATGGTCAACATGGAAACATGTTTGAGCTCCTGCGTTTACCATATGTGATGTGCTCTGTGTGTGCATCTGTTCTTCATATTAACCAATCCTATCTATTCATAACATAATTCAATATCCTTACTTTGCAGAGATTTTCCATTATTTCAAATAAAAAAACAAATGATAAAAAACATGCTAGTCTTAATGGCCATTTATACAAAAAAATATGCAAGATCTAGATACATTTTTAAAAGCTGAACTCATTTTCACAGTGTCATTAGATGGCCCATTAGTCTCTCACATTTAGAGACACAACATTTCCACATGTAGGGTCACAAGGAACTAAAACTATAACCTGATACACATTAACCTGGTCTTTTGTTCTACAGTCCAGCATCTTCTATGACATCTCACTACAACGTTACAAATCTGACAAAAAATACTACGATGAAAAACTAAGATGAAAAAGGACTAACATAAAAACAAGTGAGGCTGGAATGCAAAACACAGTCTGATGAAAATATCCAGTATACAGTGTACATAATACAGTATATAAACAGCATAAAATAAGCACAGTAATGCAACACAGGACTCTCACCTTTGCTGGCTTTGGCATCTGCTGGTCTCTCAGGTTCTTTTCCTTTAGCTATAAGATAAAGAACATAGGAAATATAATTTACAATTTACAGCATCTTGTCCTAACGCACCTGCTTATTCAGCACTTAAGAACAGTAGCCGTCTTTCTTTGACACCCAAAAATAAAACCAAACAGTATGGGTTAATCCAGGAAAGCCCACATTTCTGACTCTTTCCACTTTCCGTTTTCTGCATTATTTGCATGGGGTGAGGCCTTGCGTGGAAAAACAACTCCTGTGGCAAACAGTCTTGCATCATGAAGCACAAAACAACAAGAATTTCCATCATTCCTATCATTATTGGGAGAAGTGCAAGCAAAAAGTGGGGATGATATTTGTCTTTACAATGAGCAGCATGTATTACATAATTTCAAACATTTCATAGTCCTCTGCTGTGCTAATAACATACATTAACCCACAGATCTCTGATGGCTGAAGAAAACATACACTATAGTACAAAGACTACACAGACTAAGAACAAAGAGAAGTGATGTCCCTGTTAAATAGGACCTGGGCTAAGAGGGCATCCTTCCTTCCCTTAGGCCAGCCACATTGATTAATGCACACTGACTGAAGTCACAGGATACATGTATATGGTCTTTGTCATGTGGGCAGGGATTCTGGGAATTCTGGATGATCGGTTACTCTTTTCAGTAAAGATACAAAACTACAGATTATTATAGTTTATGTATGTAGGAACATCTAAAGACAGCGGCGTTCCCAACTATATTGACCAGTGAATTCTCACCAGTTAAGGATTTTATTTTATTTAGAAATTTCCACCACAAAGATTTTACATGTCTGGAAATCACAATTTAAAAATTGCAGACATTTCCAGGTTTTCTATGGCCATGGGAATCCTGTAGAATGTTCTCAAATGAGTGCTTCTCAACTTGGGAACCTCAGCTAATTTCCAATGGCACCCCAATAAGTCTTAAAATTATGTAAATTAAATTATATTAACATAATATTAATTCCAGCGTTACATATCAGCTTAAATAGGCCGGCCTTCAAATATTGTCTTGGACAAAGGGGCCCTTGGAGTCCAGAAAGTTGAAAACCACTGATCTAAATCAAATGAAATAGAAACAGCATTTCAAAAAGAGGGTTTTCTGACATGACAAGCCTAACTGCACTACATCAGGCGTGTTACTTCAACGTTTACACCGAAGACACAACGGGATTTTTTTTTTTTTTTTAGTCAGCAGCATGAATTTGAACAATAGCATGTCTATAATTCATAAAAAACTCAAAGTTTACCATGTGGGAATCTAAAATAACAAAAATGTTCACTTGAAAGAGGAAAATCCCATCTCTCTGGAGTTAATGTAGACGGTGTGCAGCCGACAGCGATGCATAAGAGGAATTTCATGGCCATAACAATAATAAAATAGATTTAATGTCACATTCATGTGGACATGAGCTCAGCATCGGTCCAGAAAGCCCACTCTATCCGGCGACCATCCCGTCATGATCGAGCGGAGCACTTCCTTACCTTTCCGCCTGAAGAACGACATGATGAAGAAGACGCTGTGAAGGCTCGCTCAGCTCAGACACAACATCCCGACAGCTCCCGAGTGCCTTCATTCATAACACTCTGTCGCGCACATCTTTCGCTTTGATCGTCCACATCTGCGGTCACTGGCAAAACCCAAAAACGTCCAGTCCCCTCTCAGCTGGCCCGGTCGCCATATTGTCAATAAACGGCTCACTTCCGGAGTGTCTGCGGCACACGCTGCTGCTGGAATTATGGGAAAAGACCTGACAAATGAAAAGACTTCATTCCTGCACATACCAAATAAGATATCTCGTGTTAATATCTCCTGAAGAATATATGGTGTTATCAGATGACATGAGATCTCGAGCAGTGACAGCAGGCTCCTGCAGCTCGGTGACATTCTGACTGCATCACTCCAGTCGTTGTAGGATAGACATTACAAATGTATCATTGTCAAATCAACTTAATAATTGCGTACTACTAACATACTCTTATTTATCATTTAATTAACTATTTGGTATTATGTATATTTATGTGCCCTATGATATTATTACCAAATATCTCTTAAGAACAAATTTTCATGATATACATATATTCTGGGTCATTCAGATTATGCATTGCTATATAACACTTTGTGACATAGTTTATTGCTATTTTATTTCTCAAACGTACAGGGACAAAGTCTGTGCTGCCACCTTTTAGTTAGCGCACCAATGAATGAAAGACAAACACTTCACCATTAACATCTTTTATTGCATGAAAATCTGGAACAATACCAAAACAGTTAGTAAACTTGTGCGTTGTAACAGAAGCAAACAGAGATTTTTTTTTTTTTATTTTTTATTTTTTTAAGTACTTCAATTTGACATGTTCCGTCCAAATTCTGTCTAATGTTCTAATTTCCCTTTTTATTTTCCCTTATTATTTTCAACCGTTGAAGCATTTATCTGAAGCAGTATTCATAGGGAGTTTCCGGCTCTGAGTGTCTTCTCCCAGGAAGAGCAGGGAGCATCAAGCAACATCCGTGCTAAAAACACTTTGGACGTCACCATCATTGTTGCACTGCCCGGGAGTCCAACAAACAGAAGAAAACCTACTGAGAAAATACAAAAAAAAGTTGGAATTAGAAGACAAAAGACAAGAAAAGGAGGTGTTAAAGGGATAGGCCACCCAAATATAAAAATTCTGTCATCATTTACACTTACTCATTTTAACTTAATTTCTCCTTTGGAACACAAAAGATGATATTTTGAAGAATTTTGGTCACCCGATAGTGCCCAATGACTTCCTCTGGATTTTTTGTCCACACATTGAAGTTAATGGGAACCAATACTATTTGTTTACCAATATTCTTCAAAATATCTTTCCACAACAAAAAAAGAAAGTCAAACATGTTTGGAACGACATGAAAGTAAATAATAGCAAAAAAAATAAATAAATAAAAAAAAATTTAAAAAAAATTACCCCTTTTTTAGGTGACCTATCCCTTTAATGTGTGCATTTTGCTGATATTACAACCAAATACCTCTATGTCAGATTATTCTCACCTCTATGATCAGTTCATGCTTATTTCCCCATGGCCTGCTCGATCGCAGTCACAACTGCTTTGAATTTTGAATCTGAGTCAACAAATCCATCTCCATTCTGTCAAAGAAAATATTGGCCAAATGTAAAATATTACAGATGTACTTTGCCATATTAGATTTTGGTAGCACAGTGGTCAATCAAAAATACTGTTCTGTGCAATAGTTAAGAAATGGAACGAGAGTTACGAATGTAACTGCGGTTCTATGAGTTCTGGATGACCGCCAGAGGCAGTTGCATCACACTGAATGTTATCTCATCGCTAAGATCCGACTGGTCTCGCAAGAACGTGGCGATATCCTCACAAAACAGTTTGCAGTGTTTACATTACAGCTGCATGATTAATCATTTAAAGATTGCGATTTCAATTCAAACACGTATGCAAACTTATTCCTGAATGACAACGATTCAGCTAGGTCTATTACGTCTGATTCACATCGTGAGTGTCAGTGGAGCGCGAGAAGCACGATTTGTCGCTGCCCATGTTTATGAATCATTCATGCTGCTGCTGATCCAGAAAGAGCAACACAAACAGTCTTCAATTAAAAAAAAAAAATAAGTTTGCTGTATAGAATCTTTAAAATACGTCAGAGAGTTTTACACACACAGTTATTGCGGCGACATTTCCACGCCCCGAAACGTGACACTGAATGAAACGAACTGTGATTGGTTGTTTGACATGCCAGTCAAACGGCCTCAGCCATTGAAACCTGCCATGGATTCCAGACCTAAGTAAAACAGGTCTTTATGATTTAAGACACTGACTTTTTTTTTCAAATGAATATATTTTTTTAAAAAGACTTAAGCAATGAACATTTTTGTCAGAACCACTAGTAAATGACATAATTTTGTTTAGTTTTCTAATCTTTTTTCCTTCAGAATCGTGAGAGAATCTTGATCTCCAATTTATATTAAAAATAAAAAAAAACATGATTCTCAATTTATCTGGAATTGTGCAGTTCTAGTTTACATGTTTATTGCTGCATATAATAATTCAACAAAATAGAAGTTCAGTTTCATAAAGTACAAGTTGATTTCTAAATGAACCTACATTTTTTGCACTTTGTTTTTCAGTTGAATAAACAATTTTTCCCTATAATTTAAAAAGATTAAAATGCGGTCTGCGTCTAAGACTTAAAGCACATACAGGAGGTGAATAATAGCCTTTTTAAACTGATTAAGTTTTCTTCTTTATTGCACTCTAGATCAAACGTCTATTTTACAATGATGAACGGTCATAATATAATCTGTGCCCCGCAGTTTTGTAATGAACACTAATCGAACAGAAAATAAAATCATGTTATAGTAGTGTGCTTATTTGGCAAAGGATGGTTGCAGCGGGATTCACGCAAAGTGCAGTGTTCATGCTCGCAGCTGATGCTTGACATCTCCATTCACAGTCAATAAATACCGCATAAGCTGTGAGTTTAACCTGTTTATTTAACTCCTCCGCAGTGATGGGCAGTAGCGTCGCTACAAGTAGTGACGCTAGTAGTTTAACTACATTTCTTAGTAGCGTGGTGGTAGCGTCGCTGCTTTCTTAAATAAATAGCTTTTCAGTAGCTAAGCTCTTTTTTTGATCAAGTAGCGTGGTAGCGTCAACAAAAGCTGACGTTACATTATCCAAAGCATTTCTGAAACTCAAGCTCAAATCGGAAATATAACAGCTAAGGATCACTGATCCTGGACCAGTAAATGTGACGCCACCACCACTAAACCTCGTAACATCATTGGCTCCTCAAACAGTCAAACCTCATTATTCTTCCCGCCTCTCTCGTGAATGAAGTGCGGCGCGCAGTTTGGAGGATCTTAGTTTGTTTGCAGTATGAAGGTAAATAAAATAACTGTTGATTGAATAAGTACAGCGTTCTCTTTACTCAAGAAACACTATATTTATAAAGGCTAATGTTTTTTGTATTTGAGGAGCGGAGAAGAGTGTCTTAGCATTTGTTGTGAAGTCACAGTCAGATAACTTGTGAGAAGCGCTGAATCTTTTATAATATGATACTTTGGCCAAATAACAGAAAAAAACTGAGCGCCCACATAGCGACAGAAAACTGTACAACCTGCAAGTTCATGATGCCCGTAGATGCCCGTTCTGCCTTCGAATGTGGCGTTGACGGGGGAAAACATTCGAAACATTCAAAAACTTAGTATTTAAACTTGATTTTGGTGAAACGTCAATAATATAATGAATGACACATGCAACGATGCAAATAAACGTAGCCTAAGTTATTTGTAGGCCTATACATCTGTATGGTAACACTATACAGTACAGTAAGATTTCATTAATGTTAGCTAATGTAACTAACATGAACGTACAATGAACAATACATTTATTACAGTATTTATTCATCTTTGTTAATGAAAATACAGTCGTTCATTTGTAGTTCATGTTAGTTCACAGTGCATTAATTAATGACAACAAACACAGCTTGATTTTAATAATGCATTAGTAAATGTTGAATTTAAGTATTGTTCATTCTTAGTTCGTGTTACCTACACTAGTTAAGTAATGTTAACTAATGAACCTTATTGTGAAGTGTTACCATTTACATTTAGACATTTAGCAGACAGTTTTATCCAAAGCGACTTACAAATGAGCACAATGGAAGAAATCAAAATCAACAAAAGAGCAATGATATATAAGTGCTATAAAAAGTCTTAGTTAGCTTAACGCAGTACATGTAGCAAGGTTTTTTTTTTTTGTTTTTTTTAAATTTAGAGGCCTTTTTTGCTTTTGTTAATTGTATAATAAATAAAAAGAAAACAAAGATAGAATACAAAAAGATTAGAGAAGCAAGTGTTAGTTTTTTTTTTAAGAAAACAAGCAGTTAGTAAATTAATAGTTTTTTAGAGTGCAAGTCTTTTATTTCTTGATTCTTGAAGATGGTTAAGACTGATTTTTGTTGCCAAATTAATTTGGAACAGCTGTTGAATAAACAACTAAACTGAACTATTATGCCTGTCTATCTGCTTGACTAACAGTTGTATTGATCACTGAGAGAGCATTGACTTGGTATGATGTTGGTTCAATATAAAAATGATTTTTTTTTAAAAAATAGCTTAGATGCAGTAAGCTACTTTTGCCGTGTTGTTGTAGCTTAGCTTGCTACATTTCACAGGGCTGTAGCTTTAGTGTAGTGAAGCTTCATTTAATGAAGAGTAGCTGTTAGCTTAGCTTACTACATTTTCCAAGTAGCTTGCCCAACACTGCTCCTCAGTATCCAGTATAAGTTGCATACATTTTGTTTTTGCATTGATGTAACGTTAGTAGCAATTTTGCACTTTGACAGTCAGTTTAAGATAATAACTATATAACTATACAGTAGCCTATTTTATTATTGTGCGTATTGGATCGTTTACAAAAATCAAATGATTGGGACACTTTGTCATTGAAATGGCTTTGAAAATGTGTACCAATAAACCTGAATTCACCCTGCTCTTTGAAATCATGATAGCATTGCAGTAATGTTTTAAACTCCAAATATTTTACTTATAACTTCATTATAAGTCTTCATTAATAATTTAGTTATTTGTAATGTTAATTGTAAAAAAAAAAATAATAATAAAAATTGAAAGTAGTTTCAATGCAGCTAGCTACTTTTTGATAGTAACTTGTAGTGTAGCTAGCAACTTTTTCACAAGGGTAGCTTGAATGTAGCTTAACTACTTTAATTTACCAAAAGCCCTTAGCTTATAAACCAAAAATATCACAGTATCTTCCCCAACACTGTTAATTCAACTGAATCTGATGCAGTCACTGTAGGATGCACAGTCATTAAACACCAACAGCTGATCTGTTGCGAAACTGAAAAACGGATTCCAAGTGTCTTACTTTAAAGTGCCCCTATTATGGATTTTTAAAAATGACCTTTCATGCAGTGTTACACAGCTCTAAGTGAATGAAAACATCCTGCAAAGTTTTAAATCTAAAAGTGCACCATGTATAAAGTAGGGGTGTCGAAAAACTCCCAACTCATTTTCTCCTCCAACTCCAACTCCCAACACACTTCTAGTGTACATACACTTATACATAATCCATCTGTATAGTATGTTCATAGTACACCTCTCTGTATATCATGCTGATAGTATTTAAAATCTGTAAATTATGTCCATAATACTGCCTTATTTGTACATTTATTGTACATTTGTAACATTGTCGACACTGTATATTATGTACTTATTGCACTTCTGGTTAGATGCTAACTGCATTTCATCGCCTTGTACCTTACATGTGCATTGACAATAAAGTTGAATCTAATCTAATCTAAAAAGTCATCCGAAATCACTGCAGAAGCACTGATTCAGTGTTTAGTGCAAGGGTGGTCAAACACTCTTTCTATAAATCAAAAAAATTAAGTGTTGGGAGTTTTTAGACATACCCTGTCTTGAACCATTGTACACACAGTTGGCATGCGCATCGCAGAGCTAAACAAGACAAGCAAAAAGTTTTTTTTTTTTACCAAAAAAAATCTTTTGTTATATAAGTTGCGACTGATAAATTATTTGCGACTGAAGAAAGGGAGACATGAACATCTTGGAAGACATGGGGGTGAGTAAATTATCAGGATATTTTTATTTTGAAAGTGGAGTAATTCTTTTAAAAACTTGCCGTCATGTACTCTGAAGCCTACTGTAGCATGCAAAATACGTATTTAGTTGTGTGTATTGTGTTCGCTCCGCGCAACTTGTAGGTCTCTGTATAACAGCAATATCTGTTCACTCACAATTTTCTAGTATTGTATAGATGAATAGTGAATGTTTGTCGTTGTTATTACTTGTAGTTCTGATAAAGAATAGAGCAATATGTTAGCATGCAAACTGCAGTGCTTTATCAATATGTTTCTGCGTTGGGCTAACATTTTTTTAAACACACGTTTACCACCGAGCTGTGGGCGCAGTAATGGTGATGGGTGTTCTGTTATTGACCTGCACTGCACGCAGTAGACCAATCACAACAGACTGGGTCATCAGACCAATCACCGCAGTTTAGCATCATGCAAAGGAGGAGTTTGGAAAAATTAATCGTTTGGGAGTCATTGAGCAAAAAAGGAAAAAAATACATGCATATTTTAAGACAATGAAAGTGTTTTTTGACCTTGCATACATATCAACCTGTTGTTGGAGACTGCCAAAACCAAAACATGAATCTTATTACCCATAATAGGGGCACTTTAATATTCTCCGACCTGTAATACGTGCACACGAGAAGATTATAGGGACGGTCTGCAGGAAGTCACAGGGTAAAGTAGGGGAGGACCCAGACTCATCCTGGTCACGAGGGACTTTGTTTGAATTAGACTCGACCTGTGCATCTGTGATGAGATATGACTCAGTGTGAAGCACTGCCTCTGGCGGTCAGAAAGAAGTAAACAGAACTGCACAATTTCACAAACGCGTGCAATTTAAGTGAGAAACAGTATGAAGGCAACATCTGCCACATCATGGTAAGTGCAATATAGAAAACTGTGATCTTTGAAAGTAAAAACAGTGAAAGAAGATTCATTCTTACCTTTTTTGAGTGCACCAACTTCTTGTTTACCTCTACCTCAAACCAGCCTGTGCTTGAGGGTGTGCCCTCACCGGTCTGAGGATGGGAAATGTTGATAAAATTAGAAAGATATTTATAAGAAAACAATACGTTGAGCTTTTGTAGATTTACATTTAACAATACATGTTTTATTTTCAAAATTATTATACATTAAAAACAAATAACAATCATCAAAAACACGTACGATCTCAAGTTCGCCTGGGAATTCATCCTCAAGCAACGTCTTGAGTTTGGTGAACTGTTCACAAAACAGAAGAGACAGTCATATAGTTGGACAAGATTCTCCCACAAGTTATGTTTGTTGTGTTGATAATGTGTGTAAATAAAACTTACCTTGGGCCTGTACCCTCATCCACCACTAGGAAATGACAAACACACACACACACAATTATTTAAATAACATTCACCTCATTGGTCAAACAGTAATTTACATGGTAACTATGTTTTTTAACCTATGGGACTGTTTCGTGAAAAGAGAGATCCAGTGAATGAGGAATGCAATTTTTTTTTACAGTAACCTTCCTGGTTCCAATCTTGTAATCTACAAGACATGGCTCGCGAACATGTAAAGATAAAAGATTCAATCTATGCTGGAAACCAAACAATTCAACTGGACAATGCTGGTGAACAGAAACGCACGGGTGTTCGTGAGCAACCAGAACAACAACAGCAACGCTGCCTGTTCTTGTCGTGATTGTTGCATGACAAAAATTAAAAGAGCTTTAATCAGGTAATCGATTTAGTTGTTTGTTTTTTCGAAAAAGTTAAATTTTGGCGTATGGTTTAAGTCAGTCATTTGGATTCTTAAAAACAGTACAAGGCGAATAGCTGAATTGAGCCTCAACAGTGAGGCAACATAAACAGCAGAGTGACCTACCAGTAAATGATATGAACTTTGACGGTCATGCTGCGGCTCTTGACTGGATCAAGCGCTGGTTGTGTTGTGGCGAGGGCAGATGCTGAACTGAGCGAACCACTTTCGCGTCTGGAAAATATTTTAATGCTGTTTCCTGGACTCTTATAAAAGATTTGAGGCGGAGCAAGTGGTGCACCTCTCGCGAGATTTTATGTGCTTACCTAACGAGGGAATTTTCAGTATAGTTATACAGTTTACAGTTTGTTTGCAATCAGCCGGTAATTTTCCTAACAGGCAGTTTAGGACATTTTATTCTGCATTAAATGGACGTGACTTGAAATGATATTCATCAGTTCGGTTTCCTGAATAGGTCCGTTGTACATGTGATAGTGGTCAGTCATTATTACATATAATAATAATAATATACAGCTATTACAAAATAACATCCCACGATATGCTCAAAATCATACAAAGAAAATATTTTGCTACAGCTCATGAACACACAAAGAGCTCTACCATACAAGTTTAATTACTTATTGACCAACAATTTTTTGAACAAACAAAATTTCACTTGACAAATAGTATTTGAAACACCCTAAGGCACTTTTAAGTGTTGACATTGGTGTGCCTCATAGCAACAGTCTCGAGGGGGTTTCTGCAACTAGCCAAGCAGGATTCACAGAATAAGCTGTTCTCAACCCTAGGGCAATCTGAAACATCAAAACAACTTGTCTTTTGAGATTCTTTCTGTCTATGGAGGATTTATACATCCAAACTTTGCAAGCAATAAGCGATTTTAGGTATTATATTTGTGAATACATTTGTTTAATATTATTAATGATTTAAATGTTGAATAAACGCTGTCATTGTAAACATTAAGACATGCAGACTAATCATTATTGTCTCTAATCTCTGTGCCAGAGTTCTTGCGCTGTCTCTTGGATGGTGGTACCAATTGCGCTGGTAGCTCATGAGGGAGCCCAAAGCCCTCCAACTTTACCTCAATGAGATGGCCGGCCAAAGCAAACTCTTCATCGTCTAACATGCCATCACGGTCCACATCTGCGAGCTTCCAGATTCGTCCTAGAACTGAGCTGGGCAGATGAGTGCTCATCATCCAGCCCTTCACTTTAGACCCACTCAGCTTTCCCTCATGAGGCGAGAGGTTGTAAAAGATCTCATCGTACTTTGGTTTATCTTTTAATACCACCCATTCTACATTCGAGACATGATCACTTTCTCCATTGGATCCATAGTGATTAAATGGGTTCCCCACAATAAAAGGTCCCATTTGTGACCCTAGAAAAGGTCCTCCTTGCACTAAAAGTTGGTCAGCTGTTTCTTCTTCTTCTTGGCTCAGAAGAGGCATCAGCTTGGCTATGTCAGTGTTTAGGAGCTCATCCAGGCCTGCTAAGAGCTTAGGCTTGAAGGCTTTAAACTTGAAGTCATGACTCATGAGTCGCTCCTGTGTGGGATGTGAGAATTAAGATGCTTATCAGACATATATCATACATGTTTGCTCAATTTGAACTCTCATGGATATAGTAGTGGCAGAAAATGCATTTCATAATGGGCATGCTTGATTGTAAAGTATCTGGACACCTGCATCTTGGCACAATCTGGAAAATCTCCAGGTGAAATCCGATATCTCTGTTGGATTCTTGAATAGATGATAGGAAGGTCATAAATTAGATCTCTCTTCTTCTTTTCTCTGCAGAAAACTAAAGGCATTTCTTCTTTTAGAGAGCTAATGATATAAGCATGGGCCTGTGGGTGAAGAAAAGAAATAAGAGGAGCCAGATTAATGATTTAGTAGGACTATATTAACTGACTAAAACAAAACAAGCAGGTGGATGCAGATCGATTTCAATCACAGCTACTACATTAGACACAAAGTGTATTTTGTTTTCTCAAAAAGAAACCTTTCACACATTTCATATGTTGTGACCTTCAAGAGAATCACACTTGCATTCTCAAATAAAAACAGATATTGTGTAGTAGAGATACAGCATATTAAATAAGAGAAAAATTATGTCATTTACTTACCCACATGTCATTCAAAACCCATAAGACTTTAGTTTATCTTCGAAACAACAAATGAAGATATTTAAAGATATTTAGAGGTATGTAAGGATATATATATTTTAAATATATAATTTAATTTATACTTTTATCCAAATACAAACATTGATGAACATTTTTCCCAGTTTGCTTTATTTGAAACAGGAGGTTCCATTTTTAATTAAAAAAGCTAATAGTTTAGTTTAAATCACATCATGATTTGCTACTTTATATCAGTAGTCAAAGTAAGTGGTATGTATATGTGTCGTAATTATTTTTTATTCATTTTCCTAGAAGAGAAAGACTGTTGTTGAATGTGGATGTGTAATAATAATTTTTTCTTTTTTTTTCTAGAAGAGAAAGACTGTACAATGACAACTTTGTCAATGTTTCTGAATACACAGGCATATAGATGACCTCAAAAAGAATGGACATGGTTTAATAGTTATTAAAGTTAACTTGTGATTTCATGGAACCAAATCTCACCCTCACAAGTCGTGCTCGCTTCACCAGATCATTGAGTTTTCTCAGTGCAGAATTTCGTGGCAGGTTCTGAATGTCTGCAAAAAGGTCTTCCTCTTCTTGCTCAAAGAGTTTTCGATTGTCAGTCATACGCATTGGAGAGGACCAAAAGGAGCCAACGTAGACCCTCAGAACCTCTGGTGTGCTGAATACCTTGCCGAGTGACCACATGAGTGCGCCATAGACTCGCATCAGCTCCTGGGAGTCCACCATGTCAGCCTTGTTGAGCACCACTCTGAGCTTGTCCTCATTGCCTCGCAATGCCATTATAGTGTGTGAAAACTCATCAGAGATCTCTAGTTTGTGTGCATCACACAAGAGGATGATGCGGTCAACATGCTCTGCAAACCAATGGATGACTGCTGGAAAGTCATACCCTGAAAAAAAGAATAAGATGTTGAAGAAATTCACAGGTGTTGGATCAGATATACGAGACACTTTAGTGTCACATAACGTGCACCAAAGGGCACTTAAATCTTTTAAGGGTGACATCAGTGAGAAGAAATTCAACTCCACCCTTTCACGCTCTTAAAAAACAAAAGGTTCCAAAAGGGTTTTACTTATTTATTTATTTATTGCAGTGATGCCATAGAAGAACTATGACAAAGAACATTTCAGTGAATGGTGAAGAATATTTTAATAATCTGAATTACCGTTTCCACTATAAAGAACCTTCTGAAAGGTTCCATGGATGTTAAAGGTTCTTTGTGGAAGATGCCAAATATGTTTTGTTGAGTTTACTTAAACATGAAGTATAAAAGACGGCTTAGGTTGCATATTATGATTTGCATGCAAGTCGATTTATTTCTTAATTGGCTGCTTCCAGCACTGTTTAGGACACTTTGTACCTCTGCTCATTTTGCGTTTGGCCACAGACAGGATCCCTGGTGTGTCAATGATGCTGATACTCTCCAGGACTCGGTTGGGCAGATGCACACACTGGAATCTGAAAAAATTTCATTCAAATTCAGTATCCTTTAAACTGACATGACATGGGAAAAACCCATCCACAGATGCTCCCTTAAAGGGATGCAGTCAGCTGAGCCAAATAGTGATGCATTAGCTAATGTTTTCCTCTCTTGGCTATGTCCACCCTTTCACAGGAGTGATTTCTGCTGGCGGAGACATTTTGACTCTTTCAGTCCAAGTTTAACATAGCTCTCCCCCTGTGATTTGTATTTCTTCATATTGCGTTACTGCTTCTGTCTCACTCACCGATTGAGGAAGGTTGTTCCAAAAGAGCTGAGTTTTCGGAAAGGCTTGTTGGGATCAACAGTTAAAGCATTGCCATGAATAATTCCCTCAATCTCTCCATGCATTATGGCAGTGAAACTGTCAGTTGTGGGCTCTGGGCCTATTCGGCTTCCTGGATACTCTTGTTCAAGAAGATATCTGCAACACATAAGAGAAAAATTGGGGTGAAAATGACCCAGACATTTCTTGAGAGATTACAGATTAACTGGATACAGATGTGAAATTAATCTTAATGCGATTATGATTACAGTGGTGGCCAAAATGATTAGAACACTAGTATTTTCACCAGCAAAAATTGGTTTTAAGTCAGTTATTTCTATCTTTTGCTGTAGTGTGTCAGGAGAAAATATAAGTTTACATTTCCAAACCTTCATTTTGAACTCAAAACCATTTTTTACCTGTTGAAAATACTAGTGTTCTGATCATTTTGTCCACCACTGTATAATGCTAGTATGCTTTTACTTTTATGTAGTCAGTTGATTAATTGACATGTAACAAACTTTTGAAGTTAATTTATTTGTATAGCACTTATTATTGTGTATACTGTTCTGAAGCTAAAAGCAATTATTACAATGTTCACCTGATAAAAGTGGTCTTGCCTGTAGAGCACTGACCCACCACTAGTATCATGGGCTTGTTGTCAAAATCTGCATCTTCAAGGCTTGATGAGTGGAAATCGGAGAAGTCATAATACTTCTCCAGCGGGAGCAGTTTTTCCTGGTAGATGCTCTTCAGAGCTTCAGTTACTGTATGAACTTCCTTCAGACATTTACCACCTCTGTTCTTCATTTCTTTGCCAGCCATTGAGCCGCTGCACTTCAGTAGAGAATTTGCCTTTGTATGTGTGGATACAATAATGCATATTTTAATATATAAGTTTAGCACTAATATGACATAAAGCATTTATTGACATTTTTGTTGCAGGTGTCTTGGCATGTTAAAAGGAAGAAATCCCAAGATTATAAACATTGTGGTTGACCAATGCAAGACACAAAGCACAGCTGCATTTGAATGAGTCAAAGTTCATAAAACCCAAGTACATAATAGTGTAAGAATGACTGCACAGTTTTAAAGTGGTTCAAAAAACTACTCATTCTACTGGCCCAAATCCATCCGATCATATTTTAATCAAGGCGCTGCTTAACTATTAATTATTAACTGACTATGGCGTTTAACATCTTATACTGCATGTTTCAGAGATCACATTTAGCAATTAAAATGTAGTTGGACTCACTTCGACAGCGCTGTAGAGCTGAACAGATGTGCTCCTAATGGTTACCATAGACAACAGTGGGGCGTAGCCTGCTCTTTCTCAGGACACTCTCAAATTTGCCTGATGGGAAGAAAGTGGTCTAAGTGGGTGGAGTGAGACATATGAAACATTCAGATATGATAGTGTCATGGCATCTGGTGTCTGGATCTTAGCCTCAGAGCTCATAAACATGCATGTGGATATGGATCCGGAGCAATGGGTTTAAAGGAAAAAAGTGCTGAGGGTGGACACCAGACTGTGGGGATTAATTCAAATTACTTCATAATAGAGACATGTACATACAATGTTTTATGTAATGCATTAAACTGCAAAAACACTGTTATGTAAGTCTTTATAAACAGCAATAATTACAGTGCTTAGACAATAATGGGAAGCAGATCTTGTTTTAGGCTTAAATTACAAAAGCAATCTAACATTTTAAAAGTAGAAATAGTGAATTTATTTAGCAATAATGGTAACTGATTAACAAAGCTAATCACACACACATACACACTTAAATTAGTCATATTAAAAATGTACAAAAATGGCAAAACAAATCATAAACTTAATGCTTAAGCCATATCTGGAGCTCTTACCCGTTTACAGCCAGATGGGATTTTCTTCATGGATGCAACGGCAATTGTAGTTTACTTTATCACATCTCTTCTTCCTTTTGGTCAAGTTGCACTCATTAAAACTATTTGTTGTAAGTATTGTATTTGCAGGTTTTAGAGGGTGGTGGTTTGTAGAGGTCTATTGTGTGCAGAGATCCAATGCAGGATAAAGACAAATCTCCTCCACCCCAGTCAGAAACTGTAAAGCATCGCCAACCATTTTCCACGCCTGTTCAGCACTAACAGTCCCTCTAGTTCTATCTTCTTATATTACATGTATAATTTACTGAGACATTATAAGGAAGACGTCTGACTAAGCCTTTAAATCATTAGGTATCATTTAAATCACTGTTCTCACAAAAGTTCAATAGACTTTGATATAATTTCCCCACATTTATCTGCTACAAATTAAGGTTGAATATATAATTATTCAATCTACAGTTATCTTTAAACTGTGCAAATCAAAAGCAAGTACAAAGAATGTTTTTGTTATAACTTCCTCAGTCACATGTAACAGTAAGATGATTTGTGACATTTATGGAAACATGGAAATCAGTTTGAATTTTGTACATGCATTTATTTTTTACTAAATTATTTTATACCAACCCTCATCATTCCCTACCCATTTCATTTTAGGCATTTCATTGAAAATTGTGAATAATTATTTTTTTTATTATTAATTTTAATTATTACATCATTATGTAGGCTGCATAATGTGTAAAAAATCAGTAATGGTATGTAAAGCAGATTTGTTAAGATCAAGGGGTAAACAAACCTATGTCACTAATGAATTTTACCTTGAATTGTTTTAACAAAATGTTCTTGTAAATGCAGTTACATTTGGTTGCCCTCTGCTGGTATCACAATTGAAACACATTCAGTTTTTAGGCCTATTAAATTTTTAAATATCCTAAATATTCAGTCACATTACTAAAAAGTCCTGCTAATTTTAAAACACATTTATACCAGGAACATGCAAATACATATGAGACCCGTTAATAAAATACAAATGATTTCTAGTTTATCTTTTTTTTCCCTTTTTTGTTTTCCCATATAACAGTGTCCTTATTCTTTAAAAAGTAAATCTATTCGGTGTGATTGTCATCAAATCTTTAAGTAATCCCATGAAATAGAAATTTACATTTTTAACTGTTCTATTTTTCTTCCCTCTTCTTTTTTGTGTATCGATTCACCTGTAAATGAAACAGCACACCGCTAAAATATAAAATACATAGCCTAAATAAATAAATAATAGAATAATAAAGCACTCTTTGAGACTCGCAACAGTTTGTACGGTTTGCGCAACTAAATGAATCGGTTCTTCGAATGAACTGAATCGAACAATTCAAGAACCGCTACATCATCACTCGCCGCGCTCTCTGCTGGCTTTTCTGCGCTATTAGCATTTATTAATTAGCAAACTTTTGAGGGGACACGCAACTAGCTTGGTAAAGACATAACTATTGATTTTTAAACCATTAAATAGGCTTGTTTATTTTACATTTAGTCTTCATGCGATTTGTATTAGTTATAAACGACGACGTTATTTTTGCTGCATGCATATTTTTTTGTTATGTGACTTGAGTAAGTTATACATGCTAAGTTACCTAACGTACCCACCCAGAAATTATGAGCTGTTTATCTTTAGGGGAAAATGCTTTAACCTGTTAAAAAACATCGTTTGACCTTAATTTCCGTTGGTTCAAAAATTAAAAAAATATGCTTTTCGAGTTAGCTCGCGAGACTGTTAATAAGTTTTTGACCGAAACTGATAGTTATATTAAACCGTGGTTCTTTAACAAACTGAACTGCATTTCTTTATTACTTAATTTTTCTGAATGCATTTCGCGCCTGATCAACAGAGACTCGACTGAGCTGTTAATGGAGATGGAAGACCCTTCAGATCCGAGTCTGTCTCTGCTCTCATCGTCCAAGAATCATGTGTCCAGAGATGCGACCAACATCATACCATCACCTTCAAACCTGCAAGACCCAGTCATAAAGTGGCCAGACACCATATCTGATTCAAGTAAGAAAAATAGCAAGTTTAATCTCTGTGCTCTTTGTGTTCTCCTGCATGTCCAAACCAGAATGTATGTCTTTCTCATTTGATACAGAAAGCAGAAAGACTTCCACACCCCCTCCATCAACCCTTGTCTGTCCTGAAGCAGAGGATGTTGAGTGTCTGACACCTGTGGGCTCAGGGAAGAGAACCAGGGTGTCTGTGAAGAAGTGCCGTGTTCGTAGGAAAGAATTTAAAACAACCAGTGCACTTAAAACACACCTCTTGATCCACAGACAGGATGGGCCTCAGTTCTGTGGCGTCTGTCAGAGAGCATTTAAACACCATCATCAGCTGTACGTATCACACATGCTGGCATCTGAGTGATTCAGTTATTAATGATTACTGATTCTCTAGATCAGAGGTTTTCAAACAGGGATTCAGGGACTCCCAGGGGCCACAAGGGCGTGCTATTGCTCTGTGAAGAAGTAAAAAAAATAATAATAATAATATAAGGATAATTCAACCCAAAATGAAAACTGTTCAGGGGTCACCAGACTCGGTCTGGAGATCCTACAGAGTTTAGCTACAACTTGCCTCAACACACCTGCCTGGAAGTTTCAAGTATACCTAGCAAGACCTTGATTAGCTGGTTCAGGTGTGTTTGATTAGGGTTGGAACTAATGCCGCGTTCCAGGCGGCCCGTAACCCGTGTTTTTCCAAACTTCTACCCGTGAAAGTGCACCAGAACGGCAGTCAAACCTGTGACTTCCCACCTGTGAACTCGTACGAGATCGATGTACTCCCAGTTTCAAGCTCTGACGTCACATAGCCCGAGAAACAACAATGGCAGCCCCTACGGATAATACTGCCTACGGATGCGGTGTTTAAGCAAGTGGTACACGGTGAGAAATAGACTTTAGGACAATATAACGTTGCAATAAAATTAATAATCTAGCTACAATTCCTTGCGCTCAGGCAGTTTGGCGTGACTTGCCTTGAACGCTACAAAGTCGTGAGTCGTGGTTTGAAGTCGTGATTTATGGG
The DNA here is from genome assembly GCF_018340385.1 of Cyprinus carpio. Classification (NCBI taxonomy): domain Eukaryota; kingdom Metazoa; phylum Chordata; class Actinopteri; order Cypriniformes; family Cyprinidae; genus Cyprinus; species Cyprinus carpio. The sequence continues at coordinate 20,870,395 of NC_056601.1, forward strand.
CTCAAAAACCTGCCTGGAACACAGCATAAACTCTGCAGGACACCGGCCCTCCAGGACCAAGTTTGGTGACCCCTGCTTAACAACAACTGGCTGTTGTTCCAAATCTGTATGCATTTCTTTTTTTCTGCTGAACACAAAAGAATGTATTTTTATGAATGTGTGTAACCAAAAAACATTTATCCCATTGACTTCCATAGTATCTTTTCCATACTATAGCAGTAAGTGGGGACCAGCAACTGTTTGGTTGCCAACATTCTTCAAAATATCTTTTTTTTTTTTTTTTCAGCACAAGAAAGAAACTTAAGGGTGAGTAAATGATGACAGAATTTCCATTTTTGGTTGAACTATTCCTTTAAACAAAAAGTAAGTGATTCAAATAATACTAATACATTTAATAGTACACTTCTGTAAAAAGTGGAAATAATATGTAATAATGTAGTTACAATAGAAACTACATATTTTCCAAATAATATTTTTCATATATAATATAGTTTCCTTTAAATTTAAAGGTTGGGAGTCTCTTGCAAGAGCATGTTCATAATTGACCAGCTTAATCTAGCTAGAAAACATGTAAAAGGCAATATAACAAATAGGTTTGTTGTATAACAGACTACTGTCTGGAAATATTAATTTAATACACTTTTAAATTACACTAATCTTATTTTTATATTTTCTACAAATATTAATATTTTTCATCCCCGCCCCCCATTATTTTTGTCAATTTTTATTATATAGCTATCATTATACTGTAACTCCATGCAATGCAAAACAATACTGATTGGTTTGTAGTTTTGAATTTTGTAAATTCATCAAAATTATATTGGTGACAGAAATTGATGAAGAATATATGTATGAAAGGTTTATGTTTGCATGTACATAGAAGTACAAAATTGACCTAAAACACACTTAAACTGGCCTTGAGTGAGGGGGCCATCCATTTTTGAGCCGTGCTTACTATGACAACCAGTGTAAATTTACTGGATATTTCCTAAACTGTCTGAAAAAAAGAAGGGAGGAAAAAAAAAAACAGTGTGGGCAGTTCAAATTGGAATTGCAGTGTGCATAAAATGTTGTTTTTTTTACAGTTTATAACTGTGTCAGTGTCATTGCCTTCCTTTTTCTTTGCAGCACTTCTCACCTGATGACCCACCACAAGAGAAAGAGATATACCTGCACTCAGTCTGGCTGCCACAAAACCTACGATGACAAAAACTCCCTAAAACATCACTGTGCCTCTCGACACAGAATCCACCTCATGTCTCCTTCCTCCTCCAACCTCTCTTCCAACTATGACCTGCCGGCCTCAGCGAGGGAGCCAGCGGTTAATCTAACTGCATCCGACTACCTCTTTACCTCTCAACCAAAGCCTGTTTCAGCTCCTGTGCTAAAGAACTCCAGTTATTCTGGAAAACCAGTGGTTTCACGGAACCCATTTGATGTCCATGGTTTAGAAACCGGTCTTGATTTTCCTGAAACTTACCCAGAAGAATTGAAAGAGATGCTGTCATTTCGGCCTAACAGAGAGGCATTTACCCCCAGCATGAGTTTTCCTGTGAGGCCGCGAGCTTCAGTTTACTCCAAACAGCATTGTCCCATACTGCTGAAACACAGTCCGAGCAAGTTAAAGCGACGGCACACCTTTTCCAGTTTCAATTATCCTGCTGTATTATACCCTGAACCAAAGAGTGATTCTGACTGTAATCTTGCCGATCCTGTACTTGATTGTCCTCCTGCAACATTGCCCAACAGTAGGAAGAGGAAGTCCTGCTCCAAGGACATCCTGTCTGATGTTCCAACTCCTCCACTGCCTGTTCCTCAGCCCACTTGTCATAAACGTGCACGACCACGCTCTTCCTACCTTGTCTCACCAAGTCAAGTGGCACTTGCATCCTTCAGCACTTACCTCGGCAAAGAGTTTTTACAAAAGGTACACAAGATTGCATTTTTTCCATATGCCATCATAATCAGTGTTTTGATAATCAGTGTTTTACATTTAATCGTGTAGGAGCCCGTTTTGAAATCAAAAGGAGAGGAACCAAAGGCTGGTTGCAGGTTAGAAAATTATCACGCTCACTTAAGGGCAAATATGTATTTATATAGTAGTTATATGTAACATTTTAGAACACTGAAAAAGCTGAAAAATATATATCAAAAGATACTTTGGGATTTTAATGATTTTTTTCATCATTGAAATCACAATTGTATGATTTGCTGTTATTTTGTGGTTTCCACAACTGTGGGAACACTAACTGTTGCAATTGCAGTTTACTCTGGTTTGTTTCTCTGTAGAACATATAAAAGAACTTCATCTGTTCGTAGAGCTCAGTCGCAGCCCTCATGTTCTCAAGAAGCTGTTGAGGAACATGATTTAAAAGTATCCACCTCAACACTGGTGCTAACATTAACTCAAGTATTATTGTGACAAGCACAATACTTACATTGAAACCTAATTATTTTTTGTCACAGGATGATGGACAGAAGGGGGCTTCAGGACAAAAGTCCAAAGGGACAAACCTGTCTCCATTTATCAATACTGTGTCTGCCCCAGTCTCTGCAACAAACATTTTAGGCCCCCAAGCTTCCACACAAGAAGTAATGTTATAGTTGATAACAATATAATACCAATATACATTGGATATGCCAAGATGACTTATTGTTCAAAGTTTTTGTCTTCCCTAGGCCAAGAGGTCACAGACTCATAAAGGTGCATCTAGGAGGTCTTGTCATCTTGACCCTTTAAACTGCCTCATCATCCCCAGTCCACCTCTGGCTCGCCTATCTTCCCCACAATGCACCGATAATAAGCAAACCCAGGGTTTGCAGAGAAGCTGTGGCATAGGCATTTACCCCAGTCAGCTGCGCTCGCCAAACTATCTGGCAGACCACCCGCTGAGCCCTAGTTTTCATCCCCCACCATACACCCCTCAGCCTATGCTGAGCCCTCTCCGTTCTGGGACAGGCCTTTATTCTAAAAGCCTACCGCAACATCAGCCATGCTCATCTCTACCCAGCACCTTTGGTGAGCACTCAACCCAAGATTTCAGCTTTGACTCGATGTCCGACCTATATTTAATGATTGAGTTCACTTTTGTACAGAACTGAGAAAAATAATGTAAATGCTTTTTATTGTAGCTTCAATTTCTTGCCAAATCATTTCAACTTTGAAACCCCACAGATGGTGTCTCCTTCCCAATCGACAACACAGCCATCAACATACAGCCGTGAGTCTGTAATAAATTAATTTGTATTAAATTAAAGCTTTTAATTAGTCCACCAAGTTAGACAGAGTATTAGAGTTAGAATTTAGAATCAATTACCTAGATACAGATGATCATGCTTTTGTTTGCATTTCTCTTATTTACAAGACTGTTCATTTCCTTCTGTGCTAATGGCAGTTTCTTGTGTCCTTTAGAAGGATAAATGTAGGTTCACGGTTTCAAGCAGAGATCCCCCCAGTGCGGGACACGCTGTACATGCTGTACGAAGAACACCCCGCTCAACTTGTCTGGACTCCTTGGAAAGATCTCTCTACTAACACAGAAACACAACAGAGGGGTAAACACACCAACACACACACTTACTTAAAACATTTTCAAAATGGTTGAGAACCACTGTTTAAACCACTGGATGTGCCCAAGTTTCGCAAAATGTAATTATCATACTTTAAAATTTGACAAAGTTGCAATTTTACAACTTGTAGCCTTTTATTCTTTAAGCATGTATAAAGGATTAAAAGTGATCACACTTGGTCCTTTCTGTGCTTCAGTCAAAGAGCTCTTAGACATGTGCTGTTCCAGTTTGTTACCAGGAGGAGGCACCAACATTGAATTTGCTCTCCACTGCCTTCATGAAGTTCATGGAAACTTAATGGTAAGCTTATTCATCATACAGAGTGTGTCATTTATAGATATTCTTTTAAAACGTCTCAGTTATTCAACTGTCAGGCAGCACTGGATTTACTCTTAATGAGAGGAGATGTTCGGACCTCCTGGCACCCTCTGAATGATTACCACTACACAGGTACAAACTCTTTACTATATGTCCAAATACGATAAGCATTCATAAGTCCTTCATAAATTTGATGTCGCTCATTGTAATCGGCAGGCTCAGACCACTGGGCAGTGCAAGAGATGAAAGTGTTCAAGAAAGCTCTGGTTGAACATAAGGACTTTCAACAGATTCATAATGTGGTATGAAAGTTCAGAAAAAAGTTGAGACCTAAACTTCTTTTTTCATCATTTTTCATGGGTTTTCGATTAAACACCTGAAAAAAGGTCTATTGTTATTACATGCCTACAAAATTGAGTCTCTAAATATTCTGAATTGGTGTTTGCTATATAGTTGCAGACAAAATCAATAGCCCAGTGTGTGGAATATTACTATAACATGAAGAAGCTGAAAAAGTTCAAGCAATGTGTCCGAGCCACAAATAAAAAGGATGAAGGTGGAGAGATCTCTGTAAGTTTCATTTCAGTGAATGGACACAAGATCGGTTATTGCATCTAACTATAGACATCTAAACAGATTATTTATTAAATTGGTCATGTACTGCTATTTTCCTAAAAGCATTCAAGTGCACAAGCCTAAACAGATAAATGGGAACACAGGACAGAAGACAACAGCTGCTCAGAGTGAGGTGTGTGCCAGGTTAGAGACACTATCTATATCTATATATACACAACACACTCAGAAAATATTTCATTTTGTAAAATTAAGCTAAAAATAATACATTTTTGACTATCCTGTCACTTTTAGTCTCTTCTTCATAGTAATAATGGGTACTTTTAGGACATGTTATGAGATTTTTGTTCTAACCAGCAGCTGTGACATGAAACAATCAACAAATTCATTACATAAATATTAGCCATTTTTAAAAATGACACATCAAAATTACTTTTACCTTTAAATCCAGAGGTGTGAGGGGCTCAGTTTGGATAGAAACTCCAGATGGTGGTTGGCAAGCAAGGACACAGGTCAGAGCAGAAGACTAAAGTGAACTGGATTCTAATCATTATTTCATAAAAATCCTTTATGAAGTGTGTTTTAGACTACAATAATCAACTTATTGTCCAGCGATTAATATGGACCTTGAAATTAGGCATAAATTTTATCCAAGATGTTCTCATCAAAATAATAGCCAACTTTAAGAAGTTTTTGTTGTTCAAATTTTGAGAAGTGCACAAGGAACTAAAGTTAATAGTATTTGATGTTTTTAAAATGTACCAGACTGGTGAATTTAACATGACAGGGTTTCATAAAAAAGGTTTCTTGGTTTTTATTTTCGATGTTTGTTCAACTGTTTGACAAGTTTGAGTTTAGATTTATGTCACTACCACTCATTACAAACCTATATAGTTTTACAATTCTACTGATTTTCCATTTATTATCTACAATCCATTTAACCTGTAATAAGGTTATTTAATTGCAGTTTTACTATCTTATGTCATTAAAACAGCTGATGATGTCCATGTACAACACAATGTCAATGCATAACATGTTTGCTGTTTTTGATATCACTATAAAGTGTTTGGTTGTCTAAGCATTCCTTTGTTGTTCTAACAGAACAAATGTTTTACTAGTATTGTTAAATGTTATACAAAATAAATGAGAACTGAAAAACACCATTTTCCATTGGTATTCCCAGACTCCATAATATTTCATAGATCACTTTAATCTGAACATGCTATCGATAGGATACATTGTAAATTTCTACTGTTACAAGTATGAAAAAGATAACTAACACCTCATTTGAATGTACATAATATCCCCCATAAATATAAAGGAGGAAGTGATAACGTTGAAATGCATGCATGAGGTTGACAGTGCATTCCATGTAATGCCTACAACACTGTGTAAAGTAACAATAATATTGTAACACTAACAGTATATGCTGAATGAATCAATAATACAAGTTACTTTCTGGCCTGGAAATTGATTGACCAAATTTGATTTGTGGTGTTCCATAAGATCAAAGTTAGCCTGATATCTGCACAGCTGTGATTTTCTATGACCAAATCACAGCCGTGCTGATATTCAGAACAGCAGCATGGTTGCTCATATTGCGTAATTGTGTAATGCATCAGAGACAAGTTAAGAATGTAGTAAAACAGATTTAGACAAAATTTAGTAAAACATTATCTACATTAGTGACAAGACGATGACTAAACGAATCCTCAGACCTCTTAGAGACCAAAGACTATATTAAATGAGTGTCACAAATTCTTTGTAAAAGGAGTGTGCCATTTCAAAACCTATTTACATAGCAGTATAACTGTATTTATCATAACCATTGTTTCTAAAATAACCAAGTAACTAAAGGAGCTTATTGTGGGATGTGACAACTGTTCAAAGGAAACCGTTGATTAAAAAAATAAAAATAATAAAAAAATAAAACTGTTAAAGGGATAGCCCCCCCCCCAATGAAAATTGTCACCATTTACTCACCCACAAATTATTTCAAACCTGTATGAATTTCATTCTTCTGTTGAACATAAAATAATATATTTTGAAGAATGTGGTTAAAGGGATAGTTCAGTCATTGAAAATTCTGTCATTAAATACTCACCCCCATGTCGTTCCAATCCCGTTAAGACCTTCGTTCATCTTCAGAACACAAATTAAGATTTTTTTTTATTAATTCTGAGAGCTCTCTGATCCTCCCATAGACAGCAATGTAATTAACACGATCAATGTCCAGAAACGTAACGAGATTGGTAAAATAATCCATGCGACATCAGGGGTTCAACTGTAATTTTACGAAGCTACGAGATTACTTTTTGTATGCAAAGAAAACAAAAATAACAACTTTATTCAACAATCGGTCTCCTCCGCGTCACCCTATAGTGCCATTTTGTAGAGTATCCATTGAACGTAAACAGCGTATGCTGTTCTGTGTTAGCCACGCCATGCAGATTTGTTGTTTTTGTTCAAATCAAAGCATAAACAACGTAGCTAACAGAACAGAATACACTGTTTACGTTCAGTGGATACTCTCCAAAATGGTGCTAGGAAGATACGGAGGAGACTAACTGTTTAATAAAGTCGTTATTTTTATTTGCATACTAAATGTAGTCTCGTAGCTTTGTAAAATTACAGTTGAACCCCTGATGTCACATGGATTATTTTACCGATCTCCTTGCTATATTTCTGGACGTTGATCGTGTTAATTACATTGCTGTCTATGGGAGGATCAGAGGGCTATCAGAATTCATTAAAAATATCTTAATGTGTGTTCCGAACATGAACGGAGGTCTTACAGGTTTGGAACGACAGGAGGGTGAGTAATTAATGACAGAATTTTCATTTTTGGGTGAACTATCTCTTTAAGGAAACCATTGTGGTCCCCATTGACTTCCATAGTATTTTTTCTATAGGGTGAGTAAATTGAGGGTAAATGATGACAGAGTTTATATTTTTGGGTGAACTGTCCCTTTAACGTGATTTTGTACATATGTACATAAACAGTGATCATGACTCTTCCTCAGACACACGAACCTTACTTTCATAGGACACTAGAGTCTGGTAAAGACTTTCTCTGCTTTGGTTTCCACTGACACTGTTCCACTGCTCAATATCACGTGCAGAGGAGCCACCTTTCAGCAGATCCACATAGTCAGTGTTTTGATGAAGAAACAAAATGTGGTCAAGGTGTTTAGACCCCAGTGTGGCCCTTCGTTGGGTCACTGGGGACTCCCTAGGGGCAAAGACCCGATTGGCGGACACAGAAGTTGCAGGTATGGACAAGTATTTCCGTGCCAGTCTGGCCACAGCAGGAAAGCGATGCTCCTTGTTGCGCCACCATTGCAGGGGCGAGAGACTCCTTCGGCAAAGTGGCTCTGCGATGTAATTCTCCAGCTGCTGGTGAATCTCTGGCATTCGCTCAGTAGGATCCTCGCCCAGAAGAATATCGTACATGCTCTGCGGGAGAGGACTCATCCGTATACGAGGCTCAAGTTGTAAATCTCCTCTCAGTGGCGAGGTCATACTGGTCCCACTAGAACGTCTTTTACGGTTATTGGCATTCTTGAAAGGTGATCCAACCTCAAGCGTGTTTTCATTGACCTGTTCTGGAGACGATACGGCAACAGAGGGCTCACTCGGCTGCAGCTCAACGCTGTCACCTTCCTCCGCCGATCCAACCGATTCTGGAGAATCTAAAGAAGCCATTGCAGGAATTGGCAAGGAATCATCCAATCCAAAATCTGCAGGTTCTCCACGTTCATCCACAGGCTCTTCCATTACCATGCTTTGTCTCCTCTCTGCATTCATTCCTTCATTACTTGTGAAAGCTTGAACAGACAGCAGCTCTTTCACTTTGTCGTGCAACTTGCTGCGAGCATGTGGGCTGAGAAACCGCAACTCTTTAAAACGCGGGTCCAGAAATGAGGAAAATACAGCAGGGCAGTCCAAAAGAGCATCTTCATCACTCAGACTCCAGTGTTTGTCCATACCAGCACGAATTCTCTCCATAACTCCCCTAACCACTGGACAGGTGCACTCTGCAATTTTCTGTCCCAGGAGCCGAGACACTCCTTGCAGGCATGGCATAAGGGCTGAAATGGGTCCATTGATGTCCTCGCTCAAAAACGATGCTGCAATGCGAACCGTTTTGAGCACGGGAACCAGTTCATGTACAAGACGCCACTGGTGATCTGCCAGATTTGCTGCTACTTTTTGCTCCTCTAGGACAGAGCTTATTACCCACTTGAGCTCCAGCAGACTCTCGCACATCTCAATGGCAGTGGTCCAGCGCCCTGGATCGTTTAATACCAGGGATGCGGACTCTTTATTAACAGCCTCTGCTTTCTGGCTCAGTGCTGTAGAAGCATTCACATCGTGCTGGAAATGTAGGACGATGGCACGAGCATCTGCCAGAGCTTGTCTGACAGTCTCCACACAAAGTCCTTCCTGGACACAGAGTTTCAGGGCTTGTCCTGCACAAAGCAGTGGTGCCCATCCCTCTGGAAGATTACCCGGAGGAGGATGGCTGGGTCCAGCAAATTCTTGCTGATATTCCTGATCAATGGCCATATTGTCCTGCCCTCTGGACTCAGATCCACTGGGGGTGTCATGCACGACACAGAAAACGAAGTCCTCTGGAAGCTGGAACTCGGAGAGGACTGCTCTCAAGGTGTCCGCAAAGCTTGCTTGCCCTTTCTCAGAAGGGCTTCCTTTGAATTCTGCTATCGGTCGGGTCTCGAGCACACAATGAGCCAGGCGCCATTGAGAGTCAACAAAATGCGCACTGACTGTAAGGTAGTACTGACCGTCCCCATCAACCCCACACCCATCTACGGATCGCCAGTATTCGGTGCAGAGGGTCAGACAGTGAGAAGCTAGACTTGTCTGTAGATGCTGCTGAAGGCATTGCTTGAGGTTGTGGTAGCGATGCCAAAGTAGACTGCCAAGCAGAGATGGAGAAGGCACAGGGTAGTTAGGCTCTAGGCAACTCAGTAAGAGCTTGAACCCCCTTTCTTCCACCACAGACAACGGCTGAAGGTCTCTGAAGACCATTTCCAAGATAAGATCGGTCAATACCTCTGCTCGCTTGTCACTGCAGGCCCTTGTGCCACTGCGGATGCTGCTGCCTGCAGCAGTGCTGCTCATTTCCCCTGCAGGAAAATTATACATTAGGCAGCCCAAATCTGTTTCTTGGTGCACAATGGCATTTGAACCGGAAGCACCGCTTCCTGCAGCACAATCAGGGGCATATGCTGTCCGGGCAGGTTTGGTCTCTGCCATTTCAGTTGGCAGTATTTCTTCCTGCTCCTCTTTGACAGTAACAGGTAGCACTGGTTGAAATGGAACATTACCTGTGGTGTTACATCTGTTACCATGTAAAGAGGTCTGAATGTGAGAATGCAAAGCTGCAGGAGTGGGGATGCCTGCTGTGTTGTGAGGGGGAACTGCTCCTTCCCGAATGCTGTGTTTGCGTCCTAAGTGTTCTCTCATGGAAGTAGTGCTGTTGTGAAAGGAAAGCTGCCTTTTACAGTGGTTGCACTCAACACGATACAGACTTAACTGTGTGTAGTGGTTCCACACTTTTGACGTGCGGCGATCAGAAAATGGCAAAAAACGCTGCATTCTCCGACGAAGAATTTGACCGCTGTGACTTCCAGGATGCCTTTGAGGTGGGAGATCCATGTCTGTGGTGAAAGAGAAATAAAAAAAAAATTTTTTTTTGAGTCTTTGTCATGATTACACAGGAACTTATGTAATTATGCAACTAGCACATTTACAATTAAATTTACTTTGTAATGAAAAAGATGTGATAAAATCTTTAATCCTAAATCCTTATTGTGATGAATCTCAAGAGTTTTTATAACATATGCATTTTCATAGAAATAAGTCCATGGTTAGAATGTGGTCCTTGCAAACTTGTTTACTGGGGTCAACAAAATGTCACAATTACACAGAAACCCCAGTGCTGTATACAACTTCGTAAATCTAAAGAAATAACATAACCAACACCAAAACCAAATTTATATTCTGACTCAAAGACATACTTCACCCCAAAATGAAAATTTTGTCATTCATCACTTACCCCCATGTCGTTCCAAACCTGTAAAAGCTTTGTTCGTCTTCGGAACACAATTTGAAATATTGTGGATGAAAACCTGGAGGCTTGAGACTGTCCCATAGACTGCCAAGTAAATAACAGTGTCAAGGTCCAGGAAAGGTAGGAAAGTCGTCATCATCAGAATACAGAAAACAAAAATAACGACTTTATTCAATAATTCCTTTGTCAGCAGTCCTGTTTTCTTCGCTTACGAAAAGTGTTCCAATCTCTTCATATAACCAAGATTGCACGTCTGATGGCAGATGGAGTATTCTGACGACGACTTTCATACCTTTTATGGACCTTGATACTTATTTATTTGGCAGTCTCATCCAAAATATCTTAAATTATGTTCTGAAGACGAACGGAGCTTTTACGGGTTTGGAACGACATGGGTGTAAGTGATTAATGACAAAATATTCATTTTGGGGTTGGGTATTCCTTTAATTGTAACTTTTTAATGCTGTGACATACTCACATAGAGCTTTTCTAATATTTTGTCTTGAAGTGTCTCACCTCACCTGTCCAAGTCACTGCAAAATTAGTTGTAAAAATCATTTGTGTGTATTAGAGAGAGAAAGAAATAGAAGCTATTTAACCATCTAAAATGAAAATGTCTAGCTAAAATATACAAACATTGTAGTCTGGTCTGAATTTTTGTTCACTGTAAAAATGTTTTTGTAGCTGCTCAAAATCTCTTGCACAATGTACAAGTATTTGTATTTGGTTATATAAAATTAAGATGTTTTTGCAGCTGAAATATAGCTATCAATATGTAGTTTGTTTTGTTTTTAATCCAAATACCTTAATTACTAGTCCTCTATTTGTTTTATCTCAGATGTGGTCTGTTGTCACATAACATAAAAATGCATCCAAAATGCAACAGTGAAATACTATAAAAGCACAATTGTATGATGAGGGAAAGGTGAATTTGGATATTTTTGATTCTGTAGCTTGACACTATTTCATAAGTTTTTCAACTTTTGGCTTATTTGCAATTTATATCAAAAGGTCTGACAGTGTGTGAAATTATTTTAAAACTACAAATATACCATCCACTTAGTAACTTATGTTGTTATTATTTTTACTACTTGATAAACTGTTTGAATAATAATTATACCAGAAAACGGTTGTAAATGTTGAACAAAAAGCATAGAATTTTTTCGCGGGAATATTTAGAACAAATAATAAGATTTGTATTAAGAGACTAACTCCATGTCAGGTATAGCTGTCTCTTGCTCGTTACAAGAGTGTTTAGCCAGAGAACAATAAACATGCAATATGATACTAAAGAAACAATTCCGCTATTATTCACATCAAACGTCTCTGGATGTTCTTCCGGGCGAGCAGAAGGGCCTTTACGGTTTCATCCGCTTCCAGCTCGTGTGTTACCACCAATAAATAGTACACGCTTCCGCAATGCTGACGTATATAACTAATTTATTTTCTCGTCGGAAAAGAAATAATACCTTGCTAATAACATTGTTTTTGTAAAAAAAAAAAATCTCAGAATTCCTGCTAACCCTCCGCTCGTCTGCGACCTGCACACTGGATGTGCTTGGCGCGGTGTCCACTAGGGAACCAGGGTAAGTTGTACACGGACAAGAGAAACGAAAATATACATCAGTCGCGTTTATATACATCATAACTGCTCGATTCTGCTCGTGTATGTATGATATATGAATCGTTACATAATTGTAAATGTGCAATTATTAACTGATAACTACTAATAATTAGTAATGCAGAAACCACAGTTCAGTTGTTTTGAAAACAACTATTTTAAGACAATCCCCAAAGTCTTAGCGAATTTACTTCCGATTTCCGCATGATGTGTCAATAAAACAAATAACTTCATTTCAGGCGATGTGAATGGGATATTGCTTGGATATCATTCCCTACAGTCTGACTCAAATTTAATCCGACAAAATGGATTACTCTGGAAAAGAAAAGGAAGCTATGGCCATCATGGCTGAGGCAGACAAGAAAATGAAAACGTCACATTCGTTATTCGGATCGTTTTTTGGGTAAATCCATTAATGATGGTTTTGCACCTCTGCAATATTGAATGTGCCAATCCTGAACATAACAATCTAACAAAAATACTAGGTATCAAATACAATTCGTTTGCTACAAGCAATGTTAAAATATAATTTTAATTAACAAATATAATCGATAAGCAATACTTTCGTGATTGCATTATTTGTAATGCAATGTTGCAAATGACGCATTTAGCTGTCGCCAATCTACCAGAGTTTATTTTTCCAGATCGCACAAAAGTGAAATCAGCCAGTTAGCCGAGTAGCATCGCATTGCACGTATAAAGCGTCATAATAAACAAAGTTGCGTGCGCTGAATGTAGCGTTTCCCTCTCGCCTGCATTCATACGCAACTCAAATCTAATGCTCACTGAGATATACAGCTCCTTTTGCTTCGATATAACACTTTTGAAACTCACCCATGCTGCCTTCGTTGGGCTCTTCCGTGCACAGTCTCTCGCCGCCGTTGGCTACAGTGGGGATGTTGAGTCGATGTTTCACTCTGAGGTGTTTTATCATATTGGCTGTATTCGAAGAGAACTTAAAGTTCGTCTTACACAGCCTGCAGTAAACAGTGGCATTGCTCTCATTTTTGATGTAGTACTTCCAGGCTACAGAGCAATATCGGGCCTGTGATTTCGGACTGATTTCTAACTCCTCTTGCTTCATGTTGGCCATATCAGGTCTGGAAACACGTTGTGTGAGTGCAAGCGAACGCTGCTAATAGCGCCTCCTATCGGTTTCAGTGGAATGAATGAACCTCCCCTTTGCTTTTGTTCATTCTAGGAGCTCCTCCAAGGTCGAGGAGGCCTGTGACTTGTACGTGAGAGCTGCCAACATGTTCAAGATGGCAAAGAACTGGGGTGGTACGACACACAGCAACTTTTGCACCATAATATGAGGGTGTTCAATAAGCACGTGTCATTTGTATTGCTGCTTTGTTCCTCCATTTGCTGCAGGAGATGCCTTCTGCAAAGCTGCACAGCTGCATTTACAGGTGCAGAGCAAGCACAACGCAGCCATGAACTTTCTTGATGCTGGCAATGCGTTCAAAAAGGCTGATCCTCAAGGTACAACTCACATTGTTTACATTATGAGCAATAAAAATCTCTCATTATGTAGCGTGAGTGTCTGTAATTCAAAAGAAGCAATTCTATTATGGCTTTTCTGTAACTTTTCTACAACTTTTCTACACAGAGGCCATAAGCTGTTTCTGTCAGGCCATTGACATCTACACAGACATGGTGAGAAAAATTATGTCTAATTCAAGCATTCAAATACAAATATCTGTTTAGGGATTTTTTTCTCATAAATCTGTTTCCACAGGGACGTTTCAACATTGCAGCGAAACACCACATATCAATTGCTGAAATTTATGAATCTGAGTTACTGGACATAGATAAAGTAAGTGGAAAGTGGTCTATTTATGTAAACGTACACATGTATCAACAAGTGGCTCAGATCAATATCGACAGTATAACTAAAAAAATACACTACATCTCAAACATTTGGGGTCAGATATGAAGATATGAAAATAATACTTTTATTCAGAAAAGGATGCATTAAATTGATCAAAAATAAAAGTAAATATGTTTATGTTACAAAAGATTTCTGTTTCAAATAAATGCTCTTATGTTCATCACAGAGTGCTGACCAAATTAGGGTTTCCAGAAAGCAGCACAACTGTTTTCAGCTTGAGCAGCATATTAGACTGATTTCTGAAGGATCATGTGATGCTGAAGCCTGGAGTAGTGGCTGCTGAAAATTCAGCTCTGCAAATCACATTTTAAAATACATTAAAGTAGAAAACAGTTATTTTGCATTGTAGTAATGTTTAGTAAAAAAAAAAAAAAAAAAGTGTTTACATTTGAAAAGTAGTGTTTTTAATGCATCCAGATGATACCATAATGACCAAAATAAGAGCCCTTTCTGGAAAATTAATTGTTAAATTACTATTATTTGTGACCAGAAAACTTATGTTAATTTGTTTACAGGCCATCGCTCATTATGAACAGGCAGCAGATTATTACAAAGGGGAGGAGTCCACCAGGTACTCTTTATCTATATTCGAAAATGCCCCCTATACCCTCAAATAGGGTACAACCATTGTACAATCAACCGCCAGAGATAACAGATAATGCACTGTGAGAGTCACGCGCAGAATAAATAAATAAATACAAATAATGCAAAGACAGGTATGAACTGTGAGAAACGAAGACAGCTAGAATCGCTATTCGTATATAGTATGAGAATACTCACCCTCAAAATTGTTGATTTAATTCGAAATATATAATTTGAAGCCCTTCTCTTTCTCATTGTTGGGTGTAACAGCTGATTGCCATTTTCACACAGTTATCAGCAAAAGCGAAAATGGCTTCTGGCGCTGCACCGGATGTAACTGAGCTGGCTGAGACCAAACGCGGAAGCGATCGTGCATAGAGTCTATTCCCATGTCAGTCTCACCAGAAGATGGCATCTGCAGCTGAATCATCCATTCATTTTACAATGCGCTTGTCCACGGCGTAATTAATACAACACATGTACAAATTCATTGTAAATTGACTATTAAATTGTTCAACTAGGGTTTATACATAATTTACATGACAGTTCAAGATAATTCCTTTAATCTTACTACTGGACCTGCCCATTTCAAATGATTATTATTACAGCAAGCAAACTATTCTAAAGCGGCAGTCCTTCCGGTGCACCATTTACTTCTTCAAGTGAACTGAATGAGTGGACTAATTTAGGGAATAGTGAATGAGGATATAGGGGCGATTTTGGATACAGCCTTTATCAGTGTTGATAAGTGTTGTAGAACCATTTAGGTTTGAGCACAAATGCTGTGTTGTAATTAAATGATTGAATTTAGTATTTTTAAACTAAATTAACTCTCTCTCTCTCTTTAGTGCAGCCAACAAATGTCTTCTCAAAGTGGCAACCTATGCGGCTCAGATGGAACAGTACCAGAAAGCCACTGAAATATTTGAGCAGGTCTGTGCGATTTGATCTTCTTTTGAAAGCCTGTGTTCATTTGTCTCATTCATCCTTCATGTTGACTGCTCAGATTGGGACTTACTCCATGGACACTACTTTGCTGAGGTATGGTGCTAAAGACCATTTCTTCAAAGCAGCTCTGTGTCACTTCTGCGTGGATATGCTCAACTGCAAGGTGACTGATTTACTCCCTTCCCCATCTGAAAACATTTACAATGACTTGTAACTTTGCGCTTTCTCTTTATTGAACCATTGATCTCTTCAATAGCTGGCTGTACAGAAGTATGAAGAAATGTATCCAGCCTTCTCAGATGCTAGAGAGTGCAAACTTCTTAAGGTTGGGGTCTTTCTTGCCAATACATTTAGTTGCTTAATGATTCTCCTGTAGAACAGAATTGTGATCTCAGATTCATGCTCAACATCCATTTGAGACTGAAGGTGGCTGTATTGCCAAAATCCTTGTCTTTTAGGTTTCCATTGTCTCTATTTATTGTCATATTGTTTTGTATTTTATACACTACCATTTGAAAGGTTGGAGTTGGTAAGTTATTTATAATGCAGTAAAAAAAAAACCCCAAAAAAAACCCGGTAATATTGTAAAAATATAGGTGTTTTTAAAAATTGATTTATTCCTGTGATGGCAAAGCAGAATTATTTCAGTCTTCCATTACTTCAGTCTTCAGTGCCACATGATCCTTCAGAAATCATTCAATGCTGATTTGCTGCTCAAGAAACATTTCTTATTATTATCAATGTTGAAAACAGTTGTGCTACTTAATATTTTAGGTGGAAACCATTATAGTTTTTTCAGTATTCTTTAAGTTGCAATAGATATTTTGCAATAATGTGAGTCTTTACTGATATTTTTGATCAATTTAATGGTTCCTTGCTGAATAAAAGTATTAATGACTTTACATAAAAATCTTACCAACTTTTGAAAACTATTTCAGTCCTTGAACATTTTGTAAGACTTTATACAAAGTAATCAATCACAATTTAAGTTTCTGCATTTCACACTAAACAGAAACTTCTTGATGCACATGAAGAGCAGAATATTGATGCATATGCTGATGCAGTAAGTTCTCTTAGTATATTGTTTCATAATTCACTGCACACATTTTAACTGTGGTAGTTCATTCATGAATTACTCCATCTGGATTTCTTTTATTTCATTAGGTAAGGGAATTTGACTCCATCACCCGGCTTGATCAGTGGCAGACCACTATGTTACTAAGAATCAAGAAGACCATTCAGGACGAGGAGAATGACCTTCGCTAATGTGAAGTCATGATTCCAAGCTCATTTCCCATTCTCCCGTTCTTCCTCTCACTTAACTGTGATTCCTTTTTTACCATGTTTAATATTTATTCATACAGTGGTGTGAAAAAGTGTTGGCCCCCTTCCTGATTTCTTATTTTTTTGCTTGTTTGTCACACTTTAATGTTTCAAAACATCAAACAAATTTAAATATTAGTCAAAGATAACACAAGTAAACACAACATGCAGTTTTTAAATGAAGGTTTTTTATTATTAAGGGAAAACAAAATCCAAAACTACATGGCCCTGTGTGAAGAAATGTTTGCCCCCCTGTTAAAACTGTGGTTTATCACACCTGAGCTCAATTTCTCTAGCCACACCCAGGCTTGATTACTGCCACACCTGTTCGCAAACAAGAATCTCTTAAATAGGACCTGCCTGACAAAGTGAAGTAGACCAAAAGATCCTTAAAAGCTAGACATCATGCCACGATCCAACGAAATTCAGAAACAAATGAGAAAGAAAGTAATTGAGATCTATCGGTCTGGAAAAGGTTATAAAGCCATTTCTAAAGCTTTGGGACTCCAGCAAACCACAGAGAAAGCCATTAAATGGCAAAAACATGGAACAGTGGAGAACCTTCCCAGGAGTGGCCGGCCGACCAAAATTACCCCAAGCGCACAGCGACGACTCATCCAAGAGGTCACTGTTGGATACTCAAAAGTGAAAACCAGGAGATTCTTGGGTAATCTTCAGTAGAATTCTTTACGCCGCTGCGTGGCGCTGTAGTCATCAAAAGTCTAACTAGTCATTGACACATTTGTAGTTTATATACATTTCTAAGGGGAGGGAGACATAGAGGTGGAGACAATCTAAACAAAGCATGCAAATGCAGTACAGGGATCAGCCCGACACTGGCATTTTCCCAGCCTTGACCTCATCAGCAAAACAGTGTCATTCAAATGCATAGGTGCTAATCCAATCAGTCTTAAAAAGCCAAATGGCAAGGAAGAGCACAAAGACAAAAGGTCATTATCTCAGACACCTGGGCTTCCTGATTTGATCCTTTTTTACCTCAAAATGTAAAACACAATGTACATAACTTTTTCAGTTTATATACTATTACATTGGAACCTAAATTTAACATTTTATAAATTTGTAATTCCACACCACAAAAGACCCCACAACAACATCCAAAGAACTGCTGGCCTCACTTGCCTCAGTTAAGGTCAGTGTTCATGACTCCACCATAAGAAAGAGACTGGGCAAATATGGTCTGCATGGCAGAGTTCCAAGACGAAAACCGCTGCTGAGCAAAAAGAACATAAACTTGTCTCAGTTTTGCCAGAAAACATCTTGATGATCCCCAAAACTTTTGGGAAAATACTCTGTGGACTGTTTAACTTTTTGGAAGGTGTGTGTCCCATTACGTCTGGCATAAAAGTAACACCGCATTTCAGAAAAAGTACATCATACCAACAGTAAAATATGGTGGTGGTAGTGTGATGGTCTGGGGCTGTTTTGCAGCTTCAGGACCTGGAAGACTTGCTGTGATAAAAGGAACCCTAAATTCTGCTGTTTACCAAAAAATCCTGAAGGAGAATCTCCAGCCATCTGTTCGAGACCTCAAGCTGAAGTGAACTTTGGTTCTGCAGCAGGACAATGATCCAAAACACACTAGCAAGTCCACCTCTGAATGGCTGAAGAAAAACAAAATGAAGACTTTGGAGTGGCTTAGTCAAAGTCCTGACCTGAATCCTATTAAGATGTTGTTGCATGACCTTAAAAAGGCGGTTCATGCTCGAAAACCCTCCAGTGTGGCTGAATTACAACAGTTCTGCACAGATGAATGGACCAAAAACTCCTCCACAGTGCTGTAACAGACTCATTGTAAGTTATCACAAACATTAGATTGCAGTTGTTGCTGCTAAGGGTGGCCCAACCAGTTATTAGGTTTAGGGGGCAAACACTTTTTCACACAGGGCCATGTAGTTTTGGATTTTGTTTTCCGTTAATAATAAAAACCTTCATTTAAAAACTGCATGTTGTGTTCACTTGTGTTATCTTTAACAAATATTAAAATTTGTTTGATGATCTGAAACATTAAAGTGTGACAAACATGCAAAAAAATAAGAAATCAGGAAGGGAGCCAACACTTTTTCACACCACTGTATATGTGAAAATGAAGGTCACATCCCAAATCCTACTAAAGAAATTTAACTGTTATCCAAAAGTACACTGTGAAGTCTTCTAGAATGACACTGGGTAGAATTTAGGTTACAAGCTATGACCACAACGTTCCTTTATTGTAAATGCGTAAATCTGATTATTTTATGTGTTACCATTTGCGTTCATGCTTGTGCAGCTTCAGTAGTTGCTTTATTTATTATTCTTTTATCAATGGTTGTAAATAATCATTTGATTTTCATTTGTTACTGACCAAGTCACAAGGCTTGTATGTGTCAATATTTATTAATAGTGTTTATTAGTGAAGATAATTCTAGATTTGTGCAAAACTGTGTAACTGTGATGATCAGCTTGAATCAGCTGAAACAGTACTAATTGCTGTCTTCGTTTTCCTCTATGGAGGAAATAATCAAGAAGTAATTTTCTTCAGTTAGATCTTAAATTAAATAACTTATTTTAAAAAAACTGATAGTAAATTTAGCTTACATTATTTTGTACCAACACAAGAGTGGTAATGTATTTCGCAGGACTCTAGGATGTGAGGATTTATCAGTCCTCCTTCCACTCTGTCTGAAGGTGGACTGGTTAACTGTGCAATTTGTTTTGTCATGTATAGTAAATGAAATATCTGAGGAACCAGCTTGGTATGAAAATGTTTTAGTTCTTCTTAAGCTAATATCAGCTGAGTTTAATTTATTGATGTATCACAATAGGCTCATAATAAAAAGTCATACTGTTTGTTATCTAAAATTAACTTGAATTATTAGGCTTCTTATTTATTAAGTTATTAAATTTTGCAATTCAGTGCTTTTTGTGTTGACAGTTTCATCTACATACATGTTCAGATGCTTATGACTAGTCATAAACCAGTACAGGAACTTAAGCATGGAAAAAGCATGGCAGAATAAGCTTAATGTATCAAAAAATGAAGTGTAACCTGAAGTATAATGTTTGAAGGCAAGCAGTGGAAGCATGCATTAATTCATCAAAATCTATGTTAAACTGATTTAAAAAGCTAATTAATTATTTGATTCCCTCCATTTTTGTTTAGTATTAATATTTCAACGATGTGGGCATACATACAGTACAAAGTGTTTAGATTGAAATGGATTGTTTAAGGAACTGCACATATAAAACTTTAAGCATCTGACCATCAACACACCTTCTGAAGCAGGTTTATTTTTGCCTGCTTTAATCCTCCTCCTCCTCATCTTCCAGATCCTCTGTCTCATCCTCTTCCTTCACACTGGGGTCCAGGGCCTCTGTGATTTCAGGCCCACTGGGGTTACCCATTTTTGGGTGGTGAAAGAATGCCTCTCCAATATATTTTATCCCCCAGCCTATTGTATATGTTTCCAAACTTCCTGAGAGGGGGCAGAAGAATGGTTTGCCTCAGCAGAAAATGTATTGGTTTGATGGAAATTGTTGATCAGACAGTAAATTTTGAAAAGCAAGGTTCTCACCTGCCACTAGCATAAGCATACGATCCAGGCCAGAGAGCGCAGCACAGCGATGGAAAACTGAGGAATGAGGTTAGAGGAGATCACTGTACTTTAATTGTAATAATTCAGTTAAATTTTTGTTAATTTCAGTTAAATGCACCAGAGTTTAATAACAGACGTATGATCCACACAGACATTTTAAAGCAGATTAATTCTCAGCAGGCAGTCTGTATCTTACCTGTGTAAGTATATGCTGTATATGATGGACCCATAGATTAAGAGACTCATTTACACGGATGCCCTTAAAGTTAAGATTCTCCTCATAGCTGTCTCAAAGTTCATCATCCTCGCCTTCATCCTCCCCAAACTGATAGAATCCCAGAGGGCTGACGTGCGTGCCATCGAGCCTTCCTGTGATGAACCTGGGGGTCTGCCGGGCTACTCTAATCTGAGCAGGGGTGACCATTGGTAGTCTGGGTCTTGACACACAAAATAAGTGTATTTGTTGACACCACTGTGATTTTCTTCCTTTGGCACAGGCGGAGGTGTCTTGTATGTCGATTTGGGTGGAGGATCAGCCTGCAAGTAAAGTAAATTTTACTATGTGAGGCTAACGTTAATGTGATGATGAACTTACAGGTTCAGGTTTGTTTTTGTGCTGTTCTTCATCATGAAAGCTTTAAAACGCGCCGCAGCCGGCCATCTCCATTTTATTAAAACTTACAAACTGTCGCCGACTAATTAAATTTGTATATTTTTTCAGAGTTTATTCTTATGGCACATCATCAAACTGGCTTAGCACATACATCAGCGCATTTCCCGCAGCTCACTTCCGTTGCTATTCCGTTAACTACAACAAACTTGTTACCTGGCTTTATTCTGAGGCTACTTAAACATTATACAAAAATACAGATACTCAGTGAAAATGTTGTCTGGTCAAAAATTTACTTGAGAAAAAGTGCAAAAAGTACAACTTTAAATTCAAGTTTTAAATTCAAGTATGAAGAACAGCAAAACAAAACAGAAAAAGGAGATTCTTGTTTCATCATATTGAACCATCTCAATGGAAAGTGAAATTGCTTAAAAATAAACTGCATAAAATGTTTTGTCAGACAGACATACAAAGGTTTGATTAAAGAGAGAAAACAAAAGCAGTGGCAATGGCAAACACACCTATCTGCAACAACAACAATTAAAATGCAGCACAGTGGAACACACACACAAAAGCCTTTACACCTTAATACCACCCCATCTGTATACAGCTGTCTTTCCGCAGATGAACACGAACTAAGAGTTTTAGAAAAAAATATCTTTCGGCATATAATGCAAGTGTATGGCATGTGCAAAGATGATTCTTCAAAAACTACACGAAGAGAAGACAACAGTAACCCATGTAACCTCTATTGATTTCTTCTTTAGTGGATAAATAAGCATCTGTAAAAAACAAATACTTAAAAAAAAAAAAAAATTTTACTTTACCGTTGTATTCACTTTTTAAAGTGGTCCCGTATACTTGCATTATATGCACTAAAAATCTTGTTTTCATCTAAAGAAAGTAATATCCTTCTGGGACGGCATGAGGGTGAGTAAATGAGAGAATTTTAATTTTTGGGTGGAGTATCCCTTTAATGAACCAGATGTGATGCAGAGGCCAGAAATATATTCTAGACAGAATATAAGAAATTGTGTTGAATTAAAGATGAGTGACATAAAATTAAAACATACAATATTGACCTTTTGAAAAAGTCACTCTTTTGTGTTGTCTACTTAACGCCCCGGCTGTAATATATATAAAATTATATAATATCTAATTTTTTTTTTTTACAACTAATTAGATGAATTAATCATCAAATCATGTAATTATTTAGATTAAATGATTCACTGACAGTCCTACTTGTAACTCAATATATCATCATAACTTATCAACAGAACATCACTAACCATGATTTACAATTAATTTAACACACGTCATTCACTTTTTTGAGATTTTTGTAACATCTAATCTGAAGAGTAATCGTGGACATTAAACATGATGACGTGTATTTAAATGATTTTATTCTTGTGCATTCAGCTAATATAGTACACAGACAGCGAATGGCTAAATCAGAACAGACAATTTAATAATGAATAAACTTAGCTACCTTAATATGCTTCCTCACATTTGATGCCAAAGAAATTTTGAAGCTAGAAATCTGCCTGATGAAAGTTATAACCGAAGCTGAAATGGATGTGCTTGGTGCATAAAAACAAACCTCATTAGTGTGCATGTTTGAGTCCATGTACCATATTTAATGTGTGTAAGATCAATTAAAAATGCAAAACTGTAACGAGTACTTTTCAAGTAAAAAAGTACTGTTTTTCCTTCAGAAACATAATAGAAGTAGTCACTTTAAATTTTACTTGAAGTACATATACCTTAAAATAATACTCAAGTACAGTAATCTAGTAAAATTACTCAAGTATTTTACACCCCTGCCAAATGCTGTCAAAATTAACATAATAACGAGAGACTGAAGTGCAGAGACCAATGATTTGTTTCTCATTTTTACAGGTTGGAGATTGCATTTTATTCTAGAAATGAAAACAGTGTGGCACATACAAAGCAAATTATTTTCCAAGTAATTTTAACAAGTGATAAACTTTAAAGAAATTAACCAAAATATTCCATTTAATTTTTACTTCTAACTTAAAGATACATAGTAACCTGAACAAAGCAATATAGAATGACATCTTCTCAGAGTCAGTATTTCACATGGCATCAGTCCACAGTGCTTTCTTCTGCTTCTGGAAGCACATCCTCAGACTCATCTTTGGGTTGGTCAGGCGCATCCATAGCCATCGCAGCTGACTCCTCCATGGGTTCGTCTGTCTTCTCTGAAATGGAGTTGGACTGTGAAGCCTCCTCAGACACCTCCATCTGCTGAAGGTTAAAGTCATTAGTCAGCCAGTGCTATTCACTCTTGTACTGGTCTGCATGGGTGCCATGAATAATGGTGATGATGATGTTTTACCTGCAATGCGGCTTCAGACGTGACCTCCAGAGCAGCATGGTCCGTCTCTCCCTGCTCCATGGACTGCTCTTCTTCTTCTTCCCTCCTGGCCGGGATCTGTTGTTGTTGTTGTTGAGGTGGTGGTGGTTCAGTAAACACTATGGGAGCCGGGGCTGGAGGTTCTGCTTGTGATACTGGTGCAGGCACTGATATATGCTTTGGTACTGGCACTTAATGAACATAAGTGGGCAAGACAGCATTTTATTGGTGGACAATCCAAAGTCATGGACATCCAACTCATTTCTGTAATGTTCGTTGTATTTTGTAGAGATCAACTGACATATAATAACCCATTTATGTGGTTGATAACTCTGATCATTCAAATTTAATTAGAATGTCGTAAGTCCAGTGTAAATTAAAGACTTCTCAATAGTGACATGTCAGACTTCTCCAGTCATTTAGTCTGCCTAAACAGCCCCTACACAATCGACTGCAAGCTTGCATTTACTTTGGAGTTCAATGTCCACTGCTTCAAATGTAAATCAACAACTCATGAGTAGAATCATAAACCTAACCTACATTTTGTCTCCTTTTGAAAATCTGTTACACTCGGATATACATCACAAAACAGAAGAAAAGATCTGTCGCTACTTCAGCTTCATCGCAACATACCTCTCTCTCTTCTATTATTTCTGGATGATGAAGTTCAGGTTGTGGTTCTGGTTCTGGCTTCCTGCTGTTGGCCTCCAGAACAGCCATTACAGATGCTGGAATGTGGGCTTGCTACAGAAACAATAAAACAACACCAAGTGAAAATGTATAACAGTTACAGAAGTATAAGTTACAGGTAACAGTTTTTCTCTTCTAAAAGACTATTTCCACTTCCTATTATCTATATCCATGTTTTGGAATAGCATTATGATACAATAAAAAAAATACTGTACATGTTTCATGTATCCTCTAAAATAATAATAACAATATGCATAAATGTTTTTACAGAACATTTGTAAATATTATAATAAATATCAAATTAATAAAAAACTTATTTAATGTGGTTTTGTTTTTAATTAATTTGATATTTATAAATGTTATGTTTTTGTTAACATAACATTTATAAATATTAATTTATAAATGTTATGTTAACAAAAACAAAAACATTTTATGTTTTTGTTAACATAACATTTATAAATTAATATTATAATATACTATAATATTAGTATAATAATATTTTGAATCAGCTTTTATTTTTATATTTTTAGTATTCAGTTTAATTTTAGTTTTAGTCATTATATGTGCTTGTCATTTTTATTGTTTTTTATATTATATATTTTATTTATATTACATTTTTTATATAATCTTAATATTTCAAATGTATTTTATTAACATTTCTCATTTTCATTAATTTATTTAGATTTTATTTCAGCTTTATTTGAATGAATTGAAACAGTATTTAATCGTTTCTGCTGACAATAACAAGGGTGTACACTATACTGTGTCTCACTAACAAATCATTTCCCAGAGAACACCTGTTTGGGATAAAACCGGCAAGTTTTGTGATACGCACTTGGTGAGGGGTGAAGGCGTGAACGTGCTGTAGGAGGGGCTCCCTCATCTCCGGGCAGCGCTCAAACACACTGGCCAGTTGAGGTGGAGGCAGCTGGAGGAGAACGTTGTAGGACTGGGGTTTGGTGCGCTGGCAGCACTTTACAAAGCCCTCCCACACTTTAGGATACTTCCACACCTGTACAATCAATCATCAGTCAGTCAGAGATGAGTTTGATGAGATTATGTTTGAGAACTTGCGTGAATAATGAGCAGTTATAAAGAGTTCAGTCCACTGACCTGTTTGTGAATGAGTCGGGCTAGGATGTTCATGACGAAACCGGCCAGGCGAGGGTACATAGTGAGGGACTGGATGACAGTACGCATCAGCAGTATGGGGAGAGGGGTCTGCTCCATCAGCTGCTGCATCACCACGGCCAGCACCTCGGAGGTGTACACGTTCTTCTCCCCAAAACACAGGTTAGTGGCTACAGAGGAAAAGAGAACAACATGGAAAGTGATGAAAAAAAACATTAAAAAGAACGACAAGAAAAGCAAAAGAGGCAGTAACAGAGTTCCCACTATGTTGGAGCCATTTACATTTTAATTATTAATATATTTAATTAAACAAACTACAATAAATTCAATTAATTAAACTAGAGGCCACCTATAAATATATATATATATATTAGGGCTGTGGATCAATTAAAAAAATGATTAAATCACACAGGTTTCGATGCATTAATAGATTTTATTTATTTATTTATTTTTTTTTTGATTTTCACCCGGCCCCTCCTCCTCAGACTTGACTTGAGGTTGCCAGATTGATGACACCAACAGGAATGAGCACACTTGACGATGAATGATATGAAGTATGCTGTGTTTTCCGCCAACTAGCAACCCGGGGTGCCAAAATACAATTGGGTAAACTGGCAGTGGGTGGGTTTCACAAACCAAAACAACGACAGACATTCTGGCCTGAAACGCACATTTTCAAAGGAGAATAACTGACTGTAGCATTGTTTTTCAGATAAACAAGTATGTTTACTTAGTATGTTTCTTAAATATCTGCAAACATATTATGGTATTTTTATGCTTTAGTAGAGTCAAAATCTTACATACAGCAATTTACAAAAATGTTTTTTTTTTTTTTTTTATTATTATTCTAGGGATAAAATTATTATTTATAACCAAGCCATATTAGTTTAAAAATTACTGAATACAAAAAAAAAAAAAAAAATTTCAAGTGTTAAAGGGATAGTTCACCCAAAAATAAAAATCTGGGCCCGTATTCATAAAGATTCTAAGAATCCTCTCAGAAAACTCTTAATTTAGCTTAAAAACTTTTACGTAGGAGTCTTAGCTTAAGATCAATTCGGGACCGATCTGAGAGCAACTCTGAGTAAGGAAAAGACAAAAACTTTCATCTTAGTGAGGAGGCGGGGTTGACCCCGTTGCTATGTATGACACAATCTTTTGAAGACTGTGATTTGTTGGTTGTCCAAGAAGGAAAAAAAGAGTGATTTTAAGTATAGGGTCTATTCTAATCCTTCACTTTGTATTTACATGCGTAATTTTTCCTATTTGACCGGTTCTCTCTCACACACACACACATACATTATATGTGTGTATATAAATCCTTTTTTTATTGACCATGCTTTTAATTTCCTATAAGGCATTTGATTGGCTTAGAATGATAAAAATTGTTCCACTCATTCCAATTACACTGATTGCTGTCTATTTAAGTGGTGGTTTGAATGTTGGTTTTAATGTATCAAACATGGAATCAAAACCAAGAAGGGCGAGAAAGCCCAACTGGACAGAGGAGCAGTGTTTACTGTTAGCCCAGTTAGTGGATGAACACAAGGCCATTCTTAAAGGAAAATTCGGGCCGGGTGTCACAGCACGGGACAAGAAGCAGACATGGGAGCGTATAGCACAAACTATTAACGGTTCATTCCCCCTGCTTGTGCCGACCAGGGAAGCCTGCTATATTCATAAATGCAGTTTTTTGAGCCTGCAAGGTGGGAATGTCCAGTGGAAACGAAATGAACTGCGACACAATAAGAGGTTCTGAAAGTGCTGTAATTGTTTGTGTGATAACTCTGCTTACAGAAGGTTGTGACAGACCCAAATCATCACTACTGCATTGTTGCATTTTCCCAGTTGCCAAATATCGTAATGTAGTGATTACTTTCAGTTCTGGAGCTATGGCATTTCTGCACTGTGTCGGAGATGTTAGCGTGTCTCTAATAAGATCAGTCACAAACATGATCCCTGCACGATCTAATCTATAGCGTCTTATTAACTCCCCATCATCCATCGTCTGCAACACATTTCTTCTCCCTCTTCGTCTTTCTGCCATTTTCTCCTCTGCTAAAGAAACTCTTAAGCCTCTTAAAAGTCCTCGTCCGTGCTCCTAACAAGTTTGACCTTAAGACCTCTTTTAAGGGTTAAGATGCTTTCTGAATTACTTTTTTCTTTACTAGGATTTTTTCTTTAATTTTAAGAGTAAACGCCCACATTTCTAAGAATTTTCTTAGAATTTTGTCACTAGGAGCTACTCTTTGCATTAAGATTCTTTATGAATACGGGCCCTGATGTTTATCTGCTTACCCCCAGGGCATCCAAGATGTAGGTGACTTTGTTTCTTCAGTAGAACACAAACCAAGATTTTTAACTCAAACCGTTGCAGTCTATCACTCTAATAATCTAAGTGGATGGGAATCACAGCTAAAACATACAATAAAACTAAAAAAAAAAAAAAAAAGCATACACAAACAATTCCAAATTTAACCCTGCGGTCCATGATGATACATTGTGCAAGAAACTGACCAGTATTTATATCGTTTTTTACCTCTGATTCAAACAATGTCCGAACTGTTTTATTGTATGCTTTAGCCATGATTCCCATCCACTTACATTATAAGACTGATAGACTGCAACGGTTTGAGCTAAAAATCTTGGTTTGTGTTCTACTGAAGAAACAAAGTCACCTACATCTGGGAGTAAGCAGATAAACATTACATTTTCATTTTTGGGTGAACTATCCCTTTAAACAACAAATATTCACCACAAGTTATTTTATCTTTTTCCATATTTGCTGAAAGAAAAAGATGCAAAAGGCTGGATTTATGTTCAGGGAATCGAATGAATGTGAGATGCTACCTTTGATGATTGACTTCATGTCACACTTGGAGGAGTCAATGTTGTGTAAGGCGATGAGGAGCTCTCCAGGAGTGAGCGGAGACATGGAGGGACTGCCCTCACCTACAGAACAGACAAACAATTCAATTCACTACAATTCTACTGATCTGATATATATTTTTTTTTATCAGTAGCAGCACACATGCACAAGAGAATAAGCAGGTATTACTGTGCTGCGTGCCCAGCAGTCTGTTGAACACCTCCTTCACCACAATGGGATTGAGTTTGATGAGTTTGGGTAGAGCCTGGATCACCTCATTCTGTTCAACACAATCAAGATACCAACATGAATGCAGTCTTCAAAGAGCCCTTCTCACCTTAAAACTGCCTTTCTACCACCTTTAATCAAGCCATGCAAATTTTAAATTTAGGAGTAGATGTGATTAACATGTTAAAGTTAATTAAGACAAATAACACAGCAATTCATCTTTTCATTTTTCACTTAGGAAATAAAATATAAAGCAAGCAATTTGCAGTTTAGGCCTGGCTTTTTAATTATACTGTAATGATGACTAGTTATAATTACTAATCTTATACCCAGAAAGTAGAAAAAATAAAAGGCATCAATATCAGCGATACTTGCCTTCTTTGACATGACTTAATGAAAAGATGCCATTAAAAATATTAAAAATGTCAAATATTCCTATTATTGAACTTATGTTGTTTCCACATTAATTTGCAGATCCAATGTGAATGTGTTTGAAATGTCAAAGTTAGATGCAATTAATTGCGATTCATTAAAGAAATCTGTGTGATTAATTATTATGTTTTAAATATTTATTTTTAAGTAGGACAGATGACATGAGCAAACCTTCTCCAGGCCATTGATAACTGGGATGAGGAAACGAACATCTGGCACTCGCTTATGATAAAGATCCCTCACCCTCTCCACCAGCTCAGGAGATGGAGGCACTGTGAACATGAAACAATCCACAAAGGGCAGCATTTACTGTACAGAGATGCATATAGACACATTCACTTTCTCTAATTCACACACACACACACACCTTTATCGGTGAGTATGTGCAGACAGCGAGTGACCAGCGTCTCGGCTCCTTTAGGACAGTTCTCCACCAGGAGCAGCAGGTCAGGAGAGCTCATTCCCATTCCTCTTATCTATAAAAACAGTGATGAAAAAACTATTAAACTAAAACTATTAAAATGATCAAAAATGAACTGTTTTAAATGCAATCACAATTAAGGTTTTTATTTTTTTTTTAGTCCACATCTGTTAATTGTGAAGCTAGTTTTATGCTAGTGTACAATGATGTTATTAACTCAAATTAGAACTATTAAAAAAAAATTGTTAATTGAAAAAGCTGCAATAAAATCTAAATATAGATAAACAAATAAATATAGATGAAGTACTGAAATAAAACTGAATAACTGAAATAATGACGGAAGCACATAAAACTAAAATTAAAATTCAAGGAATAAAAAACATAGCATTTATTTAAAAATAAATTCGAATTCAAAATATAAATAATTACTTCAATAGTATATAAATATTACTAAAATAACACTGTAGTGTACTCCTAAAACACTGACAAAATAAACTTAACAGATTTATGCATTCAAAATAAAATAAAAACAATGACACATTTTGTCCACAAGGGTGTCCACAAATTTTCAGCCAACAAATGAAATCAGAAAGCCACATACAACAAGGCAAATGATGTGATTTACACCTATTCATACCGTACAGTTCACAGGGCAAATTCCAAATGGAAGTGATCATCCCTATCCCCTTGGCGTGACAACGCAGCAGATGTCCATCAGCTGATCCGCTGTTTTACTGGCATATGTGTTTTTCTATTGTTGTTAGCATAACTGTTGCAAATAAACATGCATTATATATTTTAAAAAGTTTTTAAAAATATGCTATATAATTATGAAAACTAATACATAAAACTTTTTGAAATATTCTTTAATTCTGAAAAAAAATCTACTGTTTTCAACATAATAATAATAATAATAATAAAATGTTTTTTGAGCAGCAAATCAGAATATTCGAATGATTTCTGAAAGATCATGTGACACTGACATAATGATGCTTAAAATTCAGCTTTGAAATCACAGGAATAAATTACACTTTAAAATATTTTTTAGAAATCAGTTATTTTAAATAGAAAAATATTTCACAATATCACTGTTTTTGCTGTATTTTGGATCAAATAAATGCAGGCTTGGTGAGCAGAAGAGACAACTTACTGATCAAAACCTTTTGACTGTGTGTTAAAACATTTTCTAAAGTGCCTAAACAATGTCAAAATTAGTATGATATATTTGTTGATCTATATCATATTCTAATACTGAACGCACTATTAAATTATCAGGCTGTGACTCATATTATTTTTGTGTTGCTGTCTCTAGCTCTCTTCCTCCCTGTACAATAAATCCATGTGAATATCTATCTCTGCTCATTTTTTTAATGTAACTTTACAATAAATATTGATGTCCTTTAGCACAGTATTCTGAATGATGATAATAATGGGGTGCTACTGGTAGCCTACCAGATACTAGCAGTTTAATACTTAACTAAGTTTATAAAGATAAAACTATCTAGCATATTTACAGATGAAACTGACCTGCACTTGAAGCCATAAACAGATCAGTGATGTAGCTACATTTCACTGCTTCTTCTGGTTGCTTTCTCTCTTTAATTGTGTCCCGCGCATCGGTTCTGTTCGGAATCGTTTAACGGAAAAACGTAACAGATGTGATCCGATACAGAGCAGCACTGACAGTCAACACTAACCGATTTATGATTTATTATCGAATGAAAAAATTAAAAATTATCACTTTAGTACACTGAGGAGGCATAAATATAAAATACTATTAATAATAATAAAAATAAATAAATAAAAAAAACAGGGCAGCGTGCCAAATCAGCCGCCAGGCCACCAGGAATTCTCCCAGTGCTCCCGGGCCTGCCAAGGGCTCTGCCTTCAAAGGCATAGGGATGATCACTTCCATTTGGAATTTGCCCCGTGAACCGTACATTACAAATACGTGTACCTTTACACCCCTACTGTTTTCCATTTGAATTGGTTCATTAAAAAGTAGACATTTCATTCTCTATAGATATATTTTTCATGTCTGTAAGGCAAGCATACGTGGAGTTTTGTAGTTTAGCGCTCAAGTTCACAGAGACCGAGACGACAGAAAGCGCATCCTGTTTGCTTTCATTATTTTACAATAGCACAATATTTTGTTGTTATTGTGAGTACACACAAATAAACATAGTCCTTACAGATTCGAAAGATGACAGAGTATTTTAAGAGCAAGTGGCCGCACCAGTGCCTCTGTCATGCAGTGAGCAACTAATACAATTTTGGTCGACTAAACATGTTCTGGTCGACTAACGGTTAGTCAACTATTAAGGGGCAGCCCTAGAAAAAAACTGTTTTGGATGAGAGACATTATTGGAAGAGAAGGTCTTACAGGCTGTTCAATGACCCTGAGCACACTGCGTTTGATGTCGGCGATGGCTTCGGTGTAGACAGCAGCCAGCTCGTGTACCAGACAATGGTTGACGGGAAGGAGGGAGAGATAAAGGTAAAGGCACTGCCGCACTGTCTCTTCTGTCCAGGAAGCCGCCACCTCTGAAGATGGATGAAGGATGGAACAAAATCAACAATGCTTTAGGGCAGCGGTTCTCAATTCCAGTCCTCACGCCCCCCTGCTCTGAACATTTTGTATGTTTCTCTTATCGCTTTAGACGTAAGTGCCCTGCGAAGTGGACATCACAGGATATTCCGCCATGATCCAGTTCGAAGCAAACATAAATTTTAAATGTATGTGAATTTAAATTGTATTTATTTACAGAGGTATATGATGTCACATTTGTCCATGAATGAATGTTCTGAAGTGAGGTAACTTCAACAGATTTCCCCTGCTCAGGGAGTAGGAAGCAATGGACACCGTGTAGGGACCATGTCAATGGCAACACAGTTCATGCACGGAGCTCACTTCTAGCGAGCTGATAATCTGAATCAGGTGTGTTAACAAAGAGAGACATAACAAATGTGCAGAGCTGGGGTCGCGAGGACTGGAATTGAGAACTGCTGCATTAGGGCACAGTACACAAGAAAGTTCATTTTACACTACTTTATCATAGTATCAAGTTACTTTCTAAATTAAATATATTTAATACACAAGTATGAGCAAATAGACCATAACCCTACTCAATTATATATATAAAAAAAGTGAAAGATCTGAAGACTAGGAAAAGTCTTTGAACCTGTATCCTCTCCTGCTCCAAACAGAAGAGAAGGTGGGTTTGGGTGGACCAGAAACTGCATGTAGGTGAGAGCGAACTTCTCAATGCAGTCCTTCAGATGTTCCTTCTCATACATGCGCTTGATGAAGCTGAGAGCAGTGGACCGCACCTGAACATCAAGGGGGATTGTTATTATACTGCTATGAAATTAATTAATGAAACAATGAATGACAGATGCTTAGAGGTTAACCTTTTCTTTTTCGTGAGAGCTGAGGTTCAGAAGGACATTGAGGTACTGGTACTGTCTGGAGGGGCGTTTGAGGATAAGCTCCTTTAATGTGGACATGCCCAGGTAAACACGTGACTGAAAGACAAATATGGAACATTTGAGTTCCTTACAAGAACATTTTATATGTAAATGTATATGCAGATGATGACACGCTGCTTGTCGAGAAGAAAACACTGTATAAATGATGGCATCAGAAACTTATAATGGGGGTTAGGTGTAGTATTGTGGCTAACCTCGTCCTCACAGTAGCGTTGAATCACCTCCAGTGCAGAGTCTGTAATAACCGGAGCTTCCAACACAAGTTTAGTGAAAAGCCTGTGATAAAGGAAATTCAGGAATAGTTACAAAAATTTTAAACATTTCAAAATACACATTTTTATTATTTCACATAAAACAAGCACCGAATTTGTGAAGAGAGAGGACTTTAAATAAGAATTTTAGGTCAAAGGGATTCAGGTGACAAAAAGACTCTCCTAATGTATGAGAACTGTCATATCTGCAAGCGAAAAAAAATCACACCTTTAACATTCTGACGAATTATTTTAATTGACTGATTGTATCATGTTGATAAATAATTTGTAGTGTTATGAGGTGATTCTCACCCATCCCTCTGCTCAGGTTTCTCCTGCAGGCCGGAGAGCAGTGTGAACAGACAGTGCTCATAGCTGTCCAGAGAACCCGAGGGCTGCTGACCCAGGTATTCATTGTACTCATGGAACAGCAGAGAAAAGGCCAGCTCACTTCTGCCCCGCATATCCTCCAAAATAAACTGCAACAAGTCATTTTTCTTCCCACCCTCAAACTGGGTCACCAACCGTGCAAGCAACTTCACACGAACCTGGGAAAAGATTAAAACACCGAGATGTGGACTTAGTAGAACGGATATAGTGGCTGAGGTAGCAAGCACCCGAAAACAGACTCACATGGGACATCCCACTCTGTGCAATGGCCTTTTCTGATTGAAGGATCCGTTTGATGGCCATGTTGGCGAGTTTCTCGATCTGAGCCTCTGAGAAAGGCTGCACCACGTCAGCCAATTTGAACACTTTTTTTCTGCCACTGGCCCCAGGAGCTCTGAATGAGGGTTAACGGGGAGAACAAAATGAGACAATCTATCCAGCTAGATGATTAAAACTAGAAACAACACACAAATACAACATTGCTGCTGCTCCCATTAGGGGTCGCCATAGCAAAATTATTCGTGGGGGTAGTTCGCTAGAGTCTTCCCTCTTTTACTCATTTTTCTTCGCTTTTAAAAGGCACAATATGTACGATTTTATTAAAATATGCAAAAACCACTAGAACAGTGTTATATAATTTGCTGACTTGTGTACTTACATTATCTTAAATGTTTTGAAGAATGTTTAAATCCAGCGATATAAGCGATTACCAGCGACATGGACTGACTTACAGTACATATTGTGCCTTTAAATAGCTTGTAAATGCATGTGCGCATTTTCGAATTAGTGGCAATTCAGCGTCAATTGAATGAATGGACAACAACAAAACAGTACAACAAACTCACTTATTATTAAACATTGAAAATTTAAATTATTAACAATATTAAAATACACCATACTATAGGCCTAATATAAAATGACAAATAACTTACGCAGTTATTTGTTAAGTTTAAATATAAAAAAATCTGAAAATCAGCAAACACGGTGGAACCAAATAAATTAGAAACAAATGTTTCAAAAAAATTTCCAAAATCACCTAAGATAAACTCCAAAATCCAAAATATTTTTAAAACAGGTGCTTTTGCATTTCGTTTCAAAACTAAGCAGGTCTTTCTCACTTTCTCTTCCACTCTTCTTGTCAGTCAGCTCGACTCACGTGAAAAAATGAAATGACTGTTGTTCGGCACACTGCATTGAGCAGCCGTGTTTCTTTTTAGTTGTAGTGTCTGTTCTCTAACTGAACTAAATAATTTTTATTACTATAAAAAATCAAAACGACGGTAAGGGACAGAGCCGCGGTGGGCAAGTGATGTAACCATTACGGCTGAACACCGTCAACACTGACTATCGCAGCAAGCCTATTAAACATGTGTAAATAACACAGTGCTTAGCTCTGAAATGGCAGGACACACACATACACATAAGTTTATTTACTGAATATTTGTCTGTGCTGTGTTTTATGATTGTTAGGGTATCACACTATTAGCTTAGTGGCATGCGAGTCACAACTTTACCCTGCTTAACTTCAAGTTCAGAAACTATTTAGGTTTCTGCCTCTCTAAAATAGTTTCTTATGAGACTGTGTTTTAATTAGGATGCTGCCTTAGAAGGCAGCTGTCCAGGTGTTTCGTAGAGAGCAAGGCAGCTCATTAGGTTTTGGAATAGATAATATTTATTTCTGTATTTCAAACTGTATGTTGTGCTATGGGGACACTCTTACTTGGGCTGTGTGGTGGGCAGTATGGGCTCAGGAAGCTTCTTGATCTGAGGTGCCTCTTCGGTGACAGGGCTCTTGTAGGCCGCTTGTTGCGCCCCCACCACTGAGATGGCTTGACCCAGGGACACAGCAGACAGTTTGCGGATGATGAGAGGGTCTTTGGAGCTGGACTCACCCACTCCGCCATCTTCCTCCTTTACCTCTTCATCTCGAGCCTTACACAGCTCCAGCCCTACGCAGGAGAAGAGAGAGGAGATGATGTACATCATATAATGTTATGCTACACAAACCCCCTCACAGTCTTTACAGCTGTGCTGACAAGAACTAAAGGAGTCTATCTCTCCTTGCTTTTAAATAATGATTCCTTCACCTGGTCCCAGTCCAGCCGCTGTCATCTGTGTGGCCATCAGCCTGGCTAAATGTTTGATCTGAGCATCAGTGCCGGCCGATTCTACAGGTGTGTAGGTGGCCTGGAAAGAGGCCGGCATCACTTCAGGCAGGTAAACCATACTGATGAGCACCTGCATTGAAACAAAATATAGAAAATGTCTAAGTTAACACACATTTGTAAGAATCTATAGTCTGCCCCGAACCAGATTTCACTCTATGATAGGTTTGATCAAAATTTCCCAAAACAGATTAATTATTATAGAGAGGAAGAAAGTCAACAGTTATGTTGTTTGTAGACCATTTGGGATGATCACATCCTGTGCAAATGGTGACCAATTGTACAATGTGAGCAGGTGTGGGACACTGAGAACCACCTCAGACAAAGGGGTGTCAGAACTTAATTAACATACAGACCACAGCTGCAACGACAAGAGCAACTTCATTTACATTAAGGGTAGTAAACTCTAAGTGTATAAAATGTTTGAGCTTGGGATGTTCGTGGTTCATTCCGACTCCGTTGAACCCAAGGTGCTACATGTACTTTGTCACTGCTATGCTGCAATAAACATCTTTTTTCTTACACATATAAGTTATAGTAATAAGCTACTCATCACACTTCTCAGATTTTTTTGACAAATAATTTTTTGCATATATACTTAGTTTATATTTAGTCTTTTGATTTAGATTTAAATGATTATTGTTTTTAGATGTTTTCAAAAAAAGTCCCACAATGGAAAACTGATGTTATTATGCATGCTTGCGAACAGGTTTTTCTCTACACCAGCATTTTACCAAACAGAGTTCATAAGGGAACTGCAGGGGGTTCATGAGTTGATGAAAATATAATAAATGAAATGAAAAATGTAAAATTTACATAAATTAATGCAAAGGTATAAAATAAAAAATAAAATTGCAGGTATAAAATAAAAATAAAAAATACTGATTTAGTTTTTTTTTTCTGCTGCCTGTCTGAGATTAAAGCATGGCACTGTGTTCATTTACACTCTTCCTGTGACTCGGTTTGCAGAAAGTACTATTCCACACAAATTCTGTTGCTGCATGTTGCTTATGTGCATTTAGAAACATGCACCAGGATCTTTTTATTTTCACATTTGTACGGTTTCATTTTTTGTGCGTATGTTTTTAGCATTTTACCATATTTATAGCAAGAAGTATCAACTAAACATACTTCAAGATCTCCCTGCAGTTTTCCACCAAAATAAAGCTTTAGACTTTTTAATGTTTGTAAATTAAGAATTTGAGACATATTTGCATTATAAGTTATAGCACAAAATACAATACTATAATTATTAAATATGAATGTTTTACATTTTAAAATACTTTTAATTTGAAATCATATTTCATAGTTTAAATTTATTCATTTATTTAGAACTTTTACATAAAAAAACATTAAACAATTTATTAATTATTAAAATGCATCATTATTTCAGCATAGTACACACCAGGTTGGCCACATTCTCTGGGTTCAGCAGAGGCAACAGGAACTCAGCAGTGAGATCGATGGATGATTGGGTGCCAGAGGAGGAGGATGGTTTTGGGGTGACGACTGGAGCTGGTTCTTCCTTATCATCATCATCCTCCACTAGAGTGGCCTCTGCAAGCACAAAGAAAGCATTATTCCTCATCAATCAATCAATGCCAACAACTGACCCACAACAATGACCCACCCAGCTCATTAAAACAGCAACTCACCCATCTTGGTCCTCTTGCCCTCGACATAGGGCTCATGGTGGAGTCTCTTACGGGGCTGTACGGTGGCTGGCGTGCAGCGGGAGATCTCGCTCTGAGACATGCCAAGGTCCAGCAGCAGAGTGGAAATCTGGCCCTGGAAGTCCACGCTGCTGGGGTGCTTCAGCACCGAGACCAAGTGCAGCTTCAGGTTCTTGCGCACACTGCTCACTTGAGACTTAGCCAGAGTCGGGGGCAAGTTAGCTGGGGAGCACAACAAAACAGATAAAGAACAAAAGAAAGTAGTAGATTTGTGTTTGACTGAATAACGTCAGTGGACGGAACTCACCATGTAGCGTCTCGTACGCCTGCACCACCTCAGACATGAACATGGGCCGCTGTCTGGCCAGCGTAGCCAGTGATCCCAGTGCAGCGGTGAGATTAATGCTGGAGATGGCAGGGTGCACCATAAACTTTAACAGCTGCTCCAGAGCCAACTTTCCCTCATCACACAAGGTGTCTGAGCAGGACAGGAGGAAGTGAAGAAGACGAGGAGAGAAGAAATGGAAGCAACAATAAAGAATGATATTGTTTGTTTCTGTAAAACTTTTAAAAGTCTTGACATCAGGGCAGTACGCTTTGGGGGAAAAAAAAAAGTGATTTTTCTAATAAAAATTGTGAGAAAAAAATAAATTCCAGATTTGCTGTGCTTGGCTGCTAAATTTGTCATTTTTGTTATTATATATCAATATGACTATTAAAGAAAAAAAAATTTTTGAAACAAAATTTCAATACTTAAATGTGATTAAAAAAATTGAATACACAAAAACAGTTACACTTTATTTTAAGATGTCCTTGTTACAGTGTAATTAAACAATTAAGAAAACCATACCATATCGAATATACGTGTGGTCTTTGGGGATTTTGTCCAGGCTGATGTCTCCTTCCTGTTTCTTGGGCGTATCAGAGTCAGGTGTCCGTGGTGACAGAGTGATGATGAGGGACTCAGTGAATTTGATGGCGTAAGTGCGAACTCCGTCGTTATCGGAGTCTAGCAATGCCAGAACATCCTCTTTCAGCTGGGTCACCATATCCCAGCATGCCTCCTGCATGTCCGAGACACTCTTAGTGCGCACCAGCCACTAACAGAACAAATACAGAACATGTCAGACACTTAAAAATATCAGCCCAACCAAACAATGAATACTGTATATTTAAGTGAAAACGAATGATACCTGTAAAGCCACTTTGTACAGCTGAGAGAGCGTCAGAATGGCCTTCTTCACCACATTCACACTCTCATCTCTCATCAGCATGTTCAGGTTGGCAATCAGCCTCAGCAGAAGCTCACAGTCTCTTTTACTAAATAAACAAGTGTCAACTCTTTAAGGACTAGTCATGAAGAGTATATAAAGTATTGGAAAGAATTTTGTACAAAGTGCAGTAAGGGTCAATCTATTTCTCAAGTGGTCCAGTGGAGGTTACTTGACCATTTTTATTGTCCTTTATTTTAAATTTGAGTTATTTGTATGTATTGTAATTCAAAACCACCATTTTTTACATTTTGTTTTGTATCTTGCTGTCTTGGCCCACAACAAATGATATTTTTTCCCACTTTCATAATGGGATGCGTTTGAGTGTGCATGATTTTAGACTTTATGGGGGCAAGAAAGTGCAATTGTTTACTTTCAGATCAATTATTTCTTAAGAGGTACCAGACAACCAACTTTAGAGATTTTGGACCACTTTTGATGGACTGTCCCGTATGCAAGATCGGCCAGCACTCACCATGCCTCCTCAATGAATCCGATGACAAACTTTCGCACCTCAATTGACTTATCAGTCTGAAATGCGATGATTTCCTGTAGAGGATGGATAAAACAGAAAGTGTGAATGTAATTCCCATCTACTTACTCACACACGCTGGTGAAGATGGTTCAGTACTTACATCCAGAAAATTATCAAGCAATGAAGGGTCCTTGTTGATAATCAACTCCTGCACCTAATAATAAAAATATAGGGAACAGACCTAAATAATCATATACACTAAACATCTGATTTTTATGTTTCCATACAATATAAAAATGCTTTCAAAACCTGTTTGAGAACAATAAGCTTTTCCTCTGTAGAGATGAGTGCTGCCTGGTTCAACAGTTCCACCACCTGACGGAGAAATGCAATCAACACCAAATTAACAAAAAACAGCACTAACTAGTGTGGTTACTTTTTAATAAGTAGCGATGGCCCAGTGTGTTACCTTCTCGCTGGTGGTCATGTCAAAGGCTCTGTCTTCCTCACTGCTGTGTAACTGGGAGGCCACGCTACCATGAGCTTGTTCTCTCACGTCTAACGCCATCACAATAAAATCTAAAAAAAAGCACATCAGATGTCTGTGAATGTATGCAAATTAGTGAAACAATAGACATTGCCCTAATCTGAGAAGGTCAATTGTCAGTTCAGACATTAGATTATTTAGGCAAGAATAGTAATTCCTCAAGGTGCTTAATACTTTTTCAATACTTTTATCACCGTATTATATCTTCATTTATCATGCCTAATGGTTACAGTTTAGACAGATATTACAGCATACGCGTTTTAGACAGATTTAATCAGTAATGTACTGTAATATTAAACAGTACACTTAGTTACCTTCAGTGCTTTTTTCAGCATCTCCTACTCCACTACTCGAGTAAACACTCCAAAAGCGAGAAATACAATTATGGGGTATACCATGTCCATGATGCAAATAAATGGCTTAAATAATTTTAGGAATGTCTAACTTACACAGACTACAGAAGAGTGCACATAGTTAATTTCTCCTACATAATTGGGCTCATTGTAACGTTAGTTGGATTTCAGGCCTCCTGACTGTCCTAAATTAGCGTATTTAGTATATGATGAATAACACAGACACTTAATAGAAATTCACTTAAAAGAAATTTAAAATAAATTTCATAGACTTAACAACTGTCGGTTAGCACTGACGCTACTATGAAAACTTTTAGGCAAGAAAAGAGTTTAAAAAAAAGCACAAAACGTATTTTACCTTACTCAGTCTTTTTATGATAACTTCTCGCGTGGAAATTACATATCCATATTATTAATTTTGTTACAAATTCACCAGTACTAGCAATCACTATTGCAATGTATTGATTTGCGCCATGCTAAGAGGAGAACAATCTACTTCCGGGGTTGAGCGTGCACGTGAGGTTCATGGGATATTGAGTTTTTTTAATGTATTTTTAATCATTTAATCCTCTTGACAAAACCGGTAATAAATTACTTGAAATCCATTTGTTGTTGTTGCTGTTTTATTCGAATTCAAACAATAGTAAAGACTGAGACAAACTCGAGCAACATACACACAGGCATACTACAGATAGCCTATAACAACAATACTAAAAGGTTAAAATGGTCAACCATATTTGTTTAAAAAAAATTGGTTTGAGTATAATGGGACAGTCATCACTCATTAGCATTTATGAATTAAACATC
Source organism: Cyprinus carpio (assembly GCF_018340385.1). Classification (NCBI taxonomy): domain Eukaryota; kingdom Metazoa; phylum Chordata; class Actinopteri; order Cypriniformes; family Cyprinidae; genus Cyprinus; species Cyprinus carpio. The sequence continues at coordinate 20,911,093 of NC_056601.1, forward strand.
GTATCATAAGCATCAGCAATATTATTTAGAACGTCAAATAGATTAATATGATGAATATTCTTTTTTCATAACCATATTTCACAACTTGTTGTGTTTGTTTTATTTACAAATATTAATGCTATTAAAGAACTGAACCAAATCGCTGTAAAAAATCAACAGTTTATATTATTACTCCAAACTTAACATACATTTAAATTAACAAGATTTATAATTTGCTGATCATCTACAGTACAGCACCTCTTTATACTGAAGTGAAATAGGAAATAAAAGATAGTGATTTCTAAATGTCACTTCTACTTCTGTTATTTACCTTACAGGTGATCATAAATTAGACAAACCCATCGAATCACAATCCAAAACATTTTCACATTTCAGTAGCAGTACAGTTCAAAAAATATTAAAAGACTGACATACACTTCAAAATAACACAATATTACACACACAATAACATAAAAAGATTTAAAAAAAAAAAAAAAAAAACATTTATACTCTTCCGCCTTTTTTCTATTGTTCATCTCACGTGCATTAGTGGCCTTAGTTATTTGTAATCATATCTTTCATAAGAACTGGTTCTAACTTCTAAAGCAAGTTAAAAAACTTCCATTCTGATGAAAGACCTTGTCCTTCTATGATCTCAGAGATATTCCTCATTTTTTCCTGAGATGTTCCCATTGCTCTGATTTTATTTACCTGTTTGTGAACAATAAGTTGTCAATAAGATGTCACCAAGGTGATCTAAAATGACATCAACATTTCTCACTCTTTGGATAAGCTCAGCTTTGTTGTTTTCAGAAAGGAAATGTGTTGTGTTTACACCGCTCATCTGTTCATAGGCTAGAGAACTCATTTATATGACAGTGTAATTTACTTGGCAGTCTATGGGACAGTCACAAGCTTCCTGGTTTTCATCCAAAATATCTTAAACTGTGTTCCAAAGACAAACAAAAAATCTACTACTTTTTAATAACAACATGGGTATAAGTGATTAATGACAAAATTTTCATTTTGGGGTGGAGTAACCCCATTAAACATCATATAGATTTTAAAATCCTGCTAATTACTTAGAAAGAAAGCCCTGAATGGTTTAGCACCTCAGTACTTGAGCAAGCTCTTATCGTATTGTAGTCCTCCACGTCCGCTCCATTCTCAAAACTCTGGCAATTTGATAATACCTAGAATATCAAAATCAACTGCAGGCGGCAGATCCTTTTCCTATTTAGCGCCCAAATTCTGGAATAATCTACCTAACATTATTCGGGAGGCAGACACACTTAGTCAGTTTAAATCTAGATTAAAGATCCATCTCTTTAACCTGGCTTATACATAACACACTAACAAGTTTCTAATATTTAAATCCTTTAAAGGATTGTTAGGCTGCATTTATTTGGTCAACCAGAACCAGGAACACTTCCCATAACCCCCGATGTACTTGTTACATCATAAGAAGATGGCATCTACGCTAATATTAGTCTGTTTCTTTCTTATTCCAAGGTCAACGTAGCCACCAGATTCAGTACGTATCCAGCCCAGATGGTGGATCAGCACCTAGAGATGACCTCTACAGAATTGAACTGCTGGTTTCGTCTGGTCAGAGGAGAACTGGCCCCCCGACTGAGCCTGGTTTCTCCCAAGGTTTTTTCTCCATTCTGTCACCGATGGAGTTTTGTTTCTTTGCCGCTGTCGCCTCTGGCTTGCTTAGTTGGGGACACTTCATTTCCAGCAATATCGTTGACTTGATTGCACTATTTAAACTGAACTGAGCTGGATGATGACATCTGAAAATTTGGTTTTTACTATTGTCCTTTTTGCATTATTGACACACTATTTGATACTGTAAAGCTGTTTCGACACAATCTGTATTGTTTAAAGCGCTATATAAATAAAGGTGTAAAAAACTTCTTTTAATGGAAAATGGCTCAAAAACTTGCTAAATGTCACTTGATAATGTCATACACTAATTTGCATATTCATGATGCCATTGCGTCATATTTGCATTCTGCCTGTCAACCTTCTACATTTGTTTGTAATATTCTCTCCTACTAAATACTGTCTTTTAAAACAGACAAATTCTCAATAAAACTGATATAATTTATATAATTTTCTATTTCTTTTGTCAGAAAATGGGAAGAATAAACAGTGATGTGATGCGACCCATAACCAGCTCCCCTTCCAAGCTGGTAATCTGCATTAAATTGCTGATTTATATTGGATATGTTGTTGGAAAAAATTAAATACATCTATACAGTGGCAGTTTCTCTCAGAGTCAGCGCACTTCTTTTTTTTTTATCGATGCATACGGACCGCATGCAATGATTGGACAAAACAGCACTTTAATTATTGATTGCTAACAGGATTGGAAAAGACTTTCAATCAGTGTAGACGAGTAAGTTTAGATGCATGCCATATTGATTTTAAAGTGGATGAAAATGAGAATGAATGAATGCGAGTAGCACGCACTGTAATAATGTTGTGGATCACGCAACTCTAACAAAGTTTTTTTTTTTTCATTGAATGCACCAACATCTGTCCCTCACATCCTCGTTTTAGTACCGTTAAAAATTATATATAGCGCTATATATGTTGCCTATCCTACCCTTAATTCGACAAGCAAACCCATCTCGTTCGTGGCCTTCTTCAAAAAGCAGACACTATCTTGAAAATACCAGAGCAGGACGTTTTGAAGCAGTGTTATCAATCTAGGTTGAAGCGTCTTTAACTCAGACGCGAGGTACACCTGTACACATCACAAAAGCAGGAGGGGTTGGGTAACAGATGGTGCATTAATTCCTCCTGGGAAGTTCGTGATTTGAAATAAATCGGGCAATCCGACAAGGTTGTCCAATTTCTGCATTCCTTTTCTTGGTAGTAGCTCAAGTTTTAAGTAAGCATAATAATCAACATTCCTTCAAAGGTATTGAAATTAATGAAAGACAATTTAAAATATGGTATCTTGCTGATGACAACAGTTTTTCTTGGTGATAGTTCTGACGTACCTCTGGCTTTGAATACCATTAATAACTTTTTTAAAAAATTGGGATTGAATTATTGACAAGAATGGGCAATTATACACATATTTTATAGCAATTTTATTTTGGTAAATGAAAAATAATTTAAGTAATTAAGGCTATTCCCAGTGGCATAATAATTTTAACCAAATTCTCAGATGTAAATATTAATAATACATCCCTACAAAATCCCCAACTTTTTGTAAATGGTCTCGGCTTTTTTGACAAATATTTAATATTTATTATTTATTTATTTTATTTAATAATTAATTTATTTAATAAACAGTTTTTATTCACACGTTATCCTGTAAATGTAGCCGTTAGCAGATATATTCAGTGTTTGTGATAAATGTACCGTTTGTAACATATCAGTTGAAGATATTGAACTTTTATTTTTCTATTGCCTTTTTTCAATTTAATTTTGTGTTGACTTTAAAACATAAAAAAATTAAACAAAGCCCTTAATTTAGAACCTCACATTTTACTTTGCTTTCAAAACCTATATTTTTTTGATAAACAAAAATTGCATCATTAATCTGCTGATTATCTTAGCAAAGTTTTATATTAATAAGTCAAAATAATTCAAAAGAAACCATCATATATTACCTTTTGTAACACTGATCTTAAAATATATTTTGAAACCCTTTCTAATGAGATCACCAAATAAGAAACTTATAAAAATAAAAATTCTAAAGCTTTTCAAATGAATGTAACTGCCCTATTATATATATATATATATATATATATATATATATGTGTGTGTGTGTGTGTTCCTCCTTCTTTCCGTGGCTAAAGTAATTTTTAAAATGTATTAAATTTTATTGTTGTTTTTTATAAAAAATTTTGTTGTTGCTGTTGTTATTCTGTCTTACATGCTTTAAACTGTACAACATTGCCTTATATCTGCCTTGTACTTGTATGAGATGGAACTAAAAAAGTTCGTATTTAAGAGTCGTAATCACGTCAGCTGCGTTAAAGTCACTTTGGTCAGAACAAGATTTCGATTTAACTTTTCTAAATAAATCTAACCTTTTTTTTTTAACTCTACAACATCTACAAACTGATAAATAAAGAATGTGCATTATTGTTTTTGCTTTTTTTATTCAATTGATGAAGGTGATGTAAACTGAATCATTGTATACTCTATGGTAATTATACAATAATATACTATTTTGTATATGTAACTTATAGTTTTATTGTACATGACAAAAAAATAATTTTATTCATTTCAACATATTTACCAGCACTGCAAATCTATATTGCAGCCGACATGTCTTCTCACTGACACACCCACAACTCTGCGTTTTTGTATTTTTTCCTCACATTCTGCCTAGTTACGTTGGTTAGTATATTAAACATGTCCCAAATGTTGAAACATATGCATCAAATGGGAATCGTTAATTTTGCCACCTTTTTAAATGTTAAAAAAATTTCAACAATATTATTTGCATCATCACAAACTGCATTTTGTTTGTTAGGATTTTGTGGAGGAAATAATAGTGGAAATAAAATGTAAACATTTTTGGAATAAAATGGCTGACCCTTTGTCTCAACTTAATGGCCAACAAATTAAAAATTAATATTTAATCTTTCACATATTCTTAATTTAAACAAGAACACAGAACAACAGGATGGTTCGTCTGATTATATTCTCAAATACAAAATAATGTGTTTTGATTTGACACAAAACCATATGCAGATACTGCTTTACAGACAAGACACAAGGTAAAAACATCCACACAAGGAACTAATTCGGATCATTACTAATCTGCAATCTGGGAGTAGATGTGCATCAGACCAATCAGAGTCATTTTAAAAATGGTATATAAAAAGGAAAATGATAACCTTCACAGGCTTGAGACATCAGAAAAGTGTTATTCAAGATTTAGGTTATTAAAATTTCCAATATGATGTACCTAGACAAAAGTGTTACATGGTCTTACATCGATGTATACATACAGGCATGTGATCATACACAGAACAACACCCATAACCATCTACCGCAAAATGTGGTTCTTTAATCTTACAAAATAAAATAAAATCAGTGGTAAAACTATTGGAACACAGAAACACCTCGCCTCTCTTTCGCTCTATACATCAGATGTAAATCTAAGCGTGCAAAGCTCTCAAATTCCTCCTGCTCTATTTTGAAACATTCAAGCACATCATAGTGTGAGCTGTTTGCAGCGGACTAAACCACACATTACTAAAATCAAATGTCGAACCTCTCATCTACAAGTATACAGAAGGAAAAAAAGATCAAGCTTTATGTAAACAAATATGTAGCAGAAGAGCAAAAAAAGGGATACTTCTCACCAAAACTCAAACAGAGCAATGGAGGGCCACCGAAATGTGGTTACCTTTAAGGTTGGCATAAATACAGAGAGCAGGCAAAAAAAGGGTAAGACTGGGTAAGAGAAGGAGCACAAAAAAGGCATGAGGAATGCTGCTTAGGGAATGGGTCGTCTGAAACTGCTGCGATGCTACTACTGTGTTCCCTGGGCGCCCTGGCTGCCTTGGGTGCCCTGCTGGTTATAGTTGCCATAACTGCCGTATTGGTTATAGTACTGGTTCCACTGGCTCTGGTTCTGGTAGTACTGCTGCCACTGCTGAGCATACTGGGGGAAGTAAGATACAGTGTATAAAAATACATGCATGCAAAAAATTCCTAAACTAAATCCATTACAGCTGTCACTATTTAAGGTTAAAATGTGAAAAGTGTTGATTGTGGCATTACATCTAGATCTGCTCACTTTGCATTGGATTTCTTTTTAGGAGTCTCTGCACTCATGAATTCTCTCATCATAAACAACAAAGTGCAAATACAAACCAAGTACGAGACCGCTTGAGTGATATAACGATATATATATAACCATATATAACAGTTTTTGCAAGAATGTATAACTTTGGAATCGCTTCAGTGATGAGAAATGTTCTTTGCTTGTATATAATGTATTCCTAGTATGAATAACTGTTTACTAAAATAACTAATTTTCTAATGCATAAAAAAAAAAAAAATTCATAAAGGTTCTTGGCATGTTAGGTAATGCAATAAATTTACATATCTGAAATATAGTTAAATGTATAATGCCCCCTAATGGAAGAGTGGATTCCTGGCCCTGGTGACTGTGCAGTTTCTTCCACAGACTCTCTCACCTGCTGGTACTGTTGATTGTAGCTCTGCTGCTGCTGGTTGTAGGTCTGTCCAGTGGGTGCTGGAGTTTGACTGTAGCTCTGGTTGTATCCTGGGTATTGACTGTAGTTGCCGTAGTTGTACCCTTGGTTGTAGTTGCTCTGGTTGTAGCCCTGGTTATAGCCTTGATTGTACGACTGAGGCTACAAAAAATAAAACATTAAAATAGGATGCAAGCAATGACTTCATGTCCTGTTAGATTCAAAAGCTAACTTAGAGAATGTAAGCCATGTCTTTATACCTGTGACTGGCTGTAGCCTCCAGATGATCCAGAGCCACTCTTGTTGTAGGAGACCTGGCGGTTGTGGTTGTAACTGCCTCCAGACTGCTGGTTGCGGCTGTATCCACCACGGCCTCCAGAGCCTCCATCCCTGTGGTTATTCCCCCAGCGATTCTGGCTGTAGCCTCCACGGTTGTATCCTAATGAATTAATTGACTGATTATCAACAACTTGTAGGCAGAATCTAACCATCAATGCAGAACAAAACGCAAAAAAAAATATATATTAGACTCAAAAACACTATAAAATTACCACCATAATATCTTAAAAAATCCACAACAAAAAAACAATATTATCCCATTATACTGTTTAAATAAATCGGCCAATACTAGTGTTGTCAAAAGTACAGACTTACATGTGTGCGCTATTGAGCAGATTCTTAAACACCACTGATTTACCATAGTGTTCTCTCTGTGTAATCTCAACAGATATAACTGTGATTGGCTAAAAAGAAAGCCGCTTCTATCAGCGGATCAGTTTATGTGCAGATATATTATGGATCTGCTAATAGACGCAGCTTTCAAAAGCTTTTTAATTAATTTATTTACTTTTTTTCAGGATTCCTTCATAAATAGAACATTCATCCTTTATTTAAAATATATATATTTTTTATAACTTTATAAATGTCTTTACTGTCACTTTTAATGTGTCCAAGCTAAATAAATACATACATAAATGAATAATAAAAAATAATAATTTACTGTCCCCAAATCTGAAAAGCACAAAACTCTTACCTCCTCGGTAGCCTCCCCCTCCAGAGCCGCCCCGGTTCTGGTAGCCACCTCTGCCACCCTGAGGTCCACCGCGACTGTCATAGCGCTGGAAGTTACTACGGCCGCGGAAACCACCCTGTCGGTTATCAAAGCGCTTCTCTGGAGGAGGGCCAGCTTTACGGCCTTCTTCGTTGTACTGCTTGATGAGAGCGTCGGCTTCTTCCCGCTGAAGCTCTACGAATGTCACATCGTCCAGGAACTCGCCGACATCGGGCAGCACAAAGTTTGCTGCGGGAGCAGAGGCACGCAATGAGGGACAGAACAGCCGCGCCGGCAAAAGACAAAGAGAATCATTATCAGCACCATACAATGGTGACAGCAAAAATACAGGGGAGGGGACAGAACAAGTGGACAGAGAGAGTAAGAGAGAGAGAACTAGAGCATGTGGTGATAAAGTTAACATGCTCTAGGACAAACGTTGCCTTAGCTGTGTAAGAAAACACTTGTCCCAGAGTTGAAATATGAGGACAATGTAGGGGGGGTCTTAGGGAATGAAAATTTAACTAAAAACAGTTGCCAGAAAAAGAGCGTTATGATTAAATTAAGAAGTACCTAGCTGAGGACAGCCGTCCTTAAATTTATTCAACGTTTAATAATACAGCTTATACAAACTGCTCGGTTGCTGAAGTGAATTGGAGAGCCAGAGCCAATTGCAGCAATCCTTATCCTCAATCCTGATTATCTGAGCTGGTTTGCAGTGGTGAGGAATGGCATGAGAGACAATGTAAGAAAATATGGTTAACAGGGCAGGAAGAGATGAAAAAAAGGTGAGAGGAGCTCTTTTAAAGGAGAGAGGAGCTCTTTCTTTTTCTTTTTTCTGGCAAAAAGGTTTAACAGAAGGAGGGACGGGTGGGTTCTTCCAAGTCTTAAAATAAAGAAACAAACAAACAAAAAAAAAAAAAAGGCAAAAGCAGATCTGGTGTGTAGTTTTGAACATTTGTTTTGGTTATCCGTGGCATTCCTACCTTTCATTTCTAACACAGCATGATCGGGAACATCCTTCCCTTCCTCATCAGTTCGCTTTAACGTTCGCTCTTTTAAATCCTCATCCGTGGGACAAATTACAATAGCCTTGCGTTGAAAACCTTCAAAAGGACGCATTTTTCGTCTCTGGGCTGATCCATATACATTTGTCTAGCAATGGTGACAAGAAAGAAGTAGAAGCTGTTTATTATTTGCTTTTGTTACGGCTTTGCGTTCCGTAGGAGGGGAATTGGATTCCTGCAACGATGAAAGTGAGAGAGTTTTTTTTTCTTTCATGTCTATAGTTACTGCTCTGGAATGACTAGCGGTTGTCTCTCACAACCCCAACTGACTTACCGTGAATTAGGAAGAGACCAACACAAGGGAGTTTGTGAATGACTGACATTGTACAGGGGACCCTTTCTGCTTCCCTCAAACTAGCAGTATTAACAGAAGCCGTTCTCTTACATGTTACAGAGAACTGGTGTATTCCTATAAAATACTTTCAAATATCCAAGTTACAAGAAATTACATGAAATTAAATTCTAATATGACAGCTTCATAATGGAGGTGTTTTCTCTCAAACTAACCAAACTGTTGGTCATGCTCAAAATGTACTTGCATCAATCACTTCCAAACATCAGTGAGTGAGATTTTAACACATTATCTGCTGGTACATATTGTCCTGACTTTATAAAGTCCTTTATCTCAAACTTCTGAAGAACGTAAATAATGCCTGGGTCCCCTTCCTTACCTTCACTTCCCCATTGTTCAAAAGGCCAGCGTGCCTGACACGGACAAACATTTAGTACCAACCTGTTCATACTCACTGACTCCTTAGGGCCCATTAGCATGTCCTTTGACCTTACCTACCTTGCAACCTCTGGAACTGTCCACCTGTAAACTTCAAGCAGGTTAGTTTTTCCACTTACCTGCCATTCATTTTTAAACACAACATTCATGTAAAGTTCCAAGTTTATCTAATGAAAATTCTCTTGTTTTCTTTACAGTTACCATAGCAACAGAAGGCGTTTTCTTACTCACCAGGCAGTGATTACTTGTTTTTCAACATCTTACTAATGTCATGGACTACTTGTACAGTGTGGCAAAGATCTCTTTACAACAAGGCAATACATAAAGTCAAAAATATTCACTGCAACATACTATACTGCATTCTCTCCCTGATTGTTTTTTTTTTTTTAAATGTTTAAGCAAAACAAAACAAATCATAATTCAGCAACATGTTCAGGACAAAGAAAAAGGACTGGAAAAAACAAGTCTTCAGAAGCACAATAGGCTAACCAATGCTACAGAGAGAACAGAAGTGCATTAATGAACATGTGCATCAGTGAGCAGCAGTGGATGTGCTTTTTTTTGGGGGGAGGGTTGAGAAGGAAGGGGAAGGGTTTTAGCTGTGAGGACAGCGCAAAGGAAGGCAAGTACAGCAGTACCTGATCCAGGATGTAGTTGCGCTTCTTGCGGGCAGCAATCTGGATGAGCCTGTTGAGACACTGCGTGGCCTGCTGAATAAGTATGTCCCACCGTCCGGCATAGTTGCGCTGACGACGAAGTCCCATGACCTGATGGAAACAGAGCAATAAAACTTTAGTGTATAGACTTTGATTGGAATAACTACATATTTTCAAAACGATTCATTGGTGGATGGCCTGAACAACTAGATGAGTTATTGGTCTTAACTAGTGGTCAACCGATATATCGTCAACGCTGATATATCGGCCGATATTTGGCATTTCTTTTAAAATATCGGCTTCAGCCGATAAGTTTTTCTGCTTGGCCGATGTGTTCAAGGCCGGACTTTTATTTTTATTTATCCAGCATGATCGCGTGTTCTCTGTGTGACGGTCGGTCCGTGTGAATTGAATGCTTGAAACTTTAAACTCATGATTTCAAATTATGCTTTATGAAATTTGCCCACTGTCATATTCATGTCATTTTGCTGTATGTAAAATGAGTGTTACCCTTGCTTTATTTGAAAAATATGATTCCCAATGCACACAAACTCCCCAGAATTCTGAGTGCCCTGCTGGTTAGTGTTTACTTCCTTTCTAATTATATTTTTTATTTAATATTTATTTATTTGTGAAAAATACTATATAATCTAAAGTATAAGTATGTTTATTTTACACATTTATTCTTTAATTCAGTGTCAAATGATTAAAAATTTCTTGAATATAAATAATTTAAAAAAATGACTCTCTTATAATAGTACATCTAAAGTGCAATTTGTGAATTTTAATAACAGCTTCTGATATTAACTGCTAATATCGGTCAACCACTAGTTTTAACCAGAGGTAGGCAACTTTGGCTCTTGAGTTCCGCAATCCTGCAGACCATGTTAAAACCAGCTAATCAAGGTCTGGAAGATTATTAGAAAATTACAGGCGGTTGTTTTTGATTAGATAGAAGTTACATTTCAAAGGACAGTGGATCTCAAGGGCCAGAGTTGCCCATCCATTGCCAAGACGTCTGCCTAAATGTGTATGGCTGTAGCGGTGGTTCTTTAAAGCCTGTATGAAATCAAAATTGACATTAGGGCCTTTTGAACCACAGGAACCTTTTCATAGTACCAGAACTAACTGTGGAACTACCCACTTTTGGGTGTTTTTGAACTGGGTGCGATTTTAGTACCGGACTGCCTTTTTTGAGAACCAAATTAGCTTCTACTCCGAAGCAGGGTCTAACCAGCACAACTGGTACTACCCATTATGTAAGTAGACACTGACTGGCCAGACGCGTTCGAAAACGCCCTCACCCGCCATGATTTAAAACGCTGTTTAACATACTGTAAACATTGTGTCAACTTATTTTGCAAGTATGATGAACAGCGATAGATGGACGGACGCCAAAGTGCAGACACATGTAGCAGATATAGCACTGCCAGTTGTCGTTGGAGATTCTTAGTCCTCCTTTGCGTTCTTTCAATCGCTTTACATATAGGTTGACATTCCATGTCCATTACTGTGAAACCCGTGAGACACAACAAAAACACAACTCTGATGACAGCGTCCTCCATCCTTCTGTTGTTAACGTTGTTCTTCATTTGTTAACGTTGTTGAAAGCCATACACAAGTGAAAATGCTGTCGACCGGCTTACGTCACGTCCTAGTACATGCTCTCGGTGCGAATGCAACCCTTTAAATGGTACTGGGAAACAGTTCACACAAAATAATCCCAGTACTTTAGTACTGTACATTTAGTTCTGGAACTAAAGCGGTGCGAAAGGCCCTACTATTTATTTTGTTAGCTCACATTGCTAGTCTTCAGGTAATAACTAATCTGTACAAGTTAACGCACAGGGGAAAAAAAAAAAGATAGAATAACCTTTTTTGGGGGGAGAATATCCTTACCCACTCTATCCTAAACCAACACATAGTTTGCTGTGAGCGAGGGATGCTGAGGAGGTGTGCTAAAATGAAACCTTAACAGAATATCCTCTATTCAATATTCCAATATTACTGAAGCAAAGTTGCTAGCTACTTCCAGTTCACATGGACTTTAAAGAGGACCTAACTTTTCAAGAGGACTTGACCATGCACAGCTGCCATAATAACAGAGATTATATTCAGCAGACATACCTTCATCTTCTCCATGATTGCATTTGTGCCCAGGATGTTGTACTTCTTGTCAGGGTTTTCTACAGCATGTTTTATGGCCCAGGTGGTTTTTCCACTACCAGGCAGACCAACCATCATCAGGATCTAAGAAGAAAATATGGAGTCAACATTTTACAAGCTAGGTATCACCAATATCTTCTTTCCACTGTTCACGTACATGTCTTTTAAAAGGTAAACATTTGGTTTACTGTTATGTATTAAACATTACAATGCTATATTTACATAGCTGATTTACACAGATGAGGTTTTGTTGACAAGAATTAATTGTCCAGTCTAATAAGGTAGATAGTTTTTACAACATTAAATAATGGCATAACTTTCCAACAAATGTTAAAATTATTAGTCTCCATGGAATTACATTATAGATGCATACATTTCAGCCACAGCTGAAAATGTAAAAACACAATTATCTTTCATTATAAAATCCTTTTTGATTAGATTACAGTACATTATTATATTTCTTAAAAGTTCATTTCCACATCAAACCTCGCAATCAGCTTTAGTAGCAGGTCCCAGTGTCCCTCTGACTCTCTCCTCTAGATGAATATCCTGAATGAAGGTGAAGCCCTCTGGCTGAGGGAAAAAGGGCTCCTCTCTCTGTCCGAAGTTGAATTCCACGGCACAGTTCTTCACCAATACATGTGGGAAAAGAGCGCGGCCGGCCAGTTCCTCTCGAGAGACATGGAAACATGGGCCCAGCCCCTTGCCATTCTTGGAGAATGTCATTTCTACTTCCTCACTGCTGTCAAAGTCCTATGGAAAACAATCCAAGTGGAAAAAAGAAAAGTGATATGGTTAATAATAGTCTCTGAGCCCATATTAAGCTGCATTGTGTGTAATCTAATCTAGAAGTATGAGAGAAAAACATAATTACAATATAGCAGCCGATGATATCATTTTCTCTGAACTTTTCCCCATAGTCTTCAAATTTACAGTTGGAGGATTTCTTGCCAGTTCCTCCATAGCCAAACGAAAAGGGTTCTTCACCTGTAACATGAAGGAACATAAACGATAATGCAGCATAAAAATAAAAAAAACTCACTTTCCAGCAAAGTCTATCCAGCATTTTGATTAATCTATCTAAAGAAAATTGCATCAGGGGTTAGAAATGCTATAAAGCAAGGTTATTGTAAGTCTGGTCATTTACCGAGTTGAGTGTTGCAAGAATCCAGGGACCATCCGATTCTCACCACATGAGGGTCAGGCTCAGACGAAGGAAGGTGCTTTACTGAAATTTCCTCATTTATCTAAACAAGGAACAGGACAATAAAGATCTCTGTGATCTATCTCAGGCACTCAAACATGGCTTCAAACACTTAATAGCATCTTTGTTACCTTCATTTCAAAGCACACACGTCCTTTAGTAACACCGTAAGTGGCTCGAGCACCTGCCCACAGGTAGGCAAAGCCCTCAATGGTCAGAGGGTAACCACTGTATCTGTCACGAGCCACCTTGAAGTGCAGGTCACAGTTATCTAGAGACAAACAAATAAGAAGCCATTCTGTAATGTGAATAAAACAGTGAATATAACACTATCAAGCACATTTAAAATAAACAAACTATTCCTTAATTTTGAGACTAGGAGAAAATTAAGGATGCTCTGAATCACTTTTTTCCAGACCAAGTATTGTACAGATACAGTATAAATTATAATATTAAAAATTTAATTATTTTGTATAAAGGAGTAACCGTACAGAAAGCAAGTCTGTTTCATTTTACATACTTTAACGAACAAGTGCAGGCACACATATGCACCAGACAAACAGAAGTAGAATGGGAGCAAAATAATTCTGACTAAAATATCTTGCATTCAAAAGTGTAAGCACTTTGTCTTTTTTCTCTGCTGTACTGAAAACATACCAAACCATAACTTTTGAGTACTGTTACACACCTACTGCGAATACAAACCGCTCCATCACAAGAACATCTCTCTTGAATTATACTCACAGGTGTCAATGACCACAAGTTTATCATCAATGTCTTCCTCCTCTTCTTCAGCTGGGGGCTGTGGTGACCTTCCCCTATAATAACCAAAGAGAACTATGAGATTGAGCAATACAAAACAAAGTAAATCCAATGAGACCTAACTTACCTCCTTTCCTCACGATGTTCATAGTAACCGTATCCTCGACTATCATCATATGACCTCTTGCGACTGTATGACGAGCACCTATCATCCTCTGATTTGACCTGTGCATCCCAGTCAGCGGCCTGCTGTGGAACATCCTCGTCGGCCTTATACTCAGTCTTCACCTCATCACCCTCTGCAAAGATTTGGATAAATATATCATAAGCTACATCAAATATATTTATGTGGTAATAGATCACAACAGTCAGAAGTTCTGCAAGTAAAAACTCCATTCATTTTCTCTACAGGGCAAATAGATTTTTGACCATTACTGATAACTCTGCTGTGAACTCTAAGGTTGTTAATTGATTATATGCGCTTTTGTTAAAGCCATCTGTTCATGTTAATTCAATTTGTTTGTAAAATAATATAGTTCTTGGTGAAAAACTACATTACCCGTGACACTGTACAGAAAATTCCAAAAGAAAAGTTTGTAATGTTATGATGCACCTTTTGGCTGTTTGGCTTGGTTTAAGGATTACAGACTTTGAAAAAATCCCTATGGGAAAAATATCTCCAGAAAAAGAGGTTGAGCGCTAAGCACTCTAGAGCACAATTTATGTTACAACTGACTTTGAAGTCAATTTGCACAAAAAAGAAGCTTAAACCACAAGTGATGAATTCTCTAGTTGGACCATTTTAACGCAGTGATTCTATTAACAGCTTTATGAAAACAATTTTTTCTTGTTTTTTTCAGCATAATATTAACTAATGGCACACAGTCTGACTTGATCAAGAGCATTATGTGCTAGTTTAATGGTACAGCAGGTGTATTTTTACATTGTTATTTAAACACTTGACCAGACTTACCGGACTCTTCCTGCTGTCTGTGTTGACTTGCGTCTCCTTCTGGGATCTCCCGTGACGCTGGCTCGTCGACCTTCTGCTCAGCCTGTGACTCTGCATGTGAAGGAGTCTCCTCATACTCCTGCTTCACCTCATCCTGTTTAGAGTGCGGCCTGGCTGGTTCCTCAGCATACGGCTGCTTGGCCTCAGGCTCCTGGCATTCATCCTGGTCATAGGAGGACTGCTCCGTCATCTGTCCTGGCATTGCATCTGATGAATAATCACTTGTTCCAAAACCAGGTATGGGGGTCTCGGTGCTGTCCTCATTGCCTTCGTTACTCTCGGTTCCCTGATCATCAAATCCACCCTGGTAAAGGTCTGTGCTGTTTCCATCATCAAACTGTGCCTTGGCCTCTTCTCCATAATCTTGTTCCTTGGCTGCAAATTCTGTGTAGAAATTAAGCAGAAAAAACATATTTTGTTGCATTAATGCCTAGAACTAAATTGTTCCAGTCATATGATTACTCAAATACAATTTTCAAAAAAAAAAAAAAAATTATATATATATATATATATATATATATATATATATATATATATATATATATATATATATATATATATATATATACACACACACACACACACACACAAGTGTGTGTATTTGAGTAATTTTTTTTTAAGATAATCAAAAAGAGCAACTCCAAAACGACAACAAAAAGCAATGTAAAGCTGAGTATAACTAAACAACATATCACGGTTTATTCAACATTACATTTCTATTTGACAAGTAATTTTGTTTATTTATTTTTTTATTCGTTTTTCCCATGCCAGGAAATTGCAAATGGCTTTTTTCTACATTAATGTCAAAGTTGCAATAGTTTGACTTTATTTTTGGGTTTAGTGTTAGTGTGAGGTCAGTGTTAATAACATGTATAAAAACACTCTGGAAATGAGCAAAGCATTTACATTTAGTCAGTTAGCAGATGCTTTTATAAAAAAAAAAAAAAAAAAAAAAAAAAAAAATATTTATTTTGAAGCTAAGCATCCCTAAAAAAAAAAACTCTCTCACTCTCTCTCACACACACACACACACAGATGTTTGTTGCAAAATTGTCTTCAACAAATTTTTCAGTTATCTGAAAGTGCTCAAAAAAGATTTTAATTATTATTAAATAATTTTAAGAGAATTCACACAGAAGAAATTTCAACAAAATAGCCATGACTTTTAAGAATCTAATAATTTCTTACTGAAATATTTTTTATGCTACCAGAATTTTTCTGTTTTACAATGAAAATTTTTAAGTTTTCCACTTTAATCAAAGCACTTCTTAGATGCTGCTTCTTGTATTTCATCCTGCATCAGAAGGGGTCCCCCTGTGGTGGCCTGACACGTTGCCACACGGCGACCCTAATAACTGATCTCTCCTAACCTCTGTGAAGCACATCTCCATTCGCAACAACACAG
The DNA here is from genome assembly GCF_018340385.1 of Cyprinus carpio. Classification (NCBI taxonomy): domain Eukaryota; kingdom Metazoa; phylum Chordata; class Actinopteri; order Cypriniformes; family Cyprinidae; genus Cyprinus; species Cyprinus carpio. Next base: position 20,927,325 of record NC_056601.1, read on the forward strand.
CCTGCACTGCAGCTTCATAATATAGCCTTATTACCTTCCTCCTGATAATCATTGCCCTCTCCCGGCTCCCCGCCAGCCTCACAGTCTTGATCCTGCTCGTCCGATGGCGCAGACCCCGCCGCCTCGGCCTCCAGCGCCGCCTGCAATCGGTCCGCCAGGTCCGCCTTCAGCCCGCGGGTGTCCAGGCCTCGCCGCTGGAGCTCTTCCTTCAGCTCATTGACTTTGAGCTTTTTGACATTCAGCCCGCTCATGATTCATGCACCCCTTCAGCAGTTTATCCCAAACTGTGCGCCTGTACAGTCAGAGTAAACACACGCGAGGCATTGATTGGTTACTGTACGCGCTCGGCGGATCATCTCCACACTCGCTAAAATATTAGCCTGCGTGCTAACAGGACAACAGAGGCCGAGGTCTTTGCAGCTAAAAAACAACTTCACTTCATTTGGACGGGTATTTAGGCTTTAGTACATCAAACGGAACAACATGCAAAGATCAAAATCCATTCGTTTAAGTGTCAAAACAATCTATTGTCATGTTTCGTTGTATGCACTGTCTGCACACTTAGCATTGCAGCGAACTATGAGTCAAGGAATTAGCGCGCAAAATCCACCCGCCTCACATGCATACTCTCAAAGAATCAAATATCATTTTAAGTCACTAACAGAACATACATACTACCTCGTGTGACCAGAAAACACAATATTTACCTTTTTCTGTCAGTTTCCCCCTCAAGCAAACTGTCGTTACCGTGGTATCGAAGATGGAGGGTGACCGCGGTTGCCCACTTCCTCCGCCTCACGACGGTCTGCGCGCTCTCGGTCCCCGCAGCTGATTGGCTGAAGCTGCTGTCTGTCTGACCCGCTGTAGCCAATCATATTCGTCAGACGCAGCCTTTCTCAAGTTCATATAAAAACAACGTAAACGTGTCAAATACAACAAATCACATCTTTGTAGAGATTTAAAGTACTGCTTTAATTCACAGAGAACAGGCAGAGAATGGGTTTCTGGTTGGAAAAGGTACATAGATCCAATTTGTTAAACAAAAAAAGGTAAATTAAATACATTATGTTTTTATCTCAGTTAAAAGAACCATGCAACATTTTCTTCCCAAATAAACAAAGCAATTAATAATTAATTAGTATTACTCCATATATCCACTCTAGATTTCTTCAATTATAAACTGGAATATAAATGCCAATAAAAGAATAATAATAATAATAATAATAATAATAATAATAATAAAGATTTCATTTTTTGTCACACATATTTAAAATTTTAATCACTTATTACTTATCTTCTTGTATCTACTGTATATTTTATTGACTTACGTTTAAAGTTACGTTTTATTTAAGTTGTAGGTATTCATTTGCAAGCAAAAGATAAAACAGTCAAGACACTGAAAGATCAACACGTCAAAATCAGTGTCTTAAAGTGCAACATTTGTGCAATATCTGATTAGTTTAGAACAAAAGGAATCCGCGCAGTCGCTGATTAGGACGACTGAATTGTTTCTATCAATTGTGATCGATTAATCTCGTCTTGCAGTCGGTTATCGGCATTCGGCAGAGCGTGACTTTTATTCGACGTCTGTTTTCAGGCATAGATAGTGAAACAGGAAGTGAAAAACTCACGATACAACCAGTGTAACTTTTGACAATGGAGCGAGACACTGGTATAATCAGTTTGATTAAAGCTCTTGGGTGAGTAACGCTGAAATAAACAACAATTTAAAATGTTGTTCTGTTTATGTCAAGATAATTTCAGTCACAGCTGTTTTAATATTTCAAAGGTATAAAAGCAGAGAGTGCTTGAAGAAATGTAAATGTGACGAATTACCTTGCCCGCTGCTCACCTGGTTGGTCTCAGAACTAAGAGAGAGTTGTCCTGATGCTCCAGGTAACACAGCCGAGACCTGTCCTACACACTCCTAAACTCACTGACGAATTTACATATTTTTTCTTTTTTTTTTTAGTAATATGTTATGAGTGCATAAGGGATTTCAATTTATCATATTTAAATCATTAATAATAATTTAAAGAAATAAGTTATTTGAATTAATAGAATTTGAAATCTAATAACAATCATTTATTTTTAGGTTTAATTCTAGGCCTGCGTGCTAACAGAATTAAACCTATTACCAAAAAAAACAAAAAAAAAAAAATTCAGTGTTCACAATAAGACAACATTTTGCACAACTTTAGTTAACCATCCCATCCCCCCATCCCCCTTTTTTTCCCCTTCATTGTGTTACATTATGGATAAAATGTAACTGTGTTTCAGCACGACATGTTGGTGGCGCAGTTCTGTTCGGGGAGTTGAGGGACATGCTGAAGCAGATGTCCTGTCCTCAAAATGCTCTTACATCAGAGCACCTTAGCCCACTTCTGCTGTTCAGAGTGATTGGTAAGGTTGGATTTCAATCTGTGCATTTTTAGGATTTTCTGTGAAGAGCTACTGTACATATTACCTTTCAATTGACAGAGTTTTTGGTGTCAGAGTTGGCGGCTGCACGTATGCTGACGTACAGAGAGAGTCATCCAGAAGACACAGAACAGAGCTGTGAGTCAAAGGGCAAAGAGCAAAGACAGTGGGAAAGTCTTAATGTGGGCAATAAAGACGAGCATCAGGAAATCAGTCCAGCACAAGAGGATAAAACTAATTGGAAAGAAGTAAATAAAAATCTTGCAGAACTGTTTCAGACTCTTGGCTTAGAAACATCCTCTCAGATGAGTGATACCTGTGCAGAGGTAAGAAACATCACCAGTGAGATTTTACTTTTTTTTGGGTGATCTCTAACATGTGCGTCATGTATTCAGGTGGAGACACGGCTGACATCACTTCCAGAAGGTGAAGTGCCAGAAGCATTACTGAAGACCAGTCTGAACTCTGAGCAATGGGTATGTATTAAAGTGAAATGGTATGTGCACATCTGAGAAAAACAAACAAACTTTGGAGCAGAAGCATGACCAGAAATTGTTGATTTATATTGATTAATTATTTTTATTAATTTATTTTGTAGTTATGTATTGTTTGTTGTTTATACCTACTCAGGTGTATGTATGTATAGTTCACCCAAAAGTGAAATTTCGCTAAAACTTTACTCACTCTCAGACCATTTAAGATGTAGATGACTTTGTTACATCACCTGCTCATCAATGGATCCTCTGCAGTGGATGGGTGCCATCAGAATGAGAGTCATTAACATCTTGTGAAGTGAAAAACTGTGTGTTTGTAAGAAATAAATCCATCATTAAGGCATTTTTATTTTTGTACCATTGCCTTCAGCTTAAATACCAGTCCATAATAATACTTCATACAGTGAAAAAGTCCCGTTGTCCTCCAAAATCCACCAAAATATTTGTTTAGAACTGTTTTCACTTGTAAATAGTAATTGATCTGTGCATATTTCTCTTCTGATTCAGACAAGATTGATTTTTAAATCGATTTTCGCTATAAGCAAAGGATTGAAGTTAAAAACATCTTAATGATAGGTTTGTTTATTACAAAAACAGTGTTTTGCTTTTTCAGTTTTTCAATCTGACGGCACCTGTTTACTACAGAGGATCCACTGCTGAGCAAATGATGGAACGCCAAACTTCTCAAAATCTTTTGAAAACTACATCTTGGATTCTAAAGATGTTCAAGTTGTAATTTTTTTTGACTACCTGACAAACACCAAACGGGCCAAAATACTTTTTGTCTACTATTTAAACAGCATTTTAGAGCATTTTAGCAGTATGCTGTCGTTTTGTTCTATTATGTATTACAGAGTCACATTGACCTTTTTTTTAGAGCTGTGTCCCTAAACAAATATTTTCACATAAATTTTTTTCTTAGAAAAAGATTAATGACATCAACAGAGCTCTCTGTAAGGATTATGAATGTCGGCGCCAAATGATGATCAAGCGTTTCCATGTCACACTACAATCCTTTACTTGGGGAGAGAGGGGAAAGGTATAAAGATTGTCTCTTTTGCAAATCTGCCAGCATGTATTATAATATGTTTCACTGAGCAAATTCTCCCTATTTTCTTTCAAGGAACGCAGTGCTTTACTTTCTTCCATGAAAACCTTCACAACTTCTCTTGAGTCCTCCGTCTCCATTGCTACGCTGTTGGCGGCCAGAGAGGATGAGTCTCGCATTAGGCCTGTTAAAGCAGGGCCTTCAACAGCTGTTCACAAGGTGCCCTTCACCTCAATTTTTGTAACTATAATTGATTTTTTTCTCCAGGGTTGAATGCATTAAATTCAGTGTTGCAATGTGCATAAGAAAAGATTTAAAAATGGATTTATGCACAAGATTTGTTTCTGCAGGTACTGATGGGCAGTGTGCCAGACAGAGGGGGACGTCCAGGAGAGATTGAGCCACCGATGCCCAGCTTCACCAGTCGCAGTGAGGGAGGAGGTAGTCATCATTATAGAAAGAGAAGACGAGAATTTTCAGGAAAGAAGAAGAAAAATAAACAGAATTAAAAACAAATTTAGTGCTAGTTTTGTAACTAACAGCACAACAAAAGAGCTTTATGTTAAAAGGAGGTAATATTTCCCAATTAAAATGCTTAAATAAGACACTAATAATCATGGAATATGCTAAAATAATTATTATTTAATGTTTCAAATGACTTAATGCACTATTTAATTTGATAAACAAAAATGTGATGAATTCATTTCAGTGAAATGTATAAATATGAATGGCTACAAGCTGTATTTACTTTGCATGAGCATCCAAGATCTATCATTATATTATTAAAGTAAATCATGTTTCCTTTGAAACAACAATTTCTCTTTTAACTCCCTTCTTGTTACATTTCCTCTAATAATATGCATTATTATGATGTCTTTTTTTATGTGCATTTAGTTGTTGACATGGCAGTTCAGGCAGTGGCAGTGATCCTTCAGGGTGACGTCATATTTAATTAAAAACTTTTAACAAGATCTCAAAATACGTGCAATATTTCAATTAAAACCATTTTAACATTATTCTAGTTCTTACAATATGTGCTTTATGACCTAATTTTCGATTTTAAAAAGTGTGTTGTTATGAGTGGCGGTAGATACCATATGATAGTTGTAGAAGGTTTTATTTTAATTTTTTGCACACAATTGTTTACATATAAATGTTAACCAGTAGTCCTAATGTTTATGATATATAACGTTACCCCTTTGCGGTTTTATCTCGCTATGCTATAGTTAAGATGGTAACACTTCGGTAGAGTTTATACAAATATTCATCTTCTTTATATAATATTCCTCGATATTTGGTGTTAATGTCGCGGGCAGTAAATGGTTAAGTGGAGTGTTTGGGTTTAGACGCTGTGTGGTAACCAGGGACGATATTCTGCGCTCACACCCTGACAACACATCAAAAAGCGATGAAACTTTGCAACACAACACTGCACAACCGATTCATTTCATGAAATTATATTTACACTAAATTTTAGAACGACTATATATATATATTTTTCATTTGGAGTCGATGAAACGTACACTTTTAACTTAATAGTAGAGTATTAAGTGGTACTGGTTTGTTGTCAGTTTAGTAACTTAGGCTGCTAACGTAATTTTTTACGACTGTCTTTTCCCCTTATAATACTGGGTCATCCTAGATGTGTGTGTTTTTTTTTTTAATCGATTAAATTGATTTGATACAATCCAAGCCATGTCTGGAATTCAGCATGCATCCAGTCGAAGCATCAAACCTTTTAAATCGAGTGAGGAATATCTCTATGCCATGAAAGAAGACCTGGCAGAGTGGCTGGGAGAGTTATACAGCATGGAGATTGACGTGAATAATATTTTGGAGGTGTTAGAGACAGGTGCGCTGCTGTGTGCACACGCAAATAACGTGACACGCGTGGCGGATGATTTTGAGAAGAGGAGCGGACCCACGGAGATCCATCTGCCCGCTTCTGGAGTCACTTTCGTCAGCTCTGCCCATCCGGCAACATTCCTGGCTCGGGATAATGTCACCAATTTCATCAACTGGTGTCGAAAAGAGATGGGCATTCCAGGTATATTTTATTATTTTAAATGTAAATGAGACGTTTCATATTTGTTTAATATAAAATTATTACTCAACAGAGCATACAATTAGTTTGATAGAAAATCACGTATTTGCAATTATGACACGAACCACTAGAGAGTGCTGTGAACTCACGATACTAGAGAAACTTGGCTGTTCACGTTTAAACGAGTTTTTTCCTCATTGAATTTTTTATACGTAAAAATGTGAATAGTGAATTGGATAAATATGTCATATTTTCACTCACATGAGACGCCAGTTATAGTGTCTAATAAAAGCTTTAGATGGGGACCACCACTGAAATCACGTGACCAGTTGAATACATGTTTTCTATTATATGCTATCTATCTTAACAGGAAACTTTGTTTTTGCTTTATTTACTGTCAAACCAAAGTCTAATCAGACACCTTCAACATTTCTCACATTATCACAGTTTATTTGATATAGTTTAGTGAATAAAAAATGTTAATAAAATATGACAAGAACTCAAACTGAGTTAAACCGTCAGAACCAATTAATCTTGATAATGTCAGATAACTCTGACTGGAAGGTATGTAATGAATAAGGTTGAATAGCTGTCAGCTGTTACATTTAAGTACACGATATACCAATTTAGGTCAACCAGTTACCAAGCAATGCTTAATTTTGTTCAGTCTGTGTTGTAAAAAGTTCACATTAGCAATTAAAGATAAAACACTTAAGCAAAACATAGTCAGGTCAAAGTGTCTAAATAAGTTTTGGTCCCAAATTTTTATCAGTTTTACTGGTAGTCCACTGTATGAAGAATGTTTGGTTATAATATGTCATAGTTTACTTTATTTTGCTATCCTCACTTACATAAATGAACTATAGTGTCCTAGACCTGTTCTTATAGACTCTGTTTTCTGTTTCCATCCTAAACTCTCCCCCATGCAGATGTACTGATGTTTGAGACGGATGACCTTGTCCTGCGTAAGAACGAGAAGAATTTTGTGCTATGCCTTCTTGAGGTGGCCAGACGGGCCTCGCGTTTCGGCATGGCTTCACCGGTCCTCATTCAGCTGGAGCAGGAGATAGAGGAGGAGATTCGTGAAGAGATGGAGGACTTGCCTGCTCAGCCCAAACCACAGAGGAGCCTAATAAACATTCACAATCTGGATGAGATGGTGATGCGTCAAAGATGAAATTTACTTAATGTTTACTGACGTGCTGAAGGCATTGCATTTTAATTATGAAAAGAATATGAATTAAGCAATTTTTGATTCTGTCAAAATTATAGATTCACTTTCGGTTGATGGGCCAGCTGCACAAACATAGCCACTGTATTAGAACTACGTGTTAAGAACTAGTCTAACTGACTAACAGTTAGCCAAGAAGTAATCGGTCAACTTCATTAAACTTTTCGGATTCAAATTAAAGTATATGTTTTTATGTAAATGATTTTTAAAAAGTTATGACCAGTGTTAAAGAAAAAAAATGGATGACCTGCTTATAAGAGTATCTAAGCAGTTTATGCATTTGGATGAAATGATGCCTTTAGGTTAATCTCACAAAGCCTGTCAAGAACATATTTCACATCCCACCGCAAATTTAAAAGAACAAAAACTCCATAACGAAAATAAAACCTACATTAGTATCATAAAGATTTTGCATTGTAACATGTTTGACAACAACTGAGAACTTCCCCACTCTTATTTTCAGTAATATAAATTATATAATATATAATATTTAATTTTTTTAATGTAATATACAAATATTTAAATTATAAACTAATTATTTATCATGGTAATTTTAAATAACATTTTATTTCTTTTTATTTCTTTTTTTTTAATTGTGTCCAGGCAAAATGATTTTCATGACTGTATGTACAGTACTGAGAATAAGACTAAAGAGAATTTAAGAGGGGAAATATGTTTAATTGTAGAAAGAATTGTAGAAACATTTCTGGCTTTCAAAATATATATATTTTTCTCTCTTGAAGTCTAATGAACAGTTTCTCTGTCACAGTCACTGTTTGTTGTTAGTCGTTAGTAATTTAGCAGGTACTTTAATCCAAAGCAACTTGCGTGTAAGTACACTTATTACAGACTCAAGCCATCTATAATTAAGTGCTTTGCTCAAGGGCACAGTGACGCAGCTCATCACTTGCTCCTTCCAGTGACATTACACCCCCCATAACACAAGCCCCACTGTTATTAAACCAATATGGCATGCAAGAGAATGTCTCAGAAACAAGGACTCCCAAAAGGTCAAAACTTAACATCCACCTATACCTATAAGATTCATGCCTCTTTTGAACCATTTAAAATGATTTGCAGGGATAGGAAAAAGGAGAGGAACTTTGAATTAGACTGCCATTTTGATTTGTGGCTTTCCTCACTGATTTATGGAGGCTTTCAAAGTGGCAGGTTCCATCTGCTTAGAATACACTGTCAGAGGTGTGTGGGTCATGCCAGTAACATTTCTGAGTTTGTGTGTGTGTGCAGGTCCAGCTTCTGATAAGCCGATGCACTTGCCCATCCCAGTTCCCCATGGTGAAGGTATCAGAGGGCAAATACAGGGTTGGAGACTCCAACACTCTCATATTTGTGCGGGTACTGTATATAAAATCACTTACTGTCAATTTATCATTTTTCAAAGCACTACTCTTGTTCCAGCACAGACAAGCAGAAATATGTGTTGACCCATCATGGTCAATAACAGATATTTTACTGTCTCAGAAGCTTTGTTGAAAAGAAATGGAAGAGTGTTTGTTTTGTGGATATGATAACAAGAGATAAATGGCTCAGACTCAACTGCAGATGACATTTGCTCATAAAGATGTGTGTGTGTGTGTGTGTGTGTAGATTTTGAGGAATCATGTTATGGTGCGAGTGGGCGGAGGATGGGACACCCTGGAGCACTATCTCGACAAACATGATCCCTGCCGCTGCACTTCTCTCGGTACGTGGATATGCACACAAACACACACCTACAACTACCTACAAAAATGAGTATAAGAAATGATATAAACAGTGAAAGGTGTGTGGTTGTTTATCATGTATCTCAACCCAAACATTTTTGGGTGAACTATCCTTTTAAGATTGGTTTGCCTTTATGAGGTACATTATGAGACATTGTAGTGGGATCATGCCTAGTGGCATAGTGTTTGTATAGTCTTCATTAATATTTCATTACATTTCAACACTTGGAGCATATTAAAAGAGCTTCTTTAAGGACTTGAATCAGTATTTCCTATCTTTTTTTCTCTTTCACATATACATATCAGTACATAAGTTGACCACACGTCCAGGTACTCTGGTCCATGAGATCAAAGAGCGGTTTACCACAACACAACCTGATGGCCAGTGTGCTTCTCAGACCACTCTTATGCTGAGCCGAACTCAGTCCCCTCTTCAGCCAGTTGTCTGGACCCCTTCAGCCACCTACAGGGCCCAGAGAGGAAGGCCCTCTCCCCCACGCTCCTCCTGCTCCCCTAACCCTGAACATCAGCCCAGCCGCCGAAAAAACAGCCCCTCTCCTAACAAGTAAGTTCTCTATTGGAGTAAGGTCAAAGGATGTCAGCTACCATTGGTATGAAACATTGGAGACTCTTTTACTGATTGGGTCATGAAATGTTGGCGTTTCAGACCACAGCACATTCATACTTGAATTCCGGTTTGATGAGCATTACCAAAATAGCTGTTTACTTTTGGTGTTATGACAACAAATATGGTCTATTTTGATTTCACGGTGACGATGTCAAGTCGGCATGAAATGAAAATTCACAAATATCATCTTATTGATGATATTGTGAATGATTCGTTCATGCATATGCAAATTTTGACCTTGTAATTTTTAATCAAAATATCATAACTGGATCTTCCGGTGGAGCAGATTCTCTCTTTTGACATAATTTGACAATAATAAATTGACATTCAGATCTGCCTCCATTCAATCAACAACTGATGCATAGAACCAAATCCCCGCTCAACCCCCACCCCCCCAATAATCCTTCTTCTCATGTGTATGACACAATACGGAAGAAAACTGAAATTATATTTCTGTTACTACTTCAGATAGATTGCAGCTTTAAATTAACATTTTCTTGTGTATATATAGTCAGAACTTTTTGAAATGTGATTGGGTTACTAAAGAATCTTCCCCAGGCATAGATCTGGCTAACAGGATGATAGAAATCCACTTGAATCCCTTGGATTCTCACAGACACATTACTTGTCATCTGAGGTTTGAAAGCCCCAACAATAACAACACACTGAGTCTAAGGAATTAACATAGCAAGACAGAGTTTGTGTGCAAGACAAAAAACAGGGACTGAGATTTTTTTTTATTATTATTTAATTTACAACTGTGCATGCCTCTTTAGCAATTAAACAGTCACTAGAAACCAAACTTGTTCCACTTCAACATGACATCTCATTAGCAATTTCACGCTTTTCAGCAAAGACCTTTTCAAGCATGTAATTACAGGGGCTATTAATTCATATTCATATTATTATTATTCTTAATACCATAGTCTCTATCATACACACATTTAATGACCACCACATTTAATGTTGGCTATTAACTTGTTCTATTAAAATTCGTAGAATAACAAAAGGAAGAAATCAACATTCATGCTTCACTCCTGATAATGTTAATGCTGTGCATTGATTTGTGCAGTATTATAGTAACTCTTAACATAAGGATTTTAGACTGCTATTTTAATCATCAGTTTGCATTTTTGCAACCATGATCTTAAATGACTTTCATTAAAATCATTCTCTGAAATTATATATATATAATACTCGCATATAATATGAGAGTTTGCATTAATTGCTGTCATTTACCAAATTTTAAAACACTGCTAGATAACTTGAAAAACTTTCTGTAATTTCTTGCATTTGCTTTCTTTATAAACCCAGTCAGTAAAGTATAATAATAATTATAAGTAAAATGGTAGAAAAGTGGGATCTATGGGATGAGAAATGAGCAATACAATCAGTAAAATTGGAAAATAATTGAATATTGTTGACATATAATGACTTAAATTGTGGAAGTAGAATATAAAGCAAATGCTAATAACAATAACTGAATGCCAATAACAAAAATCCATTTGCATTTACATTAAATGTGGTCAAAATCAGTCCCAGGCCAAATCAAAAGAAAGCTCATGCTGATGCCAGGTCTAAATGGGGCCAATAAATAGGTTGTTTTAATGTATTTCCATGAAATGTCCATTTCATCTAATCCCTTCTGATTATATAAAATGGCCATATGCTTAATAATGAATATATGTATCTGTAAATACATGATAGTATTAGCAGCTGTTGAGGAAGCACAGACTCACTGACACTGACAAGGTTCTGTGTGGGTGTTTTTCCAGATTAAGAGAGAGACCGAGTACTCCATCTTGTGTGTACACTTGTGCTGACAGTAAAGACAGCTTGAAAATAAACTCCTCCAGCAGGAAAGGCAGAGAAGCAGTAAGGGCGTCACCAGCACCTCGTCTCACGAGCAGTCTTCCACGGGCCACCCATCATCCTACCACACCACAGCCTGAGATACAGCGTCCTCAAACTCCTCTGGTCCTTCAGAGAAATGCCAGTCAAATCCAACCCCAGCAAGTGCCTGAGAAGAACCTGGGACAAACATGGACCAAATCACAGTTTGTTTCCAAACTGAGACAAAATTCCACACTTGGATTAAAAGGACGAGAGAACCAGGACAAAACACACCTTGTCTCAGATCCGCAAGAAAGTCCAGAAAGAACCTTTCAGAATCCTCTGAGAAATACACAAACATGTTACAAACCTCCGAACATCCCCATTCATGATCCAGAGGACACCGGGGGTCCCAAAAAGAGTTCACATTTCATCAATACCTTTTCTCCTTTTAAAGGGCTAGTGGGGGCCATTTCAGAAGCACGACACACCAGACCTAGAACACCAGCTAAGATCTCTCAAGAAGAGTCCCCAAATAAAATTAAACATATTCTGGATATAAATGAGAAAGGCCAAACTGAACAAACAGCAGATAGATCAGTCAGCAAGAAGGTACAGCACTTGGCCGTACCGGTGCTGAACATTGTGCAGTCTCCTCACATTAACAGCTCAAGTAAATCTTCCGAACGCTTCCGTGATTCTCAGAAGTCTCAAAGAGATTTAGGAGGTGAAGAGGGAGGAATTGAGAGAAGTTATCTCTTCACTCCTCCTCCTCTCAGCCCTGCTCAGGAAGCCATCGTCTATAAGAGCCTAGAAGAGGAAATCTTGTCTAATCTACAGCAGCTAAGCGTTGACTCTGAAACTAGCACTAGCTCTGATGAGAAGAACCATGAGAATCCCAACAATTCCAGAGAGATCCCATCCCAGTGTAAAAGATCTAACAGATCAGCAAGTCTTGATCGAGCGACACCCAACAGTGGAAACAGGGCTTTTGATGCAGTCATTGCTGAACTCTCCGGTGGCCCAAGGAAGTTGGAGAAGGTGTCAGTCGAGAAGTGGGTGAACACTCTTCACGGTCTCAGAGGGAAGGTGGAAGAAGACCACGTAACCACACATCATCTTAAGGTCTCTAAACCTTGCATGACCAGTTCTTGGTCCTCATTGGGATCCAGTATGGATTCAAAGGAGACTGCTGAACTTGTGAAGGTGTCATTTGACAACTCCAATGCTGAGACCACAATTCCTCAAGGAAAAGTATCAAGTTTAAGAACTGAACATGTAAAGAAACAGAGGAGTTCTTCATTCAGACAGAGGAGATCCTTAAGGAAGCCAGAAAGAGTGCCATCAATCTTCAAGATAAAACTAAAACCCTGTGTGCGACCGAGACGTGATCACAGGTCTGACCAAAAGCCTTCAAAGATCCCAACGCCAGTTTTCTACAAAAGAACAAACAGTAACGAGGAACACTCTCCCAACCAGAGAGGAAACGATTCCCAACGTGGGCTTTTTGGTACAGACAACCTTGGAGGAAACACTTGGACTAAACCAAACTCCCAGATCCCAATACCAAGTACAACAACATGCCAAAGATCAAACAAGGAGCCACATGCAGATCAAGATCTTGAATCCTGGGTTTAACCGACAACTCAAACTCACAGTTTTGTCATTTTAGAGTTTACTGAAAATTTGACTGCCAGTTCAGATGAGCCATATGTTGGTCAAGGACTGTTTTACCTGCTAAAAATGCACTTTTCTGAAAGCCTTCAAGATCAGTTACAAAAATCACAGCACTTTCATCAAAGATTGAAGTTGCCTTAACTAAAATTAGAGATGTTGGTGGCTTGTTAATTGTTTGTACATATATTGTTTACACACATACATACTGTACATCAAAAAGTACAGTACACAAATTAATCAAAACCTCATTGACAACAGTTAATGCCATAGCAAAGTATTTTTTGTTTTGTTTTGTTTTTCATTATTCTTTAGTGTCTAATGAATTAATATGTAAATGTTAACTCTTTGTCAAGATGTTTACTTCATCAGTTCCACTCTTTCCTACTCTGTAAAGTCTATTTGTAAGAATGTTTCAACTGTTTTTGTCTATTATAAGAAACAGTGGGGTCCAAAAAACACAAGAGCCCACTGGCTTTGATTGTATGGACTAAATAAATATTTCTTTTGTGTTCTACAGAATAAAGTCATATAGGCTTGGGATGACATGAGCATGAATAAATGATGACAAAATTTTTATTTTTGGTTTGACTATGCTATATCCATGCAGAGCTTTTTAACATATAATTTGGTTTTGACTTATTAGACATTATAAAGTTTGCAAAGAGAGTCATCTGAATTGATATCCTTTTTTTTTCTTTGAGCATTTCTCCTCATTGTCACACTCGGGCAGTAGGGAGGCCTGTAGACGTGACGGATCAGATGTTCCATGTAATCCGGTGTTTCATAGTTGAGGATGATGAAAGAGAGGAACTCGCCCCATTTAATAAAAACCGATACACTGACATCAGAGCTATGTGAATGTTTGCCACATCAAAATTCATGTCCATGAACAGATTTGAATTATGTTTTAACATTTTGTAACATGCTGTAAATATGTCATGACCGGACAAGGTTTTTGCCCTGTATGCGGTTTATTCCTGTCAGCTCCACCAAGCATCCCGCTAGCGTTTCTTCCTTGGCGTTTTCCAGTCACCTTGTGCTTCAGTGTTTTGGCTGCTGGTTTTATAAATAACTCTCGGCATAAGTCTGGAGTTAATAATAGCCTCGTCAGAACTGCAGTCTGTCACAGTACAGCAGCTGTGCTCCCTTGCAACTTTCTTCTCCTTGTTTTCTCCCTCCAACCCCAGTCCCCTTTCATCCCCCGCTCCCCCTTCCTTAACATCCCCTGACTCTTGTCAGTGGAGAGGAGCACTTTGAAGATATCTTTAGAGGACTGTGAGAGCATGATACTGTGGGGACCTCAATTTTGTGGACTCGGGATAAAAAGATTAAATTCAGCTTTTTGAAATTACGCAGAATCTCATCCAATTACTTAGAACGTAAAATAAAAATGTGAAAACATGCTTCCATATGTCATGTTACCTGAAATTATTCTTTGATAATTTAAAGATTAATGAACATTAGTAATCTTCACCAGCACCAGTCGTTCCTCAGTGAGCCACAATATTACGCACTGCCTCGCTGATTTAAATAGTACAAGCTGTGAATCACACTTTGTAATAACTGTGTACGTGTAGTGCATTGCATAAACAGCAGGGCAGACACATTACTTCTGAAGAACAGATACTGATGTAGGTATTGATTTAGTACTCATACAACACACAGACGACGATGCTTTTTTTGTGTCCAGTGTCCATTTATTGAATAATGTGCTCTTTACATGAAGACATTTGTATTGAACATATATTTGATCGGACTAGGGGTGTGTAGCAGAAGCTGGTCTGTATGTGCACCAGAGATGTGGTGAGTTAAATTATTAAAGTAGGGTATATTTTTAGTTTGTTTCTTGCCGCACACAAACATCGTTCAAGCCTCAGCATGACAAAGTGGGTTTCACAATGTAAGAGCATACATTTAGAACACATTTACATTGAAATGATATTTCCCTTTTTCCTTTATGATTTAATATGCCTGCACCATTTCAAAGTAGGGCAAATTCTCATACCGTGGCAAAAATTACGTTGGGATAAGACACAGTATCAAGTCATACCCTAAAGAAATAGTTCAAAATCTGTCATTATTTACTCATCCTCATGACTTTTTAAAAGAATGTTTAATTATTTTCTAGTCACTATTCCATGCAAATGCAATGAATGAAGACTAAAGCTTTCATGCATCAAAAGGGATGCAAAAGCACCACAAAAGTGTTTGACTATTAAAAAATTTGTTTTCAGTAATTGAAATAGCTGAAATAAAATATGAATATTAAATGAACATGAAAAACTTCAAAAATTTAAAATGTTGCCTAGGTAGCAAACTGAAACACGTTTATTTTGAAGTACTAAACCCAAAACTAGAATTAAAATTAAAATTATATAGAAAAAAAATAATTATAAATAAAATAAATCGATATAGAAGCTGTTTATATATATCAGTATACATACACACACACACACACACACACACATATATATATACACACATATATTATATATACAATCATACATGATATATATATATATATATATATATATAATGACAAATAAAAAAATAAACACTGAAATTATAAAAATAAAAGTGAATTCAAAATATTAATGAATATTATAATAGTATAAAAATAATGCTTAAACAATACTGTACTGCACTATACACTCTTAAAAATAAAGGTGCTTCACAATGCCATAGAAGAACCTTTTTTTGTCTAAATGGTTCCATGAAGAACCTTTAACATCTGAAGAACCTTTACATTTCACAAAAGATTCTTTGTGGTGAAAGAAGGTTCTTCAGATTATAAAAAGGTAAGAAAGAGATGGTTCTTTAAAGAACCTTTGACTTAATGGTTCTTTGTGGAACCAGAAATGGTTCTTCTATGGCACTGCTGTGAAGAACCTTTTAAGCACCTTTATTTTTAAGAGTGTACTGCACGTCTTCTAAAGCCATCTGAGACCTTTGTATCTCAAACAGCCTGAAATTCAAGTTGTTATTCACTAAAAAACTTTACATCTACCCAAGGCCCAAGCTCTTGGAAGTAGCAATGTCTGAATTATGAATGAACCTTTATTAGATCTTTTCAATGAATAGGTTGATCTGATTCACAAAACTGTTTTCAGAGGGTGTGTACGCTTAAATCCACACCAACTTTCAGATCTATAAAAACGGTCTGTGGAGAACTGATTATTATCATGTCAGTGTCCAAGCCTACCTGGTCTCATGGCATAAATGTACCTGTGTGCACTTTTTAGTGAGACGCTAAATACGTACCAATAAGTACATATCACTGCAGTTTCCAAAATAAATGAACACTAGAGGCAGTAAATTTTCGCACAATTACTTGAAGAAAATCAGGTTATGACTTCAAAACAATATTAATATGCTGGGAGATTTGAAAACGGATGCTTTTGAATGTTAGCATCGCACATATCCAGCTTCATATCTATGGGTTTTCAGAGGCAGTTGGTTCGTTCGGTAGCTCATGGAGTACGGAGATGTACTTGAGAGGTGAGGAACTCCGGTTCGAATTCCGTGTAACCACGGTTCAACAAAGCAGTTTAAATCTGCATATAAGAAAGTTGAAATGGCACGGTTGCATCATCAAATGTGTTTTTATATCAGTTTTGTATTTGTTAACACTATCGGGTAGGTTTAGGGTTGGGTTTTGTGTATTTCCAACACGACAGAGCATTAACTTTTAGCGACAGTCCCCGGTTATTTGAATTCTGAACCGCCGCAATACATACCAGAAGCAACATAATAAAAACACAGAAATACATAGCTATTTCAACATAAAAAAAGGTTCACGAATTGAACCAGTGTTTTACCATCACTCAGTAGACATTTCTCTTTGAAACTGTACAGTAAGGTACATAAAAACGGTGTTGCACAAAAAGTGCGCAGAGGTACATATTCTCAAATAAAGGATTTGGACGTAGACTGCTGCTTATTATATGTTAATGACATTAATTAGGCTGCGTTTACAAGATGAAATCTGAAAGCATTCAGCTGTGCACAATTTCAAGATTATTTGCGATTAATAAATTTAACATCTGAAAGAGAAGCGTATGCATGTTTTTTGTGCGTACATTCATTCTCTGAATCACACGTATGCACATTTGAGAAATGATCGTATGATCAAATGTAGGACAGTTTCATTTTATTTTATTGAGGACCCTGGTTTGAGATCTACTTCCGGTTGCAGCAGAGGGTTATCACATCATCATGATCACTGAAGAGGAAGATTTTTGGTGAATTCCCATGAAATTCCTATATAAAGCTACTGTATTGGAGCAGTATGGATCATTTTTTGCATCCCTTTTGAAGCTTGAAAGCTCCCCATTGTATATAACTACATGGAAAAGAGCGAAAAGTACATTATCTTTTTGTGTTCCACAAATGACAGACAGTCAGACGGGTTTGGAACAACACAGAGGTGAGTAAATTATGCCATTTGTCATTGAACTATCCCTTTAAAAACACAGAAGTATCCATAGAACATAGATTCTTTGTATAATTTGTGTTGTGTGGTGTATTGCAGAATCAGTGCCTGCATGCGGCACCTGAGCTGGGAAACACTTCTGCTTGCAGGAACTGGAAGATCCTTAAACTCATAAGCATAGAGGAGCGTCTATGTGCTGTGCTGTCCTGGCCTGAACGTAAGCAAGTGTATTAATGTAATATTAAAGCTGAATTTAGTTGTCTTCCACCAGCCTTTTGGCAGTTTGGATTTCTAAGATAAGAGGCAGAGATATTGGTTGTGTTCTTCCAGGCCAAAAGCAGAGACATCAGTTTGAAGGCTTAAGTAATGAAGCAACAGGGACTTCCTGTTATAAGACCACATCTGTCTGTCCATAGTTAGAATCCCAAATGTTAAGTTCCAGCTGCCCACACAATAATAGAGTGTCCATAGACATAAACCGCTTTAGAATGAGCTCTGTAGAAGAGAAACAGTGACCTCACATTAGGACGCATCTCTCTCTCCTGAGCGCCCGCTGGAAACGGATGGTGGCATGGACGTGCTTGCAGCGGGCACAACCCACGCTGCGGAGAGCCTCTCTGAACAACAGTAAAATGTGCCAGTTGAACTTGGCAGAGCACTCCACATATCCACACTTCCAGCTCTTTCGGACTAAGTCAGATACGCTGTGTCGAGGGATGACGCGACCTCGCTGCAGATCACGCTTGTTGCCGACAATCAGAATGGGCGTCTCTCCAGAGCCCTTGAGTCTGTGGAAAGATACACACATGCTATAAATATAAAAAACAAAAACAATTTTAAATATAAAGTTGGCTCAAATCTAATTATAATCCACAGACACCACAGAAAAACAACTTTCAGTAACTTGTTATGGATGTAACAGGTTCTTTATGGAACCAAAATGACAATTAAAAAAAAATGTTATAGTTCATCCAAAATGAAGAGAAAAAAGTCATCATTTACTCACTCGACCTGTATGACTTTCTTTCTCCCGTGGACATACAAGAAGATATTTTGATGAATGATGGTCACAAAAAACATTGAAATGTTTCACAAAATATCTTCTTTTATATTCTATGGAATAAAGAAAGTCATACGGGTCTGGAACAACATGAAAGTGAGTTAGTCCGTGTTTTCACAAAAGCGTTTTAAGCCAGATGAAAACACCGGGCGCTCTGCTGAAAACACATAGCTGTGAGACGCTTTGGTTACTATGATACTGAATATAGGCAGAATAAATGTGGCAGACACATCGTGAATTAAATATTGCAAGCATTATTTTTCATATCAATATTCGTAGCAGTTCAGGGGTAATCCCATCTGGTACAGACATGAATACTCGGAGACAAGAAAGATTAACCAGGGATGGACTGGGACAAAATTAAATAAACCTGTTTTCTTACACCTGTCACTTCTTTACCAGCAGGTCAGCTTTTATTAACAGAACTGTGTACACCTTGTTGCAAAACAACCACCTCGTTGCAATTTGTTTGCACATAATGTTGTTATTTCTCTTAAAACTTAAATACCCAAGATTTAACAATCCTAATACTGAACACACTATTGTTTGCCCAGCGCTCAGCTTGAAAAGACTCAGCACTAAATGCTCCTGGCATTTTTTAAAAATGCAGCGCTCCCATTTAAAACAACTGAAAAAATATGCTAGCCTCTGGAAAAAACGCTTTGGTAATGATGACAGAATTCTAATTTTTGGGAGAGCTACATTTAAAAGTGAATTCAACATTCATATGTCAGGTCTTCCTTACGTATTTCTGATTCTGTTTGTTTGTTTGAAAAAAAAGTCTTAGACTTGTTAGTTCATTATTTGACGTTAGGAGATATGTTGAAATTAACACACAAAGGAAGGGCTAATGCTAAAATGTTTTTGTTCCCTAGTGGAATTTAATAAAAAGAACTAGGGATGCACAATATAATGTTACCATATTGTCAATTTAAAAAAAAAAAAAAATATTAGTATCACAGAATTTTGGATATTTAATTGTTCATGCTCATTCCAACTACTTTTTACATTTATCGTTAGATTATCATTGCAGTCATCTTAATCTTTAAAAACACTAATAATTTTATTGCACTGCTTAATCTTTAGCAAATATCAAAATTAATATACAACTTCATACAGTAGCTACAAAATAATTTTATGTTTAAATTTATGTGTAGCATTTAAAATGACAGTATTACGTACTAAAAAATAGCATTATATTTTAATTTCAGCAATGTATCGGCTAATAATAAGAAATTTATCTGATATAATACTGTACTGTAATACTAACACCCGCATAAAAACATAAATGGAAAATATAACAGACATTGTGTCTCGTGACTCTTGGTCTTTCTGCAACAGGATTCTGTTACAGACATCCAAAAAAACTAAAAACTAAAAATAAGTAAATGTAAAAAAAAAAAAAAAAAAAACGTTTAGTTTGAAAAAGGCAACAAACTAAGAGTTTCTCATTTTGGCAACACAGATTTTAATACATTATCTGTTTCTCCAGCTCATAAAATGTGGTTTAATAATAACCTCAAATGGGTATTTTAATATAGCATATTTTATAAAGGTCCTGCTTTGATTGTATGAAGTGGAATGTCTTCATCAAAAGAATCAATTTGGTCTGCAATTTCATCACACTGATACAATAAATGTGGTCTGGGCCAAACTCAGCAACCTCTATATCAGTGTTGTCTGAAGCTCTCTTTGCATCCATCTATTCTGGATGCTTTCAGAAGAAAGTGGCATATCATGCATCAAGGCGCATATTAGTGTAAATCCATGGAAACATATAGAACAGCAGCATTCATGTTGATGAAAGAACTTCTTTTCAACTTTCTAGGAAAAGCCTTTGAAAATACTTTTTCAAATCAAATTGTATTGCTGTTACCTTGAAGATGAACCTAAACCTAAAGCTTGTGTATCACACGTCATCTTCTGTAGGAAAGACGTGAAAAATATTATAAAATATGCCTAAACTGTTTGTGTCAGGATGTTGCATGTCATTTTTCTTTTTTTCTTCAAAATATTAAAAGAAAAAATATTATAAAAGTATTATGTGAATGTTTTATATCACATATTGCTTGTATGGATAGAAATTAGGCAAATTGTTGTCTCTGTGGTTACTTCACAGATGCAAGAGATGATCTTGCATCACAACACTGAAATATTAGAAAATATTTGTTAATGGGCTTTGAAAGGTGTAAATGATACAAGGACACAACTAGCCCTTGGATGGCTTTAGATCACACGACTTCTCCATTGAAAACTACTTTAATTTTCAGCTGACTAAAGATGCAGAAATTATTTCATCACACCCACAGCCCTTTGCGCTAAATTTCAGATATTTATGCAACTTTCTGTGTACAGTATACATCTATGCATTTGCCTGTGCATAATACATATAATAATGTCTTATTATAATCCAAACACATCTCCATTATATTCTAAATGTACAGACATCATTTGGATATATAATAAAGGTTGCACATACTTTGTTTTTCAAAAAAGATTAATAAACATTGACATTTGCTGTGTTATTTGTTATATACTACTCTTGCACACTTCACACACAAATAATTTTACAAATTCATATCCCTTGGCATACATTTCCTGACTCTGATTCTCTGTGGGTCCTTAAACAGAACATTAAAATATTTATTATAAAAAAATTTTTAAAAATAAAAGTAAACTAAATCTTACATTAATATGAAAACCTTTGGTTCAGTGTTGAAATACAACCAAAAATAAAAAAGCCAGCCAATTTTAAATGGAATGCCAATTACAGCGAAATTGGTCTGAGACAGGATCTTTAGCTCATCGGTGACTATAAGCAGCCTCCCGCACGCATTGCGTGTGCAGACTGCTCCGGTGACAAGCTGTCAGGAAGTGAAGCCGTCATTTGTACAGGGAGCTGGGCTGCTCTGTCGGCCTCTCTTCCTGTCTCCAACAGAGAGCAGAGATCCCGGAGAGCAGCTCATGTCTCCTCGCTTATCTCCGTTTGAGATGACCTGTGCTTCTGACAGCTCTGAAAAAAGACAAATAGATTTCCAATTGTTGCACTTCACAGAGGCTTTCCACAGAGCTGCACCGGACTGATATAAACTGGGCAGGAAAGCTAACTATAGATCTCTTCTATGGAAAAAATGGCGAGCCAACAGCTACAGCTCTGGGTGTCCATAGATGTGGATTCATAACAGAACTTCAGAGTCATTCAAAGCTGACCTCAGAAAATGTGTCTGATGTGTGTCCGTGTACTGATAAGAAGATTGGACCGTAAACACAATTAGCCCCAAACCTCTCTAGACCTCATGCTGTCAGTCACCGGGTGACTCTGGGTCTTGAATCGACAGGAACCACCAGCATTGTCCATCAGTCATTGTCTGTGACAGACAGCTCTGTTCTCTGATCTCTGACACACTCAATTCATTCTCAAACACAGCAGAGTCCCTCTGCAACAGAATTCATTTATTACTGCATTCATTCTTCATTCAATCACTAACTCGATCTGTTCTTTGATTCATTCATTTAGTCATTAAAATTTAGATGGTTTGACTGTCAGTCTGGATTGCTGTGCAGCGTACATCAATTCATCCTTCACTGACATGATCTGACTGACATGACTGAAAGCAAGGACTATAACATTAACTGCCATTGGGGACTTACAGTACAAACTCAAAGGGTCTGTTCCAAAACCGCCTGTCTATGTCCTAACCTTAACAGAATCCCATAGGCGTCTAATTAGAGATGCTCTACATAAGCAGAAACACCACACACTATAATGCTCCTCCAGTGAAGCTGTACAGCCACAACATCCTGTATTAATCACAGCAGCACCACAATGATTAAGAAAAGTCCACCAATCGGATAAACTGTTGTTAATTTATTATCATCTCTCTCTCTCTCTCTTTCTCTATACACTCACCGGCCACCTCTGTTCAACTGCTTGTTAACACAAATGTCTAATCAGCCAAACACACTGCCAAATGCATTTAGGACTGTAGACATGATCAAGAAGGTTTGCTGAAGTTCAACCCAAGAATCAGAATGGGGAAGGAAGGTGATTTAAATGACTTTGAACTTGGCATCAGTTGACGCCAGACGGGCTGGTCTGAGTATTTCATAAACTCTAATCGGCTGGAAATTTCCTGCAGCACAACCCTCTCTAGGCTTTACAGAGAATGGTCCAAAAAATATCTAGTTAAAAAAAAAAACTTGCTATGTGTACTGCGCTAAACTAACTGAGACTTGTTATAACACTTCCATATTATTGCTCTTTTATTGATTTTGATTGCTTCCAATGTCCTCATTTGTAAGTCGCTTTGGATAAAAGCGTCTGCTAAATGACTAAATGTAAATGTAGTTAGTAGCAGTAATGTGGGTTAAAATGCCTTGTTGATGCCAAAGGTCAGAGAAGATATGAATTTAACACACACCAAAAAAAAAAAAAACCTTGAAAGGATGGTAACTTAAGAAGACAACAAAATGTTGCTGCCCAGCCTTAAAATTCTGTCAGTTACTGTACATTTTGGACAGCTACTGTACATGGACCCATAAGAAATGTTAACAGAGCTCAATACAAAACTTTCTCTGAGATGAGGACAATGGCTATTGTTTCACCAAAGATTAATTAACTGTCTTTCTTTTAATTCCTCACACTACTGTAGCATGGTCTGTCTTATCACAGGAACAACTGACAGCCCGTGCTCTCACTTCTGTTGGGTATTAGCAGATCAGATCAGTGAATCGAACCAGCCCATCCTCTGAGTATTGTACGGTAGAGGCTGTGAGGCAGTGTCGGGCCAAGGTGACTTAACTGTGTTCTGCCTGGATCAATAAAACATGAATGTTTTTCACCGGAAGCGCCTGCCTCACAGCTCAGGCCTTGACGCAAGCGAAGCATGACAGCTGACGCCATTGATTACAATAAATCTGCCTCTGAGTGACAGGCTCACCGCGGACGCCCACACGGACCGTTTAAGCCAATCAGTGACTGAGCTGAATTTCAATAATGATGAAGCATCACTGCCTCTGTGTGTATTACTCTCATAGACATGGCATCTTGGATCCTCTTTCTGCAAACCAATTTGTTCTCTCTTAAGCAATTCTAATTTATACACCTCAGAAATATTTTTTGTTATTTTTCCTATTTAAAAAATATTTTTCTAATCTTTAAGCATAAATCTCACAAACCCTAACTGTGTACATAGATATATTCTCTGAAAACAAGTCATATTGTATTGTATTATATTACATTGCAGTGATACAAGCAATCAAGCAGTTGAGATATAATGTAATAGTACACATCGTCTTATCTATATGATGAATGTTGATAATGTTGGATGTACTTATAAATCCAACTTTATATAAATAACTGGATGGTAAAAGAGTTGCATTTGGTGATCAATTAAAAAATATCAGGCAGTTGCGAATTGCTATATCACTTTATTTGAGTGTGCTGTATGTAAGCGGGTAAAGTTACAATATCTCATTTTATAAATAGAGCTGTGCAATAATAGTTTACAGTTTGTGACAATATAAATATAAATATGTTCTAAAACATTTAACTTGTTAAAAATACCCTATTTGGTCTTGCATGGTTTGTGTGTAACAAATTAGTCTCACATGTCAAGTGGTGTAAGGGATGCTCAGATATGTATGTTATTGATTATAAAACACCAACTTATTTAATCAGAGCAAGAAAAAAAGCGTTTGTTCACACATTAATGTGATAATGAATTAAAGCTGCACCTCTTTAAAAGTGCTGACATATGGATATCAAGTCAAACAGTGAATGATATCAAAGAGATATCAAACCAGTCACAATTAGGCATCATCATCATCATCATCAAACCTACTCTGGTACAAAGCAAAAAGTCTCTGAGGCTTTTGAATTGGCTTTTGATGATGACATTACATGCCCTTTGCAATCAGCAGAGGAGAAGGGAAGGCATTTCTGTTGATTTGGATCCAAATGATGAAGAAATGACCCAGTGTGCTGGCAGCGCATGATTACAGAAGGGTCTCGCCTTTTGAGTGT
Organism: Cyprinus carpio; assembly: GCF_018340385.1. Classification (NCBI taxonomy): domain Eukaryota; kingdom Metazoa; phylum Chordata; class Actinopteri; order Cypriniformes; family Cyprinidae; genus Cyprinus; species Cyprinus carpio. The sequence goes on from NC_056601.1 coordinate 20,951,942, forward strand.
AATTACAGCAAGCATCAAACATTGAAGAAAAAGAAAAGAAGGGTTGGGAAACATGAGGGAGATAAAGCAGCACAGAAAAAAGCAGGGAATAGACAAAAACAGAGGTCCAAGCAGATAAAGTGCAGTAGGAAGAGAGAAGGGCACAAAGATGTAAAGGTGTGAAGGAATAAAATGAGGCTGTATTCGCATCACGTACCTGGTCTCTAAGATCTGCTGCCGCATGGTCTTGACATACTCAAAGCTGTCGAAACAGCAGATGTCATAAACCAGAACGTAGACATGAGCGCTCCGAATGCCTCGACAGTAAACATCTGACCATTCCTGCACACACACAGAGCAATCATGTGAAACAAATCCAAACTTCAGTTAACATTAGCCTACATAAGTCCTCTATCAACATGATCAAACCTGTTATACACAATGTACTACATGCCTTCTGCTGTCTGATTGATAGTTTATTTCATATTCTTATAGTTCATTAATATAATTATATCCACTACTAAATCTACTTAACCAAATCATCTATACTAAATAAAGCATTATAATCAATAATTTAAAAATACAGAAAACAAACATAAAATTTAGCAATTAAAACAGGATAGAGGATGAGCACCCTATTCTTATTCTCCCCATCTATTTGTGTATATCAGACATGTGAAGATACATGAGACAAAGACAGAATATAGAGATAGAGGGCACACTGAAGGCACATTCAGCAAGTTACAAACAAATGATATGTTTTAGTAGAAGGTGCTTTTTAAGATCAAATCTGTTACTATGGTTATAATGGACATGGTTTGAGGAGAAATGCTAGCTTTTGCAATTGAAGCAAGAAAAACAGTTGTCTAAATCATTTAGTTAATGATAGCCCAAGCTAACTTCTAGTTCTCTGACAGGAAACTCCAGTTGGGAATAAAATTATAAATGTAAAATTATGAAAGAATCGTCTCTTCCCATTGTCACTAATTAAAGCACTGAATCATTATGACACCACTGAAAAAGAAAAGTGAACTGAGACAAAAGGCCTCGCTGCTCAAGTGGCTCTTTTATCCTTTCGAGCTGTCTGAAATCACAAGTGTTACACAGAACTATGCGCTCTCAAGCTACTGGTTCATTATAAACCATTCTACAATACTAAAGCCCATATCAAATACTGAAAATATTCTGCTTCATTGGCACTTCGCAAAGCTCTTCCACCCTCTGACACTGTTGCTACATCTGAATATCTCACAGGACTGAATATCTCAGAGATTGTGCATGAACCATTCAATTTGTATAAAATGACTTTTGCATGGACATATGATTAAAATTAAGCATTTCATTGCATTGCATGTTTTTATGGCTTTAAAAAAAATTAAGAGTTTATAAAGTGTCCAAGACTGCATATCAGAATCAGCTAAAAAAAAAAATAAGAATTCTCATTTGATAGCAGCTACGCTTCATAAAAAAGTGTGAGGAAAACTGTTTTTACAACATACTATTTGTACAGTAAATGTTATTACCACTATTATTAACTGAATCAATACCTGCCGTACATGAATATGAACATGTGACTTTCACACAGGCATAACAGAGTTATGTTTTAAATAAAAAAATAGTATAACTATCAATAACTATACTAACTGTTGACACACATACAGACGATTTTCAAAATCTTTAGAGTTGATATTTAGATCTGTAGACAATCTTTTCACACACTGTAAAAAATGTCTTAGATGTTTTCCCTAAAATGTACAAAGGTCCACATATGACATGCAGGGGAAAAGACAAGTCCATAACTTAATTAAAACAAATGAATGAATTAGTCATTTTTAGACCAGAACAGGTAGAAATAGATCCCTACTTTAATAACAACAATACCATTTTTTACAGATTTCTGCTACTCTAGCGACACACAGGGTCATTTTCTCTCAGAAATCTCATTAGTGATTTCCCTTCCCTATGGGTGGGTTCGTTTGGGTACCTCAAATGTTATAAACCTTGTCCTGACAGAGGGTCAGATCAGAGTCATATTATTAGACTCTGTCCAGGGTTGTGGTATGTTGGTAACTGTACCTGTAGAGAGCTGACAGGAAAGCTGCTGATGGCTGGATAATCTGTGATCTGAAGGTCATGCACATGACCATCGAGCACTGCGGCAGAAAGATGCATCCGCCGTGTCTTACTGGACACCGCCACCTCACTGTAGTCATCGTGAAGAAAGCGCTGCACAATGGCCGTCTTGCCCACCCCCTGAGCTCCCAGCACCGCGATCCGGAACGGAGGGGGCATTGCCCTGTTTCCACCTCGCCCCCGGTGGGCCGCCCCACCCTCCCTGCTCTCGCAAACAGCTGGCCAGTGCATTCAGAGTGGCACATGGGCAGCACATAGTCCTGACTGAAGTACCGAAAGCAGTGTTGGCCACAGCACAGTCCCATTCACAGGCCAGCAGCCTCTAAGAAAGAGAGTGAATCAGTGATACAGTGATACAAAATACATCAAATACGAGATAAATCCAAGTAAAGCAACAGTGTCATAGCTCAGAGTTGGTTCAGGGCTGCGTTCAATGTATGCTTACTATGCTTTTGATAAACACAGCCCAGTTCAGTTCAATAACTGTGTTAAGTTTATCAATTTTAAACAAGTTCAATTCAGCTAGCTATAAGCAGAAGGAAATAGTGTCATTATTGTTCGATGTGGATGCAGTTTAGTTCGACATCACATAAACTGACACATACATCTTTCCAAAATAGTTCAAATGTATGATCATTTAATAGGTATCTACTAGTTATAGGTATCTAGTAGTGTATCTACTAGAAAATAATTAAAATTGTTGTTTATATAGCACATTTAAAAACAGCAGCCGATTACTGTACAATTCAGAAAGCAAAATATTAAAATTGCAAAATGAGATACAAAGAAAAAGAAGAGAAAAATACAAAAATAAACATTTAAATAATATTAATAAAAAACTAATAATAAAATATGAATAAAGCTCCTGTGATCTAGCAAATCATTTAATTACACCTATGCAGAAATATTAGACAATAAGTCTACATATTTATAGTAATCTGATTTATTGTTTATATATCATAGTCTGTTAATTTCATGATATGTCACAGTGTTCCCATGATATAAAGCACTTAAAGTGGGTTGGGATTATTTAAATGGAGCAAAGATATTAATAGAAATCGCCACATATAACCATAAGACACTGGCAGCAGCACCTCTATGTTTGTGAGCTGTTCATATAGAGCTTCTGCAGGGGGCAGGATTAATGATGCTAATTCAAGAGTTTACTATAAATCTTCTCAGTGTCAAGCTATAGCGTGATTAGAGCAATAATAATGGACACAAAGCTTATGTAACGCATTCTCTGCATCCTGTAGAATAAAGACGCACTTGTCATGTATTTGTTCAATTACTTACATATATAAGCGCTAAATACCTGTCTAAATGCCCCACCCGTACTGTATCCAACACTTCATCATTCCCCATAAAGATTTTTAGATTTGGAGCAGGAGACTGTCGGTTCAAGCGTATCGCGAGCGCAGCAGCATCGGCTCCGGTGACTTACCTTATGCGCAGGTGAGAAGTTACATTCTTCGCGAGGATCGGGCTGCTGAACACCTGCGCGATCTTTCTCGTCGAGTTCCCACTCTCTGCTCGCATTCAGGTGCAGAAGTAACCCTCAAACTGTCCTGGAGGAATATCCTGTTCTTTCACGTCATGTGGACCTCGCGCACAGCACGGCGCGCGCATGTTCGCCCGTGTTAACAGACAGATAAAACCAACGCTTGCGCGAAAAATCAGAGCGCAGGACCGCGCCAAAACGGGCCAGCGTCACAGGTTAATTGAATTTGAAAAAAGCTGAGAGCTCTGCTTTGTCTATGGCAAGCCTTGTTGACATTTATTCCTTAAAACAAATGTCTGTATTACTGAATCTTTTACGTTGGTTATTTTTTATTTGTAAATTAAGCATAAGAAAGTTTTTGTTTCTCAGCAGAAGTTACAGTTATTATGTATTGGTCTTGAATTGGAATAAACGAAAATGATTTTTTTATTGAAAAATAATCTTTAGTTACAGCCTCACTGACATCAGAAAGCATCCCCTCATTAACTGCCTAGATGATGATAGAAGTAAACCACTGCGGTCATTTTGTCTCCTGCTCCTGCTCGCTATAATTGTCAGCAGCATTAAGTCTTCAGACTTTGAAGATGCATCTGTAATACAGGACTTTAATTGAAGCAGAATATAATAGTAGACTATAAATTCTTTATTCTAAAAATAACTTTTTTATTGTACAATACTACTCAGAGCATGTAGCAAAAATCTGCACAATTAGGGACTCCAGTTTTGAGTAAACAATGAACAACCTCAAGTGTGATACAAGTAAGACTTTATTAACTACATAAACACTTGAACTATTCATAACACACACACACACATACAGTTGGGATAGGAAAATGTGTTAAAGGGGCCATGACATGGGTTTTTTATTTTATTATTATGGTCCCCTAGGTGCAATCATAGTATTACTATAGTTTTTTTTTAAAAAAAGAAACTTTTAAAATGTAGTGAATTATGACATTTTCCCACCCTGTTTCTCATCCTTTGATTCAAACAGTCTGTTTTTGGGTTGTTTCCCCTTTAAGAGTTCAGTGTTAACGCCCAGCCCACTGTTATGATTGGCTAACGACAGTGCCTATGGATCAATTATTAACACCCCCAGCCAGAAAATTTGCGGATTGAGCGTAACTGTTTTAGTAGCGGGTGATGCATTCGAAGCGATGGCTCTTGCAATGATAAAACCTTATATGTTTGAGCACATCTGCGTGGCATTGTAGTTTTCCTGTACACAGACCCACTCGCTGTCCGTCGACTGAACACTTGTGAGGCGCGCGGCGCGACAAAGATACGAAATGAGCGTAGTTGTCTTGTGCTGGAGGCGGTCATATGCAAATAGTTGGAACGTCACTTCGCACCGTGACGTCACTTCTTACCATGGATCCAGAACGAGCTGTATTTAGAGCTTGATTAAATAAATGGTTCGTTTATAATGGGGAGGACGTCTTAAGCTATGAAACTTGCAGGACGTTTTAATGGTACAAAGACCTCTTATATTCCAAAAGTTTCTCATTTCATGACCCCTTTAAAGCTTAAGCAGTAAAGAGAAAAGAAATAAAGCATGAAGTTATGGTAAAATTTGATATTCAGCAGATCTACAGCCTGAAGGAAACGTCAGTTTCTTAGTTCAAACACACCTTTGTTAAAGGTACAAATGATACTTAATGTAATTAATAACACTAAGTTTGATACTTGCACGTCTTGTCTGTCTGAAAGAGAGTCCTGATGCAACCTGAAGGCTCAAGTTGATCTTTGTTGAAGTTGGTTGATGAAAAAGAACCAGTTTGAGTAAAAGGATCTTAAAATGGAAAGACTAGGCCAAAACCTACAAGCTTAGATTGTGTTCTTGAGGACTCTTAGCTCTGCATCTTGCCCTGGAGTTTCTGCATCTGAAAACTTCTCAAATGTTCATTTAAAAGAGTTTGTATCAATACATAAGCAAAACACCATAAGAGGAAAAATAATGAGATAGGGAAAATTGGATACATGTCCCTACATTTCTCAAGTGGTTATATCTAGAGGGAGATCGATATAATTGATATCCAACCCATAATAAAAAAATACAAAAACAATCTTAAAATTAAATATATATTTAAAACCAAACAAACCATAGACCTTTAAAACAATCTTATCTTGATGTGTGTCTTTGTTACCACGGTAACCAGAGGCCTGGTTCTCTCAACCACATGTTTTGCTTGTTGGGGAGGGGTATTGTCCAATATTTGTCAAATATAACAAATACTCTTGTGTCTGATCCACCTCAATCATTACAAGGGGGTCAAAATGGCAGTTAGTTTTGGGTTTTGGTCCACGTCAGTTCGCTCATGATTGCGTTCAATCCATTCACCGCGGGGCCCCCTCAAACCAGTTGCACCGCCCAAAGGACAGCCCTGATCTGGATACAGACTCTGATGTTGTGGCAGCCGCGATCAAAATGGGTAATTGGCCTTTGAAATAATGATACGCTGCAAATAATGATTGTATATGTTACATTATGCCAGTAGGTGGCAAACAGTGACTGTAAAATGTATTCATGTCTGAATCATTCATTCAAGATTTCAAAACTAAACAAGTCTCCATTTATTTATTTGTAAAAGATTTTTATTTTACGTAATTAGGCTAAATCATTTTAATTAATAAATATTTTTTAAATAGACTCATTTATAACATTAATAAAACATATTGCTAGAAACTCAAGTAATTTTTATTTTGTTTGGTTGTCTGATTTGTTTTCAGAATCGTGGGAGAATCATAGCTTAAAAATACATAGACTAATATATCTGGCATCTAACTAATACCATTAGTACTGTTTCTAATATTAAAATTAGTTCTGTTTTTATGTTAAGAAATTTGCAGGGAATAAAAGAAGTTGAAAAAGAGATGACATTTCTTTTTTGCTGAGTTTATAAATCCACAGAACTATTTCATTCAAAGAGGGGAAAAAAAGATAATTCAACCTCATTTCAGATGGAATTGTTGATGTTCAGATAAAAAGTCTAGATTAATAAAATTAGAGCATACATTTACTGAGATGACATTTAGTGACATCTATCAAGTCAGGGGTCTGCGTGTGTGTTGTATGTTACCGGTCTTAAACTACGAAAGAATAAATGTTCAAACGGCTTGCCATAGATGTCATCAGCATTCTCGGTCTCCTTCGTAAACACGCTGCGCGTCATGAGCGGTAAACAGCGGCGAGTAAATACCAGCACGCGAAAGAAGAGCGTGTACAAGAAAACTCATACCACTTATTACCTCAAAATCGATGGATACCCGTTTCACATAAATGATCACCCCCTCTCAGCGGCTTCTGTTTGTGTGACTCTGTCGTGATTGCCCATTGTCATTACTATCTGAACATGAACACACTCTGTATCAACAGTCTGTGAGTACCGCGGCTGTCTCTTAGCAACCTCATCTTTCCTTCTGTTGCTAAGTAACCACGTGGTTGTTACCTGTTCGCTTCACGTCACTCTTACAGTCGCTGTATGTATCCAGGTGCGACAGGAATTCAACTCAGTACTGTTAAAAGAGAGCAGGTTCATAGCTAATTATTAATCCCATTTATTCAGGTAATGACTTCCATTATCTGATGTTATTTCTACGGTGACCGTGAGGTGACATGTTCGGTTCGCTGGAATTTTATTGGAATGCAGTTTAAATGTAACATGTTTCATTTTATTTCGGCTCATTAATAGACTATATTTATAAATACTATAGTGTTTCATTGAGGAATGAATCATCATGCACGTAGTTTCATTTGTAAATGAACATGCACGCTCATTTATCATCACACAGGGCATAAATACAATCATAAAGTTAAAACTTTATTGGCATAATTATCAGGAGTTTAAATTATTTGCAAAATATGTGGTGGCAATTAATAGCATAGGCTAATTATACAGAACGTTAATTAAGTAAAGCCATACAGAAAAGGGGAAATAGGCATATATAACAATAAATATAAAAGCGTTAATATAATAATAATAATAATAATAATAATAATTATTATTATTATTATAAATTAAATCTTAAATGTTAATTAAAAATGGTTTATCCATATAGTCCCGAGTTACTATGGTCACACAGGTTTGTTTCCGCATTAAACTCGTGGCCACGAGAAAATTAAGTGAACCGAACGTCACCTCATGGTCACCGTACATTTCACCTTTATTTCCAAATACAACAAAACAAATAACATTTAGCTGTTAAAAGCTTTTCTATGACAATGAGAACATGGCGAATTTAGTAGGCTATATCTAGTCTTTACACTACATAACATTTTTAATAGTGCGAAAGTAAGCTCATTTTCAAATGTAGCATCTAACTATGAAATTTTGGGAACTCCAAAAAGAAAGAAAAAAGAAAAAAAAAAAAAACTTTTTTTTTGACGCTGTTCACTTTATTTAAACACCTCTTTTTGATTTAATGCCATTGTCTCAGATTTCTTATTCAAACACAATTGCATCATGTTAAACTGATTTGAAATGGTAACTTTAGGGCTTAAATCCGTGTTTTACTTTTTAAAGGACATGCTTCAATCAAATAGCTCAAAATAAGTTTTACACTTCTTGTCATTCTGTGCAAGGGGCTGGATATGGGGAGAGAAAATATTGGAATAAAGTGTTATTTTATGCATTTTTATCAAGAGAAAATAGGGAGACTTGTGAATGTCTGATGTTCTATTATGTAGGTATTTTAAAATACTTTTCTGTTATGTTGGTGTTTTGGGGCAAATTACCATTTTGGTGAAGTATGGAGTATGGGCTTGGGCTGATGGGGACAAGCTAAAAACATTTCAAGTTGATTTAATAAAAAAACAACAACTCTATGGGAGGGCTAGGGATGTAAACAGTGATATCTTTAGATTGCTAACATCCAACATGGTATGTGTGAAGAAAAGTTTTATGTAACTTTGTTAGTATGTTATCATAACGCTTTGGCTGAAGTTGCATGGACAGTGGTTCTGCATGATGAGAACATGTTATCTTTATGAAATATTTCATATAAGATGAACTAAAGCAAACTGAGTAAACTCCACTGAAATTAGACATGTCCAAATAACTTCATTCAATCACATGGAACCACTGACCACGATTGAGTTATTTTTTGTCGCTTTGTTTTGCTCCTTTATGAATTGGCTCCAAGACAATAATCAAAAGCACCGCTTGTTTTTACTTATACAATAAGCCAATTCATATATATTATAGAAGTTTCCATTACATTTTCATTTATATTTATTTTGGGTTTTATTAGGTCTAGTCAGTTTTAAAATTCCAGGATTTTCATGACCGTATGGAACCATTTCTCTAATAAAAATGACGTGTTGAGGGGAAAATAACAAATTAAAATTAAGAATAACAGTTTTATTTAGAATTTGTGTGTATGTGTTGATTTCTTTTTTTGTCTTATTTGTAATAATTGTAATTATTATCCATGGAAATTTGCTGAGGCCCTTCATTGGGCACCAGGCCCCTGATTGAGAACCACTTAGCACAATGAAATAGAACTGAAAGAGTCTTGAGACATGTTTACACACTTTACCTTTCTGAGTGGATAAAAAAAAAAAAAAACGCCAGGCACTTGATGTTCAATGTCCAAAGATGCCAGTATGACGCATGAGTACGCAGACAAGCCATTCCAAATTGTTCAAACGCATCTAGAGAATGAACCTTGACTGCCCCCTAAATCTCTGTGCATGTGCTGTAAGAGCTGTTCAGTATTCAGTTTGGGCTCTGAGTGTGATTACGCCATGCCTGCGTCACCTCCAGCACAGAGCTGATCTCACTAAACATGACATCATTTACTCAGACGCATTCAGCTACTTTTAGTGAGAGAGATGTTACATACTATTGTAATTCTTATATAATTATATATCATATTGTAATTGTTATATTATCTACATATTTTGAGTAAAAAGGTGATCTGAGAAACAGGTAGGTTACACAAGGACAAAGATAATGAGGGTGAATACACACTGCAGACTTTATTTTGAATTACCATCCATAAAATAAATCGGAAACAATCTGATCAGTTGTTCTGTTCAATTTCTTTATGTCAGACGTCACATTTCAGTACTGAGATGCACTTTGATCACATTGGCAACATGGTAATCATTAAAACTCATATTTGCACATATAAGGGTTACTGTCTTAATATTTCACCTTCTTACACAAGTGTGATACTGGCAGATGTTTACTGGACGCTGCTTACATGCAGGTTCACAGGCACATTAGCAACTATGGCAACGAAAAAAGTTCACATTTAGCACCACCATGAAGACTAGTACAGTTTAAGGGAATAAAACAAACTCTACTCAACAGTCCAAAAGTGATCCATCCTTGTATCGCTGAGTCTATATTGATGCATTTTTTTTATAGCATCTCTATTTGTTAGTGTATTAGTTTGAACCAAAGCTGAGCAAGGTTGTATAATAATGTTGAACAGTTATTTCTAACACTCCAAGATGACCAAAAACTACCTCACAAAACCTACTCACTTTCACAAGCACAATACATTACATATGGATGGATTCAGTCTGGGAATGAATATCGGATGGCCCACTTATATAAGATCGATAGGAAACATGTTTCAGTCTTTTCTATCACATTAAGTTGATTCATAGCAGTTCAAACACTATAAGACATTGATGGAGTGTTGCATGTTCATACAGTGGTTAAGATGAACAAGGTATACAAAACAGTAAAAGGAATGTGGCATTTTTCTGTTGGTCAAAGCATGCAAGGCTAATATCAGATAGCTGGCACATTGTACAATTGCATAAAGCAACACTGCAGCATATCAGAGAATGAAACAAAAGCATTAATGCCAAAATGCATGATGTCAATCAAAAACGGTAACTATAGTGGTTTTAAAGTGATTACCATTAAAAACAGGATAACTTTTAAAAGTACATCCATATCACATTTCTTTATGCCAGACATCTGCTTCATTACATTCCCTTGATGCTATTTATAGATTCAACTCGTACACTTTTTTCCCTTCTTTGCATATGACCAATCCGGGGCATGTGAAGGTGAAGTACTGACAAGGCATTAAAAAATATATAATCACAATGGAGCTGTGTTCCAAAATTCCCTTCAACACTTTATCAACAACATCAAGACATTTGGCTAGAACAGAACATGATTTTTACATAGTGGGCTCATGGAGTAAACCGGTACCTAAAGATGGATTTAAAACAATGGCAGAAAACATGGAGAGCTGGACCCCCCGGACAAATACGTAGAGGGAGATAAGGAAGATAGAGATGTTTAATTCTTCAAAATGGCATCGTACATCTGATACACATACTGAGACACCTCTGGAGCCCTGCATTTCAGAGAGAGCTGAAAGAGAAAAAAATAGCAATGAGTAACTTAAAAATTAAATGCGGAGTGCTCTAATAAAAATGTGCAACAAAGTGCTTGTTTTGGTACAGTCATACAAATATAATTTTTTTCATTTTATAAAAAAGAAAAAAAAAGTCCTTATAATCAAACATTGGCGATTATTACTATTACAAATAAAATGAAAAATTAATAAGACAAAGGTGGAAAAAGTGTCACAAATATTCATTCTTTGCATTTATTGCGATCAGAACAGACCTGGGCAGCTTTTTGGGTCATGACCCACCACTCTTGTGGGCTACATATATGCAATAATACAGTAACATGTGCTATAAATGAGAGCTGTAAGAGGTTTTCTTGTACTGGAGTTATAGCTGTTTTTCACCTTTTCAAGAAGCCTTGAGTGAAGACAGACAAGTAAAGTATATATATATATATATATACACACACACACACACACACACACACACACACACATAATTAGAGTAAAATACGCAAAATTTGAGAAAAAAGCTGATCTGAGTTCACATCACAGAATTTGCCCCTTTTACTTTAATGACAACAACATGAACTACACAAGTTTGTCAAAGCTGATAATCATTTCAGATGATCCAAAGAACAAACATGGCAAAAATTTCTGCCTGTCTGTACAAAGAGCCACATGATCAATGTCAGCAATTCACTTATTTGATTAGTGATCCAGAAACAGTGCAGTATATTTCTTATTTTATTTTCCAACATTTCTTGGTTTAAAATTTTCAAAACCCAAAAAATGTTATTTCCTGGTTTAAATTAGATTCTGAAAGTGAGTCACAGACCTTTGGACTACACTGTATTAATCTATTTCTCTGTTTTTAGTTGACCCCCCAAGAGGTGTCTACATATACATACACACACACACACACACACAAGGGGCCATGAACTGAGAACTCAAAATGCAATTTTTACAGTCTGCGCCTTTCAAGAGACACGATAGCATGGAGCGGATCGTATGCACCACAAAATGTATTGGAACCATCTGAATTCTACAGAATGCTATATTTTATAGCAATATGGATGAGATTGTGGCTGTCATACAAGACAGCTCATAATACAGCTCAACAGCTCTATCCCAAGCTGGGATATAAACGAACGCTACTGGCTATTTAAAACAGGGAAGGGGCAGCTTGATATATCCCGTCCTGTCCTCCTGTTTCAGTTAAAATGATGTAAACACATAGATTAATGCTACCTGTTTCATAGCACTTCAGTGGACCTTTTTAAAACGGCACTGTGAACGCTGCAATTGCACTGAAAAAAAAAATGTGGAGTAGGATTTACTTGAAAAAAGCTTGGAAACAATTCTCACTCAGAAAAGGCTAGTTAATTTACAACAATTTGACAAGTAAAAGCCTAAACATAATTATTAGTAGCTTTAAATAGAAATGTTTAAGTTAAGTTTACTTGGGAATTCCCAGTAAATTTTACTGACACGTTGTTTGTAAATTGTACTTAAATAGTGCTCATCACTGTAAAAAAGTGTGCTGTTAAATAACAGTACTTTAATGCACTGAAAAAAAAAAAACAATAAGTAAGATTCACTTCATTTTTCTTTCTTTTGCAAGGTTTGCACACATAGGCCTATATTTTAAGTAAAATTTAAGTATTGAATTAAATGAAATCTGTAAGTAAGCAAATAGACAGATTGTTATCCTTTTAAGATAATATGTCCACTCAATATAATTATTACCCAAATGAACGCAGAGACCTCAATACTTGGTTCACCATACACAATGACGGTAACAATGGAGTATGAATGGGTCATTTTGAGTAGAAAATGAACTCCAGATGTCACAAAACAGTAAGTTACTAAACCTAACATCAGAAGCAACCATAAAACAGTGTAAATACAACTCAAAAACAGCGAAAAATTTAACATTTTTTATTATTCATGCCCCAGTGAATGATGGGAAATATGGGATCATAACTTTAATATTTACTTAAAGAATCCTTGTAAACATAAAAAAAAGTTCCAAGTCAAATATACTTATGATTTCCAACTTTAATTTCTATAAGCTTAAATCGAGTACTAACATAGAATTTACTTAAATTTTTTAAATAATTTAGTTAAGGCAAGAATTTAATGTAGAAATGACATTTGTTTTTATGTAGGATTTACTTCACCACAAAATGTGATCTAAATTCACCCAGAGAAGCAAATTTAAGGACACAAAAAATTAACCAGAAAATTCATATTTCTATCTTTTTTTTTCCTCAATGAATGTTTCCCTTTAAATGTCACTACGTTTATTCAGACTGACAGAAGATAAATAAGTGGCTTTAGTGACTTTTATCCAATTGATTGCACGGAGTAATTCTCAGACCACCAGGAACATCATCCCTCGTACAGCAGGGCTTGTATTGGTTACCTCTGCTTGAGGAATGTGTTTCCAGAGGCCTCGGCTCTTGGCAGACACCAGCACTCCATCACCGGCTGTTAGGTTAAACCGCGCTGGCTCGATGGTGTCCAGTTATCATCTGTTCAGATCGGAGCCAGCTGCTGCCAGAATACTGAGAGCCGAAGTCTCATTAAAAATCAATTGTCTGGGATCAGGTAGGGTTTCTGATCGCACTGAGCCGACCTGGCCTCAGGGGGCCACAGGCAATCAAACTCAGCAGAGGTGGCTGAACAGATGCCTTCTGAATAATCAAGAAGGGTCTATTCCTAATCAACAGATTAATCTATTTAGCAGACTCTTAATTTAACCACCAACTTCCCAACAGAATTGTATAGAGAACATTGGCTGCTGAAAGCAGATGACTAGCTGGTCAGTCAGTTGAGACTGGTTTTTGTCCTAAGGACTACAATGCTTATTTCTCACTGGAAATGGAATCATTAGTTGAAAAAAAATTACATTCATGATTTATTTCAACTCTTCCATCAGATGCCATTCTTATTATTTCCACCAACTGCCAACCACACACACAGGATTGTGGGAAATCAGAGGCAGCAATCTATGCTGCCTTAAAAAAAAAAAAAAAAAAAAAATCTATACCATACACATTAAATCTGGATGTGTCCTGACACCTTTGTTCCTGCACTAATTATAAAGCACAACACTGTTCCTGAGTCTATAGCATGAAACAGAGCTGACTGTGAGTTCTTTTTAGTGAATCAACACAACAATCAGTGCAACTACTGTAGTCAAAAAAGGAATGACTCTTGTGAGATTGTGAATCAAAATAAAAAGTGAATCAAAAACAAAGTGATTTAGAATGACTAATGATTGAATCAAATCCAAACAGCTTTTGCTCTTACATAAGTTCCTGTGGCTCAGTGGTAGAGCATTGCGTTAGTGGGTTCGATTCCCAGGGAACACATGTTAGTAAAAAATGTTAGCCTGAATGCACTAGGTTGCTTTGGATACAAGCGTCTGCTAAAATGCATAAAAAATGCATAAACATACTGTATATATATATATATGGATCAAAGATGAAAAGGGGCTTTCAAGCATCATAATAAGTTTTATATGGCTTTAAATTTAAATTTTTCCATGCTACAAAAATAACGACTTCCATACATTTTTACACTTACTTGCAGAAAAAAATTGTTAAAATGTCATTCAGTGTAACAATAATTTATGTAACAAAAAATCTTGTCAGGCATATTTACAACAAGAACCATTAGATGACATTAAAAGTCTCTATTTAAAGATCACAGTGTAGCCCCAAAAACTAATTCATTGTAATTTGAAATCTTTATCAATCTTTGGCACTATCCTTCAAAACAAGCAAGAGCAACCAAGATGTTTTTAATCGTTTAAAATATTACATTTAGTATGATTCTTATAAACATTTTTAAAAGTAAATATCAGAATAAAATGTTGTTAAATTTTTACATACATATATGTTATGCTGAATGAGAAAAATTCACCCAGTTTTAACATTTTCACAAAAGTTTTTTGAAACCTTTTCTATTTACAGTATATAAAATCAATTTTGTAAACTTAATTTGATGCAGACATCAAAATGGGACGTCCCATACACAGTAAACATTTTGTCAGTAGTATTTAGTATACTAATACTAATTTATATTAATAATATTATTATTATAATATTAGCCTAATTAATGGCACGTCATCACGTTATTTGCTTTATATTTAACATATAAGGTAAATTACTGCATTTATATATTACTTTTATCTATCTATCTATCTATATATATATATATATCTATATATATATATATATATATATATCTATCTATATCTCTCTCTATACATATATATATATATATATATATATATCCCTATCTATATATATATATATATATATATATATATATATATATATATATATATATATATATATATATATATATATATATATATATATATATATATATATATATATATATATATATATATATATATATAAAATAAACAAAATATTTATCCCTTCAAAGTACTAGAAGAATAAATGGAATCAAATCCAGAACCTTTAAATTCTTTATGATTTCCTTCCCTTCACTACCTGCACAGGCAGCATTTATCAGGTTTCAGACGCTGACCATCTGCTGTGTTCATGCACACTCTCAGTCACACAAACACACATTTACACATCACTGCATGCTTAGCAGCGAGTTGTGAAGATCTGAAGAGGGATTTTCTGTCTAGCTTGTCATAAAGCCAGTTTTATCCAAGTGCTTTGTGTTGGATGAACAAGCATTAAAAACGGTTGAATATGAAGCAGTCATTTGCTCACTCATATGATTATAACAAACCACTGTCAAAAGTGCAGCTGGAGCTTATCAATCTCCAGTGTCATGCTGTTGCCAAGGAAAGGTTCACTGCAGGTGCTCAACCTGTGTTCTGTGCCTCACTGAGCAAAAGAGATTTCAATTCACCAGGCAGAGCATCGAGCAGAGCGCTGCTGTTTGGCTCCGCATGAATTATAAAACATGTAAGTACAGACCTCGAACGGATGATGAGCACTCACTTCCATATTTGGCATCTCAATTTCAAAAATGCAACCAGATTTGATACCAGATGAGAGGTTTGTGAAGCACCTTTTATACTGAGAGTCGCTGCTGCTCATAGGCTGATATGAAGTATATAATAATACATGTTTATATGTACCTACACTTAAAGGGACCTTAAAGAGATTCACTTAAAAATTAAAATTGTTTCAACATAATGTAATGTAAAACCTGTCTGAGTTTTTTTCTTTTTTGTGTGAAACACAAAAGGATATATTTAGCAGAATGTCCAAGCTGCTTTTTTCCTAACACAATGAAAATGGATGGGGAGCAGGGACAGCAGTCATTGCCATTCATATTCATAAGAAAAATGCAGCTTGGACATTCTGCTAAATATATCCTTTTGTTTAATGCAAGAAAGTCTAAAAAACTACAACTATGTATGTTTTTTTTATTATTAAAAAAAAACTTAAAAGGTTCATATATATATATATATATATATATATATATATATATATATATATATATATATATATATATATATATATATATATATATATATATATATATATATATATATATATATATATGAGGTTATCACAGGAGAAATGTATCTAAAAACTAAAGTTTTATATATGTTTTATGTTAATACTAGAGAACCTACATTATTATTATTAATCTTTGTTAGTTCATGTTAGTTAATGCATTAACTAATGTTGACAAATAAAACTACTGTTAGGTGTTACCTTATAATTAAAGGAGTCATATGATGCTTTGGTAAAGATCATTATTTTGTGTATTTGGTGTAACTTTTTGTGTCCTCTACAGCAGAGAACAGTTCTCAGCGCCGCCGATTTGGTGTACTCCAACGAAATAAAGGTTTGTAATACATTTTGTTACATTTGTCTTTACTGTGCTGTAAATTATATTATTTTACGCAACGTAACACAAGGATGAGTCAGTCAGCTGCATCAGCAGCAGTCACTTCACTTGAAGGAAACACCTTTTGCCTTCCATAACACAACTGGATTTTATTCATTATAATACTGAGTTAAATTTAATTTGATGTTAAAATATGTTCTCTAATCTCAGTTCTGTTTGTTTTTGGGCAGGTTATGGAGTCAGTCATGGCATCTCTCAGCTACGAGTGAAGCGTGGCTGCAGTCTGAAGTTCACAGTTCTTGTTCTGCGAACAGCAGCCCTCCACCGGCTCAGATTTCAGCGACACACTGGCACAAGAGCAAGTATGGTTTATTTCGGTAAAAAGTGATTACAGAGAATGGTTGAATACACTTAAATTAAAATGCTACTAATAAAATGGCTATAATCATAAAATTATTCTAATGAATTCTGAATACTTATTAGCCTGTGTTTAGCCCAGAGAAAAGTGTTTATTACATTTGAAATATGGATATTTTTTGTACAAAAACATATGGATTCACTACAGGAGGCCTTTATTCATCCCCTGGAGCTGTGAGGCACGTTTATTATGAATGCACACTTTATTTGATGACTTGTGGACTATTCAAATGCAACACCCACTGACTGCAATGATAGAGCTTAGAAGAGCCAGGACAGTTTTTAATATAACTCAGGCTGGATTCGTCTGAAAGAAGACAGTCATATACACCTAGGATGCCTTGAGGTTAAGTAAAACACAGGCTAATTTTCATTTTTGGGTGAAAAAACCCTATAAGGCAACAATATAATCATTTTTGAACAATAGTTGACTTAAATGAAACAACCTAGCATGTTGGGTAAAAACATTAACCCAACCAGCTGGGTAAAAATAACCCAGTATGTGTTCAGTCCAATATTTACCCAGCCCAGGGTTTCCAAATAACCCAAGTTGGGTTGTTTTTAACCCAGCATTTTTTAGAGTGTGGGAAACCACAGAATATACAAAGATGATAAATAATTTCTAATGCATTTTTCTTATTGGCTGCACACAACTAATGTTGTCCGAATCAGAAATGAATATCTCTTTAGCTGGTTCTTAAAGGTCCCATATTGTCAAAACTGAAATTTCCTGATTTTTTCACTAGAACTGAGGTCTAGGGGCTGTTTAACTACCATATAGGTTTCAAAACAGTCAGTCCACAGTAAAATGCACAAAGCCTTCATAAAGTAGCTGTGATTTTTCACGAACCGTTGTCACAGTCACTGCCTTCAGTCACTACCCCCGAGCACCGCCCACCGTCCACGTCCCACTCCACTTTTGCCAAACCCCCAGACAACATTGCATCCATAACATTGCTGAGCAACAACAACACAGAAACATGTCGCAAAGGTTAACTTTAACCACAAAACCAGATCGGCCGACCTGTAATGTTACACTCTCATGATCTGACAGGATTGTTACTGTGAGGTGGATCACATCTAAAGTGTTTAGTAAAGACAAACTCACCGTGTCTATCTAGTCAGGATGAAGATGTATATACATTCCAAATTTCAGTAGGCAACTATTTTTACAGCTACATTATTGTTCCAGCCACAAATAAATCAGAACAATGTATATACAAGTACAAATGATTATATGTAAATTGTCAGTTTGCTGTTTTACACACATGCAGACATTATTTCACACACGACATAGTCGTGAGATGCAAGAATCATATTACAAGAAATCTGCACTGGTTTGAATGGGACGCCTCCAATTTCCACTTTGTTTTGCTGCCTCCAGCTAGCGCTGTGACGTCGGCTGACCCTAGTTACCTGTGGGTTGGCTTGGCCGTGCGTCACTCAGAAAACAACAGGCCAATCAGAAGAGAGGCTCATGAATATTAATTAGACAGGCCAAAATCGACCTGTTCTCAGCAGAGCTCCTGAGAAAGCAGCTGTAAAAATAAATTGACATGGTTTTTGGTACTTATACCGCAAATATATATTCTTATGGACATGAAAACCTAAAATAAAACTTCTGGAAGGTGTACAATATGTGACCTTTAAAAAGATTCACTCAAAGGTCTCTGACAAATTCAACGAGTAATTTGTTCAATTGATTCAAAGCGGTTCGTAAATAAACAGCTGATTAACTTATAGACTGTATGTTTTCTCAAAGGCTGCCACACTCTAAAATAGAAAAAGTAGACTAAATGTAGTTCATTAAAATTGTTACCTCAATTCAAAACCACAGAGGAGAGTGCTGCCACTTACTGAGATTCTGCTTTTGTAATGGTATGTATGCATGTCGCTGTTTGTGAAGATAATTCAGGAACGTTAAATAGCACTGACACAAATGAACAATTATTTGATACGATAGAATCAAAGGGCAAAGGGGCTGCATGAGCTAAAAATGGGGATCAATACTCCACCTGTCGTGCGACAAGCCTTTTCTGAATGCTTCACACAGCTCTTGACCTTACTGTTCATTTAATGCATTAGGCAAGCAAGTCAAGCAGAAAGCACAACTTTCACTGTCATAAATTTATCATGATTTAAAAGCCTGATCTTTAGAGCACTGAATTATATAATAATGTGCTGAAACCTTGGAGTGGATTGGTCTTTAAAAAAGAGAAAAGACAAAAAAGCCAGGTGCTAATATAGCATTCTATCAAACTTAGGGATGAAGGATGTCCTTGAATATGTTCTGGACTATATCAAAAGCATTTTGTCTGTCAAGGGACAAGATTTATTTTGCGTCAAATTGGCATGCGCTCCTCGAGGAGGACTTTGTTTGAATACACAATTGGTCAATCTCTTTGCTGCGAGCGTTTACCGTGTAATTGGGATTGCCAGGTTGTATGCGGAGTTCGGCGAGGATCCAGATCCCATTGGTAAGTTTGAGCGACTGATACAGCATGTCCTGGCCTTCTACGTTCCTCTTGGCGATGGTGTAGATGTTGTTGTTCTGCAGTTTGCCTGACACCGTATCTGCCAATACCACAAACGCATGGTTACCCAACAAGATATTCACAGAAGTCTCTCACTAGAGTACAGTTATCAGAAGAAAAGCTACAATTTGTCCATTTAAAAAAAAAAACAACATAATGAAATGGTCTAATGAGCACTTGTTGAGTATTTCCTATGAAATAGGACTATACTACATGGCAATAACCTGTTTGTATTATGGATGGAAGAGAAAGTCTGCACATCTTAACTTCTATTTTTTTTTTTTTTTTTTTGGAGTGCACACCAACAAACAAATGAAGTAAACATAAAATATATAATAATAATAAAAAAAAAACAATAACTTGCTTACAAAAACCTCTTTTTACCATTAGAATGTAATTTACTGCATGTAACTGACTGTCCTAAAACTAATTTACACATAATACTATGAAACTCCTCAGTGATGCTGCTCTGGAACAAATCACTCCTGAGCCATATCATTGCATTTTGGGAGCACTGGACGGCATGGAACGAGAGAGAGGGAATGATGAAACCCTTGGCAACAGAGATAGACATGCGCTGAAAGACAAGGACGCAAGAGCAAAGTAAAGGGGCACAATAAAACGCAATGAAGTGTTAGAAGAAGCAGAGAGATGGGACTGGGGAAATAAAAAGCCATAAGGGTGACGGACAAAGAAGATGGAAAACATTTATTCTCCGAGAGAGGGAGGTCCGAGGATGGTGGCAGTCAGTGTGTGTTATAAGCCACAGAATCAGGTGATGACAGCTGGTGTTAGCAACATGTGGAGCGTGCGGTGACTCACTCCAGTTCACACTACTGCTGTCAGTCCTGCGAGTCTGCCTTCACAATACACAGCACACACACACTGAGCTGCTCATGACAGGAGAGAGATGCGGATAAGGAGGGACACGGTGCAATATTAATAAAAATTTGAGAAAGAAAATGCAAAACATGCTGCTACAATGCTAGGTTTTGTGGGTGGCTGCCAAGGCATTGCTATGTGGTTGCTTAAGTGTACAAAATGACTTTTAGCACATTGCTATGCAGTTGCTATGTGGTTGCTGAAGAGTCCACCTGCATCTCTGTGATATTTTGGTCAATTATGGGATATTTTCACCCATTTTATCACCTGCCAGGTGACAACTGCATGTTTAACCGCTTAGAAAAGTATTAGCACATCTCTCCTCAACAAAGCCACATGACTTGAGGTATCATTCACAACTGTAGTGATTTACAGGCTAATGTTTATTACCCTGGGTTAGGGATTTCAATAAATCCTCAACCAAAATATGAAAAACAGTTATGGTGATACTTGTCTCAGTAAGCACCACAAAATATGAGTGTAATATAACAGATGTCATTGCTGTCACATCTTGCTGCAAAAATGATGATCTCAGTTTTTGCAAACAATTTGAATAGATAACTGGCACAAAGGTTTTCAACACTAATAATACATATAATAAATGTTTCTTGAGCACCAAATCAGCATATTAGAATGATTTCTGAAGGATCGTGTGAAACTGAAGAATGAAGTAATGGTTGAAAATGTAGCTTTGCCATCAAAGGAATAAATTACATTTTGAACATACTAAAAAAAAAAAAAAACTTTTTCAACAGGGAAATGACAAATATCTAAATTTTGAATCGGTCTAGTAATATCAGCATCAGCCAAGATTCAAGAAGTTTCAAATAAATGCATTCATAATTGTTAAGTATTAGAACATCCTGTCCACACCACAGATGAGAACCTGTATGAAGCGATGAAATCATTCTTAATCTTTGTAATGTTCATGTACACGCAGCAATTCTGCAGAATATCAATGGCGTTTGTAAATGGTTGTAAAACATTAACGCTGAAAACTAATTAGTGATGTTTATTTTCTGCTGAATTAAGTGCTGAAATTATTCATAATTAGGAATCTGTTGATACACGGACGCGAGCGCATCTCCTCCTCCTGGACTCGAGAACTGCGACTGCATCCTGATAAAGAACAAATCAGCCAGTCTCAACAACAACAAAACGCCAAACACCTTCCCATTAATTCAATTCTACGAGAAAACATTCAGTCATTTACAAATAACAGCAATGGACACGGAGTGGGAAAAGGCATTCTGTTATAGCCTGCCCTCGTTTGTGCGCTCCATTATATTCACATTGGTATTCAAGTCATGGCAAGCAAGAGCCAATCGGCATCTCACAAAAGCACTCGATTATTCTCTACATACTAATAAACACGACTGAAACCGAACTGCATGGTTTCTCCTCCTAAAACAAGGCATCAGAGGAAAAGGGGGATGGGGGGAATCAAAGCCTGGATTTGTCAAACTACTGCTGTTTTTACATGAAATACGTGTGAAGATCTGATCACAAACACTTTATACGGCTGGTTAAAACCGTGCATCTGTGTGCCGTGTGTGTGCTTTCTAAAATGAGAGCAGATGAAAGCAGGGAAAGGGAGATTGTCTGACGTCTGGTGATTAAGGCACCTCTGGGCGTCTGATCAGTAATTCCAGAGAGTGAAACAGGCTCTCTGTGCTGGTCCCTGTGTTCGGCGCTCCTCCACCCCCCCCACATCTGTGTCTGCATGCTCAAATTGGCTCCAGGTTGATGAATACAAATAGCGAGATGATAAGTCTTGAAATAAACCAGCTCTGTCAGAGTCTGTGCACAACCCGCCACGTTCCACAACATTTTAACATTGCCACCAGACTAAATAATAAAGTATGAATAATAACAGAATGGTGAGAACTCTTTTTTTTCTTTCTTTGGAGTCAAGAGACTCTTTCTGTTTTTTGTTTTTTTTTAATTTGAACTCTCAAACTGTGCAGAGGATGTTGTGTAATAAAGCTTCAAGCAAACAATTCAATTGTTGGCTTAATATCACAGCATCATGAAGCCACAGTCATAAATCAATAATGTATGCTATTCAACATTGTCTGTGACTATAATGAGGCGTGTGCAAACATTAATACCAGGAGTGTAAAAAAAGAAACCGTAATAGTAAGATTAGAATGTATTACATTGTCATGTCTTATACTGAATAAAATTTGTGAACCATTCCCAGATCTTAGGGCTGTCAGTTTAACTATTTAACTTAATAAGTTATGAAAAAAATTACACAATTAAAATATTTTTATGCAGTTAACGCACTGGCCCCGCCGCCAGACCTGTATGTCATCTTACATTTCATACTGTTGACTGTCGAGAAATATGATGCAGGACCATGATGCAACTCCATAATTTAGTTATGCCCTAAAATTCAAAATATCGGTGCAAAAAATGCCCCTGTATGAGGTTTGTCACATATTTATATATCATACTATATCACAGGGAGAGCAGTATTACACGAGTACTGATTTTGTCCTGAATATCACAAGTTTAAATGTGATTTTAAACAACAGTTTAGTAAATTAGAAGTTGATACTGTGTTATATTTTAAACACAAGATTATGTTTTTGCTTAATTTTGAAGAGAACATATTACCTTTAAGGCCATAGCAGAATTGTTTTGCATCTCCAAACAACACAGCAGTGTTTAGTTTCTGAATGAATCCGCGTTTTGAAAGAATAGTGTGAATCAATGATTCAAAGGCCCATTCATAAAGAGAGCCATTTACTTCATTCCTGAATGAATCAGCCATTTGAATGAATCGAGTGAAGACATTTACCACCACCTGCTGGCAGATTTAGTTTCTTATTAAGAGTATAATTTCAGAAAAAACATTAAAGGGATAGTTCACCCCAAAAAATTCAATTCTGTCATTAATTAACCATTCTCATGTTGTTTCAGTCCTTTCTTTTGTGGAACATAAAAGAAAGTATTTTGAAGACTGTTGGTAACAAAGCTGTTTCAGTTACCAATGACTTTCATTGTATGAACAAAAAATACTGAGATGTTTCTTAAATTATCTTCTTTTATGTTCCAAATTTATGTTAGGACGTTGTAACCTAAATGCTGTGTAATTAATTTTAATGTTGAATCAAATAAAATATTTCTTTCTAAAGCTACTATTTGTAATGTCTACTTGATACTTTCTAATTTAACACAAAAATATGTTTAAATAATTGTTTGTGGGTATTTTCACAGTCAAATCTATTTTGCGATTAATTAGATTAACTAATCGACACATCATGTAATAAATTAGATTAAAAAATGTAATCAGCTGACAGCCATAATATATATACACACAAACACAATATCAGAATCAAAAAACATCTAAAAATATACCCTTTGATATCAAAATTAATTTAATTATTAAACAAACTAAATTTATAGCAATCAATTTTAAGAAGCACTTGGATTCAGTGAAGAACACAAATGTCTCTGATTTAGTTTAAAGCCAAACGCAAGAGTGCTGACAAACATGAGAAACACTGTGCCATAACCAATCCCATATAGGGCTTTTACATGGATTTACTGTATTAACACTAACTGCATCATGGTATTGTAGCTGAAATATGGGATATACATACGGATTTTTATTATATTAATGCAGACGTATATTAAATGTATTAAAGGACTAATGGTTGTGTTATTAAACTATAGCATTTGTTTATACTAAATGTATTTAGGCTGCTTTCATACAAATACTGTAGAAACCACATAGTTACATTTTACCATGGTAGTGAGGTGCTTTGTGTGGTTTTACCTTTGGTTATCATGATCTAATTGTGTGATACTGTAGATGTCCAATAATTAACCAATGGTTAATTATAATCCAATTAGAGTCCTAACTCCTAACTTTATACCCTATAAATATGAGGTTGTAATTTTTACAGATGTTACCGTTTTTGTTACTGAATAAATTTACATTTGCATTGTGCCAAGTCAGGGAACATACACCCGTTTCATGATTTGTAATCACCTGTTAGAATGCTAAGAAGTTAGTTTCTCTATTAAGATATTTTTTGAAGTAAAATAAACTGGCTTTTAGTATCTGTGCTATGAGAAAAATGGGAGTGCTTTTCAAGCAGAGACACTGTAGCAGGTTGCAGCTATCTGTATCAGGTGCCAGTTAGATATGGACAGAGCCCCAACTACAAAGAGGTATGAGCGTTCTGGCAAGCAGATCAAAAGTCCTTTCCAGTTACCCTGCTATTTGTAAGCTTTCCTCTATTCTATCTGCCTTTGATTCAATGACCACAGATCCATACATCACAAAACCCCTCTAACACAAACTCCCGAGTCATGCATGTTGAGGGCTAGTTGATCTCACCTGCGTTTAAGTGGCACTCTTTGATCTGGTATTGCAGCTCATTCTCATTTGGAATGTCCTTCCATGTGGCCAAGAACACCTGACGCTCTGTTGAAGAAAAGTTTAGAGATTATCACGTGGGATTGGCCAGTCAATGTCTAAAGTGTATTCAATCCTAATTATATCCAATCAATCCACTCTTTTATTAAACCCAAACGTAATCAAAACTTCAGTGTGTAACTGTTTTTAGATCGAGCATGTGTGTGCAGAGTGCTTGTACCCATTTTGCCATCCTCCACGAAGAAGACGCTGAGAGGGATCAGCGTGCTGAAGTAGAAGACATCAATATTGTTTTTCACAGCCACCTGGGGTGAGAAAGGTTGAGTGGTCAGACTTTTAAATATACTTCACTGCATAAGGGTCTAAAATGCCTCTGCAGCCCGACTGCATTTTGATGCTGTTCTTATTCACCAAATGGAAAAAGAGCTTTCAGTTGCATGGAAAGGGAAACAAGAAGAAAGGCACAAGAGCAGAAGAAAGGGGTGGCGGAAATCAGTGGTTGCACCCCGCTGATGAGTTCTTTCATATTTCACACCATGAAAATATTATTAGACTGCAAATCAAGCCATAGAAATCCAAAAAATAAATTATGGCATAACTGACCTCTATTTTTAAACACCCATAGTATCTTTTGTTGGAAAGGAAGATCATTTTTATTCTTGGTTAGACACAGAAGCACAATTGGCAGAATTTTTTTATTTTTTTTGTATTTTCTGACTAATTAAGAAAAAATGTGGATTGGTTTTAAAAATAATTCACCCAAAAATGAAAATTTGCTTAAGATGTAGATGAGTTTGTTTCTTCATTGGAACAGAATTGGAAATTTAGCATTACATCACTTGCAGTGAATGGGTGCCGTCAGAAACATCATAAAACAACACAATAATCCACAAGTAATTGACTCCAGTCCATCTATTAACATCTTGTGAAGTGAAAATTTGCGTGTTTGTGGGAAACAAATCCATCTTTAAACTGTTTTAACTTCAAACGTTTTTTTTTTCAGAAATGAGTCCATAATTCATAAAAACACAGTCCTAAACAAATATAGCGCTGAATTTTGATGTAAAAGAGGATTGACTTTTTTATTATTATTATGAATTATGAACTCATATTTTGGCCAGAAGTGACAGTTTGATGGATTTATTTCTTGCAGCCTTTTCACTTCTCAAGACGCAAATAGATTGAATGGAGTTGTGTGGATTACTTGTGGATTATTGTGACACTTTTATCAGCTGTTTTGGACTGATGGCACCCATTTACTGAATGCTAAATATCTCCAAATCTGTTCAGATGAAGAAACAAAGTTATCTACATCTTTAATGGCCTGAGGGTGAGTACATTTTTTCATTTTTGGTTATTCTACCTCCTTAAATAACAGATGTTTAAAAAATACTACTACTACTACTAATAATAATAATAATATATACTTGTATGAATAATTCAGAGTAATCTATAACATGCATGTACAAAATAGAGGTTGAATTTTTATTTTATGCCAACTTAAAATTTTCTGGAAAAGGGCAGCTGGTACACTCAGCAAACTGCATCTTTTTGTGTTCCACTGAAGAAAGAAACTGGTACAGGTTTGAGATGACAGGACGATATTAAATACACCTGTTTAATTAACTGGGACATGGACAGGTCATAGCATCTCCCGGCCACTCAAAGGTCATTCAGTTGCTGTTTACAGTGATGACTCTTGAGCTCATGAGAAATCTGAACTCATTAACACAAGTCATAAACACTCTGCAGGCAGCTCAGTTTAATACTGAATACCCAGATGCTTGACACTAACAACAGTGAAGAGGAGAAGAGTCACAGAAGGTGATCTTTAAACAGGGGCGCATGAAGCAAAGAGAGCAACCCAGCAGGATGTCACAGGCAGAAAACAGAGGTGGGACATCACGGTGTAAATGAATTCTAAAGGAAGGAACAGTCAGAGCAAACACTGTTGGACGTCCATCTGAAGATAAACCGACACACTGGTGTAAAAGTAATGAGGCAGAAACATGTCGATACTAATCATATGAAACAATGATGATTCATAATGACATTTGTATCTGATTGATTATCTGCATTAGTAGACTAGATGCCGTGGGCAAGTACTCATTATCTAGAGTGTTTTAAAGGCATGAAATTGAATGTTTTGCAGCCGCTGTTCACACAAATGATCTCAGTAACTAATGAAGCACGTGGGGATGACAGACTCAATCGTGCGTGATGTGCAGTTGAGAGTTCGGAGGTTTGGATACACAGAGATGTCATTTAAACATTAACCGCATATTTGTAATGTGTTATTTCCTGTGGGATGATTAATGCAAAGAAAGGACCTCGGGGGGACCCAATGGGCGTGTGTGGGTGTGTATGAGGTCATAAAAATTCATGGCAAAAGGCAATAATGCACTGTACCTGTAGGTTGTTGAGTGGGTCCATTTTCATCACAGGGCCGATGGTGTTGAGGGGGAGGGAGATGTCGATGCTCTGGCTGGGCATCAGTGGAGTGTGCATGGCGAGAGGTGTGGTGGGGATCACTCCAAAACTAATGACCCCACAAAAAAAGACAATAAAACATATGTACATAGCCTCTAATTGCTCTATGTACATGTATCAGTTACAGAAAAGGCAAATGAACGCTTGGCAACAAGAGCAAAAATTAAAGTTCCTGGCTATGTGGCCTCTAACTTTTAAGATTCAAAAAACCAATTGATGGTTTAAACAGCGAGGTATGTGAAAATAATCATCTAAGTCTAATTAGATATTTAGATTATCTAATAACAACAGATCTACTGTTAAACTTTGCAGAAAATGATCATCAGAAGTTGTCAAGTAATTAATTTTCTTTGTTGTTGTAGTGGCTAAAATACATAAATGGAAAAGAATATATAAAACCACTGAATACACAAACTATACAAAATATCTAAAAACAGTAATATTGTGAAACATCACAATTCAAAACTGTTTTCCATTTTAATTCATTTTAAAACAATGTATTCCTGTGATGGCAAACATGATACATCAGAAAACATTTCAACAAATAGTCAAGAAATGTGTCATTATTATTAATGCTGAAAACAGTTGTACAGATTGATTATTATAACACTATAAATGTCACTTTTGTTCAATTTAAATCATATTTGCCATGCTAAAATAATAATTTCCTTTAAATCCTACTGACCAAAAATATTTTAATCGTAGTGTATTAAATGTCATAAAAATATATTTCACAACATAAATTAAAAAATCTATAAACAAAAATACTACATACAATTATATATATTCTAATTTATAAAATACAATATATATAAAATTCAATTATATAGCCAAAGATATTTGAATTATTTAATATAAATAAACAATTGCTTAAATTTAAAAGCTTCATTCCTAAAATGGTTATAAGAAAATATGCCACAATGATCATCATCAACTATTATCACAATGACTGTAAACAGAAACACACGCACAGACCTGTTCTTGTTGAACTGGATGGCAAAGTCAGTCATGTGCTGCAGGGCTTTATTAATGAAGGACATGTCCATGTACATGTGACCTTGACGCCGAGAGAAGGTTCCAGATATCTCCAGTCCTTTTGCTTTGACTGCTGGCAGCCATACTTCACAAACCAAAGAAATGAGTGTTCGCGGTACATTCTCTAATTTACAGTTTGTCTAACTAATAAAGTAAGGCTATGATCTTCTCTAAGAGGATAACTACAGTCATTCTAAATTGAAGGGCAGTTAAACAGAGGAGTCTGACATTCACCTACACTCACTCACTCACCCAAACACTGTTGCATACAAGAACTGAGCTGGCATCCAAAAAGAAACAAAATCAGATTAAAAGAGACAAATTAACACATCTATATAAGTAGCATGAGGCACCCAGAGCACCAGGGGAATTGGAAGAACTCTACAAGGTAGTTTATAAAGTATCCTAATAAGAACTAATTGTGCTCTGTCCTACTCTACTGACCTACTCTGGCTCTAATGGAGCTCTTATTAATGATGTCGTTCCCCCGGGAGCCGTTCTGTACGCCTGTATTTATGTAGCACATGAAGTTAATGCTCATGCTGGAGAACGAGAACAGACTGAACTTCCCTTCTTGAAAGGCTCTTCATTATGAATGAAATGGCTGCTAGTGAGATTATGCTCTAGTTAATTCTGAGATGTGAGTTGCTCTGCTGTTGGATTGGATTTGGAGAGGTTCTGGCTGTTTGTTTGAGAGGTGTTAAAAAAAGATCAGAAACGGGTGAGGTGTTATGGTTTACAGTTTAACGCCGAGTAATACTCACAGTTTTAGGTGCCACATATCCTCCTGTAGCAATGGACATTCCTGAGGACAACTCAAACAGGTCATTGAGGCCGCTGCTGATAGCAGCAGGTGTAGGAGACGGTGCAAAGGTGTTGGGCACCGACGACGGGATGAAGTTTTGGCCCACCTGCATGACACAAACATAGCATAGTAAGACTTCTGAGTGTCAAAAGAGTTGAAATCACTCTAGCAAGTATCTGTGTAATCTTTAAAACAACAGCAACAGGATTTCTTCATGCAGGCGATACCAGAAAAACCAAAACTACAAGTCAAAAGTTTGGAATAATTAAGATTTTGCAGTGTTTTTAAAAGAAGTCTCCTCTGCTCAGCTAATCTGAATTTATTTGATATGATATTGTGAAATATATTAATATTTTAACCTAAAGGAACTGTTTTCTATTTTAATATATTGTAAAACGTAATTTATTCCTGTGATGTCAAAGCTGAAATGTCAGCAGTCATTACTCCAGTCTTCAGTCTCACATGATTCTTTAGAAAATATTCTAATATGCTGATTTGGTGTTCCAGTTATTATCAAATATCACTGGTGCTCATTTATTAATAAATGAAATAATAACTGATTTTTAATCAGTGTAGCGGTTGGGGTTCCAAAAAATAATAAGCAGCAAAAAATGGGTTTTCACCACTTAGTTAATAATAAGAAAGGATTCATTCTGAAGGATCATGTGATACTGAAGACTGGAGTAATGGCTGCAAAGATTTCTGCTCTATCATCACAGAAATAAATCTGACATTTTAAAATATATTCAATTGTAATTACATTTCACAATATTCATATTTTATTAATAAATCAAATAAATGCAGCCTTGATGAACATAAGCGAGTTCTTTCAAAAACATTTTAAAAATCATCATTCCAAACTTTTGACCAGCAGTCTAAATAAGAGCAGTCCAAGGAAAAACAAGGCATTTAGGTACCAAAAAAAAAAAAAAAACCCCAATGACAAAGTAGGTCTTTAGAGAAAATCTTTAGAGAAGTTCATCATATCAAGAACTTTTCATCCAAAAGCAGGATGGATTTTTGTGCATGCAAAAGACAGAAACAAAGCAGAACACACAGCTAGGTGCCTACTCTACACAGAATCATATAAACAGCACACAACATGCTGAGTGTGGACAGACGGATACGAGCGGAGACAGAGGAGCTCACTTACTGCAGGACTGCCCCCAACACCTCCTCCCAGGTCTCCCCCGAGCTAAAACAGGGAACAGAAGACCCATTTCCAGGCCAACAAACAACATGAGAGAGAGACAGAGAGACACGTCAAGGATCCACTAATAACAGAGTTTTCCTGTTTACAAAAGACATCATGTCACAAACAACTTAAAAAGCCTGCTATTTTAAACTTTGTTTTTGCCATGGCTAAAATCAACCTGAAAATGTAATCTTTGAGACACCCGCAGCCATTAACTCAGCTGTTGACCGAGACTAAGACGAGTGAAGCTGATGACAGAGGCGTCCCTGCAGGAAGAAAGAGATGAGCAGCGCTCCTGTGTTCCTGTCATAGTCTGAAAGCAACGATTCAGCTTGGGTGTTGCAGAACTTAAGAAAAAAACTGATTTGTGAGTGACGTTACTGCACTGAAATACTGAAAGGAAAAAATAAAAACAAATCTACTAGACTTTCTGAACAATATGACAAATGAAAAATGTAACCATGTCCATAACCTGAGGGAAATATTGCTATAAGAGCTATTTTATCGTAAAACAAATAATACAAACAAAAAATAAGAGAACTATTATAAAAGCAAGACAAGACTATTTTATCCATTGACATAAATCGGACTGTGTAAATGTTTTATATAACAGGTGGTTGGAGAGGTTGAAAAACGAGAGGTTTGGTGATATCTAGGGGTGCACGATATATATCGGCCGATGATTAATGCGCATTTCACATTGAGCAGCTTTTACTAGACAGAGACGCTGTAAACAGACAAGCTGCGCAAATCCACGTTCATTATAAGCTTGGATTTGCGCAGCTTGTCAGTTAACAACGGCTCTGTGTAGTAACACCTGCTCTATGTGAAATCATGCACCTGATGGAATTTACTGCTGATTAGAGAACCGGCTTTACTGACGAGATGCACATTAATCAACGGCCGATATATATCGTGCACCCCTACTGATATCAGCAATAAAGGAAACATGCTTCAGTATACCAAAGTATTACATTTGGATGAAAGACAAACATTTATTTTTCTTCGGAATAAAGTTCACTGATGCATCACGCACAATAATACTATAAATAAGCATTTAGAAAGTAAACAGGGTAATTTCTGATTCTATGATGGCTAAAGCAATGTAAATTCTTTCTCTTAGTCCACATTCTTCTTGCTGACCTTCAGCTGTACAGTCACCTTGATTTTCTCACTGAGGAAATGAGTGAGATTAAACAACCTTGCAGCTTCACACTCAGCAGGACACAAATCACAAGCTGAGCCATGAAGTGCAACAAGCAACGTTTAGGGTACGGCAGAAATGGAGGGTTATGTCAAATGCAAATATTCTGAACCAAATCTCAATGGAGGAGAAAAAAAAAAAACATTTGATACTTTCTGAGTCATAATATGATTCAGATTAGACAGACTTAGAGACCTGCTACATGTCAATGTACATCTGATATGAGCTAAAGAGGCCGTTGCATCCATTCAGGTGCAGAGTCCGCAGTGTTCGTCTCTTTGAAACACTCATGACCTTGAGCAGTCAGATGGCTCTGCAGACTGCTCAGTGTTTAACATTCCTCAGCTCTGAACACTGTCTCCTTGACAAGGATGACGAACACATTGGTATTTCATTTATATTGACTCATTTAGTCAGCAGACTGAATACAAAGCTTTGTGCCACTGTTAAGCTGCGAGTTGCAACCAGTTTTAACAATTGGGTGGAAAAGGTAAAAATTGGCAATTTGTTTGACAATCCATTCTAAATCTTGTTTACTCCAGTCCATTTTGAGTCTTGGATTTTTGTTGGATTTCATGTCCATTTAGAGAATTTACTTAGGTCAAAATGTCAATGTCAGCAACAGAAATCAGTGGCGGAATTATTAAACCAGAACAAAATATACCAAATATGTTTCAAACTCTTTGCACTGTATGTATATGAGAATAAATCTAAAGTGACTAGTCTGTCAGAAAACCATTGTGACCCATCTTACTGTAAGTTCTTATCTCATCTTGCCTGGGGCACAAGAATCAGCACCTTGACTTTTCCCATCATTTCAAGTCTCACCACCCGTGTTTTGTCATTTGGCAGAGGAGTAATTCATCAGGAGTTTTACAGAGCAGGGAAACTCAATTTTGAGTATATCACTAGTCTAGAGACTGGATTGCAACACCTTTCCTAACACCCTGTTCAACACGGATTGAGCTAGAACAGCATCTTCACACAGCAAGTGGCATGTCTCTCTATCCTGGTTTATATAGGACACCCGTGCAAAGCTCTGACACAGTAACTCCTCCAATTTGGGAGAAGATTGAACTGAGGAGCAGCACCTGCGCTGCCCAGATATAAACGCCTCACATGTGCCATGCTGGTAATGCCTGCAAGATGCCTGCTTGACAAATCCAATTATACACAAGGAGGAGGAAATAGGCCTTTTGTGGCTCCAGGAAAAAATAAATGAACAAATCGTTTCTGGATGTGAAGATCCTGGCATATACACACAATATTTCCAATAATATTCATTAAAGGGACAGATCACCCCAAACATTTCTGTCAGGATTTATTTACCCTCATGTCATTCCAGACAATACAATCTTCTTTAGTGGAGCACAAAATAAGGTATTCTGTTAAAGAAAGGTAAGAAGTTCAATTTTGAAAGCTCTCAATTCAAAGCCTGACGAAGACCACTTGTGGCCGAAACATTGCAATCCATTAAATAATAAAGCATTCTTTGAGAAGCAAAAGTAATAGTGTGCCAGTCTTTTTGCATTTTATTTTTAAAGCTCAACACCCATCATTTACTGCCTTTTTTAAAGCTGTAAATAAATCAAAGATTATTGGAGTATGTCACACAAGAAAATACTATTTCAGTCTTCCTACTTTAAAATTTCACATTTCATTCAGTGTGTTAGTTGTCGTTTCTTGTAATTAAATGTGAAATTTACCAGCAATTTTGGGAAAAGAGCAACTTAGACATTCAGTACAATATCTTAATTTGTGTTCC
The DNA here is from genome assembly GCF_018340385.1 of Cyprinus carpio. NCBI lineage: Eukaryota > Metazoa > Chordata > Actinopteri > Cypriniformes > Cyprinidae > Cyprinus > Cyprinus carpio. Next base: position 20,985,457 of record NC_056601.1, read on the forward strand.
ACAGAAGAAAGTTAAATGTTTTAAGGTGATGTTGTTACAGTGTAATTACACAAATAAGTATGTTACATTTACTTACTATTGGGTTAATTTTAAGGTTAGTCACCTGTAATCATATATAATTTACTGTTATTAACAATATAAGTACGTGTAACTGTAATCTTAAAATTAAGTGTTATTGCTAATACTAAAATAAGTGTATAAAGTAAGATTTTTTTAATATTTTGATATCCATTTAGAGAGCATGATTTGCACAGATCCTGACTGTTAGATTATATGCAAGATATTTTGTGAGTTTGCCTTTCTGTGCTCTCTCTCTCGTACCCTCCCTTTCTCGCCCCTTGTGCTTCTCCCTCCTTCCATCTGTGTTTCCTCTCAATGTATACTCACATGTCTAGGATACTTAGGGTTTAAATGGTAAGTGCCAATGCTCAATAATGTATGGATGTAATAATAAACTAAGAAGAAGTTGGTGAACAGACAATTTGGCTTCATGTTCATAATTCTTCCTATGGGCCCATGCAAGGACTGAGAACAGTCGGACTGCATCGAAAGATAAAGAGCTAAATAATTTTTAACACTGACCAAAAATGTAAATCTTCTTTTTACTTCCCTCAGGAAGTGTGTATGTGTGTGTTGAGTGGAAGATTTTACGTGGGCTGATGACTGCGTATAAAGTGGCAAGACTTTCAGCCCTGGGGTTCTGGTGCTGTGGTTGCGGTGAGTTTGGGAGAGCAGGGAATGATATAATACTTCTGAGCTCTCAAACAGAGTCAGAACACTTCATATACCTCACTCTCTCCACTTCAACACAAGTCCTGCAGCTATGATCAATGCTCAAAATAATAATTTATAATTCAGCAGCATGATATTTTAAAAGGACAGGCACATCAGAGTGAGACTTTTGGACCCACTGTATGTCTACACGCATCAAACTGGAAAAATCATTTCCATTATATGTACACCATAAACTGCACAGTCACAATCATCCTTCATTATTATTCAAGTTTGGATTTGCAGTACCGAGCAGCATTCAGCACCGTGTCAATAAATGATGAGCGCTTGACTGGAAGTCAGAACGCTTACGCAATTCACATTCCAGTTAAGAAGCGCTGACCTCGCTGCTGTTTCACTCTGAGCTTCTTCACTTTGCTGTTCACTGTCATCAGGCAGAAGCTTGTGAGACCTGGTTGCCATGGTAACGAGTGTGGTTATCGCTCAAATGTGAAATATACTGCTGCAATCATCTCACGCTGAGTGGAGTGCCCTAAAACCTTGAAACCACACCTGCACCAGTGAACACGCTATCCAGGCTGAACACAAGCCTCAGAGAAACTAGTGAAAACAGCTGCATGAGCTTACCTGAGGACATGATTGCGGCAAACGTTGCTGATTTATAAATTTCAGCTCACTTGTGAAGCAATATAATTACAAAACCTATTCAAATGTAATTATTGAAAATAAAATAGACTAAAACATTTAAACATTTCCACTGTTTTGTTTAAACAAATATGCACTCCCTTCATATTCACAATTAAGTAAGAATAGTTTCTACCAAAATACCATAGTTACTGTAATACGGGTGTTACTACTGTAAAATCATAACAAATTGATATCAAAACTTTAAACAGCATTTCTTTCATTGTAAAAAAAAATTAAATAAATATTGACAAAATTTATATTTCGTATAAATGTCTTGTATAAATATTTTGCATAAAAAATCTAAACACTCCTTAAAAATAAATTTCTAAACTTAAAATAAAATAAAATAAAAAAACTGGCAATGAGACAAGAAAAAAAAAATCGTAAGCCTCGTTTCGAACGAGCAGTACGGTAGAGTACAGTACAGTACAGTATGATTTGGGACAGCACACCTTAATCAAACTTTCGTTTCCACTGTGGAAACATAGTGTATGCTGGAAAGTAGTGATCAACGTCATACTCGCACAAAGAAGAAAGCGCAACATTGCCTGTGTGTAAAAATATAAAATTCTAAAATACAATGTTGTATTTTTTTATGTTTGCGCCCTCTGATGTAAACAAGCCAAACACCCAGCAGCATGGTGGAACGAGTGAAGGAGACGCTTCATTCCCTTTGTGTTGTCATTCTCCTTGTAGCACGCACAAGTGACGATTCTCTGTCAAACAATCAATGATCTGCAGTAAGTCTAGGTCACCCATTAGGTACCAGACTTCTGTGACAGGTACCCCAAAAGAAGGGTCCCAAAGAGTGCTACGGTATGATTCGCTATTTAGGTACCATTCACAACTTGTCAATGGAAACAGAAATAATTACGTACCTTACTGAACTGAACCATACAGCTCGGTGGAAATGAGGCTTTATTATCACAATTTTGCCAGATAAACATAGTTTTAAAAGTTGTTTATATATTTGTACTGAAAAACAAAACAAAAATACTGAATATTAAACTGATTTTTGCATACTATAGCAACAATATCTGAGGTAACCATGGCACTCCAGTGGAAACTATGGTTATCATTGTACAGAGTTAAACTAAGGGATGTTGGACATTACACAAGACAGTACAATTATAAGTGAAGAACACGCACCAAACTGTCAAGACCACCTCCGAGGAGATCCACAGCGCCTATCTGCATGGAAGACCCCTGGGGCACGTTGACGGGGGGACCGAGGTCCAGATTAAGCAGGTCTCCCAGAAGGTCACCCTGAGATGGAATGACTTGGGGTTGATCGATAGATGCAGCCGGGCCGGCACTGACCGGGCTCTCCCCGGTGTCGATACTACAAAAGAATGATGATTCACAGTGAGATGACGAAGTGAACAAAGGATTCTTCATTGTTCTAGTGGAGAGAGGACAACATAGTTTCTTTGTGGCACTACTTTCGATGAGTCCCCCATTGTATTACTGCACTGAGACGGATTCAGACATCCTTTTTTAAAAACTGGGAATTACACAACAATAACACTAATAACAGGGATGCCAGATCTGTGATAAAGACTTTTTAAACCATTTTATAGAGCTCACACTAACAAAGAGCCATTTTCAGTCAATTAACCTTTTAGGAGGTTTAGCCGTATTAGTACCTGCCGTGCTGGATGGGCAGATGTTTGCGGTGAATGCCGTGGCTTCCTTCCACAAAGGCATTGGGGGGTTTGTGGTAGACGGAGGCCAGCGAGCCGATGTGGCAGATGAGCTCGTCCAACAGGGTGGGCTCAATCAGGTCTGTTTCCTCTGAAATCAAAGGCTTCTCAGACAGCACAACCTCTTTAGCAGTCACAGGGTCAGTAGACAGCAGACGCCAGTAGATGTAGCCACGATCACGCAGGTCAGGGTTATCAGAGTCCTGACGAGATGAAGAAAAAAGCATAGTGTGAATGGAGAGGAAACGTGACACTGACAGCCAGACGCTGAGCTCATTTTGAGATTTGACTTTTATCTATCATCTGCATGTTAATGTAATATTTATGATGGTGTGGATGTGTTCTGATGCTGATGGACAACAATACCCAATGTTGTATACAATGAGCATAAGTACGCAATTGTCTTTCATTACAAATAGATTCAAATAAACAAACCTTTATCTGATATAAAGTGTGCCAGCATTCGTTAACTGTATTTTCAAAATGTCGGGTGACTAAAGACCAAACAAATGTATCTGTGCTATTTTCAGCTGCTAATATCAAATTATAGTGTAACACTACAGTTTATTATCCCCAAGCACATCTCCATCTCACCTGCGTGGCCAGACTGAGCACTTGCTGAACCAGCTCCTGAGTTTCTGAGGGCTTCTTCAGGAACAGCTTCACTATGGCTGTCAGCAGAGTCAGCTGCACCTGAAACAAACAAATGCAGCAGATACTGAATCAGAGCCCTGCTTTTAAACAAACTACATACCGTATAAACAAAAAACACCATAACAGCAAACAACTGACAAAAAAACTAAACAAAACAAACCTAAACAAAACAAACACCACCACCCAAACAAAACAAAACAAACCTAAACAAAACAAACACCACCACCCAAACAAAACACACCTAAACAAAACAAACTAAAAACAATACAAAACAAAAAGAACAAAAACAAAATAGAAAACAAACTAAAATATATATATATCAAACCTGAGTGCTTTCATCATGAAAGCCCTCAAGGAAACTCTCCAGGAGCTCATCAGCGTTGTCGATACGCTCAGCATATTCACCCACAATCCAAATCATGGCAGCTCGAGCGTCTGGCTCATCCAAAGAGTCCAGGTTTTCACACAGAGTGGCAATTATGCTCTCATACCTGCGCAGACAACAGAGAGGTCTTTAAGCTGCCCATTAATTATATGTTCTTTCATTCTACATGGACTTTTTCTTTTTCTTTAGATAGACAATGTAATATATACTCAATTCCAAAACATAGTGAGTTGCATACACAGCATTGCTTAATAATCCTAAAATACCTTTTAGTCTAATTGTAAGGCAGCACAGAATGTACACTGTACAAAACATGCAATCCCAGAATACATTGTGTCAAGCTGAGTGACAAAAATAAATCCAAAGTGGTGGAAGAGTACTTAAAAGTTTCAATGAAATTAGTTGAGATGAGAGCTGTGGACTGACTTGTTGGGGTATTTGCGGAAGATGTCCCTGATGACCACAATGGCCTCTTGCACGACGTAATTGACCTTAGTCTGGATGAGGTCCAGCAGAGTGCTAACACAACGCTCGGCAGATTGCTGTACTCACAGATAGAAAAAGAAAACTCAGTGTTAGCTACACATCACAATGACAAAACTCATCACAGCACTACAGCACTTCAACCATGATGCACAATGAAAAAAGCTATGAGGTTGCTTATAGAAGAGTAGAGATTTTCAAACATTTCTTTATGGAATTAGGTGACATATAAAAAGATACAGGGCTGAAAAATGAGGCAAGACATACCTCCACTTTGATAGCACAACGGCCAATAGCTCGAACGGCTTTCCGAACAAAGTCTACATCCACTTCAGTGGCATACTCTTTCAGTTCAGCCAATACCTATGGAAATCAACATCATTTTGAGTGGATTTCTATAGAAATCAATCGTACTTCTGAGATGAAATGCTGAATGACCTTCACAAGAGAAAGAACAGGAAATGGATAGCTCGGTCTCTCACAAGGTTATAAGCTCTGGGGGAAAAGTTCGGGAAGAGTCTGATGTTAACATTTAACAAATAGACATGTTTATGGGGCTAATAGCTAAATGAAAAACAGCAAAGAGATGCATTAGAATGAAAATGCAATGAAGTAATTTGTTGTCATATGCAGTGTAAGCACAGCTTTCAATTTATGAGAGAAAGGTTAGAGCTTGATGGGCTTAAGCAAGTGTTTTTTGCTGAACACAGTGATAGACTTCACTGAATAGAAAGTGTAAGGGACTATGTTCCTTTCAGGCACAATTCAGAGCAATGTAAATAGAAGAAGAAATCAACAATGCAGCTTTACTGAAGCTGAATTTGTAATCTTTTGCAATTTAGGTCTTACATACTCATACAAAAAAGACAAAATCAAATAACAGCCCATTTTGCAGTGTTGTGTAACATTCAGCTAAACATTTAATTTTTAATTTGAAATAAACTGTTGATTTATTTTCCAGTTAATGCAATCTAAATCCCAGAGGACTGTGGCCAATATCCTAGCAACATTTTTTTGTTAGCATCACAGGAAATGTAGGACTTTGTGGATCTATCAGAGAGAGACTGTGATCTCTACTTTTACATAAATGACAGTAAAAATCATTAAAGATGACGTTATTAATGCAGCTTTAATTAGAGTTAGAGAAATACATCTATTATTTGAAGCTTTTAAAGGCCTGGATTAGCTGACTGCCTCTGGCTACTAATGAAACTAAAGAAACTACCGATTCTTAAATGCTCAAACTTGTTTACTTCAGACCTTGTCCTTGATAAGATCATGTGATACATACACTGTAAAAATGGTATGAGCTATCTACTTAAAAAAATTATCGTAACATTTTAAGGCTTAACACATTTTAAAGATTTTAAGGCTTGATTTTTTTTTAATGGAATCTACCTGAATAAATCATGTAAAATCTTCTGAATTATTTCATCTATGACACAATAAATTTAATTTTATTACTTTTGCATAAGGCCTGTTTGTATTTGACTGAGTTATTCTGTACAATTAAAAGACTGTATATAGTCAGACACCTCTAGCAGGAAAAAACTTGTTACTGCACTAACATTAGCAAAGCTACTGCTCATTGAACAGAGCATCATGCCTCATAGTAGTAGTACATGCAGTTATCCATAACTATAAGCGCTACTCTTCTGCACAATGGTAATGATAGAAACTTCAACATAACAGAAACACTTTCAAATGTCAAACATAACTACTGAACACTAAACAGTAATTAATAGATGTTTCCCTTTACTCAAAAACATAAAGTATGCTTTATGCATGCTGGGGACTAACAATCACCGCCAAAATAAAACTGTAAAGTTTAACTAATTCTCTTAAAATAAATAGGTAGCCTTCTTTCCTTATTTTTTTTTTCAGTTTAATCAGTTCCTCAATTCAAGCCTCAAATCTGCATAAGTTTTCTTAATAGATGAGGAAAACATTGGTTTTATTAGTGAAAAGTTCTTAATATTTTATATACAACACTGAACCACAATTTTTTTAATAATATATACACTATTTTTAATTATCAGCTAAATTATTTTAATGAAAATTACAAGACCCATGACTCATTTTCTTACAGTGTAAATATCCTGTTCACGCTGTGTTTAAAGCTAAGAGTCAAACTCAGTTTGAAATACCTGGGCGATGTTGGCATGAGAGGCCAGGCGGATCATGATATCCAGTTTCTCCAGTTTGACATAGATGGGGTCATTGTACTTGACAAAGAACACTTTGATCTCTTGCTTCAAAATCTCAGGCCTGCAGGTAGAGAGAGAGAGAGAGATCACCATTGAGGCTCAGTCAAAACATTTATAATTGCTAAGCAAACAGACAACAGGACAATATTGCCATCTAGTGACAATACAGAATGTGCTCATGTGTAAAACAGTGATTAGCAAATTTCTTAAACTAGTGCCATAGAAAACAATAAACAAGACTGAAAAATATAAGGAGAACAGACTAACCTTTTTTGCACAATAAGGTTGATGTTCCTCAAGGCCACATATTGGACCTCGGGTTCCCCAGACAACAGCGTGACGAGGGGAGGAGAGAGCTTCTTCAGAAGAGTGTTGTAGTAATCAGTGTCTTTGGGCAGGAGCTCCAGAAACTTCATCAGTACCTTCACCGCTGACAGCACCACGGCCGAGTTAGCATGAGAGAGACGTGGGGTCACACGCTCACAGATACTAAAAGAGACAGAAAGAGGGAGTTCAGAAAGATGAGCTGGTATTTTTTGCAGAAAAGGTTTACTATATTTATTTTCAGAAAAAGATAACTTGATATATTTTCTATTATTGAGGCAGTACCTGCCAAAATCAAAAGATTGATCAAGGAAGACAAAAGCCCTATTTCTTTACAACAAATTGTTTGCAGTTTTTCAACCTTGGATTTGGATGATTTCAAAATGTTTCACTAAAGTTGGCATGGAATGGAACAAAATGGAATATAAATTGTGGAGTACCTCAAGGTTCTATCCTGGATGCTTTTTTAATTTATTTTTTATGTCACTTTTATTTGACCAAACAAAACCCCACACTATATACTTCATTCATTTAGCTAGTTATAGCACATTTTACCATGTGATTTCAGCCGCATGGACAAAATTGACATGTGGGGTTATCACAAAAATATTAACATTACTATTATTTAATATTTATATTAATAAATAACATTCAGACAGAGAAAGAGTGTAATTTGTTGAATTGCCTTGGACTAAATAAATCAATCCCTGCATTAAAAAGCAAATCCTTGATTTGAATTTCTTCTGTTTGATCTTCCCTTGAATTTCCTGTTATAATCTATGCAATTCATAAGCACTTTGTGTGACCTGTGTTGAACTATTCTTCATGCTTCTCTAAAAATTACATATGAATTCTATGAATATAATCAAAGCAATACACCTACAAATTAAAGGCAAGTCTCTATTTCAACTCAGAGACATATCCCCAAACAAATCTGTTTATCTCTTAATAACAGTCTGAAAAGGAAAATGACTATCATGTGAATAAAATCTCAGCTCTAATGAAATTTCATCTTAAAATAAGCCTTTGAGGAGACTAAATGAATTGTAACAGCTCAATCTAAGGTAGCACTAACACTTTTTATTGCTGTTCTATTTGCAGTCTTAAAATAAACAGCAATATTATTATATGCCTGGTATATGTAATTAATCTTCTTTGACAATCACAAGTACAAGAATCAACTTGTTGATATTTAACGGCTAGAAAATTGCTCTGACATGTCTGATTTAACCGATCAAAGCAGAAAACAAGCTTTTTACCGTCTCTAATCCACTTCAGGTTTTTTGTAATGCAAATTCATAGTAACAGGACAAGAAAACCTGTAAACTACATAACTGCTCCAGACCGTTAAAGAGACCAGTTTTCATAAGATTTCAGATACTAGTTGCCACATATACGTATAAACTATAAAATGTCTTAAGATATTAGTTTGCCTGTGCAGTCTCTAAAATAATGTGCATTGCATTTCCTTAAATGTAGTTTTAATTAA